>NC_136527.1:192104655-192194655 GCF_053919585.1 Euprymna scolopes
CGTTGATATATTTCATGGGCTGATTATTTCATTACAAACACACTGGTCAATTAACTCACATTTCATCATTTCTCATAATTATTTAATATGTTACTATGTTCGACATAATAATTTATAATACTTTTAACCCACATTATCGTGTCTCTCCTTACTATCTCTCCCCTTACTAAAATAAAAAGAATGATATATTGTCTAGGCAGATTATTTAATTAAAAAAACACAAATATCAACTCATATTTGATCATTTTTCATAATTCTTGGGTATTTTACTAACTTTGACAATCATTTTTATAAGTTTACCACACCTTATAGCTTCCACCCTTACTAAAATAATAACTTTGATATATTGTCTGGGCTGATTTTTTCATTACAACACACCAATCAATAAACTCACATTTAATCATTTTTCATAATTCTTGGATATGTTACTAATTTCGACAATCATTTTTTTCTCATTTTAACCGACATCATCGCCCACCCCTTAATAAAATAATAAGTTTGATAAATTGTATTGGTTGATTATCTAATTGCAAAAAACAATAATGCATTAAATCACATATCATGTTTAATAATTTTTGGATATGTTACTAATTTCGACAATAGTTTTTCATAATGTAAACCATCTTTGTCGCCCTCTCTTACTAAGATAATAACTTTGATATATTGTCTGGGATAATTCTTTTATAAACACCCCAATCAATTAACTCACATTTCATCATTTTTCGTAATTCTTGAATATGTTACTAATTTCGACAATACTTTTTTATAATTTAAACCATCTTTATCGCCTTCTTTTACCAAAAAATAACTTAGATATATTGTCTGGCCTGATTATTTCACAAAAAAAAAACACAACTATCTATTAACTCACATTCCATCATTTTTTCTAATTTCGGATATGTTACTAATTTCGACAATCACCTTTTATATGCTTAACCCACATTATTAACAGCCAACTATTATCTGGGCTGATTATTTCATTTTAAATACACCAATCAATTAACTCACATTTCGCCAGTTTTTATAATTCTTGGATATGTTACTAATTTCGATGATAATTTTTCATAAGTTTAACACACCTTACAGCCTCCCCCTTACTAAAATAATAGATTTGATATAATGCCTGGGCTGATTATTTCATTACAAATACATCAAGCAATTAACTCACATTTCATCATTTTTCATAATTCTTGGATATGTTACGAATTTCGACAATCATGTCTATAATTAAAACCCACATTATGCCCCCTCCTACTAATATAAGAACTTTGATATATTGTCTGGGCTTATTATTTCATTACAAACACACCAATCAAGTAACTCACATTTCATCATTTTTCATAATTCTTGGATATGTTACTAATTTCAACAATAATTTTCATAACTGTAACCCACTATGTCACTCCCCCTTACTTAAATAATAACTTTGATATAGTGCCTGGGCTGATTATTTCATTACAAACACATCCGTGTTTTGATTATTTCATTACAAACATTCCGTGTTTTCTCACAGTATATATGTTCCACCTATCTTATCCAATCCCGGGTGACACCGCATATTCTGCTAGTATATATCTTTCACCTATCTCATTTGATCCCGGGCGACACTGGGTATTCTGTTGCTCTATGTTTTCCACCTATCTCTTTCAACACTGGGCGACACTTTCTGCTAGTATATATTTGCACTTATCTCATTCAAACCCGGGACTGACTTCATGTCCGCCACCCCACTATTAAAAATTTACATGAAATAAAGTAACGTTTAAATCGTAAACTATTTCAGCCATTTCTGGGACTGACTTTATATCCCCAACCCACTGCTAAAAATATACATGAAATAATGTAATGTCTAAATAGTAAACTATTTCAGCCCTTTCTGGGACTGACTTCATATCCCTCACCCCACTGTTATAAGTATACATTAAATAAAGTAATATTTAATGCGTAAACCGTTTCAGTCATTTCCGGGACTGATTTCATATCCCCTACACTACTGTGAAAAATATACATGAAATAAAGTAATGCTTAAATCATAAACGGTTTAAGTCATTGCCGGGACTGACTTCATATACCTCACCTCACTGTTTAAAATATACTTGAAATAAAATAATGTTTAAATCATAAACTGTTTCAGCAGGTTTTCGAAATGAATACGTAAAAACATTAACATCATTAGGAATTAGGCAACATTGCTTCAACATGAATTTCTGAGTGTAGTACCAGTCTCATCATTCCAGTGACTTAGCCCCCCCCCTTTTTTAGTCATAGTTAATGGAGGGAAATCCTTCATTACTGATACAATTTTTATTTTTGTTACTGACGAGAGTGCCCCTTTTGAGGAGCTGGTGCTCCCCACAATTTTTAACCGACCTCATGTCCAACTCTGCCCTTGTGGGGGGGGGGGAAGTAAACAAAAATAATAATCAGAAGAGACATTTCCAGTGCATTTTATAATTAATCAGAAGGGATATTTCCGGTGCATTTTGTAATTAAATCAGAAATTACTTTTCCTAGTTACTTTTGTAATATTAAAACTTTGTTACATTAAATATAGTACCTATTTACAATGCCACCCCACGGGACAAATTTAGACACCAGGGTCGTTTTTTTAATGTGGAGAAAAGGAACAAAATGTTGTCTTAGTCTTAGAAGGATGTATCCTCTACTGAGAGAGAAGAAATTGAAATCTAGCATCTGAAGAACAGTCTCAGCATTCCAGTGACTTACCCCCCTTTAATGAAGAGAAATCCTTCATTACTGATACAATTTTTATTTTTGTTACTGACCAGAGTGCCCCTTTTGAGGAGCTGGTTGCCCCCTACAATTTTTAACCGACCTCATATCCAACTCTACCCTTGTGTGTGTGTGTGGGGGGGGGCAAGTAAACAAAAAATAATAATCAGAAGAGACATTTCCAGTGCATTTTGTAATCAAATCAGAAATTACTTTTCCCAGTTACTTTTGTAATATTAAAACTTTGTTATATTACATTAAATATAGTACCTATCTACAATGCCTCCCAACGGGACAAATTTAAACACCAGGGTCGTTTTTTAATGTGGAGAAAAGGAACAAAAAGTTGTCTTAGTCGTAGAAGGATGTATCCTCCACTGAAAGAGAAGAAATTGAAATCTAGCATCTGAAGAACAGATACTACACTTTGATCTTGGCCAAAATGCCAAGAAGAACAAATCATTTTTATTAGATTTGCCTCAACAGCGACACCAATTTTTTTTCTTTGGACTTGTATTAATTATATAGATAGTAATGACGTCAATCCAATAAAATTGAATCCTTTCAACCGGTGTCAAACGACTTCTGTTCCATTTTTATCTTCATATTTTAAAATTAAATATGGTTTGACTTTTTTGTTTGAAAATTTGACTACAATTGTTAATTTGGCCTTTTTTCTGCAAGATTTGGCTTCAAATATTTTATGGTCTGACAACTCTGGGGACAGCAGGCTGAATTGTAAAGAGACACCAAATAAATGCACAAACTATAAAGCTCATCCGAAAAGCTTCAAAAATATAATTTACTTTCTTGGTTCAAATATATTTTTCTTATTTGACTGACTTCGTCCTCTGAACAATTCGTTTCTCTTATTTGAGTTTTGCAAATTGTAAAAGAACATTGTTTTAATTATTCAGACTGTTTGTAATGTTTTAAATGCCCAGAAACAGAAAACCATATCGTTTAAGGGGCTGGTAACTCTTTTGAGGATTATGTCCCTTTGATTGTTCTTATAATAAGAACATTGTTGTTCGACTAATCATCAAAATAAGGAAATGTTCAGTTTAAAAAAATAAAGCCGTTTTTTATCTTCATATATTTTATTTAATAATAGTTTAATACAAAAAGAGAAAATCACTAAAGAAGTCCAAACGTACACAAAAATATTGTAAACGTGACAGGAAAACAATTCGGCACACAACGGGCATTTTTACACGAAGAACAAAAATAATGCTTACACCGTGTTAATATTTTAAGTGTTACGATGACCTAAATTCATTGTTCATTAACAGTTGATTTCTTCTTGACCATATTTCACGTTTAAATCGTGTATTTCGTTTTTTTTTTTATTTTGATTTTTTTTATATTTTCATATATTTTATTTCTTAATGAATTGGACAAACAAAACAAAGGTTGTATCAATTTACTAAAGAAATCCTAACAAACAAAACAAAGTTTCTGTTTTGAACACAAAGGAAAAAAAAACGAATTCATGCTTTTTTATTTATTGAATTCCTTTAATGTAAGGTAAGTTTGTTTGTTTTTTTTTATTTCGCTTTAAAAATGTCGTTCGATAACTTCAAAAAATCTTCAATAATAAATTGAGTTTATTTTCATTGCAATCTAATAAATGTATGAAAAATATTGTTTCAGACATTCTTTATAACAAGACATGAATAAAAAATATTGTTTCAGACATTCTTTATAACAAGACATGAATAAAAAGTATTGTTTCAGACATTCTTTATAACAAGACATGAATAAAAAGTATGGGCACTGTTTTACAATTTGTCATTGTGCAGAAAGGGATTCGTTCATCTTTTCATCTCATAATTTAGGACACTAAATTCGAGAATATTTTTTTTATCCAATCAAAACATTAAATCAAGAAAGCTGCGATGTGCTTTTTAATATAACAAAGTTGATAACATTAATTATAAAAAAAGTAGTTTGTACGCGACTATTAAGAGAAAACCAACGAACAAACGATATTTTCATTAGATGAAAACATTTAAAAAATAATCCGCGGCAACCTTTTCTTTCTTTTTTTTTACATTTTTTACGACTAATTTTTTTAATTAAAAAGTAAATGTTATGGGAAGGTTTTTAAAAGATTAGTCTTTAATCTTAAAAAATAAAAAGAATGAACCTCAACGATGACAGTTAAAAACTTTTTTACTGTAACAAAGCTTGTACTATTAATAACAACAACATGTAGTTTTAACATTAGAAAAATAGAAATGCGACGATAATTGTACCTATTTACAATGCCTCCCCACGGGACAAAGTTAGACACCAGGGTTGTTTTTTAACGTGGAAAAAGGTACAAAAATAAAAAAAAATTGTCTCGGTCGTGAAGGACTGCTCCTCACCGAAAGAGAACAAGAAATGGAAGTGCACTACACCTTGACCTTGACCAAAAGGCCAATGCGACGATAATTGTAGAGGAACTGTAAACAAAGGTGATAACATAATACAAAATTTAGTCTTTACGCGACTATTAAGACAACCGTATCTGTTTTGATATCATAATTTACGACACTAAAACCAACGATATTAGATGAACACATTTAAATAAGAAGATTTAGCAACATTTTCTACAAAACTTGTAATAACATCCACATCAAGTTTTTAACAAATCGTAGTTTTTTTTAAATAAAAATTAATTCCTCTAAAACTATCGTTGCATTTTCATGTTTTGTAATATTAAAAACTACATGATGATGTAGGTGTATCAGTAGGTGTATCAGAAATTTGGAGGAAATTTTGATACCCCTAACAGGAAACTGCGAATAAAATAAAAAAAATAAAAAAATAATATTTCTATTATTTTTTAAACGATTTTAATAGTTTATTTTGGAAGTATATTCCATACAGAAAATAAACAACCCACTTTAAAAGAAAAATTACGAGTTTTTTATATTTTATATGCAGTTTCGTGTTAGAAGTGTCAAAATTTCCTCCAAATTTCTGATACACCTAAATTGATGATGTTATTAATATTATAACTTTTGTTACAATAAAAAACGTTGCAGCAAATTTTAAAGTTTCATCCTTGTTTCATTAAAGAGTTTCATTATTTATATTTTTAAGGTTAAAGACTAACTTTTAAAAACCTTACCATAACATTTACTTTTTTATTAATAAAAAAGTCGTAAAAAATGTAGAAAAAAGTTGTCGCAGTTTCTTTTGTAAAATGGTTTCATCTAATGAAAATATTGTTGGTTCTAGTGTCGTAAATTCTGATATGAAAACAGAAACGATTCTTTTACATATGACTGCATTTTGAATTATTAATGTTATCAACTTTGTTATGCCAAAAACATTGTTGCAGCGTTCTGTTTTTAATGTTTTGATTTAATAAAAAAAAATATCGTTAAAGCATCTTAAATTACGAGATGAATAAAATGAATCACTTCGTAAATGAGAGTTGTCTACATCTGCACAATGACAAGTTATAAAACCATGCTAAAGTATGAAAAGTTATAAAACCATGCTAAAGTATGAATATCCGATTAAACAGAAAAAAAAATCCCCTTAAAATATATTATTCAATCTGACAGATTTTTGTTAAAATTATATTTTAGTAAAAAAAAATATTATTCATGATTAAATAAGAATGTTTACCATTAGCAATAATTTAATTCGATGTTGGTTTAATTTTTGACAACTGAGCACGAAAACTGTTTTGTGTTTTCAATATTTAAATGTTTTTACATTTTTTTTCGTGTGTACTTAACTATTATGCTGCTAGAGATTTTCATTTGCTATTTGAATTGGAAACACTTTAGTTTATAAATTTTACATAAATAGAGCACCCATTTATTGCCATTGGCAATTAGCAGAAACTTAATGAGGAAAAGTATTGGTAGTTCACCCCTTCAAATCAATCAATATCAACAAGGATTTTATCATTCAATGAGGAACCCCTCCCTCGACTTTAGCCGTCTATCTCTGTCTCGAGCTATCCACTGCCATGTGGGACCCATCTTTTTATCAGGTCGTCCCTACATCTCGTTCTGAGGTGTCTATTCATTTGTCCTGATCGACCATCTATTGTCATGTTGTCTGGCTACATGCGTTGTCCATCTGTGTTTCAATGTTTTGATGTCAGTATAGATATCAATATCTCTTGTTTGTTGGCATATCCAGATGTTTGTATTTCTATCTTTTTGAGTGATGCCTAACATATTCTCCAACTTCTTTTGTGCTACTGTCCAGATTTCTAGCAAGTTGTCAGAGCCCATGTTTCACTACCGTAGATCATCACAGGTAGTATATATTCATTGCCATCCTTCTCTTTATCTCAGGGAGATTCCCATCTTTCGTAATTTTCTTTCTCAAGTAGATGTAGCTTTCAACTTCCTCAATGGTCTTTCCATCAACAATTATTGGTGACTTGGCAGCGTGATGGTTTAACGTCACCTTGGTCTCCCCATATTGAAGCCAACCAGTTTGCTCTTAGAGTGGATCTCGATAAGAATCGCATTTCGTTCCTGAAGAGTGTGCCGTCAGTACTATATCATCAACGAAGATGACATGTGACAGGTGTTTGCCATCGATGTTGACTCCCCTACCCTCTTATTTAAAACACTTTAGTTTATAAATTTTACATAAATAGAGCACCCATTTATTGCCATTGGCAATTAGCAGAAACTTAATGAGGAAAAGTATTGGTAGTTTACCCCTTCAAATCAATCAATATCAACAAGGGTTTTATCACTCAATGAGGAGCCCCTCCCTCGACTTTAGCCATCTATCTCTGTCCCGAGCTATCACTGCCATGTTGGACCCATATTTTGTATTAGGTCGTCCCTCCATCTCGTTTTGAGGTGTCTATTCCTTTGTCCTGATCGACCATCTGTTGTCATGTTGTCTGGCTACATGTGTTGTCCATCTGTGTTTCGATGTTTTGATGGCAGTATAAATACCAATAACTCTAGTTTGTTGGCATATCCAGATGTTTGTATGTCTATCTTTTAGAGTGATGCCTAACATTATACTCTCCACCTTCCTTTGTGCTACTACCAAGATTTCACTTTAGCAAGTTGTCAGAGCCCATGTTTCACTACCGTAGATCATCACAGGTAGTATATATTCATTGCTATCCTTCTCTTTATCTCAGGGAGATTTCCATCTTTCGTAATTTTCTTTCCCAAGTAGATGTAGCTTTCAACTTCCTCAATGGTCTTTCCATCAACAATTATTGGTGACTTGGCAGCGTGATGGTTTAACGTCACCTTGGTCTCCCCAAGGTGCATATTGAAGCCAACCAGTTTGCTCTTAGAGTGGATTTCGATAAGAATCGCATTTCGTTCCTGAAGAGTGTGCCGTCAGTACTATATCATCAACGAAGATGACATGTGACAGGTGTTTGCCATCGATGTTGACTCCCCTACCCTCTTATTTAAGCCGACTCATTATTGTATCCTGAAGACAAGTTGTGAAGAGTTTGGGCGAAATGTTGTCACCTTGTTTTCCTCCCCTCTCCATCTTGATCTTCTTGTGTCATGATGGAACTATAAAGTAGCTTTTAAAGTAGAGATAGCCCCACTGTACAGGTCTTTCATCAAGGTGATGTATGTAGAGTCTACTCCTTGCTTCTCAAGAACAGTGGATCAAACTCTATAGTCTCGAAAGCCTTTTCATAATCGGCAAAAGCAAAGCATAGTGGAATCTTGTATTCATTGACTTTCTCTTGCAGTTGACTGACAGCCTGGATATTGTCAGTGGTGGAGTAACCTGCTCTGAAATCTACTTGTTCTCGTAGTTTATTATTAGTATCCCTAGCATACGTCTTAGCAAGACCTGAGAGCATACCTTTTATGTCACTGGCAGAAGACTGATGGGTCGATAGTTCTTAATATTTGCAGTGTATTTTTTTATGAATGATAACCACTGATCCATTCCTCCATTTACCTGGAACTTTACCACTTGAAAGACATTTATTAAACAGTCTTGTAGACAGCTCAACAATGGGTTCATCACTGATCTGTAGTACTTCTGCAGTAACACCATCCTCATCTGCAGCCTTTCCTTACTTCACTCTCTTAATAGCTGCTCTCACTTCCTAGGAGCAGATAGGTGGAGGATGTTCCTCAGATGTGCACAGTGTACGAAGGGTTGAGTATGTCCTGGTTGTCTGTTGGCATAGAGGTTAGCATAGAACCCCTTGGGCCTTGAAATTCTGTCTAGGTCATGGATGAGAGTCCCGGCTTTTTCTTATTAAAAGCTGATCTTGTTTTTGCAAATTGTACTCGATGTGCATTTGTATCTTCTAATCTGTTGTCGTTTCTCTCTCGGCTGTTTTGTAATCGTTGACAATTTGTCTGGATTCTTTGGTTTGTATTGACCAGTTGTTTCCAGTACGGCTCAGCTGATCTCTGATATCACCTTTTTTGTAGTCATTGTTTGGATCTTCTGATGTTGCTAGCACCTCAAATCTGTTATCTAGTGCTTGATTTCTTGTATCATTGGATATGCTTTGTCCTCTCTAGTTTGGTGTCTATGTTAAAAGACATTCTGATCATGTGATGGTCATTCCCTTTGTTTAAGCTGTTGATGGAACTGTCATCTAGTGTATGATTTCTTGTATCATTGGATATGCTTTGTCCTCTCTAGTTTGGTGTCTATGTTAAGAGACATTCTGATCATGTGATGGTCATTCCCTTTGTTTAAGCTGTTGATGGAACTGTCATCTAGTGTATGATTTCTTGTATCATTGGATATGCTTTGTCCTCTCTAGTTTGGTGTCTATGTTAAGAGACATTCTGATCATGTGATGGTCATTCCCTTTGTTTAAGCTGTTGATGGAACTGTCATCTAGTGTATGATTTCTTGTATCATTGGATATGCTTTGTCCTCTCTAGTTTGGTGTCTATGTTAAGAGACATTCTGATCATGTGATGGTCATTCCCTTTGTTTAAGCTGTTGTTGGAACTGTCATCTAGTGTATGATTTCTTGTATCATTGGATATGCTTTGTCCTCTCTAGTTTGGTGTCTATGTTAAGAGACATTCTGATCATGTGATGGTCATTCCCTTTGTTTAAGCTGTTGTTGGAACTGTCATCTAGTGTATGATTTCTTGTATCATTGGATATGCTTTGTCCTCTCTAGTTTGGTGTCTATGTTAAAAGACATTCTGATCATGTGATCATCATTCCCTTTGTTTAAGTTGTTGATGGCAGAAACATCAGTCACAGTGTGTTGGCTGTTGGTAAGGAAGAAGTCAGTTTCATTCTTTGTGGTGTCATTAGGGAATATCCAAGTCCAGCGTGTGTTTGTTTACTTGAGGAACATGTTCATCATCTTTAACTGGTGGTGTTCTGCAAAGTTACCTTTGCTGTTCCTTTGTCCATAATCTTATGGACCAGTACTTGATTCAAATGTATTTCCTATTCTAACTTTTGCATTGAAATCCCCTATTAGCATGATGTGACTGGCGTTGCTAGTTAACCGAAGTTTATCGACATCTTCATGGACCATCTCCACCTCTTCCTTAGTATAGCCCGTTGTTGGAACGTACATAAATAGGTTTTGTTTTTAGATCCTGCTGGGTGTCTGGCCACCGTCGTGATCAAGCAAGCTTGATGGGAGTGCCGGTTTAGTCGACCATGGACAGGCGGTACTGGTTTACATGTTACTAGTAGCATTCTCATCAATGACCTGAAGGCAAACAGTAAAGTTGGATCTTGGAAGGGACCTATGAGATTTAAGAGTTTTTGAACCTGGTCTATGTTCATGATCTTTAACTGGTGGTGTTCTGCAAAGTTACGAAAGGCTGCAGTTCGTTTTTCCATAATCGTTTGGACCAGTAATTGATACAAATGTATTTCCTATTCCAAACTTATCATTGAAATCCCCTTTTAGCATGGCGTGATTGGCGTTGCTGGTAAAAAGGAGTTTATCAACATCTTCATAGACCATCTCCATGTTTCCTGTGTTGGTGAGGGTATTTAGCCCATACCTAGAGGAGTTTGCTAGATGACCCTTTGCACTTGGTGCTCATCCACAGTAAGCGAAGCAGAAAACAGGGAGGGAATTCTAAAGTTTAGCAGACCAAAGGAGACAACTATGAGAATAAAACGCTTTCTGGTATATAAAAAGGGAAGATTCGGGATTTTGCTGCTTGCTGGATTACTTGAAAACGGGTATAGAGATCAAAATTATGAAGAGGGGCAAGAGACTTTTTGAAACTTATCTAAAAAAAACCGTTATGGTTATTGCATATATCTGGCAATAACACCCAAGGCATATTCTAAAAATTCTAATTCTTTAAAAAATATCTAAGTTTCAGTTTAAATTAATTTTATAGCAGGGTTGAGAAAACTCCACTTTTTAAAGAAGTTTTTGTAATGTTCTCAAATTATTTGCAAATGTATATGATGCTTAGTAAACTAAAAAATTGTTAGTACCAATTTTAAAGATAGGTGAAACATTTACACCCTTATCATAGATGTAATAATATGATTGACAAATATAGATGAACATTTGGAAAATATAGAAAATAACAAAACAGTATTAATAACTGAAACATTAAATATATAGAAGTACACAACACCTGTATAGTCTAATTCTGTGTAAAGTTGGAAAATGAATATATATCTAGTTTTGTGTAAAGTTAGAAAATGAATGTATTTTATGTGACACTTATGATGTTTTGGATGAAATTAATTTATGTGTTCAATGCAATAATATTGACAACAATAAACAGAATACTAATACGTAAATGCAAATACTAAACATTGAATTTTATTTTTTCAGATGTTCGTGATTATTGAATTTTAATGGAAGAATGATTATAAAGTATCACATTTAGTGACACATGTGAGATGTTCGTGATTATTGAATTTTAATGGAATATAATTTTCTTTAAACATGATGATATAAACAATTATTTATTTGAACGACATCTGTGTGACAACATCTTTAAGGTAATTTTTTGTGTTAAATTGTGTGTTTATTTAAAAAAAAAAGATCGAATAGTTGCATGATTGATCTCACGCTTCAAAAACTGCCAAAAAAAAAATGAAAAAACAAAAAGACCTTAAAGGAAAAAAAAACTCCAGTTAAAAAAATGTCAGTATGTTACAAAAGATCTCTTATAAAGAATATATGAATGCTCCACCCCAAGCTTAAGAACTTCCAAATAAACTGTAGAATTCTTCCGAAAAAACCCTTAGTTAAAAATATGAGAACTCAAACTGGGTTTAAACCACATTTCTGTGAAGTTTGTGGAGATTCTTTTTCTAAAAAATCATCGTTAGTGACACATGTGAGAATTCACACTGGGGAAAAGCCACATGTTTGTGAAGTTTGTGGATATTCTTGTTCTGTAAAATCATCTTTAGTGAAGCATATGCGAACACACACTGGCGAAAAACCACATTGTTGCGAAGTGTGTGGATATTCTTGTTCTGAAAAATCAACGTTAGTGACACATATGAGAACTCACACTGGGGAAAAACCGTATGCCTGTAAAGTGTGTGGATATTCGTGTTCTAAAAAATCATCGTTAGTGACACATATGAGTATTCACACTGGGGAAAAGCCACATTCTTGTAATATTTGTGGATATTCTTCTGAAAAATCTAAATTAGTAAGACATATGAGAACTCACACTGGGGAAAAGCTACATTCTTGTGAAACGTGTAAATATGCTTGTTTGCAAAAATCATCTTTAGTGAAACATATAAGAACTCACACTGGGGAAAAGCCACATTCTTGTAAAGTGTGTGGATATTCCTTTTCTTTAAAATCATCGTTAGTGAGACATATGAGGATTCACACTGGGGAAAGACCACATTGTTGTGAAGTGTGTGGATATTCTTGTTCTGAAAAATCAACGTTAGTGGCACATATGAGAACTCACACTGGGGAAAAACCATATTCTTGTAAAGTGTGTGGATATTCGTGTTCTAAAAAATCATCGTTAGTCACACATATGCGTATTCACACTGGGGAAAAGCCACATTCCTGTGAAGTGTGTGGATATTCTTCTTCTGAAAAATCTAATTTAGTAAGACATATGAGAACTCACACTGGGGAAAAGCGACATTCTTGTGAAACGTGTAAATATGTTTGTTTGCAAAAATCAGATTTAATGAGACATATGAGAACTCATACTGGCGAAAAGCCGCATTCTTGTGAAGTGTGTGGATATTCTTTTTCTGAAAAATCAAATTTAGTAAAACATATGAGAACACACACTGGAGAAAAGCCATATGTTTGTGAAGTGTGTAAATGTTCTTTTTCTCGTAAATCAAATTTAGTTAAACATATAGGAACTCACAAGAACTGATTCAGAACTACATTGACAAGGAGGCTTCACTACAATGGCTTAAAAGTGACAAATTTGGATTTGATAAAGTATGATTAATTATAACTGCACAAGACCAAGGCTTACTTAAAAATGGATTTTAAAAAATAGCTGTTCTACAAAAACAGACCAATGCAGATTCTGTCATTCAACTGTTGACAGCCCAAGCAACCTAATGTCTGGATGCAAGATCCTTCAAACCGAGGTCATTTCACTGCCCACCACAATAAACTATGTAGATAATTACAATGGAAGATCTGTGAAGATTTGCAACTAGACAGGTCGTCAAACATCTGGGAACATGAACCACCACCGATAACATCAAACAGAAAAGTGACAGTGTTCTATGACAAAGACATACAGGCGGGCAGATACATAAAAGTCAAGGCCATCAAATCAGCTATTGTAATATAGAACAAGCCCGAAAGGACTGCACTCATTATCAACGTTTTTAATTCACCTAATTACAATTAGATACTACACTCTAACAAATGCAGAAAAAATAAATAAAAAAAGTTTTTAATTCACCTAATTACAATTAGATACTACACTAACAAATGCAGAAAAAATAAATAAAAAAAGTTTTTTATTCACCTAATTACAATTAGATACTACACTCTAACAGATGCAGAAAAATAATTAAAAAGTTTATTATTCACCTAATTACAGTTAGGTACTACACTCTAACAGATGCAGAAAAATAATTAAAAAGTTTTTAATTCACCTAATTACAATTAGATACTACACTCTAACAAATGCAGAAAAAATAAAAAAGTTTTTTATTCACCTAATTACAATTAGATACTACACTCTAACAGATGCAGTAAAATAAATAACAAGTTTTTTATTCACCTAATTACAATCAGGTACTACACTCTTACAGATGCAGAAAAAATAAAAAAAAGTTTGTATTCACCTAATTACTTGGCCTTCGGGACAAGATCAAAGTGTAGTAACTGATCTTCAGATGCTGCACTTCTATTTCTTGTTCTCTTTCGGTGGAGTAGAAATCCTTCACGACTGAGGCAATTTTTATTTTTGTACCTTTTCTCCACGTTAAAAACGACCCTGGTGTCTAACTCTGTCCCGTGGGGAGGCATAGTAAATAGGTACAATTAGATGCTACCCTCTAACAGATACAGAAAAAATAAATAAAAAGTTTTTTATTCAGCTAATTACAATTAGATACTACACTCTAACAAATGCAGAAAAAATAATAAAAAAAGTTTTTTATTCACCTAATTACAATTAGATACTTCACTCTAACAAATGCAGAAAAAATAATTAAAAAGTTTTTTATTCACCTAATTACAATTAGATACTACACTCTAACAAATGCAGAAAAAATAATAAAAAAGTTTTTTATTCACCTAATTACAATTAGATACTACACTCTAACAGATGCAGAAAAATAAAAAAAATGTTTACTCAGCTAGTTACATACACGATATAGGGACGATTATGGTCTCTAGTGCAGTTTAAAAAGAGTTAATTACATACATGATCCATGAAAAATTATTGTATTTAGTGCAGATTAAATAACAGTTTTTTACTCACGTAGTTACATACACGTGTATGAAAACTTATTATTAAAATGCAGTTTAAATAACAAGAGGAAGTGTTTCCACACGAACAAGCACTTATAGATTAGCATGATCATCAATCAGGATTTATGAAAATAACAGATAATTATTTTATTGGCTTGAATTGATTAGCAATGACAATTCACACTAAGTACAAATAATCATGAATATTAGTTAATCTCAGATATAACTCTGAATAACGAAAAAAATCATGAAATACCAAAGCCAAGAATAATGTCCGAAAGGTGAGTGAGAGACAAAAAGAAAATGTGTGTCTTTTTCTTATATGCAATGTAATGTCAAGCCTTAGTTTTAATGAGGGGAAAGTAGTTATGGCCTTGAAATGATCGTCTGATTATATTTTTTCTCATAGAAAGTCACAGATGAACTCATAATATCTTTGAATGACTTGAAAACAAAGTAAACTTGCAAGAAAGTAATATAATTGTTGTGGTAGATACAATTGTCCTTATTTTAAAAAGAATATTAAAATAAGGCAAAATCCTTGCAAAACCAAGCTGTAGCAAAACTTTTTGAAGATGAAAAACTATACTTTTTATCATGTGTTTCTTTGACTGTTAATAACTATTAGTTGCACTCATGATATTAAGTGTTGGATAGAATCTCTCTTATGGAATCTTTGTCCTTTTATAGTTTGAAAACAAAGTAAACTTGCAAGAAAGTAATATAATTATTGCATCTGGCAACCGTGTTAACAAAAAATTCCAACATTAGACAAACAAGACTTTTTGAAAGAAAACAATTAAATCAGGGGTAAACGATAAACATGTGCCTCAGGAGAACAAAACTACAGTTTATTAAAACAAACAACTTTTATTGAAAAAATCAATTCAGGTAACCTGATTATAGTGTAGAGCTTACATGTATTCAATGTATCTGTCTTCAGCCTCAATCACCGCATGGATACAATGTGTCTAGAACTAAGAGCATGCTTTTTTTCCACAAACGATCAGGCTGGCTTAGTGGTATGGGCGTTCATGTTACTAATGTTCTTCTGTCCCATCCAGACATGATAGAAGCCTCCTATCGCTCTTGGGATTTGTACAGAACTGATCAACGTGTAGATGGTCTGCAACAAAAAAGGAAAGCAATTTTCATCAAAAGGAAATGGAATCATGTCGTCTTTTTTAGGACGACAGTCTTATCGTTCCACGCTGTATGTAGTGTCTTTGCCTTAAAATTATATAAAAATTATTTGCAGACATAATGACACATTAGATATTAATTAAATCTGTTTTTTTAAATATTTTAATTATGGTTTGATCTGTCGGGAACAAATATTCGTTGATTTTTACATATTTGTTTCTTCTTTAATTTTTCATGAACTTAACCTTGATAGAGATAAGTGCTAAGCGATTTTAACTTTTTTTCATGAATTTTGGATCAACTCATGAAAAGAGAACATGAACTGAATATAACGAAATAAAGTAAATATATTAATTTTAATTATTGTTTGATCTGCCGGAGACAGGTATTCATTGATTTTTTACATATTATTCTTCTTTAGTTTAATTTTTTCATCAACTCTGAATTAACTTATAAAAAAAGAACATTAAATGAATACAGTCAACCAAATGAAGTAACCATATTAATATTGAGATCAGTAACTTTACGATAATAAATTCTTTAGGATTGTTAGTATTTATATTAAGTTTAGAGTTGAAGTATTTTTTTCTAAACTATATTCAACACTTTTTATCAAACATTTTCTACAAGCTTTAAAATATGCGACGTTTAAGTAATTAAACCAATGTTACACACACTTTTGAAATTCAATTATTTTATTTCTATTTGATAAAATGTTAAAGAATTTGAATTTCAACAAATACGTTACATTTATTTAAGTTTCTGATCTCATCAATATTTGTAATGTTCCATATTTACAAGTGACAGCCTCATTCAATGTTTGTAAATTTTTTGTTTCTTAAGTTTTTAATTCGAAAACCGGCAAAATTGTTCACTGTGTCCTTCTAGATCTTATTTGTTTTTTTAACTTCCCAATTAATTTTCCAGTTATTTTCATTTAAATAAGCTTAATAAAATTATTCTATTTACTTTATAATGTTGTTTTACGTGATTTGAATTTTCTTTCTCACTTAATCTTAATTATTTCTATCAGATTTTACTCATTTTAATGTTATGCCATTTGCTTGTTCTTGTTTTAATAAATATCATAACAAATATTTAAAAGCTTTGGAGTTATTTATTTACTCTACTGGTTTTAAATGTCCAAGTACCACAAACCATACTAACCCAGTTTTCAATTTATATAAGAGTTTCAAGGCGTCGGTGAATTATATGAAAGATGGGCGAACTCCAAGAAAAACATGACAAATAAATTCAAGAAAACATAATAAAGCACAGACCGATGAACAATGCGGTAAATGTGGGAGCTGTCCTAAAAATGGAAACAAACCTGGTAGAGGCTCGTCTTAATCCTGTAAAAAGCAACCCTAACTCAGACTAACAGGTCTATTAAGAACATAGACTTTATACTAAAACCCGATAGAACTAATGTTCAGGACTAGATAAATGATGATTTTGAGAATATGTCCGTAAAAAGGTAAAAAGGAGCCCTGACACAGACTAACAGGTCTATTAAAACAGACTTTATACTGACCTAGTACTCTTATAAAACCCGATAGAACTAACATTCAGGACTAGATAAATGATGACTTTGGGAATATGTCCGTTTATTTAGTTAAGAAGTACGTTAAAAGGAAAACTCCGAGACATTCATCACATTTAATGCTACAATCAGTAAAAGGATGTGAAAATTAAGGTTGACACATATGCCAAAAGAAATGAAATTTTGCACATTTCAGCAAATGTTCTCGAAATGTGTAGATCAAAGTGATCAACCACATCTCGCTGCATTGCGTAAAGAAACTGCAGTTCTTATGGTTTACATCGGATCGATTACAATGGGATACTACTGAATGAAAGGCATTTTGCTTGCGCACATTTCAGCATGATGCAAAAAGACACTGCAGTGCTTCTGGCTTACATCGGATGCGTTACACAACAACAGAGATTCGTACTTATTCAATGCGTCTATTAAGTTCGATGTAGTGACCCAACTGGGACTTTTTACGTGTACCAGGATTCCTTTTCCTCTAAAGTTTGAAACATGCATTCTCCATCCAGATCACTTAGTGTGCCTCATCCAATCATGCAGTATGTGAATTAGTTGTTATTTTAATATACCAATCAACTGCACGAAAATCTGCTAGATCAATTTGATCAGATTGGTATTCGATAGTTTATGTGTCAGGAAATGCTTTATCCACATGAAGGTCGGAAGATCATTCTTATGGTTGTTTAATCTATGAAGCGTGGCGACCGAAGGAAAAGGCACCAGCGCCCACATAGCCTCTCTGCTAGAAGGACACAGTGAACGGACAGTGCCGGTTCTCGAATTAAAACTTAAGCCCCTCAACCAACACTCAACTGATGAATCATGAAAAAAAAAACAGGAGAAAGGGCTCAGACACCATGAGATGAAAAAAGAACTGAAGAGCCTCGACGCTGGTGACAATGTCCCGCTATCCAAGCCCAGCACGGGAGCGTGGGGGAAAGCAACATTCCGAAAACGATTGATCGGCAGTCCTATGAAATATATGCAAGAGACGGACAATTACACCACCGAAACCTAACCCTAACCCGACAATTACCGAAACAGGCGATTCTTGCACAAAAAGTCCGAGTCAAAAGGACGCCATCAACCAACACACACAGGTGATGCTTACCCAAAGTCCCAAATACAGCCTGAAAAAACTATGACACAAAGAGAAAAGATCTGCATGGAAGACGAGTTAACTGAATAACGCATCCATGAATAAACAACAGAACACATCATTTGAAAACCTGCATGCTACAATAAATGAACAATGGTGGACCTTCCTCTATTTTGCCATTCAAAACCCGGCCTGTACTCCTTTCACGTAAATAAAAACAAAATGAACAAACGCCGCCCCTGAACGAAACTCTTACCATTGCTCTTATTTGTCCTGACTTTTCCTTTAAAATTATTTTAAAAAAGAGATTGTTATCGTCAGATAGTTGCTCAATAAACTTGCAATTGTATTGACAGAATTCATCTAATAATGTGTAATGCGTATTCGTTTAAATTTTAACCCCTGAATGTGTTTTGTCTTATACACGGTCCTTCTCACACGTGAGCATAACATATAGCATGTATTTTTTCAAATGTTTTAAAATATAATGAATAAAATATACGTAATCTGTTTTTAATAAATAAATACACTTTCTTGTATAAATATGTTTATTTTTGTAAATGTATGGCATGTATTTTTTGAAAATGTTTTTTTATATTTAATGAATAAGATTTTGCGTAAACGGTTTTTTGTATAAATGTTTATTCACTTTGTATTTTTTGCAAATGCCTTTATATATTTTATGAATAAGAGTATATGCAAATTGTTTTTTGTATATGTTTATTTACTTTTGTATATACTTTTTATATATTATGAACAAGACTACGCCGTGCTCTACAGAAGAGTAGTGTCCAAAACGTGCTCTAGAAATGCTCACCCATTTTTATATCCTACTTCATATAAAAGAGAAACAATTTTTTTCTTCAATTTTCACCCCAAACAAGGCACAGTGCCACTTTGAAGTAGGGGACTACTATCCGGGACATAGTTTGAAGGGGCAATATGAAGGGAGATGAGCAGTAAGATGCTTGTTCACATTGCGCTTGAACTTCTGCATATCAGTACAACTGGGAAAGCAGAATCCCGGAAGTTTCAAAGAGATGCAGTTCTGGGGAAGAAACTATTGGAGTAAAAGGCGTTCTTACACCTAGGGATCTCTACTGTAAAGGGGTGGGACTTAGTTTTTCAATAATATTCACTTTTCAATGGACAGTTCGTTCTGTTAAGGTCACATATTTTGTATACTCCTTTGAGTATGCCGGAGCAACCTCTTATAATAATGTCCCTCTATTCATATTGTGTGACATCCTGATTTGTTGCTTGGTGTAAGTGAACTAGTTTTTGGATTATAAAAGGAACAAAATACATCCTTACGTCCAAGTCAATGGTTTCTTTAGTTTTTATTTGGTAGCAACTAATAACATAGCTTTTCCAAGACGATATACAACTGTCATATGATACCCTTGAAAATATATTGCATGCATTGGAGGCGACGAGGAGCTACAACCAATTTTTTTTAAATTTTTTTTTCATTTCCAGAGGCTTATGATGAGTTACACCTGGAACGCACTTCCATAAATGTAAGTCTGAAATTGTTCACAGCCAAAAAAACTGCAAGAAACTTCTGCTCTATGTTGGCATAACGTTGTGTAGTCTCTTAAAAATTTGGATGCAACTGCTATGGGTTTTCCGTCTTGAAAGAGGGTGGCGCAAAGTCATCTACTTGATGCGTCGACTTGGATGGTGGTTCGCTTTGCAGGGTCAAAATACGACATTAACTTCTATCTTTGTAAATTAGTTGACTTGCTGGAGAGATTTCTTGTGATTTTCTGTCGACTGGTACTCCACTTCTTTTTTGAAGACATCTCTCAATGGTGCTGTGAGATCTGACAGGTGTGGAATGAAAGGTGTAATGTACGTAGGTAGACAGGGGACGATAACAGGGGGAACACCGGAAGAATCGGTAAAACAGAGAGACAGCATGTAGATACTTGCGGTCGGCTCTCGGCTGAATAAAGTCTTAAAACAAACTTGGCGTTTGCGTTCTCAGTGAGAAACACCACATGGCGACGAGGACGAGATCATTTCTCATAAAGGGGAAAGTTATTTATTTAAACCTTTTCTCAGAAAAACATCGCGTTTAATAGAAATTAAATAGCGACATATTTCTACCTGCACACACGCATTTTAAAAACATGACGTCTTATGGTAAAATCGACGAATTCTCGCCGAGTGGAGGTGATTGGGACACATACTCAGAAAGATTGGAGTATTATTTCGAGGCTAACGGAATACAAGATACAGGAAAGAAAAAGGCCGTCCTACTTTCTGTTTGTGGTGGTGAAACATTTTCTCTGCTGACGGATCTCGTTACGCCGCACAGCTTAAGAGACAAAAGTTATGAGGAACTCTCGCTCTCGTTAAAAGAGCACTGCAACCGAACCCAGCACCAGCACCGTCCGTAATTGTTGAGTGATTCAACTTTTACATGTGCCGCCAACAACCAGGTCAGTCCATTTCGGATTTTATTGCTCATTTTAAAAAAATTACAAAGTTTTGTAAGTTTGGAAATACTATACAAGAGATGTTGAGAAATTTGCTCGTCGTTGGATTGATGGATGACCGAATCCGTCGGCGACTGCTTTCCGAGAGGAAACTAACATTTCCTTATGCCCAACAGATAGCATGGAAAGTGCAGACAGGAATGTTAGTGACATGGCAGCCTGTTCAACGTCCAATTTTACAATACGGACGAAAGTCAACCAGATTGAACGGCCTACTACTCCACTACGGAGACAAAAACAAAGACCATGTTTCCGATGTAACAAAAAACATTACCCAGACTCCTATCGTTTCAAAGAGGCAACGGGTAATTTTTGTCACAAAACCGGTCACATTTCGTCAGCCTGTTTGACCCGGAAGTACAACGACAGAGCTGGAAACCATAAAACCCACAAGGTCACCAGTGAAGAACCAGTAGACGAAGATACAGGCAGCGATTGCGCCTCGGTTCATAGGCTGTTTAACCTGCCAGCAAATAGCAAAACCGAGCCCCTGATGGTGTTGGTGGGCATAAATGGTTTCAATGTCAAGATGGAGATCGACACCGGAGCTGCTGTTTCATTGATCAGCCGCAATGCATTTGAAAAACTATGGTGTGAACCTGATAAGCCGGTACTTTAGCCTATGTCACAGAAACTAGCAGCCTACACGGGAGAAAGTATCACGCCGTGTGGTACGTGTCAAGTGTCGGCAGATTATGATGGCCGACAGTTTCGTCTGCCATTAGTGATTGTTCCTGGTTCTGGCCCTGCACTTCTTGGTAGAAACTGGTTACGAGTAGTGCAACTCAGCTGGAAACGCATCCATCAGCTGAAAGCAGTAAATGCCACACCTGCAATTGAAGACATTATTGCAAAATACCCCGATGTTTTCAAGGATGAATTGGGCGCACTAAAGGGTTTCACAACAAAACTTAGTGTTGACCCGAAAACAAAGCCCATATTCTGCAAGGCTCGACACGTGCCCTTTGCATTGCGCGAAAAGGTTGACAAGGAGCTGGATCGACTAGAGTCTCTGGGTATTATCGAACCAGTACAATACTCAGAATGGGCTGCCCCTATAGTACCAGTTGTTAAAACTGACCAAACAATACGGTTGTGTGGAGATTATAAAACTACAATAAACAAATGTTCAAATCTCGACCAGTACCCTATCACCAGGATTGATGATTTGTATGCAAAATTGGTGCAGGGAAAGAAATTCACCAAGCTTGACTTGAGATCAGCGTTCCTGCAGGTTCCGTTAGAGGAAAACTCAAAGCAGTACCTTACAATCAATACACCACGGGGTCTCTACAGGTTCAACCGTCTCAGTTTTGGAGTAAAATCAGCTCCTGGTATCTATCAACGCTGTATGGACAATTTGTTGGCAAATAAACCACATGTCGTATGCTATCAGGACGACATACTAATTACAGGATCATCAGACGCTGAACACTTGATTACCCTTGACCGAGTGTTAGGGAAACTCTCAGAAGCTGGTTTCCGCGTTCGTCTGAACAAGTGCAAGTTCATGGCACCCTCCGTAACCTACTTAGGTCATTGGATTGACCCAGAAGGCCTTCACCCTACAGCAGAAAAGATCCGGGCCATCCGGGATGCACCAGCCCCACGCAATGTGACCGAACTTAAGGCTTTCTTGGGCTTATTCCAGTTCTATGCTTGGTACGTCCCCAACGTCGCAGATAAGTTGGGCCCCCTCTGTTATTTAATGCGGAAAGGTGTCTCTTGGACGTGGGGCACCCCCCAATTAACAGCTTTTCAGCGAGCCAAAGATGCATTGCAGACCACAAATGTCCTGGTTCACTATGGCCCGAAGAAGGAACTGGTACTGACCTGTGACGCCAGTCAATATGGTGTCGGAGCTGTTTTGTCGCACATCTTTGCCGACGGTTCAGAGAAACCTGTTGCTTTTGCTTCGAGAACAATGTCACCGGCTGAGAAAAATTATAGTCAGTTGGACAAGGAGGGACTGAGTATTATCTTTGGGGTTAAAAAGTTTCATCACTACTTATTTGGACGTGCATTTCGTATCATTACAGATCATAAGCCACTTATCAGCCTCTTTAGCCCAACAAAGACAACATTGGACGCCCTGCCACCAAGAATAATACGTTGGTCACTGTTGATGAGTGCTTACGATTACACGATATAATATAGGCCCGGTTCACACATCCTCACTGCCGACGCAATGAGCCGTCTCCCCCTGCAGGAAGCGTTAGATGTCCCAACACCAGGTTGCATTATACATCTCATGAATCACCTGGACAATTCCACCGTTGACTCGACTGACATTTGTGCTCATATACGTAAAGACCCCATCCTCTCTAAGGTTGTTCAAGCCACACAACATGGAGGGTGCAATCTCCCACATGATGCTCCGTATTTACCATTTCACGCTCGTAAAAACGAACTAAGTGTTGAAAGGGGTTGCCTGGTGTGGGGTTCACGAGTGGTAATTCCCCACCATCTCAGTCAGAGAGTGTTGGACGAGCTTCACCAATGCCACCCTGGCATAGTCAAGATGAAGGTCCTCGCCCGGACCTATGTATGGTGGCCTGGGATAGATTTTGACATCGAAAAAAAGGTGAACAACTGTTACCCTTGTCAGTGCTCCAGAAGCCTACCTGCTAAGGCACCACTACACCCCTGGGAATGGCCAGCTGAACCTTGGCAGCGGGTTCACGTTGATTATGCCGATTACAATGGCCAATACCTGCTTGTCATTACGGATGCACACTCAAAATGGGTTGATGTCTATACCACAAGAGCAGCTACTTCAGCCACTACAATTGAAAGGTTGAGGTGCTGTTTTGCTACTCATGGTCTCCCGCACATTGTTGTCAGTGATAATGGCCCATGCTTCACCAGTTCAGAATTTGCAGAGTTCATGAAACGGAATGGTATCAGACACAAGTTTGTCAGTCCACATCATCAGCCATCAAATGGTCTAGCCGAACACTCAGTTGGGCTGGTTAAAAACGGTATTAAAAAAATGTCGGGAGGAATCTGGAAACAAAGATATCCCGTTTTCTGCTGACCTACCGGACAACGCCTCACACAACAACGGGATCTACCCCGGCAGAGTTGTTGATGAAGCGAAGATTGCGCACCAATCTGGATCGTATGAAGCCCGCCACCTCAAGTGTTGTATATAACAACCAAGAATGTCAAAAGTTTCACCATGACAAATCTGCCCAGATGTGTTCATTTGATGAAGACCAAGCAGTATTTGCACAGAACTTTTGTTCCGGATCCATGTGGTTGGCTGGTCACATTCTGGAAAGAGTATCTCCTTTATCCTTTCTAATCAGATTGCAGGATGGCCGGTTGGTTCGTCGTCATCAGGATCACATCAGGTCTCGCCGTTGTATTACCGTGCCAGCACCTCAATCCCCAAGTAAAAACAATCCAGAACGCATTTTCACGGAACTAAACATACCCCCAGATATGGCAACAGAAAATAACACACATCCACAGACTCCATTGACACATGAGAATTCGCCCGATTATGAGCAGCCAGATAGAGAAGTGAGTGAGCATACCCCACTAGCCCTGCCACGACGATCGGGTCGTACAATCGTTTTAGTCTGAATTGACTAAATATTGAACAATTACCTTTTATTTTTTCTTAACTTTAAAAAAAGGGGGGATTTCAATGGTCACATACTGAGGCAGAATAATCCTCGACCACAAAAGGGTCACAAGGGCAGTCTACCCTGACCTTTTTTCATGATATATGGACCTTTCTTTTTTGGGGGGGAGATGTAATGTACGTAGGTACACAGGAGACGATAACAGGGGGAACACCGGAAAAACGGGCGGTGCAAAAGGAGACAGCATGTAGATACTTGCGGTCGGCACTTAGCTGAATAACGTCTTAAAACAAACTCGGCGTTTGCGTTCTCAGGCCTTTGTCTGCACGAGCGTGTGTGTGTCACACAAAGAGAGAAGAAGTGGACTATGGGAACGTGTTTTGAGATATCGAAAGGAATTCGATTAATTATCTAGCTTCCTGTAGTTTTCTTTTATTATTATTTTGACTGTCCATGAGGGTACGGAGTAATTTTAGTGAAACTGAATTGGTAGTTTAAACAGCCTGTGACAAAAAGGTGATTGACCTTTGTAAATAATTGTTTACTGACAGACGGAATATTCCTTGCTTTGTTCCGGGGATGGGCATGATCAAGCTGGTGTATCCGTGGAGACCAGGAGAGATGGTCTGATAGCAGAGCAGTGAGCGGTAGCTGGCAGAAGGAGGGAGCTGTGTAACGTGATGCGGACCCGGGCGTGGCAAAATCAAGAATTGTTGACCCTTGGTGGCCCTGAGCACCACGTTCGCTCTGCTTGTGGTTAGAAAAAATAGCATTGATGAACGCCTGGAGGATGGTGGGGAGATCGATCGCTGCGTTAATGAATACAAGAGATATTTTGGGGAGTAGAATAATATACCCGAATAATAATATTTTGTAGGATAAAACATTAGTGGTTGTATCTGTACCCCTATGGAATTACTCCACCCATTCCATATCAACTGGACATACCCAAGTTAGAGTTGGTAGCCAGTTACAGAGTGAAGTCCGAATGTGTAGCGTTTAATATGGCAATAGATAGATTCATGCTGTTGAATCAGCGAGAGGCAGGAAAATGCCGAAATAATGGTCTTAGAATTTGCCAGTCACAGAATCCGTTGCATGTCCCTGGAGATTATGAGTTGTGTGTGTTGGTAAGTGAAGGTCTTTTGCCACTGGCTATAAGAGTAGCTAAAGACACCTGGTTGGTATCCACGCAACAGAAGATGGAATTGCCCAAGGTATGCTGGAACACGGCTGCTGGAATAATCAAGGTGAGACCATCTTTAAGTATGGTAGAACTGGACAGGGGATCTGAAGACCGGGAAAAGGACATAGGGTTACCGGCGTATTATCAGGTTGAGGAACGGTATTTGTTAAAAGCACCTGAGGTAGAGTGAGTGAATGACCAATTGAATAATCTCACTGACCTCTAGGACCCCCTGATCCATTGTTCATCACTACATACCCGACTTAGGTAACCAAAAGCTATGGGAGAAGTAAGACGAATAGATTTGAGTGAATTGCAGGTCCGATTAAACGGTCTTGAGAATACAGAAGCTAGGGGTAGTCTTCATAAGGTAGTTGTTAAAGGAGCGGGATAATTGTGCTGTTGTTGGTGATTGCATGGTGCACGAAAATGGCGAATGTAAGAAGGAAGCGAGGTGATGAGCATCTCGAGGGTAATTGAATAGGTGGCAAGGGAGACCCTGGTTCAAACCCGACTGTGATTCTAAGAAAATGCAGTTGGTGGTGCTGACGTAATCGAAGTGCATCCCGAAACCTTCCCGACGCTGAAACAGAGAAACTGAGGACGGCTTGACGATTCTCTTCTTTTCTTCTCTGTGTTTTATCAAAATTCTTGCGAGGAACTGAGCTGATAAATAAAATCCCAATGATAGCTTAAATGGCCGTCTATTGAGGTGAGAAGAAGTCCTCAGTTGAAAGAAATTCTTACAAGATGCTTATAAAGGAGATTTGAACTGTGAATTAAAAGGTGAAATTTCAACTACGACTGCTTAAGGTGAGAAAGATTCTCCTAGCTTAATAAAAAGCGGGTCTTTTGAGTACCCTGATTTATTACGAGACTGTGCTATTAATAGCAATGGAGTGAACAAATCTTGTGGATTATGACTGAAACTATGTGAGAAACAAACATTTTATTTATGATTGAATTTCTGAAAAAAAAGGGAGTAACTCTTATGAAATTCGTGATTTTTTTTGCATTTTATTAAGTGACCTTTATGAGTGGATATTTGATCTTTGAATTATTAATGTAAAGTGAAAAAGAGATATACTCAACAAAAAAACTTGCATGTGAAAAAAAGACATAATTACCTGATGAACACGTGAACTATGAACTGCATTTTATTATCCCTGATGAACTCTGAACTTTTACAATTTTCATGAACTTATGAACGTTTATTAGACTGTGTATGAGAGTGGTTCCTGAGGAGATGCTGCATTATTTGATGGAGTGACACGTCGGGCGTATTTCTGGTTTGTTTTTGGTAGACATCTAAGGCTTGGATTGTTGGCATTGTCACAGGGAGCTGTGTCAGATGAGAATGTGTTGTAGTGTTTTCTTGTTTGGCTTAAGAGATCTGGGGTATAGGGAGGGGATTGCTGATTGGGCAAATGTTGCTTTTTTGGACACCTTTTTTTAGCTGGGATATTTGCTCAACAAAAAAGACATTGAACCTCATAAAATAAGATTTCTGGCATGTTAACTGTTCCTTCTCAATCTCTTTCTTGTTTGGGCAGTGGTGTTTAAAAATCTTTTTCCATTGCTTACAAATTTCTGTTAGTTTTTTATATTTTATTTTGGCATATTCCATTGACCAAATCAATGTCCATTTTTCCTCTCTACTCCACTGGGTTTGTGCAAATTCAGCAGTGTTAGATTTGGTGAAATCAATCGCTGCTTCACTAAAAGCTTTCTTCTTGATTGACTCTCCAACATCTTTTGAGAGATAATTATGTACTTCGGATACAATTGAAAGTAAGTTTTTCCTCCCTATTTTTCTGGGTTTGGGCGAATTCAGCAGTGTTAGATTTGGTAAAAATCAATCGCTGCTTCACTAAAAGTTTTCTTCTCAATTTACTCTTTAAAATCTTTTGGAAGATATTTATGTACTTCAGATCTAATTGAAAGAAAGTTCTTAGTTGCGGTAATTTATATCTTTCCTGTTTATAAGGGTGAAGATTTTATTCAAGTCTCGAATACTGTGTTTTTTTCTTCACGCATTTCTCATACCTTGACTATGCGAAAAAGCGAAGAATAAGTTCTTTCTTCTCAAAACATCACTTGACGGTTATAGTGTCTTTTCCTAGTGGTTCTTGTTTGGTCTTGCCGGTATCCAGGACTAGAAATTGACTGGTGTGGTGGAGTGTCCAGCTTAATGTTGTTACTTGTGACAACATACCTAGAAGGTGAACCGCTATTTTCCTCATATGATCCATTGAGGAGATCTTTTTATCCTGGACGACATCCTGCCAGTTTGTTGATTTAGTTTTATTTTTCATTTTCATTTAAATTCGAATATTTGATCAGGGTTTACTTTAAATTCAAATTTGAAAGTATACTCATACCAGAGTCCCTAGTAAACCTCTGTACAGAGAGACTGCAACCCGAGATTGATGTTTAGTAGGGATTCAGTTCTCCGCAGTGTGTGTTCTCATATGTGTAACTAATGTTGATTTTCAAGAACAAAAATATCCAGACACTTCACAAGAATGTAGATTTCCCCACTGTGAGTTCTTATGTGTTATTAAATGTGATTTTTGAGAACAAGAATATCCACACACCTAACAAGAATGTGTCTTTTCCCCAGTATAAATTCTCTTATGTATCACTAATTTTGATTTTTAGAACAAGATTTCTTATATGATTTTTGAGAACAAGACTATCGACACACTTAACAAGATTGTGGCTTTTTCTCAGCGTGATTTCTCATATGTATACCTAATGCTGACTTGCGAGAACAGAAAAATCCACACACTTCACAAGAATGTAGCTTTTCTCCAGTGTGAGTTCTCATATGTGTCGCTAACGTTGATTTTTCAGAAAAAGAATGTCCGCACACTCCACAAAAATGTGGCTTTTCCCCAGTGTGAGTTCTTATATGAGTTACTAATGTTGAATTTTCAGAAAAAGAATGTCCGCACACTCTACAAACATATGGCTTTTCCCCAGTGTGAGTTCTCATATGTGTCACTAATGCTGATTTGTGAGAAAAAGAATATCCACACACTTCACAGGAATGTGGCTTTTCCCCAGTGTGAGTTCTCATATGTGTCACTAAATGTGCTTTTTGGGAATAAGAATATCCACACACTTCACAAGAATGTGGCTTTTCTCCAGTGTGAGTTCTCCTATGTCTCACTAAGTTTGATTTTTCAGAACAACAATATTCACACACTTCACAAGAATATGGCTTTTCTCCAGTGTGAGTTCTCATATGTAACACTAATTTGGAGTTTTTAGAACAAGAATATCCACACACTTCACAAGAATGTGGCTTTTCCCTCATGTGTATATTCATATTTAAATCTTGGTGCAAGATTACCAAAACCAGGTTATAAACAATATGATATTTTATCCTGAGTTTCCCAGTTTTAATTTGGAGTTGTTGAGGGAAGTTATATTTTATGCTAAAGAAATTTCACTTGTGTATTACTTTTCATTTATTTGATAAAATATATTTAATAGGTAAATTTTTAAATATTGTCTTTTGTAAATTAGCAGATTTTTCTGAAATGTTAAATTCGATATCTTATCATTTGATGTTTTTAAACAGGAATATCCACACACTTCACAATAATGCAGTTCTTTTCCTCATGTGTATATTCATATTTAAATCAACTTGCTCTTGGCGCAAGATTATTACCATCAAGTAATAAACAATATAGGATTTTGTTCTGACTTTTCAGTTTTAATCTGATGCAAGTTATATTTTATGCTAAAGAAATTTCAATTTTGTTTAACTTTATTTATTTGATAAGAGATATTTTGTAGTGTAAAAGTTAAAATATGCTATTTTGTAAATTAGCAGATTTTTATGAAATTTTAAATTCGATATCTTATGATTT
The DNA here is from genome assembly GCF_053919585.1 of Euprymna scolopes. Lineage (NCBI taxonomy): Eukaryota > Metazoa > Mollusca > Cephalopoda > Sepiida > Sepiolidae > Euprymna > Euprymna scolopes. Next base: position 192,134,213 of record NC_136527.1, read on the forward strand.
ATAAAAACATTAAACAAAATTTTCACAAATTTAAATATGTGTGATGTTCTTATCGCTATTTGCTAAACAATCCAGATAAAATAACTCTTCAAACATATATGTCTAATAAAGTTGTGTGCAGACGATTTTGTTGTCTGCCACGTAAGAAAATAATTGTGAATAAAATACTGTTTAAGGAGAAGGATGGACCCTTAATATTCATTAAAAAACTCCAAGCAAGAACATCTGCAAATAAAAAATAAATGAAATTTAACATTTTTAATATCATTGTTTATTTATATTGTTCCATGAAAACGAGCAACAAAAGGTTATAAAACATTTCTAAATCACAGAAATAAACACTTAATTCACATTCATATTGTTTACATATTTAATACTATTCATAATATTTTTTATAGATGAAGGTATTATGAAATTTATAAAGTAAAATAAACAATAATATAGTAAGAATTTGTAGGAACAATAAGCATACCGCTACCATAGTTGCTACTGATGATAATCAAAATATATTGCTACCAATGGAAATATAAAAAGTTTAAATCCCAGGAAAAGTGAATTAAAATACTCAGTAAATTAAAGTTAATAATACAAATCAATATATAATCTAGTTACTTAGCAATGGATACTAATATGGTCTTTTAAAATAGCTTTCATTTTAAGTCATATGTGTGGAAAGATAGCCGCTTATTTATAATGTGTTTGCTATTACACTGGATATTTTCCTAACATTACATATTTATTAATATTCATAATAGCGAATTTAATGCAACAGAATTAGGTTCTTTTTTTATTTTTAGAAATCAACAGTTTTTTCATTCAACAAATGTTTTCATCCAACACTTTTGAATGCATTATTATCATTCCCATATTTTATTATACAAATGATATCAGCAATTGTAATAATCGATTATCGCAATTTCATTTTTAATTAACGTCTGGTAATACATATTCGTATACCATATACATTTTATTATTATTATTGTATATATTCTTAATAGTTATTTTAATTTTTATAAAAAACATTTTAAAATTTTTTCAAATTCAAGAAATTGTTTCTAGCATTCAACGAATTATTTCATCCAACTTTTTTAGCACATTTTATAATATGGTCTTTTAAAATAGCTTTTGTTTTAAGTCATATGTTGAAATATAGCCGCTTATTCATAATGTGTTTGATATTTTCATAACATTACATATTTACATTACATATTTACATTACATATTTACATTACATATTTACATTACATATTTACATTACATATTTGTTTATACTCATAATAATTTAATACAATAGAATAAAGTTCTAATTTCTTTTACTTTTTATTTTGGTGAAAAGTTTTTTTATTCAACAAATTATTTCATCCAACGCTTTTTAATGCATTACTATCATTCCCATATTTTATTATACAAATGATATAAACAGTTTTAATAATCGATTCTCACAATTTTCTTTTTTTAAATTAACGTCTGATAATACATATTTGTATACGAAAAAAACAATCGAAAGTTGTGAATTTGGTACCTTACCTAACATTACAGAATTGATATTCTTAGTAGTTATTTTAATTTTGATTAGAATAATTTTTTATATTTTTGAAATTCAACAAATTGTTACTAGCATTCAACGAATTGTTTCATCCACATTTTTAGTGCATTTTTATTCTTTATATATATTTTTAGTTTCTTTGTAATTTTTCATCCTAATTATTTTCACCTTCTAATAGTATGAATTAGTAAAATGTATTAATGTTCAAAGCTTTGTATGGGTTTAAATATCCCCTGTAAAATGAGTATATTCAACTTATGGTCTACAAACTAAACTTCTTTCCTTCTTCTGCATATTAATACTGTATCTCTAACCAGTAGATATTTTATTGTTTTTTTTTAAACCTTAGTTGGAATAGATAGATCAAGATCATTGCTAAGACTGCTGCAAAGGTGGGCTCTCTCTACCCTGCTAGAAAGTTACTTACACTTGAAAATATCCTATACCTCTACAAAGCTACCATTCGCCCATGTATGGTGTATTGTTGTGACATTTGGGCTGGTGCATCTGCTACTAGTCTCTCGCCCCTGGGCAGGGTTCAAAAGAGTCTCCGAATTGATAGATCCTGCACTGTCATGTAAGCGTCAGTCCCTGTCCCATCGACGAAATATTGCATCCCTCCGCTTGTTTTACAAGTATTTTAATGGTGGATGCTCTGAGGAACTACAAGCTCTTGTCCCCCGTTATGAAAATACCTCCGACAAACCCAAGGAGTAGCGACGTCTCACCCCTACACATAAGAGATCACTAGATCTATGAAAGCCTTCTACTATAGTAGTTTCTTCCCCAGAATCGCTAAACTTAAAAATTATCTTCTGGCTTCCTACTTCCTTAACTGCACTGACATGCAGAAGTTCAAGTGTAATGTAAACAGACATTTGCTGCTAAACTCCCTACATAGTACCCCTGCAATTTACATCCCTGATAGTAGCCCCACACATCAAAGTGGCAATGTGGCTTGTTTGGGGCGAAAATGTATATAAAAAATGTTTCGTGTAAAAATAAAATGGTAAAACAAAACAGGAAAACCATGTAAAAAAGTAAATTTATAATAATAGATAATTGTGGACACAAAACTACTTCTAAATGTAAAAAAAACAATGAAATACTGAAAACTATCCTGGTTTCGATTATAAACATTTACCAATTATTTTGTTCTATATTAAATTTCTGTTAATTGGTGATGGCTAATAAATGGCTGCTCATTTTATGTAAACTTTATTAAAGAAAATTATCCTTATTCTAAAACCTAGAAAGTTGAATAGAATATCAAAATCCAAACAATTCTCGAGGGAAATATTAGGTTACTGTGAACAGAAAAGTATTTGAAAAAGTATTTAAAAAAAAATTTCGTGCTCAGTTGTCTAACAATTCGACAAACTTTGGATTAACTTATTTTTTTTTATGGTAAACATTATTATTTTCTCAGAAATCACGAAAGTAAATAAACACATTTTTGAGAAAAATCTAAATAGATTGAATCATTTATTATTGGGAAGATTAGGAAGAGCTGGGGCTCAGTTTTAGTTTAATTTATAAAACAAAGTCTTAAATATTTACTTTTTGTGTTTTTCATTCTATTTTTCAGAATATTTTTAATGGCTTTTCAGACGTAATAGCAAACAAAAAAATACATTTTTATTTTTTTTAGCAGTAAAACTACGTTAAATTCGATTGTAGATATTTACCAATTATTTTTTATTTATTAAGTTTCTGTTACGTGATCATTTTATGTAAACGTAATAAAAGAATCCTTAGTAATTGTCTGTATTTTTGAGATGAGGTGTTTTCATTGATTGAGATTGTCGGACTGACTTCCTCATCTTGGTTGTTATTGTCACAACGTTTCGGCCGTTTTGCCCTCCGGCCTTCGTCAGGTGAACCGTTTGTTAAGAGTCTCGAACCCAACCCTGTATTATTATTACGGGGGTACCGTGTTCGGACTCCAGCTAGGCTTTGGGACATAGTTGCTGATTCTCTGTTTTCAATGTTACTTTTTTCACTGCCTTCGTTCAGGATTGAACTCAGCACCTTTGGGTAACTGTAAACTTTGATACAACGTCTAGGACCACTCGGCCATATGTCACTAGGACAATTCTTAGTTGTTTCTTGTTAATGTTAAACCTATGTTGTTATTCAAGGTTTTCTCTCTCTATCAGAGGTGTCCAAATTGTATTTAGCTCTATGCTTGGTTTGCTCAGTAGGTTGTTATGTCCGAGCATGTGAGCTGTTTCTTTAAGTTTTCTCACTTTCCCGTGGGTCTCTCTGTTTATTATTTTTATTTCATCCCATAGAGGGCGATGGTCCCCCCTCTTCATCCAGACATGGTTGGCTATACCCGATTTTTCCGTCTCCCCTTTAGTTACCGCTTTTTGGTGTTCTTCCACCCTTACTTTAAGGGGGCGGCATGTTTCACCCTTGTAAACCTTTCTGCAACTGCATGGGATGGAGTATATGCAGTTTTTGGTCATGTTCTCATCCATACTATCCACCAGACGTGTTAATAGTATAAGAGAGGAGAATGAAACCCAAACACCTCCAACGGTCTGCCTACCATACATACGAGGCATCTCCGAAAAGATTCAGAGAATATGTGCCCCCTACAACATCAGGACGGTATTCAAAAGCGAGTCAACACTCAGACGACACTTGGTACGAGTGAAGCCCCGCATGGAGGGCAAAACGGCCGAAACGTTGTGACAATATGAGGAAGTCAGTCCGACAATCTCAATCAAAAGAATCCTTATTCCTAAAACATTGAATTAAATATAAAAATGTAAACGGAATTCTCTAGCGACATAATAGGTAAATTAGGACAAGAAACTATTTCTAAACAGTATATATATATATATATATATATATATATATATATATATATATATATATATATATATACGGTGCTAGTGCACTTACTGATCTGCGCTATTTTTTAAAAATCGTATTTCCAAGTTTAATAAAAGTTTTATATGTTTCTTTTATTCAATTGTAAGGTTAAAGTACAAAATAGGTACAAAACACTCTCCTCTCCTCACGTTAAGAATGGTTTTTTGAATAATAACGTAATGATTTAAGCACGGATCATTAATTGCACTAGTACTATATATATATATATATATATATATATATATATATATATATATATATATATATATATATTTATAATTATTTTTTACTATAATAATTAAATTAATAATTAAATACCTACAGACACTAGTAGTTCATCCTTTCGGGAATCTACAGTGCAGGGTTTCACGATTAATACCAGTCGAACGATTTGAACCTCGCAACACGAGACATCTGAGGCTCGATAAGCGGAGACCTAATCCATTCGGCTACCATAAACCGCGTGAAGTAACGTTGAATTTAAACATCTTAATTTTTTAAATGTTCATTTACGTCAGTCAGACAGTGATCTAATCGTTATACGATGATCTATGCATAAGAGCTAAATTGACCGACTTTTTAATTCAACTGAAAGTGCTCAACGATAAGAAACGAATTTCTTAAAGGGGCTGTCATAATTATGTTTTACTATAATAATTAAATACCTACAGAAACTAGTGTTTCATCCTTTCTGGAATCTTACGTGCAGGGTTTCACGATTAATACCAGTCGAACGATTTGAACCCCGCAACAAGAGACATCTGAGGCTCGATTAGCGGAGATCTAATCCATTCGGCTACCATTAACCGCATGAAGTAACGTTGAATTTAAACATCTTAATTTTTTTAATGTTCATTTACGTCAGTCAGACAGTGATCTAATCGTTATACTATGATCTATGCATAAGAGCTAAATTGACCGACTTTTTAATTCAACTGAAAGTGCTCAACGATAAGAAACGAATTTCTTAAAGGGGCTGTCATAATTATTTTTTACTATAATAATTAAATACATACAGACACTAATGTTTCATCCTTTCGGGAATCTTCAGTGCAGGGTTTCACGATTAATACCAGTCGAACGATTTGAACCCCGCAACAAGAGACATCTGAGGCTCGACCATTCGGCTACCATTAACCGCGTGAAGTAACGTTGAATTTATATATATATATATATATATATATATATATATATATATATATATATATATATATATATATATATATATATATATATATATATATATATATAACAGTTTTGTGTTCAGTTGTTTAACAATTCAACTTCGAATGAAAATATTTTTGTAAAGTGAAAAAAACAAAAAAAAAACTTACCTTCTATTCCAGGAATTTAATACGAAAAAAAAAATCGTTTTTCTTTTGTGTCCAACGCAGAAAATTTGTTTGTTTGTTAGGATTTCTTAATATAATCTTTAGTAAATTGATACAAATTTTGTTTTGTGTGTCCAATTCATTAAGCAATTAAATATATGAAAAATATAAAAGAATCAAAATTAAAAGACAAATGACACGATTTAAACGTGAAATTATTAAAAGAAGAAAAATCAACTGCTCCAGAACAAAGAACTTATGTTCATCGTAAAACGGTGTAATCATTATTTTGTTCCTCGTGTAAAAGATTGAACATTTCATTATGATTTGGATTAGTCGAACTACTGTTTACATCCAAGATGAGAACAGTAATCCAAATTATCCAAATATAAAAAAAATGCAAAACTGAATATTTCACATAAACAATACAAAAAGGAAGGAATTGAACAAATAGCGAAGTCAATCAAATAACAAAAACTAGATTTGAACCAACAAGAAACAAAACAATAATCACATGATTACATTTACGATGACCTTCACCTTCACTTATAATTCCAGACTTAAACCGGATGTTTTACATGCAAGCAACGACTAACGATGGAAGTGTAGTACCTGTTTCTAGTTTTTTTACGCATTTCAGCCATTTCAGTCTCTCGCTCCTTGACAAGGTTCAAAAGAGAGTCGCAAACCTGATAGGCCCTGAACTGGCATCTAAGCTTCAGCCTCTGTCCCATCGACGAAATGTTGCATCTCTCTGCCTTTTCTACAAGTATTTTAGTGGTGAATGCTCTGACGAACTGCAATCACTTTTGCGTGAGCACCCTCGACAAACCCGACAGGCTGCTAAATCCCACCCCCACACTGTAGAGATCCCTAGATGTAAAAGATCTTTTTACTCCAATAGTTTCTTCCCCAGAACCGCTAGACTCTGGAATTCCATTCCAGGTCCCTGCTTCCCCAACAGTACTGACGTGCAGAAGTTCAAGTGTAACGTGAACCGACACCTTGCTGCCCAAATCCCTACATAGTACCCCAGTAGTTGTTGCCCCTGATAGTAGCCCCCTACACCAAAGTGGCAATTTGCCTTGTTTGGGGTGAAAATGTAATAAAAAAAAAAAAAATGTGTCGCGTTATCACCATTCTGGATTTACTTGTCATGTTTTGCGCCCTCCCATGTATTACATCCTCCTTTGATAGAGAAGTAACGCAATGTTGTAAAATTTCCCGACTCGCAGATGTGAATATGAGAAAAAAACTATAACAGAACACAAATCGATATTAAACAACATTCAGATCGCCGTGTAATTTGCTTGCACCCTACTATATATATATATATATATATATATATATATATATATATATATATATATATATGTGTGTGTGTGTGTGTGTGTGTGTGTGTGTGTGTGTGTGTGTGTGTGTATAGATATGTGTGTGTATGTATATATATAGATATGTGTGTGTGTATATATATGTGTGTGTTTGTGTGTGTATATATGTATGTGTGTGTATATATGTGTGTGTGTATATATGTGTGTGTATATCTATGTGTGTATATGTGTGTATATATATATGTGCGTGCGTGTATATATATATATATATATATATATATATATATATATATATATATATATATATACACACACACATAAAGCTGTGTGTGGTGTACTGAGAAATATATATTTTCTCAAAAAGTACAAGTGAATAAAATTTATTTGTACAAACATGATTATACATGATTCTAGTGTATAAAATAATTACACATAAAAATTTGGTTATTTTTTTTTTTTGTTTTTGAAAGATCGTTAGCAAATTAGCAAAATAAAAACGTTGGTGTTTTTTTTTTTTTTAATTAAACATTAAACATTAAAATTGATAAACTAAACCTGTTTTCCTTCTGTCGTCACAAATATAACTTTTAAAAACATATTTTATATCATTTACATTAATTATCAGCGTTGTTTGCCTAAAATAATTGTTATAGTAAAGCCAGGAACTATGCTATATTATCGATTACCTCGACGACGACGACGACCACGACCACGACCACGACTACCTCGACCACGATGACGACGGCGACGCAAATTGTTCCATGAGATTAACATATGAAAAAAATATATATAGCGTCTATTGGCATTTTTTAAATTACTGCTCCTGTACGGGAAAATAGCTCTTCAGATCGTAATTTTTAATTTATTTTTGTTTCATCCGTGCTTTGATATGATTAATGGGTGCTTGTACAGTTTAATCAAGACATCAAAAAATAAAAATATTGAAAAAATATATTGTATGTACTCGTTATGGATTAAAGTTTTCATGAAAAAAGAAATCACTCAATCCAGCAGTTATTTTTTTATTTTTTATTTTTTTACCAAGGAAAATCAAATTTTAATGAGATCGATCATGTAACGGCCATCTTTTTTTAGCTGAGGAGATGGAGCCGTCAGGGGAAGATAACTCCAATCACCGCTTAAAGTTTGTCAAATTTTGACAAAATTATTTTGTTTTGAAACATGAGCAGAACAATATTTACATAAATATTTTTATACTTATTTTACAGAATTTCTTTGTCCTTTTTTAATCTTTTTTTCATTTTGTCCTTTGTATAAAGCCTGCCCTTCTCGTGTCCCTAAATAGCCAAATGCCGATGATAGATCGATTACAATAAAATTTGATTTCCTCTGTAAAAAAAAGTACTTGATCAAATTAAGTTACTTTTTTTCGGAGAACTTCATTCCATAACGCGTATGTACAAAATAACTCGGTTTTTCAATATTTTTATTTTTTAATGTGTTGATTAAACTGTACAAGTGCCAATTAATGAAATACAAAACTGATTTAATTCCATAAATATGTTTTTGGTTTAGTGCTTTAGTTTGAATTCTAAAAGTTTTCATTCGTTTGTATTTGTTCTCATTGAAAAGATCATGAATTTATGTTGTTCACATGTAAACGACCTTGACATTGAATATTACAATAAAATGTAAGTTCCGTTAAGAATTGAGTTGTTTTTTTAAATGTTGGTAAGTTTAAATGATATTAATTTATTGTTTTGGGCTCAAATCCAGTTATTAAGTTAGATCGATATCAGAGACACCTATATTTAAAATTACACGTGTTTAGACCCAAAATTGTCGGAGGAGTTTGGTAGAGTTCTCAAAAGTAAAATCGTTGAACTTTGGCCCGCTAACAGCCAAATCTCTAGTCGAAAACGGACCTGAAAGATTTTCCCAAATCCCAGTACCCTGTATATCAAATTTCAAGTGTAAACTAACAATTAACAGAGTCATTGCGTAGGAAAATGTACACACATACAGACACGGTCACTTTATATATATATATATATATATATATATATATATATATATATATATATATATATATATATATATACATACATATACATACATACATATATACATATATATATATATATATATGTATATGTAAATTTCTATATATAAATATTATATATATGTATAGTTAGATATGTATAAATATATCTAATTGAAATAAATATATATTTACATAAGGATATACATTTAAATATATACATATATATTTAAATAAAAATATATATGCATACATATATACACATGCATATATATTTAAATATATATATACACATATATATATGCATATATATATGTATATATATATGTATATATATACATATATATATATATATACTAGCATTTTTTATACATATATATATATATATATATATATATAATGGGTAGGAAATAGTTCTGGTGGTTGGTGTAGTTACGTCTAGTTTTTGTATTGGGATGGCGACATTTCACTGTAATGCATTCGGATTCATATTTCATAAAAAAACGTGTACAAATCTCGACAATAAACAATTTTCAAAACAAAACATTAAATAATATTTTTTTATTGACTATGAAAATGTAAAAATAAAAAAAATAAATAAATGAATTTCCATTTTTATTAATTAAAAATTCTGCAAAGATGGAGCAAAAAAAACATTTAATGTGGAAAAGATAACTTAACTGAGGGAACAATTTGATATGAACAAAATATATATAGCAAACACCAATGGTCGTTTGATATTTCTAAGTAGCAGTTAATCATCTCATATGAAAGGAGGAAATAATGGCTAGGATGATGCAATGGGGAAATTTTTGGGTGCGTCACCAAAATCCTCTTTTCATGGTAACAAAAAGGAAAGAAAAAAAAAGGTGAAAAAGCATTTATGGCAAATTTCTCTGAAAAGAGTAACAAGAGGAAGTGAACAAAAGAAATACAGACCCGAATAAGTTTAAAATGATCCAAGTTTATTAAAACAAAAAGTTATCAATTGCCTTTTTCCCCAAGGCTGGGGTTTAAAAAAAACCGTTAATAAACATTTAAATACTTATGAAAAAATACAAAGAAGACTTCAATCCTTACATGCAAGAAAGGCTGAAAGAAAGAACATATAAAAAACGGAAAACAGTCCTTTTGTAAAATTCAGTTCCTTTAACGAAATGTTCAGTCCTTCTTCCACAAGATGTTTTTTTTTCTTTTCCAACAGGAATCACAAACAAAAGGTTTCTTTGACAAAATGTTCTTTTTTTTTCCGAAAAGGAGAAAGAAGCAATTTCCTTTGTTAAGGCTCTTGTGCCTTTTAATTCAAAGGGGAGAGAAGACCATAAAGCCGCTTTGGTATGCTTTATGTGTAACAAAAATGTGTAAGGAAAGTCCTTTTAAAAAATAAGAATTACTGCGCCCTCTGTAGATGTATAAGGAAAAATTCAAGATGGCGCCCGACTCTCTCTTTAACACGGTAAGTTCAGGAAAAAATGTTATAAATGTTGCAGCAATTCAATAACCATTATACACCGGTTCTGCACGGAATCCAACTGGCAAGGTGCCTAGACGGACGCGAACGGTTACTCAGACCGGACCCAACAACGGTAAAATATCCTCACACGGCACGAGAAGCAACAGCCACACGATTCCCCGGCCAACTCAATCGTCGCTCCCCCACGTCTTTTTCATCAACCGCTTTTATCGTCGTTCTAGGCCGGCTAAATTTGCATATTGCGAGAATTTGTGTGACTTTGCGAGACCTCATACTTTACAAAAGACGGCGGCCGCCATCTTGGTCTTTCTTTTCTATTTTTGGTCGGTAACGCTGAGCTGGTCTCGAGGTCAGTCTTTTCCCCTTGTCCGTCTCTCCCATGTACCCACACAACACGCAAACACGCGGGCGCTTATCTCCTGGATGCACGTTACATTATGCTTACAAATAGAATGGTTCACGAGTTAAACCTTGGTATTAAAGGAATATTTTTTTCTTTCGTGAAGGAAACTTGGGTTGAATAATCCTTCCCGGTGGTCACATGTGCCGATAATCTGCTCGTGTCGTCGGCGAATTTAATTTTGTTCTTTACAATAGAGAACTCTTCAAATAAGGCGATTTCTTTCGTTAATCCTTTGATTAATTTACCAGTTGTAAGACTCTTGTTTGCCTTTTAATAACTGGTACTAATTTTCCAGTCGTAAGAAACTAGTTGTCTTTTAATGACCGGGAATAAATGTACGTTAAAAGTTTAGTACCTCCCAAAGGAGTTCTAAACAAACGTCTTTCTCTAAAGGAGAAAATTTCGGAAAATTAATTTTAACGTCAAAGACCCTTCTTGACGGAGAACGAATAGCGTCTTTCTTGTCGGCCGGCTAGATTCGAACAGACGAAAAAGGGCGAAAGGCCCGTCGTCCTCCTCCTCCTTCCCTTCGTAGAGGGTAGGAGTGGGGCTGGCTGCTGATGATAATAGAAGTGACCTGCCGGTCAAGGAATGCTTCCCTTGGCCCAAATGCTGAGATGCTGAATATGTATAAGTAAAAAAAATAAATAAAAACTATTTCTTTATTAAAAATTTCGACAGCAACTCATGAAACTTAGTCAGATAATACCTCAATAGTGATAATGCGAAACATAACACAGACAATGAACAGTTACTACACTTTCGTTTTACTGTTCTGTATCCGAATACATATATATATATACATTTCATGAAAACGTATGTAAACATCAACAGTCAAATAAACTAATTTCAAAACAATTTCGACACAATCAAAACAATAAAACATAATTTATTTTAAACACAAATTTATTAACCGTGAAAAAAGGTTAAAATCTATAAAAATGAAGAAATACAAACTATTGTTTTTTTTTATGAGTGTACGACGATTCTGTACGATTCTGCGAAGATTTTTACATATTTAACCATTTAACGTTTCATATAGAACCAGTTATTTAATTTAGGTATTTTCACGTAAAAAAAAAATAAATTACAGAGAAGCAAAGCACTAAGCAGCGTTGACGTTACTGAGTGGTGACGTCTTAATATAAGTCAGCTACTTTCCTTTCAAAGGGGGAGGTAATGCCTGGGGTTGTGCGATTCGTGAGAAGTAATGCCTTTGTGTAACTCCGACATGTTGATGAGAATGCGAAACATGCCTGACGTGAACATAATAACCAAAAACAGAAAAGTTATCGTAAATTTAATCCAATCAGGTTTGATAACAATAAGTTGCAAGTTTCATAATGCAATCATGTGATCATAATTTATTATTTTGTGGTCAAATCTATTTTTGTCATTTGACTTACTTCCTTTTATTTGAGTTGTTTCAGTATTTTTTTTTAAAGTGAGGATTATTTGAATTATTCGGACTACTGTTCACATGTTGGATGTTAACAGTTGTTCGACTAATCGCAATAATAATGAAATGTTCTGTCTTAAAAAAAAAATTAACCTAGCTTTTATATATTTTTATATTTTTTGATGCAAAAAACAATAAAAACGTTTGTTAATGAAAAAATCAATAAAAATCAAATATAATCTAAACTTGATAGCAAAACATTTCGAACATTTAACTAATGAACAGACATTTTTACACGAAGAACGAAATAATGATGACACCGTGTTATTATGATGACCTACATTTTTTTGTTCTTTAGCACTTGATTTGTTTCTTTAAATAATTTCATGTTTAAATCGTGTTTTTCAACGTTTAATTTTGATTCTTTTATATTTTCATATATTTTATTTCTTTATGAATTGGACACACAAAACAAAAATTGTATCAATTTACTAAAGAAATAATAACAAACAAAACGAATTTTCTGTTTTGAACACAAAGAAAAAAAAAATTTTTTTTCTTTTTTTTTCGTATTGAATTCCGGGAATGGAAGGTAAGTTACTTTGTTTATTTATTTTTATTTTATTTATTTATTTATTTATTATTGTTTTTTATGCTAATCTAGAGAGTGTTCCGCGCTATTTTTTTAAAAATCGTATTTCCACGTTTAATTAAAGTTTTATGATAGGATTTTTTTTTTATTCAATTGTAAGGTTAAAGTACAGAATCGGTACAAAACACCCCCCTCCCCATGTTAAGAATGGCTTTTTAATTAATAACGTTATTGTTTCAGCACGGATCACTTTCTGCATGGGTACCATTTTTTGTTTTTATGTACATTTATTGGCAAGACTGGAGTTTAGGTGGAAAAATAATCTCGAACCCTTTATCACATAAAAGCAACTAATTTCCCTAATCACCGGTAGAAGTTGTTTTCAAAAACAACTTAAAGAAGCCCAACTTTTTACTTATTTATTTTAAAACGTTTCACGATCTTTTTTTCACGATATCTTTCTTCTCTCATTTTTTACTTCTTTATTTTAAACAACATTTTTTTAATTTTAAACAGAACGTTTATCTTAACGATATCTTTATCGTTTATCTTAACGATATCTTAAGCACCTTTTTTAGCACGGTTACAAAAATACATAAGTACCGAAGGTTTTATAATTAATAAATTTAAATTTGAAATAGAGAAATAATAAATTGCAAGAGATTTTGCGTGTTTAATATTAATTTGTATCGTTTATAACTACTCACGTAATTTAATAATAATCACGCGATTCAATTCTTAATTAAAAAAAACTATTGTTTAAACTTAAACTTTAAAAAGTCTGATAATTTATTATTTCTATTTATGTATTGTTTATCATTAAGGTACTAGTGCATAGAGCGATCCGGACGTAAATAATAACGTTATATTTAAAAAGCCATTCTTAATATGGGGAGGGGAGAGGGTTTTATACATATTCTATACTTCAACCTTACAATTGAATAAAAAAACATAAAACTTTAATTAAACCTGGAAATGCGATGTAAAAAATAGCGCGGATCACTCTCTGCACTAGCACCTTCATTAAAAAGGTATTCATTGTGTAAAAAAAAAAAAAAAACACGGAACATATAAGACATTTAAATATGAATAGAACTTTTCATAATTGTAACATACGATAACCTTTTTTATTTTAATTATAAAAGCAATATAAAAAGAAGTTTGTTTTTTTAAGTTGTTTTCAAAAACAACTTCTGAAATACCAATATTGTTTATATATTATTGACATAAGTAACGTACCGGTGATTAGGGAAATTAGTTCCTTTTATGTGATAAAGGGTTCGAGATTATTTTTCCACCTAAACTCCAGTCTTGCCCATTTATTTTATTTCATTCCTTATCTCTAAAACAATCTTAAATCTTAAAATAAGTTAATTTTTATTGCAATTACGAAAGCTTTTTAAAAATGCCACTGAATAACTTTTTTAAAAAGTTTTTTTTTTGGCAATCTCTCTCTAAAATATTAATTCTTAAAATAATCTAAAACATTTAAAAATGTTTATTTTTATTGCAACCTAATAACAATATCGATTCCGCCATGCTTTATAACAAACGTGAGGTGCTTATGCACTTTTGTTAAATAGCAGAGAAATAATTGTCCTCAAATGTTGAGGTGGCGAAAACCGCCAATATTATTCCAACATGAAATCGTAATCACAAATCAATAAACAACACTAACGAAATTTGCAATTAATCGACCCCAAAATTAGAGCAAATGCTCTAAGGAATATAATCAAGCTGCACTTCTATAACCGAACTTGAAATTCCTGAGCGACACCAAGGGTGCATGAAAAAAATGGGGAGGGGATTAAACTCTTTCCTTTTTTAAAATAAAATTTCAACTCACATACTTTTGAAAACTGACAACAATAGCACAAAATAAATTCAATGTGAACATTAAACCATGGCCTTTCAATCACAAGACAAACATTATCAATCTCAATACAAATCAATTAATTTAAAATTAAATTAATATTTAATGCGTGAAGATAGAACACATTCAAATTTATTGTGATTTTTACATTTAAACATTTAAATCACGGAAAAAAATCATTCACCGTTTCTTTTACTTCTGTTTTTTTACGTCTACATAATTTGAACCGAACTTTTTTTCCAATTAAGTAACGGACAAATGATCCATGTGGGATTTTAATTCGAAAAAAAATGCAATTTTAATATGCTAGTAAATTACAATCTGAATTTCAAGATCAAATAAAGTTATTACCTAAACGCAATTTCCAACGTAAGAATTCCGTATTTTTTCTTACTTTTTACTCAAGGTCTTCTTAGTTTTTGGCGACAGAAGTAAAACAATTATGCTTTTCTGAAATAAACAAAAAATCTTTTCTGATTTAACGAAACAGAAAAAAAAATCTTATTCCTCTTTTTTTCTTTCGAGTTGACAAACTACGGTTTCTAAGAATTATGTTGAAACTTATCAACAACAATCTGCTCAAATTATATTAAAAAACACTGGGAATCTGTTCATCTTAAATTGTATAAAAAAAAATAAACGTTTTGCAAAAAAAATGAGAATGTGATAAATTATTTCTCACATCTTAATTTACTCCCTGCAGAGGCAAAAAATCCACAAATACAAAAGCCATACCTTTCAAACACCAAATTTTTGTCAAATGTAACAGCAATGAAAATTTATTTGTTCTGGTATAATCCATTCTCAAAATGGTGGCCAGTTTTGCCTCTATAGCAAAGAGCCGGTAGTATGGACTCTTTTGTTGAAGTGTTAGTTTTTTTTTCCTCGAAAGCATCCATATATATTCATGGTGGACTCAGCGGGAATGTTGGCGCCTCTTATTAGGCATAATCTGAGTTGTAGTAATGTGGGAAACAAGCAAATAGAAGAGAATTCCACAGAGAATTGCACTTCTAAGAAAGAAGCTTTGTTTGTGGAATCTACATTTTGATTTTGGCACAGATAAAGAGTGGGAAAAATTAACGACAAAATAAAAAAACAGGCTCGCAGTGTCTCTTCTGTGGGAGAGAGGTTGCAGGGACGAGAAAATCCCCCACTAAGCTGTACTCTGTCAAGGCAGGATAGGCTGTTTTTAGCTGCTGCTGTTAATATGTGGCAGCAGTACTCCATCCTTGTCATTCACCGCCTTTGATGTGTTTCCATAGATGGTCATGTCATCAGCATAGATATCAACAAATGATTTAAATGTGTTTTGGGAGATCATTGATGTAGATAAGGAAGACAGTTGGGCCCAGGATGGACCTCTGAGGGACTCAAGCATTAATACGCTGGCCCTCTAATTTCTGCCTATCAACAACTACTCTGACGAACCTATCAGAGAGAAATGATTTAATAACTGAGAAAACATTTCCAGTTATACCGTAGCTGGAAATCTTGTGAATTAGGCCTTTCTGCCATACCTTATCGAAGGCTTTTTACATGTCAAGAGCAATTACCCTTGAAAGGAAGCCTTTGTTGAGAGATTACCTAATCCTATGAGATATAACTGTTAGTAGATCTAGCAGAACGGAAACCATATTGCATGTCACTAAGTAGGATACTTGTGCTGAGGTGGTTAACTACTTCTTTATTTAATATGGATTCCAGCAACTTACTCATGACACACAGGAGACTTATTGGTCTGTACTGAGAGGGAAATGACTTATCACCTGAATTCCTAAATACAGGGCATACTGATGAAGTTTTCCAAGGTGTTTAGAAGCACTTCTCCTTAAGACAACGCTTAAACAGTTTAGTAAGTATAGGGGCAAGTTCTGGTTGAAGCTTTTTCAACGCCATAATTGGAATGCCGGATATTTGTATGTTGCCTAGCGTCTGTTATAGGAAGAAATACCGGGAGTTGGTGGCGTTCATAGCATAGGTTAGAATTAGCTGCAAAGTTCTTGGCAAATAGTTTGGCCTTGTCTGATGCTGACGAGATAATCTCAGGTCCATTAATGATGTTTGGGACAGAACGCACGCTTCTGTTCAGGATCCTGTTTGCTATTTGCCAGAGCTGGTGGGAACCAAGCCGCTACTCAGCTACTTTCGATTTAACGGATTGAGCATATAGCTCTATTGCATTTTTATTACTCGTTTACAGTCGTTGCTGACAGTCCTGAAAGCAGCTGTAGTCTCTACATCTATTACGTCTACAGCTAAGGGAAAAGTGATGTATGTGCGTGATGGCAGCAGCACATTCTGGGGAGAACCATGGCTGGCTGTTAGGTTTTTGTTGGAATTTTTTTGATGGTATGAATCGGTCTCTGCCTACAATTAACCATTTGGTCAGGTCTGATACTATAGAGGACACATCCCATCCTCATGAATCTCATGAATGTCATCCTGTAATTAGGATAATTTCAGCAATATAAAATTGTTTCTGCTTGTAGAGATGTGATCCTTTGTTCACCAACAGGTGATACAACAGGAAGAAATTGACGTAGCTTCCTTCACCTGTGGGAGCTGCTGAATTGGAATCAATTTCCTTTCGAGTTCCTGCTTAGACTAAAAAATAAAAACATGATACAAAATGCCGCCAAGCAATTCACTTGACTCATTCTAAAGTAACCAATTACGGCCGACCACCAAACTGCTGGGCGGCCTAAACAAAAAAGATGGCAAATGTAAATGGAAGTTCTCACAGTATTTTAGGTTATAGAATGGGGATCACATTCTTTTATAAAGTTTACATAAATTGTGCATCCTTTATTTATTGACAATCATTAATTAAAATGTGCATCCTTTATTTGCCAATTACCAATTATTGTATTGGCAATCACCAATTATTGTATTGGCAATTACCAAGTATTATATTGACAATCACCAATTATTGTATTGGCAATTACCAATTATTATATTGACAATCACCAATTATTGTATTACAAAATCGGATTAGGATAGAAAAGACAGAATCATTCTGTGAAATCCTAATCATCTGCTAATATTTGTTAATCACTTGTTCATCTTAAAAACTAGTCGATTCAAAAAGTGGGTTGTTACACCATCCTTACACGTTTAATAAATTATTCACGATATTAACAAACAAAACAAATCTTCTGTTTTGAACACAAAAGAAAAAAAAAGAATTTCACCCGTTTTTTTTTTATTATTATTGAATTCCTGGAATGAAAGGTAAGTTTATTTTATTTTATTTAAGAAAAACAAACAAACAAACAAACGAATTCGCCCCCACCCCGAAATGGCAGGTGAGGTTTTTTACATTTAAAAAAAATAAATTTAATAACTTTTTAAAATAAGTTTAATTTTATTGCATTCCAATCCAAAAATATTGTTTTCGCCTAGACGTATAAAAAATAAATTTCCTATTAAAAAAATAACAGAATAAGGACGAGATTTTGTATTCGATAAATGTAGTTTTCAGATAAAAGCAATAATTTCAACTGATTTTTTTTATCAATTCTAATAAGTTACAATGGTAACTTCCAACTTATGCAGTCGAAATTATCTGAATTTTACTGAATTATTAAACAACTTTAATCGTGTTAGCAGGTGAAAAATCTCCGCCAATTTGTTTAAATAAAAACGGAAAATTATTCCCTTTTTAATTCTGTGCTTGACGATATTTTTCATCAAATATTTTTTTTATTTTCTTTGAAAAATAATTTTCCACCATATCGATAATCGTAAGTTTTGGATATAATCATCTTAAAAATACGAGCAATACGTAGATACCGTTGTTTTCATGTGAAAATCAGTTTTACGATTTCCGAAATTTCGTCCTAATAGTGTAGAAGCACTAAAAAGTCTCTTAAAAATATATTCAATTTGGCATTTACATTTACATTTACATTTACATTTTTATTTAAAAAATAGGTTTATCTAAATAATACTTATATTTCTAAGAAAATAATAAAAATTACGATAAACACAATAATTTAATTCGAAGTTGGTTGAATTGTTAAACAAATGAACACAAAAACTGCTTTTTAATATTAAATTGTTTTAACATTAAAAAATATTTTTCTATCCGCATTTACATTTTATGTTGATAGAAAATTCTGTTTGATTTTCTAAAATCCCATTTGAGTTTTATCCAATGTTTCAGATTTTAGAATGGGGATTATTACTGCATTTTATAAAGTTTACATGAAATTGGCACCTATTAGCAGAAACTTAATGAAAAAAAAATTGTTAATTTTTTACAATCAAACCCAGTGTAGTTAATTCATTAAAAATATCCAAAATCTACCTTTGCGGAGGGGGGGGGGGCTATTACACTTAAAGTCCTTTTAAAAAATCTTAAAAGAAGCTTCTTCTAATTTGTTCTCAGTCCTCATTTTTTAATTCTGTTTGATTTTCTAAAATCCCGTTTGAGTTTTAATGTTTTATCCAATGTTTCAGATTTTAGAATGGAGATTACGTCATTTTATAAAGTTTACATAAAATAAGCACCTATTACTAATTAGCAGAAACTTAATGAAAAAAAAAATTGTTAAATTTTTACAATAAAACCCAGTGTAGTTAATTCATTAAAAATATCCAAAATCTACCTTTGCGGAGGAGGATGCTATTACACTTAAAGTCCTTTTAAAAATCTTAAAAGAAGCAATTAAAAAAGCTAAAAAATAAATATTTAAGATTTCCAAGTTGGGATAACTTTCCTATATAAATTTAACGTAGAATGAGCACCCACTTCATGGCCAGTTAATGATCAACAATGCATGTAATCGTTCAGTTTCCATAATTTAGCTATAGACTCGTAAAGATTTTTGCTTTTTTATTTTTATTTTTTTTCCGGAGGAGCTGTAGAGCCCCTGTGTTTTTTTACTATTCTGCACTTTCACGTAAGAATTTAATAAACAAAATATACTGTAAAATATCGCAAATAAGATTACTGAATGGTTCAAAACAGCAATTGATGCACATGTTCATACACGGATGTTCTTCAGTAAAACCTACATGTGCAGTTGCCATTGCTCAGAGGCAACATGCATACCGTAGATTTATCCAACGTAAGTCCTGTACAAACAGATAAAAGTATATAGAAGCTAGAAATAAGTGTAGATTTTCCAGAAATCACAAATTCCTAATTTTTGTGCTTAAATGCGTTTTCTGGTGGTTTCAGTATATTTACTCATAGCTCCTTCTTAGCAACAGCTAAGAGTAAATATACTGAAAACACCAGAAGACGCGTTTAAGTGCAAAAATTAGGAACGTGATTTCTAGAAAATCTGCAGTAGTGTAGTAAATAATGGGCATCCGACAATATCCCCAATATCAAACAATTATGAAGTTGTTTGCACAGCAACTGAGAAAGCTATCATGCTTGCTGTCCAGTTTGCCTCAAACTCTACCTTGGACCCAGCAAGCCATTCCCTCCCTAATTTTCCTCTGTGGACAAAAACCACACTAGATGGTCTAAAGATTACGCCTTCCCAAGTACATGATATTATAAAAAACCTTGACACCTCAAAAGCATGTGGACCTGATCTCATCCCAGCTGTACTATTAAAATGTTGCTCCTGTTCTCTCTAAACTCTTTAAGAAATACCTTAACGAATCTTGCTTTCCTGGCTGCTGGAAAACTGCTTCCGTGGTACCTGTTTACAAAAACTCTGGCGAAAGAACTGGCCCATTAAATTATCGCTCAATTAGCCTCCTCCCTCTTTTCGCCAAAATATTTAAGTCCTTAATTAATCAAGCTCTAGTCCAACACTTTACAGCTGTTAAACTTCTGTCAGACCACCAATATGGATTTAGGCAAGCCCGTTCTACTACAGATATTTTAACTGTAATCTCTGAACGTTTATACTAAGCACGGAATAAAGCAGGGGAGGGGAGGGTAGTAGCCCTTGATATACTTAAGGCTTTTGACAGAGTATGGCACGATGGTCTTCTGATGAAAATAAAATCCTATGGTATTACTGGATGAATGCTTAGCATTATTAGATCCTTCATAAAAGAGAGAAGAATCCAGGTTGTCCTCGATGAGCGTATGTCAAAAAATGTTTATATAAATGTGGATGTGCAACAGGGATTGATTTTTGGACTTTTGTTATTTCTGATATTCATAAATGACTTGCCTGATAAAATTGTCTCTGAGATGGGTATATTTGCCGAAGACACCACGCTCTATAGCAGACATGTGGGTAAAACTAATGAGCACATATGCAAGGTAATGGTCAAAACACTAGAGGAAGACCTTCAGTCTGTAGTGGAATGGGGTTAAAATGGATGGTAACGTTCAACGCTGTCAAGACAAAGTTCTTTCTTTTAATCATTACATGAAACCTTATCAGCCACCAATAGCTATGGCTAGATATACTTTACCTGTGAGCACTTCATTGAAGCTCCTTGGCTTAACGTTCAGGGGAAACATGAGTTGGAATAGATACATCGAGATTATTGCTAAGGCTGTTGCAAAGAAAGTGGGTGCTCTCTATCGTGCTAGAAAATTACTTACGCCTGAAAGTATCCTGTATCTCTACAAAGCCACCATTCGCCCGTGTATTGAGTACTGCTAGTAGTCTCCCGCTCCTGGACAGGATCCAAAAGAGAGTCGCAAACTTAATAGGTCCCGAACTGTCATCTAAACTTCAGCCCCTGTCCCACCGACGAAATGTTGCATCCCTCTGCCTGTTTTACAAGTATTTTAATGGTGGATTATCTGACGAACTACAAGCCCTTGTACCCCCTCGGCAAAATACTTCTGACAAACCCGACAAGCAGTGAAGTCCCACCCCTATACAGTTGAGATCCCTAGATGTAAGAAAGCCTTTTAATCTAATAGCTTCTTCCCCAGAACTGCAAGACTTTGGAATTCTCTTCTGGTTTCCTGCTTCCCCAACTGTACTGACATGCAGTAGTTCAAATGTAATGTGTACAAACATCTTGCTTCTTAACTCCCTACATAGTACCCCAGCCACTTAGGTCCCTGATAGTAGCCCCCTACATCAAAGTGGCAACGTGTCTTGTTTGAGGTGAAAATGTGATTTTAAAAAAATCTTTTGGCATAAGAAAACTTTAAAAAAAAGTACCACTGTGATATTTATCGGTATGTTGTTTAATTTTCGATTTTTAAGCGATTACCTAGTCAACAAGATAACCCTCTCATGTCATTATTTTCTTAAAATACAGAAAATCATGTGCCAGAATCGGAAATGATCAGAATATTTCATGATTGTAAAAGTAAAAATGGAGACAACAATATACGTCTGAAGAATTAGATTATGGAACACAAAAGATATCGATTATTGTCAGAATCAGATTAGGATAGAAAAGACAGAATCATTCTGTGAAATCCTAATCATCTGTTAATATTTGTCAATCACTTATCCATCTTAAAAACAAGTCGATTCAAAAAGTTGCACACTTTTACACATTAAATAATTCACGATACTGTCTCATTACAATGATCGTGTACATGTTTTATAAATATTTGAAAAGATGGTCACAAGAGAAGTTTAATTTATGAACGTAGAAGCATCCATTTAATCGCTATTTCACAAAACCACAAGCTCATATACCTGTACAGGAAGCTGTCAATTTTAGATATATTATCAACTACCTGTGTTGTGTTCTCACAGGAGTTTAAGTGGTTGGCCTGCCAAATATAAATTGTGTTTTCTGAAGGTGAGCTTAACACGACTGTGCAACTCTTTTCTCAATTCGATAAAGAAACAAATTTTGTTTGTTGATATTTCAGTATTAAGTGAAACACACTCAGCTCGTCATTTACATTAGATCTGTTAATCAGTTGTACACCAAAACTGTTTAAGTTACCAGTGTTATTGAAAAAGTGTTATACAGAGCTGGTAAAACATTGCTGTAATAATCCATAGAATCATGAATACACCAGGGAATAATGAACATATTTGCGAGAAATAATATTGTTTGTAGACTTGACAAAAACTTTTAACTCTCTCAATGGCACATCTTTATAGAGGGTCCTGATATTCTGATATGTTGAACAATATTAAACCGTTTCATGAACGTACAAAAGGTTCAGTTGTCACTGTTGATGTCTGATCTCCTTGTATTAATGTATCAACTATTGTACTAAACAAGGTTATTTGTTATCCCGCAGTCTTTCATTCAAAGTGGTGTCCAATCATGCGTTTGGTGCCTTTTCATTCGGCATTAAGTTCTAATAATAATAAACATAATATTTGCATTATCAATTGTGATTCTCGATTGGCATTAAATTCTAATTCAAGCATGCAGACATCTTAAGATTAATCATGTTTTTGCTTATGATACTGATCTCATTGGTCATCTCATGAGGAAGCTCATTCAATCCTCGATTCGTGGTCAACAGTGGCAGAAGTGCTTAGACTGACAATTAAAATTTCATAAGTCTCACGTATATGCTTGAAAATGCTTCATGTTACATACCAAAGGTGGGATTGTAATGTCATCAATGACTCAAGTACTGCTAAAACAGTGAGGATTTTTATTGTCAGAGCCTCCTATGTCGAATATAATGATAGAGGCCATTATATATATTGATATATATATATTGATATATATATATCAATATATATATATATATATATATATATATATATATATATATATAAGCAAATATTATTACATGCAATGGAAACACTTTATTTTATGATTCTGTTTTTATTTTTCTATTTTCTGTATAATCTTTTTGTATTAAAATCAAAAATATTAAAAGTTCCATAATTATTGCTGTCACGAGCGCTTTCAATTCGTCCATGAATCATATATCAAGTGTTGAAGTAAAAAGTCCGAAGGAGGAAAAATGAGAATTAAAATTGAAAACGTAAAATATACAGTAAATGGCGATAAGTAAAAATATATTGTCAATGAAAACTCGATAAAAAATTTAGGTCGATTAAAAATTCGAATATTAAAATCAGCAAGTTCATGGACACCGTTAACAAAGTCCATCCAATACGAATTATGCAATACATTTTAGAACATTACTGCTTTTCTCGAATGCAATATCATTTACAATGGGTTTAGGGGTTCTAATATATGACGCTTCAAGAATTTGTATATTTATATTATTTTCATGTATAATTTTTATGTTATGAACGAGAACCTTTCTAAGATTGTACATCTTATATATATATATATATATATATATATATATATAATAAACATTACAATTAAATTTATCAAAATGATCCAAGATTGTAAAACTTAAGTATAGTTCAAAATAGACTTCGTAGCCTCGTAGGAGATGTCCTTTTCTCCTCCTTTCAACCTCTATCTCACAGAAGAGATGTTGCGAGTTTGTCTCTGATGTATCGTTATTTTCATGGAAAGTGTTCGACTGAGCTTCAATCTATGGTCCCCCCTCGCCAAACTTTTACAAGAAACACTCGTCTAGCTGTAAACACTATCAATAATTCCCACCACTCTTTATCTGTGCCTAAACCTAAACGTAGATTCCATGAACAAAGCTTCTTTCTTAGAACTGCACGCCTGTGGAATTGTCTTCCGTTTTCCTGCTTTCCGGCTGACTACAATATGGTTGTGTTCAAGTCTAAAGTAAATAAGTTCTTGATGAGCCGTTCCATATAAGTTATCAAATTTACCAAATTTTCATTACTAATGATTACTATATTGTCCAATTTCTACTGTACACTCTTTAACCCTTATCCTTGAGTGGCCTCTGGGCCTTGATAATGTGGAGATGCCTATGTAAAAAAAATATTATAAATATTAAAGAATTAATATTTATAAAGTAATCTCAACCAGATGTGAAAACTCGATAAAACCAAACAGAAGATAGATACTATTATTCCACCGGTTTTGGATTTTTGGATCATTTGGGACCATCTTCCAATTACGCGATTTCCTTGGACTTTATTTGTGCGAATGGAAATTTAATTAATTAATTTTTTTTTAATTTTTCGATTTTGTATTAAAATCAAAAAGATTAAAAGTTCCATAATGTGTCCATGAACCATACATCAAGTGTTGAAGTAAAAAGTCCGAAGGAGGAAAAAATGAAAATTAAAAGTGAAAAAGTAAAATATACAGTAAATGGCGATAAGTAAAAATATATTGTCAATGAAAACTCGATAAAAAATTTAGGTCGATTAAAAATTCGAATATTAAAATCAGCAAGTTCATGGAGGCCGTTAACCAAGTCCACCCAATACGAACTACGCAAGACATTTTAGAATGTTACTGCTTTTCTTGAGTGTGATATCATTTACAGTAGGTTGAGAGGTTCTAATATATGACGCTTCAAAATTTTTAATTGTTTATATTATGTATAATTTTTATGTTATAAACGAGAACTTTTCTAAGATTGTATATCTTATAAATAATATAAATTACAATTAAATTTACAAAAATGATCCAAGATTGTAAAACTTAAGTATATTATAAATATTAAAGAATTAATATTTATAAAGTAATCTCAACCAGATGTGAAAACTCGATAAAACCAAATAGGAGATAGAGCTTATACTATTATTCCATTGATTTGGGCTTTTTGGATCATTTTGGACCATCTTCAAACTATGCAATTTCCTTAGATTTTACTTGTGCGAATAGAAATTTAATTAACTTTCTTGGATTTACTTTTTTGTATTTTACCGTCATTGGATTATTTAACTTTCACCAGACTATCACGTGAAATCACCTTTTTCCCTATCATATTCCCTCTACTTCACTTTTTGTTATCAAGTGAGATCTTTGACTTACTTGCAGTTTCATCAAATACTTTTGTATGAAAAATCCGATTCCGTATTTTGCTAATTCCTACCCTCTGATGAGAAGAAAGTATTTCTTCAAAACTCTGCGGATTAAGGACTATACTATTATTCCACCGATTTTGGCTTTTTGGATCATTTTCGACCATCTTCCAATAACGCGATTTCCTTGAATTTTACTTGTGCGAATGGAAATTTAATTAACTTTCTTGGATTTACTTTTTGGTATTTTACCGCCATTGGATTATTTAAAGTATTTCTTCAAAACTCCGCGGATTAAGGACTATGAAGTGACTAAATATGTTTTTAGGACTATGAAGTGATTAAATATGTTTTTAACTCTTTTTCGAAGTGTTTTAACATGTTTTATTAACTATTTGCTCATATATATATATATATATATATATATATATATATATATATATATATACACACACACACACATATATATGTATATATATATATATATATGAATGTTTCTTATGTTTTCACTATGATGGATATCATATAAAAATTCTAGATATAACTGTTTCTAAAGTATATGTTAAAAACAATTGTGTCGACTCTTCCTGTGTCAAGTCATAAAACATCCGATTATTTCCTTCTGTGTATCATATTAAGTTTTGAGTAAACAAGATTTTATGAGTTACATACAATAATATTGAAAAAAATGATCGATGAAAATATTGAAATTCTTTTATGTTTTTTTTTTATTTACAGATGTTCCTGTTTGGTGACTGTTCTAACATTTTTATGGATCAGTATGTTTTATCATAGAAAATTAATGATATGACAGCAACACAATCACAAACACCTGGAAGATAACATTCACATATGCGGTATATGTGCTTAATGTTCAAATGAATGAAAAAGTATAAACAAGATAATCAGAATTTCAAAAAAGTATGTGGCTTTTGAAAAGATAGTATGGTACAAACAGAGTGATATTTTGTAGTATTTGGACGAAATTCATGATATTGAACCTGGATAAAATTTAGTAAAACATGCAAGTATACCGCGAGGAAAAGCCACATTCTTGTGAGGTGTGTGGATATTCTTGTTTTAAAAAATCACATTTAGTGACACATATGAGAACTCACACTGGGGAAAACCCACATTCGTGTGAAGTGTGTGGATATTCTTGTTCTCAAATATCTAATTTAGTGACACATATGAGAACTCACACTGGAGAAAAACCATATTCTTGTGAAGTGTGTGGATATTCTTTTCCTCGAAAAGATACACTAGTAAGACATATGAGCACTCATACTGGGGGAAAACCATATTCTTGTAAAGTGTGTGGATATTCTTGTTCTAAAAAATCGAACTTAGTGACACATATTAGAACTCACACTGGTGGAAAGCTGCATACTTGTAAAGTGTGTGAATATTCATTTTCTAAAAAATCATATTTAGTGAGACATATGAGAACTCACACTGGGGAAAAACCACATTCTTGCGAAGTTTGTGGATATTCTTTTTCTCTAAAATCAATATTAGTGACACATATGAGAACTCACACTGGGGAAAAACCACATTCTTGTAAAGTGTGTGGATATTCTTGTTCTCAGAAATCATATTTAGTGAGACATATGAGAACTCACACTGGGGAAAAACCACATTCTTGCAAAGTGTGTGGATATTCTTGTTCTACAAAATCAGATTTAGTGAGACATATGAGAACTCACACTGGGGAAAAAACACATTCTTGTAAAGTGTGTGGATATTCCTGTTCTCAAAAATCATATTTAGTGAGACATATGGGAACTCACACTGGGGAATAACCACATTGTTGTAAAGTTTTGATATTCTTGTTCTCAAAAATCATATTTAGTGAGACATATGAGAACTCACACTGTCACAGAGCAACAAATATTTCACCAAAGAGGTACGAGACGCAATTGAGGTAAAGGCTCTTGCAGACGCAGAGGAGGACTTTAGCATTCAAAACTCAAAGAAAGATGGCAAGAATGGCAAAAAATCTTCAAGTATCATGGTTCAAATAAAAAAGGCATCGCAAGAGAAAAACTTACAGGCCAGAATTTAGAGCAGATTTCCAGTATGATTAGAGATATTCGCTTAATGATTGAAGATGACATCTGCCCAATAAGCAACCTCACCCTCTTCCCAGTGACATTACACCAGAACCCACTTCACCTCAACTACGTGACATGGTCTCAGACTTAACATTGACAGAGGAGACGCATTATCAGTGGCAATGCCCAATAAACAACAGTAACTCTCCTCAAGGCTCACTCCTGAAAATATCTCAACTAAATATGGGCTAAAACGACACCGCAATACCCCACCTATAAACATGATGTTGAATGAAAACAAGATGTAG
Organism: Euprymna scolopes; assembly: GCF_053919585.1. Taxonomy (NCBI): domain Eukaryota; kingdom Metazoa; phylum Mollusca; class Cephalopoda; order Sepiida; family Sepiolidae; genus Euprymna; species Euprymna scolopes. The sequence goes on from NC_136527.1 coordinate 192,162,154, forward strand.
CTGGGAGAAGAACTGGCTAACAGAATAGAAATGGCACGATGCCTGGCTGTTGGAGATCGACCCATACTGGTGAAAATAAATTGTACCAAAGTCTTCAAGATCCTTGTTAGGAAAGTGAATGATGCCCTGATAAAATTTGACCCAACTAATGCGTTATTAACTGAAATAAACCATGCAACTTTTGAGGCAGCATGGTTTATGCCGAGGAAAATTTTGCCCCACCATGAAGTGAAAAAAGAGGGAAAATTTAAGGCCAAAACAAAAGAACCAGTCCGGAAAAGTAGGCTACAACAGAAAATCTTAAAACTTAAAAAGGACGCATCCCAGATATCTGCCTTTCTGTTAAGTTACAACCCAGGGGAAAAATTAAAAAATAAGATGAATAAACTTAAAACCGACTATTCACGTCATAACCAAGTGCAGCTAAGAGCTAAGATAGCAGAAAACCAAGCTGAAATAAAAGCTTAAGCTGCACAAATAAAAAAAATAAACAAGTCATTGAATAGGTTGTTTGACAAGAACCCAAGGATGGTATACAGAAATTTAATTCAAGAAGAAATCAAGGTTAATTCGTAACCGTCACAGGAAGAAGTGGAGTCATTCTGGAGGCCAATGTATGAGGACCCCAAACAACACAGAGCGGAAGTGGAGACATACAATTAAAGAGTCTGTCAAGGGCAAACAAGATATGCCACCACTAAAAATAACGAAAGATACTATAAGAAAAATAATCACCCACTTTAGCAATTTTAAAAGCCCAGGAATTGGCAAGATTCCAAATTTATGGCTTAAAAAACTCACAGCACTTCATGAACATTATGCACAGGCATTTACTCGTATTGTAAGCGACGAGGAAGATTCACCAGAGTTGTTAACACTATTGGCAAAACGACACTGATACCGAAAAGCCAAGAGACTCACTTGTTCAATAAATACAGGCCTATCTGCTGCCTCCCAACCACATACAAGTGGCTTACAGGAATGATTGCAGATGCAATCTATCAACACCTGATCGATCGCAAATACCTTGAAAACGAATAAAAGGGATGTACCAGGAATAAACTTGGTACAAAGGACCAACTTCTCCTCAACAAAACCATCCTCGAAGACTGCAAAAAGCGTCAAAGGAACCTGTCAATGTCTTGGATAGACTATAAAAAGGCATTCGATAGTGTGCCTCACTCCTGGATACTGCGATGTTTGGAGTTATATAATGTCCATGAGAACATAAGGACATTCCTTGAAAAACAAATGTTAGCTCCAGGAATGAACCCCTTGATCTCTTAAAGTTTACTGAAGTAAAATACAAAAAAAGTGATTTGATAAAGATCAATGACAGCCTCATTGACGATTTTGAAGTGGATTCCACACACAAATACCTCGCCATTGAGAAAAACATAAATGTGGAACACGATAAAATTAGACGTAGGGCAGAACAGAAATATAGTGCACCTCTGAAAAATATCCTCAAATCTGAACTAACCCCTAAAAACAAAATTACAGCTATAAACCAGCTTGCAATGCCTGTGATCACGTACGGTTTCGGTATTATAGACTGACCTCAATATGACATAATCCGACTCAATATAAACACCAGGAAACAACTATCCCTACATAAGGAAGCATATCGAAACCAATGCATGGACAGGATGTACCTACCACGAAAAAAGGGGGCTTAGGTCTCACTGAATTCAACCATGCATATGAAGCCACTATAGTAAGCATAGGTGAATATATTAAAAGTTCAACGGGCATGACAATGGAAATAGTGAAAGCTCAACATGATCACCTTTCTAAACAAACCTACAATCACAAAGCTTGCTGGAAACTTTGGAGGAGTCATACCGAAAAACACTGTCAACATGATAAACCAGCGATACAGATTGCAAGAATAAAAAGAAAAAAATGCACCGAAATCCAGATAGAGAAAAGAAAAAAGGACGGAAACAAAATAAGCGACAGGAAAGGAAGGACGGAAACAAAATAAGCGCGCAGGGAAGTTCCTTGAGGAGTTCAACCATGAGTACATAGATAAAGATGCTTCACTCCAATGGCTCAAAAGTAGGAGACATCCATTTGATGAGGAAAGACTCATTGTAGCCAGTCAAGATCAGGGCTTACTCACAAATGGATTAAAAAAATGGCTGGCCTACAAACAAATGGCCAATGCCGGTTTTGCCACTCAGCAATTAAGAGCCCAAGCCACCTAATGTCTGCATGTCCAATCTTATTGGCAGATGGCCTTTACACTGCCCGTCATAACAAAGCATGTATCTCCACTAGAAGATCCGTGGAGAGATGCAACTTGACGGATAGCCGAACATTTGGGAACATGAACCACCACCAATAACATCAAACAGAAATGTTACAGTGTTTTATGACAAAGACATGCATAAAAGACAAGGTCATCACACCAGATATTGTTATATGGAACAAGCCTGAAAGAACTGCGCTCATTATCGATGTCACATTCCCAAATGATTTTGGACTCAACAGAGCTGAACGCGAAAAGATAAGAAAATATCAGGACATAAAAGATAATCTGAAAACGACATGGTCTCTGAAAGAAATAAACATTATACCGGTTGTGATAGGGGCAACTGGCTTAATAAAAAAGAATCTTCATAAATACTTAGAAGCAATCCCTGGAAGACCAAGATGTAACGAAATACAAATAGCAGCCATAAAGGGAACAATGTGAGTCTGAAAAAAGCCCTTGGATATAAATTTAAAACATAACAGAATCAAGTATTAACTCCAGGATCTCTTAAAATTTACTGAAGTAAACAAAAAAGCGAAATCCCATATTTTTGTGAACAATGTAAACATTCTTTTTCTCAAAAATCGCATTTAGTTACACGTATGAAAACACACACTGAAGAGAACTTGAATGCCTACTAGACACTGTCTTCGAGTGTCTAAGGTCTCCCTGTACAGGGTTTTTTTACAGAACAACCTGGCATGTGGATACTTTTTCCATAGAAGTAAACCCTGACCAAATGTTCAAAATCACATAGTATTCGCTGCCCAAATAAGATCTCATCACTATGGCTAACCCACATTAGCTATTACGAGAAATGGTGCACCTTCTCCAAGTTATGTTACCTCAAGTAATAGCACGAAGCTGGATACTCCACCAGAATAGATAAATTCTTTTCCTGGAATCCAGTAAAACCAAGAGACCAAAATGAAAGATATAATACAACGTATGTAAATGGTCAATTGGGGAGAGTAAAATTATGTTCTCAACTTCTTTACTCAATTTTTAGAGATAAAGAACTTTAATGGGGCATTCGAATATCTATGAATCTCATATAGATTTCAAATGTTATCCCCAGTTTGTGGGCTCCTTGATTTCTGATAACTTCGACTGAAGTAAAATAAAACAAAAAAGCGAAAAACCATATTCTTGTGAATAATCTAGACACTCTTTTTCTCGAAAATCACATTTAATTACACATATGGAAACACACTCTGAGAACTTGAATGTCTACTAGACACTATCCTAGAGACCAACATTAAAGATATACTATGTAAGATATACTACAACGTATAAAAATGGTTAATTGAGGAGAGGAAAATTATGTTCTTTATTTCTTTACTAACTCAGTGTTTGAAAGATAAGAAACTTAAATGGAACATTCGAATATTTATGTATCTCATATAGAGTTCAAATGGTAGCCCCAGGTTGTGGGACCCTTTGATTTCTGAGAACTACGACTGAACTAAAATACAACAAAAAGCGAAACGGATAACAAAATATCAGGACCTTAAAAATGATCTAAAAACAACATGAAAGAAATAAACATTATACCAGTTGTGACATCATATGAGAACTCACACGGGGGTAAGCCAGAAATAGTAATATGGAACAATCCCGAAAGTACTGCACTCATTATCGACGTCACAGTTCCAAACGAATTTGGCCTGTATAGAGCAGAACGGGAAAAGATAACAAAATATCAGGACTTAAAAAATGATCTAAAAACGATATGGTCTCTGAAAGAAATAAACATTATACCAGTTATGAAAGGAGCAACTGGCATAATAAAAAAGAATCTTCAAAAATACTTAGAAGCAATAGGAAAATATGAGGAAAATATGCAAAACGCAGCTCACCAATAAAAATAAAAATACTGCCATCAACCAGCTTGCTATGGCAGTAATAACATACAGTTTTGGTATCATTGACTTACCAATAAAGATGTTTTCTGTTTTAAAAAATAGAAAATATGATTTATTTAGTTGAACTATTTGTTTTCTTTGTGTGTTTTGTATTAAAGTTGTGAAATATTCAATGGTTTACTTTTGTTTTTTACTTATTATAATTAAAAAAATGATGTGTATAAATGATGGATTTGTTTTTGTAGTTCGTTCATTTTTACATGTAATTGATTCGTAGATTCTTTATAAATAGAAAGTCAATTAAATAAAAATATCATTTTGATGGAAGGGGGGACAGCAACGCATGAGATGCAGTTACACGAGTCATGATATGAGTTCCAATTTTTTATTCTTCTCAAATCACCGCCTAAACGGAAGTGGGTTTATATTTAAAACTCTGTTCGTTAGAGAGTTCGCTAAGGGGAGATAACTGTTCATACTATCACATCCCATTCTTTAAATGATAAAAAGATGGAAAAGGGAAAATCTGTATAAACCGATGAGCCAAAATCAAAGATAAATGAGAAAAGTCAATCAGTAATTGTTTCATCTCTAAATCTTTTGGGGGGTCTGATGATACGCCCAGATCTGGTGGGTGTATGGTTGTCTGAGTCTCTTACCCCACAGGTTATTTGTTTACCAGGTGACTGTTGCCATTGTGTGTTGCTTGTTTCTATACTGGACGAACAGTCTCTGGCAGGCTCCTGAGAACCCACAGTGGAGTGTACCTCTGGGCGTGACGTGCTTCTAGAGGAGCATACTTAAAGGTGTTGACGATTTCGACGTAGTTTTTCCAGAAGGGGTTTGTATTATGTACAACCTCGGTTATCGGCCCATTTGTGTAACATTGTAGCAAGTGCAGGGAACCACTTGTTTGCTTCATTATCTAACACACGTACAGTTTTTCAGATGTGCAGTCTGGGCAGATATTTTGCATGTTGATCGTGGCACATCTGATTTTCTTGCTTCTGATACAGCCGTGCCATTATTTTCTCTTTGTTTGCGTTCTGGTTGGTGAATTTGACTGGGATGTTCCCAGCTAGCTTCCTTTAGAATAGGAATTACCCTGCTGAGTGAATCTCATGATCTAGAGGAGTCGAACGGAGCCATATTAATACTATGTCCAAGTCAGGACCACTTGAAGCAGTTTTTTTAATGCAGATTTCCCTGTCTGGATACAGCGTTCTGCGAAGCCATTTTACTGTGGGAACCTGGGTGAAGACGTGTAATGTTCAAAGACCCATTCTTTTGCGAATTGTTTGAAATAATAGAGCTGAAGTGTGGACCATTGTCACTTATCAATCTCTGAAATTCCTTGTCTCCAAATATCTGCTTTGTATGTTTGATGACGTCATGACTGGAGAACTCCTTTAGATATCCTACAAATGGGAACTTGGAATAATAGTCCACAATGAGTATAAAGTTGAGACCGTCAATTTGAAATAAGTCAATGGGCATTATCTGCTATGGCCTCGCCGGAATCTCGTGGGGCATCAGGGGTTCAGCACTCTGCGTTTTTGGTGCTGCTGACAAATGGTACATTGTTGTACCATGTTGTCTTTGTAAATCTTGTGCCCAAAAAAACACAACTTTTTGCTCGGAGTTTACATTTATCCATCCCCTGGTGTCCATAATGTATTTTCTGTAATACTTCTTGTGCATTGATTTGGGTATTATTATTCGGGTTGATTTTAATAATATGCCTTTTTCGATATGGCCAATAAGGTCTTATATTTTTGTCAACTTCTCTGAGTGTGTCGGGCGATCCTCTAAAAATAATCTCCCTCAATTCCCATGGTGTGGATCCTCATTTGTTGCTTGATTTAACTGGTCCAGTTTTCGGGTTGAAAATTGTACAAAATCTACCCTCATGTCCAAGTCAATAGCTTCTTTAGCTTTTTTGTTTGGTAACCTTGAGAATCCATCTACCAGTGCCATGTCTTTCCCAGGGCGATATACGATTTTCATGTAATATCCCTGCAAACGGAACAGCATGCGTTGAGAGTTGAGCTGCAACCAATTTTTTTAAGTTGATCATTTCCAGAGGCTTATGATCACTTTGCACCTGGAACGCACTTCCATAGATATAAGTCCGGAATCGTCCACGGCCAAAACCAACTGTAGTGAGCTCTCGCTTTATGTTGGGATATCGTTGCTCAGTTTCTGTTAAATATTTGGATGCAAATGCTATGGGCTTACGTTCTTGAAGAAGAGCAGCACCGAGCGCTCTACTCGATGCATCGAACCGGATAACCGTTTGCTTTGAAGGGTCAAAGTATGACAGAAGCATATCTTTGCAAATGAGATTCTTTACTCAAAGTATGATTGATCTCTGGGGATTTTCTGTCCACTGTTACTCCACTTTCTTTTTAGAAGATCTCTTAAATGTGGTGTGAGATCTGACAGGTGTGGAGTGAAAGGTGCCATATATGTGATGATTCCCAGCACCCTCTGCAGGTAAGTGGTGTTCAATGGACTAAATAAACCATTTATTTATGTTACTTTGCTTGGATCAGGGTGCACACCATTCTGGTCGTAGATTGCACTAAAAATTAATTTGTTTCTCATTGATGGCACACCTTCTACGGTTGAAACAAAGTCCTTCCTTCTATTCAATTCTTATTAAGGTTTTTTGTCATGGTCTGCTTGGGTTTCTCAAAAGTCAATGAAATCATCGATCATCCCTAGAGTTCCAGGACACTTTTCCAGGATCATGTTCATCTTCTGAATAAACCATCCTGAGACATCACCAAACCAAAAGGCGATGGAAACAAAATCTTTCAAAAGGGGTTGAAGTAGTCAACAGTTGTGAGGCTGCATTATTTTTTCCATGTTGTGCGTGTCGGCAAATACCTGCCTTTTCATTTTTATTCTTGCAGACTTTGGCCCAATGATTTTTTTTTCGTCCACAAGCTGAACATATGGTACCCCATGCCGGAGATTTTCCGCTTGGGTGGGAGCCCCTGCATAGTTTACAATGCTGGCATCGCGCTGCATCTATTTTGTGCTTTTTCCGTTCGTCTTGTTCAGCAAGCTGTCTCATATTGTCTATGGAAGCTTCATATGTCCTGCCACAGTTTATAGCTTCCTGCAGTGTTAGATATTCACCCTTCGCTAGAAATTGGTTTTCAAATTCTGAGTGTTTCGTTCCGTGTATAACTTGCTCGATGAGTCGTTCCTCTGTTTCTGGAGATCCCGGAATTTTCACTTTAATGACTGCAATTTGCATCGAGCTAAAAGTCATCGAAACTCTCTGACTCCCATTGTTTATACTGACGATAAAAACGAAAATTTAATTGTGGCTGCAGTTTTTCTTCGAACTTTTTGCCAAATTATTCCTAGATTTCTGTCGACCTCGTTTTCGAATGACCAAGTTTTGTATTTTTAAAGGCCTTCCTTTCCCGACAGTAATAAAATGTGGTCAACCTGTTTTTCCAACGGGATATTTTGGACCGAAAAATAAAGGTTACAACGCTGTTAAAATAATCTAAATGTTTAAGTTAGGTCCACGGATGTCCAATACATAGACGGTCCGTTTGTAGCCACTGCTTTACTGTTTTTATCCCGACGATACTAAATCCAATTTTTTTCTTTTTTTTTGCGGGCTATGCACTCTAAGACTCTTCAGGCTTATGCGCACAAGCCTGAAGGGTCCTAGAGTGGAGGAAACGCGGAATATTCAGGATAGCTTAATCGCCATATATATTTTATAACTTACTGTATATATATATATATATATATATATATATATATATATATATATATATATATTAATATATATATATATTAATATATATATATTAATATATATATATATATATTAATATATATATATATATATATTAATATATATATATATTAATATATATATATATTAATATATATATATATATATTAATATATATATATATATATATATATATATATATTAATATATATATATTAATATATATATATATTAATATATATATATATATATATTAATATATATATATATATTAATATATATATATATATATTAATATATATATATATATTAATATATATATATATATATTAATATATATATATATATATATATATATATATATATTAATTTACTTTTTTTGTTTTTATCCTCTCACAAAAGTTTTACATTTGAAAGACGAAAATAATTTTTACTCACAGTTCATAGCATATTTGTATTTTCTTTTCTTTTCACCATGTGGTTCTCTCGCGTGCCGTTTCATTTCATTTGTTTCGTTTTTCTTTTTTAGGTTGCTCGTATGTTTGTAACATATTCATCTGTTCAGTAGGATATCGCAAATATAACCATTACTGCCACCATGAGATAAGATCATTTTTATGGAAGGACAACAACGCATGAGATACAGTTAAAGGAGTCATATGATTTCCATTTTTTATTCTTCTGTAAAACATGTCTAAACAGAAGTGGTTCTATATTTAAAACTCTGTTCCATAGAGAGTTCGCTAAGGGGAGGTAACTGTTCATACTATCACAGACTCCAAAGAATTGTTATTATTAGTTTATATAAACACTGGATTCGCATAAAAATTACAAAACGTTTGAAATAGTTACTATTACAAATGTACAAATATCGATTAAACCCACCAGAATCTTTAATATATGTGTGATATTTGTCGAGAGAAATATCAAATCAGATAATATTTCAATGCTTTTACAATGAATAAATTTATGACAAGAATGTGTAATTTTCAAAATACGTGCAACATATCTATTCATGGTTTAATTACGTAAATGAAGTCCTTTTTTAATATTTGTAAAAAATAATTGCTTTAAACAGTATTTTTTGTGACACGGTGGTCACCACTTATCAAGGCCCAGAAGCCACTCAGGGATAAGTGTTATTGAAAGTACAGTACGTTAGTGTGAATATTTAATGAAGTGTTTAATTAAGAGGGCGGTTCATAAGGAATTTGTTTACGTTGGACTTGAAGACATCCAGGTTGTAGTCAGGTGGGAAGCAGCCAGACGGAACAGAATTCCACAGGCGTGCAGTTCTAAGAAAAAAGCTTTGTTCATGGAATCTATGTTTTGATTTAGGCACAGATAAAGAGTGGGGAAATTTTTTGACAGTGGATTCAGCTAGACGGGTGTTTTTCGTAAGAGATTGGCGAGGGGGACCAGAGAGTTGAGTTCAGACGAGCACCTGCCATGTAAATAACGATAAAACAAAGATAGGCTCGTAACGTCTCTTCTGTGAGAGAGAGGTTGCAGGGAAGAGAAAAGGGCATCCCCCACTAAGCCACGAAGTCTATTTTGTACTCTGTCAAGGCAGGATAAGCTGTTTTTTTAAAAATGTTTTTATTATTAAGATTATCAGTATTGGAGTATTTTTATTGTTACATTACTGATGTCAATATTAAATGAGGTTCATACGGTGACGCTGACGTGTGTAGAAATGAGACAAAGATTCACTTTCCATCATTCTGCGAGACATTTGGAAAGTGAAATAAAAACTACAAAACCAATTGATCGTGTTGGAGTGAATGAATATTCGTCTAAAACAAGTTCCAGTGTCCCCTCCTAGTCGAGAGATGTTCCAGATGGAATAACATCCAGGACGCAGAAGGTATGTCTGAAAAATGCATGTATCACACACACAACGGCATATGAACGTATCATTTAATAGACTGGACAACTAGACGATCACACACAACATTAAGGCTGATTAGACGATCACACACGATGCTCTTTATGATACAACAAATATAAAATATACGTCATCTCTTCTAATGCCTTATTAGAGATAACAACGCAACACTGATGCCAATATTAAATGACGTTCATACGGTTTATTTATTCAAAGTTCATGAAAAATAAAGAAGTAAAGACAAATAAATATTAATAAATTGATGAACACTTGTTTCTAAAAATTTTGTGTCCTGCAGATAAAATAATTACTAAAAATATAAACAAGATTATGTCCTGCAGATAAAATAATAACTAAAAATATAAACAAGGTTGTGTCCTGCAGATGAAATAATAACTAAAAATATAAACAAGGTTGTGTCCTGCAGATAAAATAATAACTAAAAATATAAACAAGTTTGTGTCCTGCAGATTAAATAATAACTAAAAATATAAACAAGTTTGTGTCCTGCAGATAAAATAATAACTAAAAATATAACAAGTTTTTGTCCTGCAGATAAAATAATAATTAAAAATATAAACAAGGTTGTGTCCTGCAGATAAAATAATAACTAAAAATATAACAAGTTTGTGTCCTGCAGATAAAATAATAACTAAAATATAAACAAGTTTGTGTCCTGCAGATAAAATTATAACTAAAAATATAAACAAGGTTGTGTCCTGCAGATAAAATAATAACTAAAAATATAAACAAGTTTGTGTCCTGCAGATAAAATAATAACTAAAAATATAAACAACGTTGTGTCCTTCTGATAAAATAATAACTAAAAATATAAACAAGGTTGTGTCCTGCAGATAAAATAATAACTAAAAATCTAAACAAGTTTGTGTCCTGCAGATAAAATTGATAACTAAAAATATAAACAACGTTGTGTCCTGCTGATAAAATAATAACTAAAAATATAACAAGTTTGTGTCCTGCAGATAAAATAATAACTAAAAATATAAACAAGTTTGTGTCCTGCAGATAAAATAATAACTAAAAATATAAACAAGTTTGTGTCCTGCAGATAAAATAATAACTAAAAATATAACAAGTTTGTGTCCTGCAGATAAAATAATAACTAAAAATCTAAACAAGTTTGTGTCCTGCAGATAAAATAATAACTAAAAATATAAACACGTTTGTGTCCTGCAGATAAAATAATAACTAAAAATATAACAAGTTTGTGTCCTGCAGATAAAATAATAACTAAAAATATAAACAAGTTTGTGTCCTGCAGATAAAATAATAACTAAAAATATAAACAAGTTTGTGTCCTGCAGATAAAATAATAACTAAAAATATAAACAAGGTTGTGTCCTGCAGATAAAATAATAACTAAAAATATAAACAAGTTTGTGTCCTGCAGATAAAATAATAACTAAAAATATAAACAAGTTTGTGTCCTGCAGATAAAATAATAACTAAAAATATAAACAAGGTTGTGTCCTGCAGATAAAATAATAACTAAAAATATAAACAAGTTTGTGTCCTGCAGATAAAATAATAACTAAAAATATAAACAAGTTTGTGTCCTGCAGATAAAATAATAACTAAAAATCTAAACAAGTTTGTGTCCTGCAGATAAAATAATAACTAAGAATATAAACAAGGCTGTGTCCTGCAGATAAAATAATAACTAAAAATATAAACAAGGTTGTGTCCTGCAGATAAAATAATAACTAAAAATACAAACAAGACAGAAAGTTTCATTACCAAATATTTATTAGTTGAAAAGACAAAGACACACTACAAATAATATAGTTTATCTAAAATAGTTTTGATACACTTGCAAAGATTCTGCATAATTTCAAATATTTTTCATTAGTTTAAAAGGCAAAAACACACTACATATAATATAGTTTATCTAAAATAGTTTTGATACAGTCGCAAAGATTCTGCATAATTTCAAATATTTTTTCATAAGGACAATTACCCTACCACAACAAGTATATTTCTCCACAAGTGATATTTCCAATATGAGAATTTCATTAAGGCACTTTATATAGTTTAAGTGATATATCCAATGTGAGAATTTGATTAAGGCGGTTTATATATTTTAAGTGATATTTTTGATGTGAGAATTTGATTAAGAGGCTTTATATATTTTAAGTGGTATTTGATTGGTTATCTATGCAAGAATTTGTGAATCAAGAATCGCTCCAACAATATATTTAACATTAGGCTATATTCTAGGACGATGGGTTTCTTCGGTCTTGGGAAGGAGATTTGTGATGCCGGTAGTTAACCATTCTAGTGTTTCTTTTTGAAGTTAGTAGATAATGTGGATATAGTGATATTACTTGCTTTAAGCAGATATTTGGTAATTTATCAATGCCAGGGGATGTGAAATTGCAGAAATTTGTTTTTTCCAAAGTAAAAATAATTTCTGGTATATGCGTTTTTTTCTGGTTGATTCTTTTACATTTTCAATCAACTGTGCTTCTTGTTGTTGTTTTGGGTCTTCATAGATTGATCTCCAGAACCATCCTTCGTCTTCTTTGTTTGATGGTGTTTGAACTCTGGTAAATTGTGGTTCTCGTTAGATTTCGGTGCACAAATCAGGGGTTTTGATCGAACTGGCATTGGGAGAAGTTGCACAATAGCTTTCCTAACGCATGCTGGTGCGTAAACGTGTTTTGGTGACCTTTTCATACTGAGTGATGTCCCGGCAGTATTTTTCCTTATCCGGCTTCATATTCATGATTTTCATGAAAGTTTTTGCTGGATTCGTATCGTGATACGTCCTCATACTGATAGCTCAGAGCGAGAACACCAAGAAGGTACTCCTGTGAGTATTTATATGGTTAATTTAACTAGATTTTATAGGCGTATTGAGGAGACCTTATTTAGCAACGTTTAATACTTCACTAAGTTTTAAGAAATCAAGGGGCTTAATCAAGATTTTATGGACTAAAATATCCACACAATATGGATTTTTTCCTTGAGTGTGAGTTCTCATGTGAATAACTAAATATGACTTTTCACGATATGGATTTTTTCTCATATGAATAACTAAATATACCTTTTCAGAAAAAGAATATCCATAAACTGGCACATCTCTTGCACTTGGTTCACCGGATACATTCGACAGATAGTTTTTGAAATTCTTTTCCATTAGTCCACTTGCTGCTATAATAACTAGTAAAATGGATATCTTTTTAAGATTTTAGTTTCTTTGCATGTCGTATATAAGTTCTTGGTATTTTGTTTTTCTCCATCTAAACTCAGATACATTAGGGACGCTTACTTCGACTAGGGTTGCCACTTTCCTCTCTTGTCCTATATCACTATGTCAGGCTTAATAACCCCATTTCTAGGTATGTAGCTGTAGGTGTTTAATAGTCATAGCAGATGGTGTATGACTTATTTCCAACTGTTCTTTCTGGTAAACATATTACCAAGACTTACTACAACATTGGATATTCAAGTTTTTACAGATTTCCCAGTGGACATATTTACACACACCATTGTATCGCATTGTATAATAGCCCCCCCCCCCCCCAACAGGACTTTACAACTGTGTGGCAGCGTGAGTTCTCATATGACTCATTAAAATAGATTGTTGACGAAAAGAATATCCACAGACTCCACACGAATAAGGCTTTTCTCCAGTGTGCGTTCTTACATGTCTAGCTAAATTCGTTTTTTCAGAAAAAGATTGCCCACACATTTTACAAGAATGTGGTTTTTCCCCAGAGTGAGTTCTCATATGTCTTACTAATTTTGATTTTTCAGAAGAAGAATATTCACACAATTCACAAGAATGTGGCTTTTCCCCAGAGTGAATTCTCATATGTCTCACTAACGTGGATTTTCCAGAGCAAGAATATCCACACACTTCACAGGAATGCGGTTTGGCCCCAGTGTGAGTTCTCATATGTGTCACTAACTTTGATTTTTTAGAACAAGAATATCCACACACGTCACAAGAATGTGGCTTTTCCTCAGTGTGAGTTCTCATATGCATTTTTAATGAAGATTTTACAGAAAAAGAAGATCCACATACTTCACAAGAATGCGGCTTTTCCCCAGTGTGAGTTCTCATATGTATGATTAAATTCCATTTGATAGAAGAAGAATATCCACACACTTCACAAAAGTGTGGCTTTCCCCACGCGTGACTTCTCATATGTCTCACTAAATTCGATTTTGTAGAAGAAGAATAGCCACACACTTTACAAGAATGTGGCTTTCCATCAGGGTGAGTTTTCATATGTCTCACTAAACTCGATTTTCTTGAAAAAGAATAGCCACACACTTCAGAAAAATGTGGCTTTCCCTCAGCGTGAGTTTTCATATGTTTCATTAAATTCGATTTTTTAGAACAAAAATATCCACACACTTTACAATGATGTAGCTTTTCTTCACTGTGTGCAGACATATTTAAATAAAATTTATCCTGGAACAAGATGGTCACTACTTAGTTATAAGTAATACAGGATTCTTCCCTCAATTATTCTATTTATATTCAATTGTTGATGCGAGTTTGATTTTATTTTAAAGACACCTCAATTTTTATCATTTATCGTTTAATTGATGAAAGATATTTCATAGTGTAAAAGTTAAAATATTGACTTTTCTTACATTTGTGTGCATACGTTTTGGTTGTCTTCCGTGTAAGGCAACAATTGTCTATAGAATAATGTTTAAGGAAAATGATGATCATTCAAATTCTTTAAAAACGTTCAGACAGGAACATCTGTAAAAAAATAAAATAAAATTTAATATTTTAATATCATTCTTTATTTTAATCGTGTCAACAAAAAAAGAAACATAACTTTTTAAAACATTTAAAAATCCCAGAAATAAACATTCATATATTAATTTTATTTTTATTTCGGACTCATCTTTATTAGTTGTTGTTTTTGGATCTTTTTATCGGTTCACAACGTTTCGGCCAACTTCCTCTGGCCTTCGTCAGGTGGTAACCGCGACGGATAGGAACTTCGAATCTACTAACTGCATTCTCAGCCATCACTGCCATCCGTAGTTGTTGTCATCTCACCACATTTTTGACCAATTACCTCTGGCACGCTTTGGGTGGGATTGAAACCGCTATCTTCAGACAATGTTCATCTGAAACCGTAGAGATTCAACGTCTCTATCAACTGCGCCCCGAAACGTTATGAACCAATAAAAAGATCCAAAAACAACAACTAATAAAGATGAGACTAATAGTCCGAAATAAAAATAAAATTAACATATAATGCTCTTCTCAAAAAATGAATTCCAATTAAGGAATAATATATATACACATTCATATACTTTAAATGTTTGATATTATTCATAGTATTTTGTAATAGATAAACGAATTATGCAACTAATAAAGTAAAATAAAAAATAATATAGGCTCATTCCATGTCAAATCGATAAATTGGGGGGGGAAGCACAAACCATATCCGACACGGATTTTTTTCAAATTTGCTACACTTATAGATCTCCATGAAAGGAATTGAATGGCACTTGTTAAACATCTCAAGGTAAAGGGATTTCTGCGATGTGGGTGTTTTTTTGTTTTTTTATTCAATTTTTACCCAAAACAAGGCACAGTGCCACTTTGAAGCAGGGGGATACTATCAGGGACTTAATTAGCAGGGTCATTATGAAGCGAGATGAGTAGAAAGATGTTTGTTAACATTACACTTGAACTTCTGCATATCAGTGCAGTTGGGAAAGCTGAATCCCGGAAGGAAGTTCCAAAGACCGGCAGTTCTGGGGAAGAAACCATTGGAGTAAAAGGCTTTCTTGCACCTAGGGATCTCTACTGTAAATGAACGAGACTTAGTAGCTTGTCGGATTTGTCGGGGGTAGTTACGTCGGGGAGGTACAAGTGTTTGCAGTTCGGCAGAGCATTCACCATTAAAGTATTTGTAGAACAGGCAGAGGGATGCAACATCTCGTCGATGGGACAGAGGCTGAAGTCTAGATGACAGTTCAGGACCGATCAGGTTGGCGACTCTCTTTTGAACCTTGTCCAGGAGCGATAGACAAGCAACAGATGCACCAGCCCAGATGTGACAACAGTACTCCATATATGGGTGAATGGTGGCCTTATAGAGGTACAGGATACTGTCAGGCGTAAGTAGTTTTCTAGCACGGTAGAGGAAGCCAACCTTCCTTGCAGCAGCCTTGGCAATGCTCTCAATGTATCTATTCCAGTTCATATTCCCTGTAAACGTTAGGCCGAGGACTTTACAATAAGTACTTTCAGGCAATGGGTTCTTGGCCATTGCTATTGGTGGTAGAGAAGTTTCTTGTAGTTGTTGAAGGAAACAAGCTTAGTCTTAGCAGCATTGAATGTGACCATCCATTTTTGTCCCCATTCCACTACAGATTGGAGGTCATCCTCTAGTGTTTCTGCCATTTCCTTGGATATGTGTTCATTTGTTTTCCCCTCATATCTGTTATAGAGAGTGGTGTCATCGGCAAATATACCCATCTCCAAAATAATTTGATCAGGGAGGTCATTTATGAATATCAGGAATAATAGAGGTCCAAGGATAGACCCCTGAGGTACTCCCGCATTTATGTTATATTGTTTAGATGTATGACCGTCGAGGACAACTTTGATTTTTCTCTTACTTAAGGATTTAATTACATTATGAATTCTTCCAGTGATTCCATATGATCTATTTTTCCTTAAAATACCATCGTGCCATACCATGTCAAAAGTCTTAGATATATCAAGGGCTACCGCTCTACCCTCCCCTGTTTTGCCAATGAACGGTATATACGTTCAGAAACTACAGTTAAGATATCTGCTGTTGAACGGGCTTGCCTGAATCCATATTGTTTGTCAGTCAGGAGTTTAGCAGCTGTTAGGTGCTGGACTAGGGCTTGATTAACTAAGGACTCAAATATTTTTGGCGAAAAGCGGGAAGAGGCTAATGGGGCGATAATTTAGTGGGTCAGTTCTTTCACCAGAATTCTTGAAGACTGGTTCCACAGAAGCAGTTTTCCAGCAGTCGGGAAAGCAAGATTTGTTAAGGCATTTATAGTAAAGTTTGGAGAGAACTGGAGCAACCTCGGCAGAGCATTTTTTTTATAGCACAGCCGGGAGGAGATCTGGTCCACATGCTTTTGAGATGTCTAGGTTTCTTATAATAGCATGTACCTGAGAAGGGGTGATTTTCAAATCGTCTAGTGTGACGTCTGTTCGCAGAGGAAAATCAGGGAGGGAGTGGTGTACCGGGTTCAGTGTGGAGTTTGAAGCCAACCGACTGGCAAGCAGATTAGCCTTGTCAGTTTCCGTGCAAGCAACCTCATGATTGTTTGATAGTGGGGGAATAGTTTATTTTTGGAATCTAATAAACCGGATATTGTTTTCTTTTGTATCCTCAGCATCGTCATTCCAATTAAAACCAGAAGAACTGAAGAACCTACCGAACGATCTTCATCCACTATGTCGAGAGATTACAAGGCAAAACCTGGCGCAAGGGCTTACGACTCTGATAACCTCATCAAGGCTGCAGCAGACATCAAGGGAGGAAAGTATCAACGTGAAGTCTGCAGGGCCTGAGTTGTGCAAAGCTGCAATACTACCTTCAGGTGACTTAGGGTGAAAGACTACTGCAGTCACCAGGTGGACAGACCATCATTTCATCCCTAATGGAGAACGCCATTGTCGAGCACCTGGTGGTTGTGTCAAAGTAGGGATTCCCATTCGACATCATCGATCTACAAATGACTGTGAATAAATTCAAGGAAAATGTCCCTGGTGAGAACTGGGTGCAGTCATTTATGAAGCGGCACAAAGTTCATATAAAGAACCGCATGTGTCAAAACATTTAAAAGAAAAGAGCTAGTGTCAGTATTGGATCGATCAACGAATATTTGGCAGAGTTGTCCAGGACACTAGAAGGAGTTCCTCCAGAGAATTTCATCAATTACAAGACAAACGTGGTGCAAAATGCCCTGAACGTATCAACCACGTAATCAGATTTTACATGAATGTACCGAGAATACCCCCATACGCCACACATCTGTGCCAACCCCTTGCTGTGGCATTCTTTGGTCCAATGAAAAGGAAGTGGAGGTCTATCCTCACTGTGCGGAAACAACCAGGGAGAAAAAATGCAGTCACTGTTCCTAAAGACATTTCCAAAACTGCTCTGCAAATTAATGATTGAGCTCCCAATCAAAGGGAGCACCTAATGGCAGGCTTTTGCAAATGTGCCTTTCACCCCATGGATCCACAGCCAGTCCTCAATCGCCTGCCCAAGACTGCAGAATCTGAGGAGATTGACAGTCAACACTTCAGTCATAGAGGTATTTCTAAACCACCTGAGACTTTTGTGACATGGTGAGGAGTGCCCAGTTACAAGGGAAAAGCGAAGACAGGTATACGTCATTCCCGGGAAAAGCATTGGAGCACTGGAGGAATAAGGAGGAGGCTCCAGCAGCACCGGAGGATGAGGAAGTGGCTCAAGCAGCCTCAAAAAGTGGAGAGGCTGTTGACGAGGCCAACAAAACTGTGATTGACTGAGGGGGAGGGAACCAACTCTGAGAATGAGACTGAAAGGCGGAACATTTTTGCAACTTTCAATTTTTGATGCCAGTATTAAAGTTATTATATTATCATTTTATGATTTGGTTTTTGTAAATTTATCAGAAAAACCTGTATATGTGGTTTCATTTTTGTTTGTTGTAAATGTATCCGTGTTGGTTTAGTTTTTTTTAGCCATTTTCTGAACCTAACAATTCTGTCAGGCCATAAAAGCTGATAATGTAAAGGGTCTTTTCAGTGGGTTTGTCAGCCCATAGGGAGGAAGGGTTACTAAAACCATGTAGTTTTAATGAGATTTATAAGAGAATTTGATAGTGTGGTCTTAGTCATACCATGCCAGAGAGACTAAGACTGCACCAAAATAGGCATGTGCTACATAGAAATAAAAGAATTTACTCATTGAAGCTATGCAGTTGATGCACACAATCAGTCACTCTAATATATATTTAAAAATTTGAGTTTACAATGATTTTTGTTGATCTGGCACAATTATGAAGTTCAAAATGTTGTCTTAGTCAACCCAGTCTATGGTGCTCGGCTTTTACACTAAAACAATATAAATATATACACTCGGTTTTTAAATTAAAACAACATAAATATTTACACTCGGTTTTTACACTAAAACAATATAAATATTTACACTCGATTTTTACACTAAAATAATAAAAATATTTACATTCGGCTTTTACACTAAAACAATAAAAATATTTACACTCGGGTTTTACTCTAAAACAATATAAATATTTACACTCGACTTTTACACATAATTTTTACACTCGACATTTACACATAATTTTTACACTCGACATTTACACATAATTTTTACACTCGACATTTACACATAATTTTTACACTCGACATTTACACATAATTTTTACACTCGACATTTACACATAATTTTTTTTACATAATTTTCCCAGGTTAATTTGAAGAGGACCCAGTTCTCTCGTAAATCGCCATACATTTCCATTTTCACTGGTGGTGGAATTGCATATGCCATGTTGTAGCCGACAAATGTATAAAAAATGACCGAATCCACGTGGTTGATAAATTCCGTGCCAGGATATGTAAACACAAAGTCCGAGTTAAAATATGTACGTTTTGCTGAACGAATATTTACACTCGACTTTTACACTAAAACTGTTATGAAGTACGTAGCTACGGCTACAACTAAATACGAAACTGCGTGCGAAACACACACAGCTCTGTACGAAGACATCTGCCAATAATAAAGCTTCTGGTGCTTAACATACAAACCACGGCCTTTGTCCTCTTTTGTTTACATTTCGCCACATTACATTTTACTCTTTCCGGAACAACGTAAACACTGTGGATAATTATAATCGTTCAGCAAAACGTACATATTTTAACTCGGACTTTGTGTTTACATATCCTGGCACGGAATTTATCAACCACGTGGATTCGGTCATTTTTATACATTCGTCGGCTACAACATGGCATATGCAATTCCACCACCAGTGAAAATGGAAATGTATGGCGATTTACGAGAGAACTGGGCCCTCTTCAAATTAACCTGGGAAAATTATGCAGCTGCAACCGAAAATATAAAAAAGCAGCAAAAATACAGGTAGGAACTCTGCTTTCTGTTATCGGTAAAGAATGCTTACAGATATATAAAAATCTGTCAATATCGGAAGAGGAACAAGCGAGTACACCAAATTTTTTGGAAAGGCTCACAGACTACTTTGAGCCTAAACAAAACACCACAAACCAACGGTATATGTTTAATTCCTGCACACAGGAACAGGACGAAAAATTTGACAGTTACTTAAATAAATTAAGAAACCTAGTTAAAACCTGCAAGTATGGTGCGCTTGAGGATGAATTACTGCGTGACCGAATTGTGATAGGTACCAGCAATAATAATGTACGGGCCAGACTCCTTAGCGAATCTGGACTTACCTTAAACCGGACAATAGATATTTGCCGAAGCACTGAACAGGCTGAACAACAGCTCGGCAAACTTAACAAATCAATAGAGAACATCCACTTCACAAAAGCTGACAAAAAAAAGACATGCGAATTTATAAAGGACTACAAATTCTGTGGACAGAGTCACGACAAAGGGAAATGTCAGGCCTATGGACTAACGTGTGCGATCTGCCTAAAGTGCAATCACATTGCTAGGGTATGCCAATCACAGACACAGCCTACCCCACCACAACGGCCAAACAAACCCATGACGCAATGAACTGCAAAAGTGCGCTATGTCGAAACAGAAGTGGCCAGCAGTGACAAAAGTATTTATGTTCTGGGGTCTCTGTCAGACCGCAAACAGTAGCATGCAGACATTTCTCTATCCATCCTAGGAGACAGTGCAAAGACCACGTGTAGATTCCAAATTGACACAGGAGCAAGCTGCAGCACCTTGGCCCTTGCTGACTATAAACATCTCAAAAAAACACCACTACAGCCTTCTCACACAAGGTTACGGCTGTACGACAATTCCATACTGCAACCCTTGAGCTTAGTAATACTTCATTGTGAGATAAATGACATAAGAAAAAAAGTCAACTTTCAAGTGGTGGATGGCAACTCACCTTCACTACTTTCTGGACAGGCTAGCTCAGCTCTGAGGCTGATAGCTTTTAATACAGAATGTGTGCAAGCAAATACACAGCAAGCGCTCATAAATAAAAGACAGGTAGCAAAAAAATACTATTATAGACACAATAAACCTCTGCCGGACCTCACTATTGGACAATCTGTTAGAGTAAAATGTCATCCGCAGATCCCTCACAGCGATTGGAAACCTGGCATAATCACTAGCAAAGAAGCACCACGCAGCTACGGAGTCCAAGTAAATGGGAAAATCTAAAGAAGAAACCAAATACACATTCGCCAACCAACCACCCACTCAACCAATACACCAATCATACCTAATCATATTCCCATATTGCAAGCAGCAGAAGATAGCGCTGACCAGACGAAACCAGTGCTGCAACAACTGTCAACACATGACAAACAACCTCGCAGGTCTAGTCGTATTGTCAAACTCCCTACCCGACTAAGAGACTATACACTAGACAACAAACACACACAAAACATCAACAAAACACAAGAGACACAACACATTTAAAATGAATACACAGACACACAAATATCAGCAAAACACAACACATTTAAAATTAATAAACAAAAACACACATAAGCCCAGACTGCAATGGGTAATAAAAAAACAATAAAACATTATTGAATATGGGGGATGTTATGAAGTACGTAGCTACGGCTGCAACTAAATACGAAACTGCGTGCGAAGCACACACAGCTCTGTACGAAGACATCTGCTGATAATAAAGCTTCTGGCGCTTAACATACAAACCACAGCCTTTGGCTTCTTTTGTTTTCATTTCGCCTCATTACAAAAACAATATAAATATTTACACTCGACTTTTACACTGAAACAATATAAATATTTACACTCGACTTTTACACTGAAACAATATAAATATTTACACTCAGTTTTTACACTAAAACAATATAAATATTTACACTCGACTTTTACACTAAAACAATATAAATATTTACACTCGGTTTTTACACTAAAACAATATAAATATTTACACTCGGTGATTACACTAAAACAATATAAATATTTACACTCGGTTTTTACACTACAATAATATAAATATTTACACTCGACTTTTACATAAAAGCAATATAAATATTTACACTCGGTTTTTATATTAAATCAATATAAATATTTACACACGGTTTTTACACTAAAACAATATAAATATTTACATTCAGTTTTTACACTAAAACAATATAAATATTTACACTCGACTTTTACATTAAAGCAATATAAATATTTACACTCGGTTTTTACATTAAATCAATATAAATATTTACACTCGGTATTTACACTAAAACAATATAAATATTTACACTCGGTTTTTACACGAAACCAATATAAATATTTACACTCGATTTTTAAACTAAAATAATATGAATATTTACACTCGGCTTTTGCACTAAAACAATATAAATATTTACACTCGGTTTTTACACTAAAACAATATAAATATTTACACTCGGCTTTTACATTACAACAATATAAATATTTACACTAGATTTTTATACTAAAACAATATAAATATTTACACTCGACTTTTACACTAAAACCTCGGTTTTTACACTAAAACAATATAAATATTTTCACTCGGTTTGTACACTAAAACAATATAAATATTTACACTCAGTTTTTACACTAAAACAATATAAATAGTTACACTCGGTTTTTACACTAAAACAATATAAATATTTACACTGGACTTTTACCCTAAAACAATATAAATATTTACAGTGGACTTTTACACTAAATCAATATAAATATTTACACTCGGTTTTTACACTAAAACAATATAAATATTTACACTCGGCTTTTACACTAAAGCAATATAAATATTTACACTCAGGTTTTACTTTAAAACAATATAAATATTTACACTCGGTTTTTACACTAAAACAATATAAATATTTACACTCGGTTTTTACACTAAAACAATATAAATATTTACACTCGGTTTTTACACTAAAACAATATAAATATTTACACTCGGTTTTTACACTAAAACAATATAAATATTTACACTCGGTTTTTACACTAAAACAATATAAATATTTACACTCGGTTTTTTACACTAAAACAATATAAATATTTACACTCGGCTTTCACACTAAAACAATATCAATATTTACACTCGGCTTTGACACTAAAACAATATCAATATTTACACTCGGCTTTTACACTTAAACAATATAAATATTTACACTCGACTTTTACACTTAAACAATATAAATATTTACACGCGGGTTTACCCTAAAAAAATATAAATATTTACACTCGGCTTTCACATTAAAACAGTATAAATATTTACACTCGGCTTTTACATTAAAACAATATAAATATTTACACTCGGCTTTTACACTAAAACAATATAAATATTTACACTCGGGTTTTACACTGAAACAATATAAATATTTACACTCGCGTTTTATACTAGAATAGTAAAAAAAATGCCTGACATAAGACAGTCATCTGGGAGTCCCGATAATCATTGACGAATCGAACATTAAAAAAAAATGCTCGAAGAAGGCCAACCAATAAATTGAATTGTGACACATCTGCATATGTAGTATGACAATGTTTAAACGGTATCTTGGTTTATTAAATTGTTAGGTGAAAGTACAGAGTAGTTAACAACACTTGGATTATTATCGTATTCCAATAAAATCAAAACAAAAATCGATACTAGGTCTTCCCGCCTATCTTCCTCGCCACAAAAAAATTAAACTGAACGATTATATGTCTCGTCGACTGCGATTTGGACTTAAATTTTAAAGTAGGTGCTCAATTTAAGTTAAATGTATATAACAAAGTCTTAAATGTTTATAATTTGTGTTTTTTATACTATTTTTCGGGAGATTTTATAATGACTTTTCAGACGTGATGGCAAACAAAAAGGGATTTTTATTTTATGTTTTTTTAATCAGTAAAACTATGTTGGCTTCGATAGTAAATATTTATTAGTTTTTCGACATTAAGTTTCTGTTAATTGGTGATGGCCAATAAATGGGTGATCATTTTTATCTAAACTTTATTAAAGAAAGTGTTACTCATTTTATAATCTTAAATATTGAATAAAGCTTCACAATTTGCACAGAAAACCGTTTTTACAAATATTTTTTTTAAAAATCAATTAAATACCAAAAAAAAAAAAAAAAATGAAAAACAATTTTTTTTTGTGCTCAGTTGCCTAACAATTCAACCAACTTCGAATTAAATAATTTTGTTCATGGTAAACATTATTATTGTCTCAGAAATAACGTAAGTTTTACTTAAATAAACAAATTTTTGACATTTAAATCTAATTGTCAGAGTGAATACTATATTTTAAGAAAAAAATTTTCAATCATAAATTTTTTATTCACGTTTGTTATAAAGCATAGCGGAATCAATATTTTTATTGGATTGCAATAAAAATAACCCTTTTTTTTAATATCAATTTTTTTAAATAATATTTCTGAAGGGGTGGAAAAACGAACTGGCTTTCTGTTTCAGATTATTTTAAAATTTATTCAACTGGATTTTTAAATCGTAAAAAGAACTAACCTTTCGCATTGAATTACAATAAAAATAAACTTTTTTTTAATATTTAAGATTATTTTTAAGTTGTTGAGTGATAGTTTTTAAAAGTGTTTTAAAAAAGAAACTTACCTTTCATTCAGGGAATTAAATACGAGAAAAGTTTTTTTTTTTCATTTGTGTTCAAAACAAAGTTGTTTTGTTTGTAAGGATTTCTTTAGTAAATTGATACAACTTTTTTGGGGTGTGTCCAATTCATTAAGAAATAAAATGTATGAAAATATAAAAGAATACAAATTTAAAGATGAAAAACACGATTTAAACGTGAAATTATTTAAAGACAAAAACTAACTGCTAAGGACAAAGGACTTAAGGTCATCGTAATAACACGGTGTATTCATTATTTTGTTCCTTGTGTAAAAATGGCTGTTGGGTTAGTTAAATGTGCCGAACTGTTTTCCTATCAAGTTTAGATTATATTTGTCAATTCTTAAGCTTTTTGGGTACTTGTATTGTGAATGTCTTTTTCGTATTCAATTCATTTAAAAATCAAATATACGAAGCTTTAAAAATCATAACATCCAAGGCGAGAACAATATTCCGAATAATTCAAATGATCCTCATATACAAAATATTGTAAAACTGAATATTTCACACAAACAATTCAAATAAAAGGAAGGAATTACACGAAAGGTGAAGTCAGTCAAATGACAAACATAGATTTTGACTAAGAAATTAAACTATGACGTCATGATTACATAATGGGACTTGAAAGTTATTGTTATCAAACTCGATTCGGTTAAACCTACGATAACTTGCACTCATGTTTCCAGACTTAAACCTGCTAATTAGCCTGTTTTACATAAAATCATCATTAAACGAACAACGATGAAAGTGTAGTACGTGTTTCTTATTTGTTTGTTCATTTCAATCATGTTTCGCGTTATCATGAGTGTACCTATTTACTATGCCTCCCCACGGGACAGAGTTAGACACCAGGGTCGTTTTTTAACGTGTAGAAAAGGTACAAAAATAAGAATTGTCTCAGTTGTGAAGGATTTCTCCTCCACCGAAAGAGAACAAGAAATAGAAGTGCAGCAATGCAGCAAAGCAGTATCAGAATTTTTGTAGGAATTTTTGACACCCCTAACACGAAACTGCGAATACAATATAAAAATCTCGTAATTTCTCTGTTAAAAGTGGGTTATTTATTTTCTTTATGGATTATACTTCCAAAATAAACTATTACAGTTGTTTTAAAAGTAATAAAAATATTTTTATTTTATTTTTAAAACAGTAATGAATTTTCCGAACTCAATATTTTTCAATTTTTAAACTCAATATTTTTAAATTTTTAAATTTTAAAAATCTATCAAAATTTTTCTATTGATTCTATTTTTACGATATTTTCAGGGTCAATGTGAAATTTTATGTTCTTTCCAATAAACCGAATATAATATTTTAGACAAACGTTTTTTTTAAATTCACGCCCCCCCATTTTCACGCCCCCCCATTTTCACGCCCCCCCATTTTGAAATGTCTATTAAAAAGTAAATAATTAATTTATGTTTAATAGGTTTATATATCACAAATTGAAGAGAAAAGGTCAATAAATAATATATTCAAATTTAAAACAAAAAAAAAATCAGTTTTTTAGAAATTTACCTGTAAAGTCCGAAGTTTAAAACCTTATTTTATAAGAACACATTTTTTCTTTTTGTCTTTTTTTTTTTTTTAATGAAACCTTGGTCCTTGCTCCTTTAATTGAAAAAAAAATTAGGGCTTGAATTACATTTTTCGAGGAGTTATAAGCTTAGAAAGATAGGGGGTCGAATAATTTACGCCTCTCATTTTGAAATGTCTATTAAAAAGTAAATAATTAATTTATGTTTAATAGGTTTATATATCACAAATT
Source organism: Euprymna scolopes (assembly GCF_053919585.1). Lineage (NCBI taxonomy): Eukaryota > Metazoa > Mollusca > Cephalopoda > Sepiida > Sepiolidae > Euprymna > Euprymna scolopes. The sequence continues at coordinate 192,188,508 of NC_136527.1, forward strand.
GAAGAGAAAAGGTCAATAAATAATATATTCAAATTTAAAACAAAAAAAAAAATCAGTTTTTTAGAAATTTACCTGTAAAGTCCGAAGTTTAAAACCTTTAAAAAAAAAAAAAAACACATTGTTTTTTTTTGTTTTTTTTTTAAATAAAACCTTGGTCCTTACTCCTTTAATTGAAAAAAAAAATTAGGGCTTGAATTACATTTTTCGAGGAGTTATAAGCTTGGAAAGATGGGGTGGAATTATTCACTATTTTCACGAAATTTCTGACACTGCTATAATGCAGCATCTGAAGAACAGATACTACACTTTGATCTTTTTTATTTATTTGCTTCCCCACTGAGCAAATTAGGCAGGAGGCCGTTTTTTTAATGTGGAGATAGGGGGAAGGGGGAGGGAAAGAGGGGATCCAGCTCCCGAGAGGTGGGAAGTGGGAGCTGGATTAGAAACTGTTGGTATGAAGGGTTGCCCCTTCAGTGACCAAGGTCAGATATGTGGGGTTACCCCCACATATGGTCTTTGCTAGTCATAGCTGGTCTTTGCTAGTCTTAGCTTTGCAGCACTGTCGGAACAGATGGTATTTATTTGCTCCCCCACTGAGCAAATTAGGCACAAGGCCGTTTTTAATGTGAGGTAAAAACCAGCTCCCCTAAAAGTAGGCAAAAAGGGGGCACTCTGGTTACCAAAAATAATAATTGTCCCAGTATAGAGGGTTTCCCCTCCATTGACTGGTACAAATTATCTTAAGTGCAGCAATCATCTGCCGGAACAGATGCTACACTTTGATCTTGTCCCGAAGGCCAAATAGGTTATACCATGCAATAACGCCTTCTTTGATGAGGAAGTAGTATAATGTGGTAAAATGCTTCGGCTTCCGAGTGTGAATATGCGAGAAAATAGATCAAAACACAAATCGATATTTAACTCCTACTTGTCGTACAACTTGATCAAACGCGATTTTATTTACGCGATATATATTTTGGCAGGGGGAGGTAACTATTCTTGGAGTTATGCCCCTTTAATTGCAAACACTACATTTTTTTTTTCAATTCGTGGAATTCGTGGTGGAATAATATATATACTCGTAGCCAAATTGAATATTGAAATGCTCATATCTGGTTCCATGGGACGAAACGGTACTTATACAGTTTAGTGACGACATTAAAAAATGGAAATATTGAAAAAAAATTTTATTGTACATAACTGTTATAGACTGAAGTTCTCCGAAAAAAAAATTCACTTCATTTGATCAAGTGTGTTTTTTTTTTTTTTTTTTTTTTTTACAGCGAAAAACAATTATTTATCACGACGACGTCAATGTGGCCATTTTGGAAATGTACCTAGCAGAACACCTCCATTTTAAGCCAAATTTCGCAATCTAGCCTTTTTTTCTCGCCATATTGAGATGCGCACAACACATCTGCAATTTTTTTACGTTTTTTTTTCTTTTTTTTTTAAATCTGCAATTTTTTTGCGTTTTCTTTAAAAAATTTTAAATAAGAATACTATATAATATAAGAATATAATAATATGGGACGAAACTGCATAAAAATTTGCAGGCTTTTTGAATATTATAATACTATTCTGTGGTTAAAATTTTTATGACAATTGGTTAAAAAAACAAATAATTTTCAAACCTCTGAATTATACTTAAATCTGCATACATTTGTATATAAAGTGTCCTGGTACGCTACAACAGAACACCGACTACTCTAACTTAGTTATTTTTAGGGTATTCAATGTCGCTGACATCGAATCTGAAAATTAAACCTGTCGCAAATTTACCGTTTGCATGGTATCAACCCCTGAACCCAGGGACTATTTTTCGCCAATTTTACAGCTTTCGTTTACACTACGCGCGTGCGCGGTAGCATAAACGGCGGCTGTTAAATGTGCCTTCGCGTAACAAACCGCTTCTCATATAGCGTACGTATTTAAAAATATGTGAAAAAGAAATAAAACAAGAAGAAAAGAAAAAGATTTTTTTTTTCAAAACAGAATTTTCCATTTTTTTTTTTTTTTTTCAGAACGGAGAATTTTCCAATTTTTGGGGGGAATTTTTCCTTTATTTTGTCTTACCGATTAGAATACCATTTAACATTTATAGGAGATTTTACTGTTTTCTGTTTAAATTGGAGAGGAGGAGGGGTGTTGGACCGCCCCAACCCCAACTCCTACCCCAATGTAAACAAAAAACAGTAAAATCTCCTAAAAATGTTAAATGGTATTCTAATCGGTAAATGTTGGCGCATTACTTACGGGAAAATGGTTAATTAAACTGCAGAAGCACCTGTTAAGCCACACAAGTTTATCATTGAATCCCCTCTAGAAAAGAACGAATAATATAGAAATGTGTAGTGCATATGTTTTTGTAACCCGCTTACTTTAGATCAATTTAAATGCATTAAAAACTACATAAGACAAAAAAAAAAAAAAGCCTAAAAGTGGTGTTATGTATTTTTTAAAATTTTGTTTTAGACAACTTTGTCTTCTAATTTGAAATTGTCGGAAAATGAAAATAAATTTCTTTTTTTTTCTTCTTGTTTGGATTTTTTTCATATAATTTTAAATTGTCAGCTCCGTGGAAGATTCATACAAGAAGGTAGTTTGCTACACGAAGGCACATTTAACAGCTGTTGTTTATGCTACCACGCGCATACAATGATGGCAATTTTTCTCTCCTCAAAATTTGAAAAGATCTGGAACCTTTTTAATTTTTGTACCTTAATTTTCTTGCCTGATGATATCTATTATGATTGAAATGGTCTGCACATCGTAGCAAGATATGACTGTATTTACACCCACACACACACACACCACACGCATATATATATATATATATATATATATATATATATATATATATATATATATATATAGAGAGAGAGAGAGAGAGAGAGAGAGAGAGAGAGAGCGGCATCATATTCTCATTGAAAATTGCGACTTATTTTATCAGATTCGATTCCGTTAACTTTACGATGACCTTAACTTATAATTCCAGATCTGATGTTTTACATGCAATCAGCGTCAAAGGATTAACGATGAAAGTGAAGTAACTGTTTCTAGTTTGTTTGCGCATTTCAGCCATGTGTCGCGTTATCATCATTCTGGCTTAACTTGTCATGTTTTGAGCCCTCCCATGTATTTCCTCCTCCTTTGATAGAGAAGTAACGCGATGTTGTAAAATGTCCCGACTCGCAGATGTGAACATGAGAAAAAATATAACAGAACACAAATCGATATTTACCAACATTCAGTGTAATTTTCTTGCACCTTACTTGTTTATTATATATATATATATATATATATATATATATATAGAGAGAGAGAGAGAGAGAGAGAGAGAGAGAGAGAGAGAAAGAGAGAGAGCGGCATCATATTCCCATCGAGACAAGTGTGATAAAAAAAGAGCGGAATTTTTCTGTTTCACTTTTTTCATTTTTACTTTCTCCAATCTCTGAATAATTTTTTTGCCGTTTTTCTCAAAATTGTTTAGGTTGGACACTCTGAATGTTGTATTTTGTATTGTTCTTTGTGAGAAGAGTAAGAGGCTTAGTGAGAGATTAGTCTTAATTATGTTGTTGGAAGAGATGCTAGTTATTATATATATTCATTGTGAATGTTCATATTGTTGAGATGTTCATATTGTATGAGATGGGATGGAGAATGAAACGGGAGTGTTTATATAACATAAATACTTTGACACATATTCTTTAACATCTAACACATATTTTTTAGATGATGATTTTACCAAATGGTTCTTATGCATAAATGGACAATACCTTTTCTCGTTGTAATGATGGACACAGAAGACGGCAGTATGAAAAACATGATGATCATTTATTTCTTCCAATTGACCGGTCAATGGCTTTGCATCCAGGAATTCAAAGTTTATTTACATCCTCTTCTTCTAAAACCCTCTTGCTTCCAGATGGTGCCTAGGTTCAGTCAACCCCTCTGCGTCCCTGGTCGGACTCTCGTCTGACTCTCTGACTCCCTCTCTAACTCTTACTTCGGACTCTTTATTTAGAAATCCCATGTATGTCTGGCCAACGTGACTATAATTCATGTGTCATCAACATGCGCGATTTGCACGTTTTTGAAACATTCTGATGACCAGGAAATTTCCCAATTTCCTTTGTTGTTTTACAAAGGAATTTAACCTACTTATTTAATTCATATAATACATATTTTAGTGTGCACATTCTTTCTAACAATGTGCATAGTTTCCAAATTTGTATTTATTAAATATTTTATCAGAATCAACAATTTACTGGACATTCAATTTAAAACCTATTTTTCTTTAAAACTTATCTCCAGGGTTCGATTCCCGTTTTCTCTAATTTTGTTTTCATTTACTAATTCTCTTTATTTTTACTTATATAAAAAAGAGGACAAGCCTTTTTCATGTAACATATATATATTTATATATATATATATATATATATGTATATATATATATATATATATATATACTTGTTTATTGTTATATACACATGCTCACATCCCGCTGCTACAAATAGCCACTTGTTTCAATAAAACAACAGATATCATCAGGCAGCGACTTGACTATTCAAAAGTTCAATGAATAATGGATTTTTATTTTAGGTAGGAACTCTTTAGAAGTTGGAGTTAAAAAAACTTAAAACACAGGACTTTAATTAAATAAAAAAGTAAAAAGGGAGAGGCAATTTAAATAAAGTTAAAAAATTACAATGGGGAGAGAGTGATTGAGAAGAGAAAAAAGGAATAGAGACAGAAATAGAGAAAGAAAATATAGAGAAAACAAAATAGAGAGAAAAAGAAGAGAGAAAAAAAAATATATATATATATACACATATATATATATATATATATATATATATATAAATATATATATATATATATATATATATATATATATATACATATACATATACATATATATATATGATATGGAGAAGAAAAGAAAAAAGAAATAAATGGTTATAATAAAGAGAATAAGAACTAGAAGGAAAAGGAAAGAATAATGAGATCTAGTTAAATAGGGAAAGAGAGAAAGTAAGAATTTGACAGTGTATAGAAAAAGAAAAAGAAAAAGAAAAAAACCTGCGTGTCAACCAATTTATGAACAATTATACAATTCAGTAATGAAACATATTATTACAAATACAAACAGAAGATACAATCCAAGCGTCAGAAATGAACGTGTCAAAAAAGGCAGTGAATGTATTCGGCTAGCATATTTATCCTCTTACATACGTCCACGAGTAAAATCAACGCAATTCAAACATACGTCTACCATTAATTAGGCCCTTTATGCTAAATGATATAAGTTTAAAGTTTTCGCGTTTTTATTAGATAAATATATGAATGAAAGAAGAAAATAATGATAAAACAATATTAAAATTATTATTAATAACAATAAACATAATAGTGATAATAATAATAATAATAATAATAATAATAATAATAATTATAATAATAATAATAATAATTATAATAATAATAAAAACAGAATAAAATTAATATTTATTATCTTTTTAATATAACATATTTAGCCATAAGAGGGGATTAAATAAATTAAATAGGTCCAATAATTATAAATAAAAAACTTCTAATATTTATGTATACAAAAAAAGAATACAATACAAATATATATATATCCACACACACATATATATACCCAAATATACACACACATACACACATATATATATATATATATACATATATATATATATATATACATATACATGCACATAAGTAAAGGTGTAACTATACTATTAAGTTGGAAGTTTAAGCTATTTAAGTATAGATATAAAGTCATATTAAATCACAAAATAATACATTCAATACCAGATTACTAATAACACAGATACAAGTACACTTACCTATAAATATATTCAGGCAAAAGAAGTAATTAAATCAACGAAATACTCAAAAATAGCGACGCACAGGTAGATAGTACCCAAATTAAAAATAAGATACATATGTATATACTCACAGAGAACCAACCGACATACTAATAAGCACATATATACATATATATATATATATACACACATATATATATATATACATATACACACATATATATATATATACATATACATATATATATAATCCTATGTATACACATACATACAAAAAATACACAAATATATGCACA
>NC_136527.1:192197155-192232155 GCF_053919585.1 Euprymna scolopes
TTTATCTAATAAAAACGCGAAAACTTTAAACTTATATCATTTAGCATAAAGGGCCTAATTAATGGTAGACGTATGTTTGAATTGCGTTGATTTTACTCGTGGACGTATGTAAGAGGATAAATATGCTAGCCGAATACATTCACTGCCTTTTTTGACACGTTCATTTCTGACGCTTGGATTGTATCTTCTGTTTGTATTTGTAATAATATGTTTCATTACTGAATTGTATAATTGTTCATAAATTGGTTGACACGCAGGTTTTTTTCTTTTTCTTTTTCTTTTTCTATACACTGTCAAATTCTTACTTTCTCTCTTTCCCTATTTAACTAGATCTCATTATTCTTTCATTTTCCTTCTAGTTCTTATTCTCTTTATTATAACCATTTATTTCTTTTTTCTTTTCTTCTCCATATCATATATATATATGTATATGTATATGTATATATATATATATTTTTTTTTCTCTCTTCTTTTTCTCTCTATTTTGTTTTCTCTATATTTTCTTTCTCTATTTCTGTCTCTATTCCTTTTTTCTCTTCTCAATCACTCTCTCCCCATTGTAATTTTTTAACTTTATTTAAATTGCCTCTCCCTTTTTACTTTTTTATTTAATTAAAGTCCTGTGTTTTAAGTTTTTTTAACTCCAACTTCTAAAGAGTTCCTACCTAAAATAAAAATCCATTATTCATTGAACTTTTGAATAGTCAAGTCGCTGCCTGATGATATCTGTTGTTTGATTGAAACAAGTGGCTATTTGTAGCAGCGGGATGTGAGCATGTTTATATAACAATAAACAAGTATTATCAGCTCTTTTTATTGAGCACTATCTAACAACCTCGTTGAATTCATTAGTCCATTACTTTTGAATATAAAAAAAACCCGAGTATATATATATATATATATATATATATATATATATATATATATATATATATATATATATATATATATATATATATATATATATAAATTTATTCGATTGGCAAAATTTTAGAATAATTATAAAAAAGTGAACCATATCGTAAATTAAATAAACTAAAAAATGGAAACCGGGGTGAGGAAAAGAAAAAAAAAAATTATATATATAATGGGGCAAGTTATATGTACAATTAAATAAAATAAATAAGTCGATTAAAAAAGATCGTTAAAATATACCCAAAGCGCTTTTCGTTCAGACAAACATTTTCAAGGGTCATAAGTCTGAAAATTATAATTTTTTTAGAATATTTGGTAGTGATATGGAATACGAGCGGAGAGGTTAAGAAAAAAAAAAAAAAAAAAAAAAAAACCTGACTACCCAAATAATTCTAACTGAAGCCGGAGGTTTCTCTGCTTGCACAAAGTAGGGGGGTTAGCAATGATGGCAAGTGCTTCGAGGACAGACAGGTGGAACTTTGTGCGTCCTCGGTGCAAAACAGAAAAACACTCCGGAGAGAAAACAAGACCGCATTCCTTTTTATCGACCAAGTGTTGGCCGATGGACGATTCTATCAGTTGAGATTTTCTGGTAGTAGCTTGATGATCTCTGATGAAACGGGGAACATGTTGGGCGATTCTGACCTGAAGACGCTGGGTCGTCTTGCCTATATAGACGGCACCACACCGACATTGAAATTTATAAATTATATTACTAGTTTGGGAGATAGGCAAGACATCCTTACGAAATGAGGGAAAGGCGGTTTTTGTGGAAAAGGCAATACGGAGCGATAGAGCACCAAAATTAGAAGACACCAGAGAGGAAAACTTATCGCAAATAAGTTGGCCTTCAAGTCCAATCCAGGGTAACCTAAGGTATACCGAAAATCTACATGGACCGTATTTTGGTAGCTCAGAAAAGGATTGAATTTTTTTATTAATAACTAAGTTAACTAATGGAGGTGGATATCCATTAGTAATAAAAATCCTTTTAATGTTTTCAATTTCCACATCAATAAAAGGTGGGGAACAAATAGCAAGTGCCCGATGGGTTAAGTTTCTAATAAGATTTAGTTTCCTGGTTGTGGGTGCAAAAGAATCCCAACTAAGATAAAGACCAGTAAAAGTGGGTTTTCTATAAATAGATGTCATAAAGGAAAGCCCACGTTTAGAAACTAACACATCAAGGAAAGGAAGGGAGTTATCTTTTTCCACCTCCATCGTAAATTTGAGAGAAGGGTGTAAATTATTTAATAAGTGGAAAAAGGACATAGCTTCATCATGCGTTGCGAAACAAGAAAAAGTGTCGTCAACATAACGCATGTAAAATGCTGGTCTAGGGCACTTGTCAAACAACGTCTGTTCTAAAAAACCCACAAAAATATTGGCCAAAGTTGGGCCAAGGGGTGATCCCATCGATATACCGTCGAACTGGCGATATATCACATCGTTGAAACTAAAGGAAACTGACTTAGTAGCAAGTTCCAAAAGTTCAACGAACACCGCCTCAGGAAAAGAGGGGAGGGGGCCAGGGCCTCTATAAAGAAAATCAGCACATATGTCAATGACCTCGTCAAGAGGAACATTGGTAAACAAATTGCTAATATCAAAGGAGACCAAATAACAGTTGTTAGTGGTAAGAGGAAGCTCCTTGATAGTCGATGCGAAATGAAAAGAATCAGGTGTGCAATGTGTTGAATAAAAAGAACAGACTGGTTCAAGAATTAAAACCAGCCATTTAGCCAGATTGTGTTGGGCCGAACCTACCATCGACAAAATTGGTCTCAATGGAGTATCAATTTTGTGTACCTTAGGCAATCCGTAAATCCTGGGGCGTTGAGAGCCCACCGGTCGGATATTATTATACACTTCCTTAGATAAATATTTAAGTTTATGCCATCGAAGTAGTTTATTTTGAAGCTTGGTTTCAATTGAAGGAGTGTCATCAGAGTCCAGGGAACCTAAACAGATAAATTTGCTATCATTGTTAAGAATAGAAAGCATTTTTGCAATGTAGTCTTGACGGTCAAGGATAACTACACCGTTGCCTTTATCTGGACGAGAAATGTAAATCTCATTATTGCATTTTAATTGCTTAGCCGCAATGAAATGATTACTTTGCCAAATAAAATGGCGAGAAGAAATATTGCATTGACTGAATTTATTGGCTAATTCAGTCAAGCGAGATTTAACAATATTTAAGTTGTCACCCGAACCATTATTTTTTATTTGTGAAAATAAAATCTCAAATTCACTAAGAGTTTGAGTTACGTCAATCTGGCGAGGAGGGACACAAAATTCAAGTCCCCTAGACAACACAAACGTATCGACTTCTGACAATTTAAATTTAGAGAAATTAAATATATGCTGATCCGAGAATGAAGGTTCGCCAAATTTATTTTTAATCAAAAGGTTTAAGAAATTAGTAAATTTTTGATTATTTGTATGACGACACTTAACATCCTTGGCTGAAAGTAACTTAGAAAATCGAAGTTTATCAAATGGAGACAACGTTTTCCAAGCGAGAGTCCAAACCGAGTAATGTTTACTCTGTAAACTAAGAAGCACATCAGAATAAAATGTTATTTCGTCTTTTAAAAAGGCCACCGTAAGGTTCCAAGAATTCCTACATTTAATCTTGGAAATGCGTCTACAGATATAGCCCGGTGCAACATGATTAGATAGACATCCACGAAGGAACTTGATTTTACATTTGATGGAGGTGATCTTGTTTCTCAGGTGAATTATATTATTTAACGAATGAATGAAGTTTTTGCCATAATGGTTCAATAAATGGGATATAACTTTATTCGATTGGCAAAATTTTAGAATAATTATAAAAAAGTGAACCATATCGTAAATTCAATCAACTAAAAAATGGAAACCGGGGTGAGGAAAAGAAAAAAAAAATTATATATATAATGGGGCAAGTTATATGTACAATTAAATAAAATAAATAAGTCGATTAAAAAAGATCGTTAAAATATACCCAAAGCGCTTTTCGTTCAGACAAACATTTTCAAGGGTCATAAGTCTGAAAATTATTATTTTTTTAGAATATTTGGTAGTGATATGGAATACGAGCGGAGAGGTTAAGAAAAAAAAAAAAAAAAAAAAAAAAAAACCTGACTACCCAAATAATTCTAACTGAAGCCGGAGGTTTCTCTGCTTGCACAAAGTAGGGGGGTTAGCAATGATGGCAAGTGCTTCGAGGACAGACAGGTGGAACTTTGTGCGTCCTCGGTGCAAAACAGAAAAACACTCCGGAGAGAAAACAAGACCGCATTCCTTTTTATCGACCAAGTGTTGGCCGATGGACGATTCTATCAGTTGAGATTTTCTGGTAGTAGCTTGATGATCTCTGATGAAACGGGGAACATGTTGGGCGATTCTGACCTGAAGACGCTGGGTCGTCTTGCCTATATAGACGGCACCACACCGACATTGAAATTTATAAATTATATTACTAGTTTGGGAGATAGGCAAGACATCCTTACGAAATGAGGGAAAGGCGGTTTTTGTGGAAAAGGCAATACGGAGCGATAGAGCACCAAAATTAGAAGACACCAGAGAGGAAATCTTATCGCAAATAAGTTGGCCTTCAAGTCCAATCCAGGGTAACCTAAGGTATACCGGAAATCTACATGGACCGTATTTTGGTAGCTCAGAAAAGGATTGAATTTTTTTATTAATAACTAAGTTAACTAATGGAGGTGGATATCCATTAGTAATAAAAATCCTTTTAATGTTTTCAATTTCCACATCAATAAAAGGTGGGGAACAAATAGCAAGTGCCCGATGGGTTAAGTTTCTAATAAGATTTAGTTTCCTGGTTGTGGGTGCAAAAGAATCCCAACTAAGATAAAGACCAGTAAAAGTGGGTTTTCTATAAATAGATGTCATAAAGGAAAGCCCACGTTTAGAAACTAACACATCAAGGAAAGGAAGGGAGTTATCTTTTTCCACCTCCATCGTAAATTTGAGAGAAGGGTGTAAATTATTTAATAAGTGGAAAAAGGACATAGCTTCATCATGCGTTGCGAAACAAGAAAAAGTGTCGTCAACATAACGCATGTAAAATGCTGGTCTAGGGCACTTGTCAAACAACGTCTGTTCTAAAAAACCCACAAAAATATTGGCCAAAGTTGGGCCAAGGGGTGATCCCATCGATATACCGTCGAACTGGCGATATATCACATCGTTGAAACTAAAGGAAACTGACTTAGTAGCAAGTTCCAAAAGTTCAACGAACACCGCCTCAGGAAACGAGGGGAGGGGGCCAGTGCCTCTATAAAGAAAATCAGCACATATGTCAATGACCTCGTCAAGAGGAACATTGGTAAACAAATTGCTAATATCAAAGGAGACCAAATAACAGTTGTTAGTGGTAAGAGGAAGCTCCTTGATAGTCGATGCGAAATGAAAAGAATCAGGTGTGCAATGTGTTGAATAAAAAGAACAGACTGGTTCAAGAATTAAAACCAGCCATTTAGCCAGATTGTGTTGGGCCGAACCTACCATCGACAAAATTGGTCTCAATGGAGTATCAATTTTGTGTACCTTAGGCAATCCGTAAATCCTGGGGCGTTGAGAGCCCACCGGTCGGATATTATTATACACTTCCTTAGATAAATATTTAAGTTTATGCCATCGAAGTAGTTTATTTTGAAGCTTGGTTTCAATTGAAGGAGTGTCATCAGAGTCCAGGGAACCTAAACAGATAAATTTGCTATCATTGTTAAGAATAGAAAGCATTTTTGCAATGTAGTCTTGACGGTCAAGGATAACTACACCGTTGCCTTTATCTGGACGAGAAATGTAAATCTCATTATTGCATTTTAATTGCTTAGCCGCAATGAAATGATTACTTTGCCAAATAAAATGTCGAGAAGAAATATTGCATTGACTGAATTTATTGGCTAATTCAGTCAAGCGAGATTTAACAATATTTAAGTTGTCACCCGAACCATTATTTTTTATTTGTGAAAATAAAATCTCAAATTCACTAAGAGTTTGAGTTACGTCAATCTGGCGAGGAGGGACACAAAATTCAAGTCCCCTAGACAACACAAACGTATCGACTTCTGACAATTTAAATTTAGAGAAATTAAATATATGCTGATCCGAGAATGAAGGTTCGCCAAATTTATTTTTAATCAAAAGGTTTAAGAAATTAGTAAATTTTTGATTATTTGTATGACGACACTTAACATCCTTGGCTGAAAGTAACTTAGAAAATCGAAGTTTATCAAATGGAGACAACGTTTTCCAAGCGAGAGTCCAAACCGAGTAATGTTTACTCTGTAAACTAAGAAGCACATCAGAATAAAATGTTATTTCGTCTTTTAAAAAGGCCACCGTAAGGTTCCAAGAATTCCTACATTTAATCTTGGAAATGCGTCTACAGATATAGCCCGGTGCAACATGATTAGATAGACATCCACGAAGGAACTTGATTTTACATTTGATGGAGGTGATCTTGTTTCTCAGGTGAATTATATTATTTAACGAATGAATGAAGTTTTTGCCATAATGGTTCAATAAATGGGATATAACTTTATTCGATTGGCAAAATTTTAGAATAATTATAAAAAAGTGAACCATATCGTAAATTCAATCAACTAAAAAATGGAAACCGGGGTGAGGAAAAGAAAAAAAAAATTATATATATAATGGGGCAAGTTATATGTACAATTAAATAAAATAAATAAGTCGATTAAAAAAGATCGTTAAAATATACCCAAAGCGCTTTTCGTTCAGACAAACATTTTCAAGGGTCATAAGTCTGAAAATTATTATTTTTTTAGAATATTTGGTAGTGATATGGAATACGAGCGGAGAGGTTAAGAAAAAAAAAAAAAAAAAAAAAAAAAAACCTGACTACCCAAATAATTCTAACTGAAGCCGGAGGTTTCTCTGCTTGCACAAAGTAGGGGGGTTAGCAATGATGGCAAGTGCTTCGAGGACAGACAGGTGGAACTTTGTGCGTCCTCGGTGCAAAACAGAAAAACACTCCGGAGAGAAAACAAGACCGCATTCCTTTTTATCGACCAAGTGTTGGCCGATGGACGATTCTATCAGTTGAGATTTTCTGGTAGTAGCTTGATGATCTCTGATGAAACGGGGAACATGTTGGGCGATTCTGACCTGAAGACGCTGGGTCGTCTTGCCTATATAGACGGCACCACACCGACATTGAAATTTATAAATAATATTACTAGTTTGGGAGATAGGCAAGACATCCTTACGAAATGAGGGAAAGGCGGTTTTTGTGGAAAAGGCAATACGGAGCGATAGAGCACCAAAATTAGAAGACACCAGAGAGGAAATCTTATCGCAAATAAGTTGGCCTTCAAGTCCAATCCAGGGTAACCTAAGGTATACCGGAAATCTACATGGACCGTATTTTGGTAGCTCAGAAAAGGATTGAATTTTTTTATTAATAACTAAGTTAACTAATGGAGGTGGATATCCATTAGTAATAAAAATCCTTTTAATGTTTTCAATTTCCACATCAATAAAAGGTGGGGAACAAATAGCAAGTGCCCGATGGGTTAAGTTTCTAATAAGATTTAGTTTCCTGGTTGTGGGTGCAAAAGAATCCCAACTAAGATAAAGACCAGTAAAAGTGGGTTTTCTATAAATAGATGTCATAAAGGAAAGCCCACGTTTAGAAACTAACACATCAAGGAAAGGAAGGGAGTTATCTTTTTCCACCTCCATCGTAAATTTGAGAGAAGGGTGTAAATTATTTAATAAGTGGAAAAAGGACATAGCTTCATCATGCGTTGCGAAACAAGAAAAAGTGTCGTCAACATAACGCATGTAAAATGCTGGTCTAGGGCACTTGTCAAACAACGTCTGTTCTAAAAAGCCCACAATAATATTGGCCAAAGTTGGGCCAAGGGGTGATCCCATCGATATACCGTCGAACTGGCGATATATCACATCGTTGAAACTAAAGGAAACTGACTTAGTAGCAAGTTCCAAAAGTTCAACGAACACCGCCTCAGGAAAAGAGGGGAGGGGGCCAGGGCCTCTATAAAGAAAATCAGCACATATGTCAATGACCTCGTCAAGAGGAACATTGGTAAACAAATTGCTAATATCAAAGGAGACCAAATAACAGTTGTTAGTGGTAAGAGGAAGCTCCTTGATAGTCGATGCGAAATGAAAAGAATCAGGTGTGCAATGTGTTGAATAAAAAGAACAGACTGGTTCAAGAATTAAAACCAGCCATTTAGCCAGATTGTGTTGGGCCGAACCTACCATCGACAAAATTGGTCTCAATGGAGTATCAATTTTGTGTACCTTAGGCAATCCGTAAATCCTGGGGCGTTGAGAGCCCACCGGTCGGATATTATTATACACTTCCTTAGATAAATATTTAAGTTTATGCCATCGAAGTAGTTTATTTTGAAGCTTGGTTTCAATTGAAGGAGTGTCATCAGAGTCCAGGGAACCTAAACAGATAAATTTGCTATCATTGTTAAGAATAGAAAGCATTTTTGCAATGTAGTCTTGACGGTCAAGGATAACTACACCGTTGCCTTTATCTGGACGAGAAATGTAAATCTCATTATTGCATTTTAATTGCTTAGCCGCAATGAAATGATTACTTTGCCAAATAAAATGGCGAGAAGAAATATTGCATTGACTGAATTTATTGGCTAATTCAGTCAAGCGAGATTTAACAATATTTAAGTTGTCACCCGAACCATTATTTTTTATTTGTGAAAATAAAATCTCAAATTCACTAAGAGTTTGAGTTACGTCAATCTGGCGAGGAGGGACACAAAATTCAAGTCCCCTAGACAACACAAACGTATCGACTTCTGACAATTTAAATTTAGAGAAATTAAATATATGCTGATCCGAGAATGAAGGTTCGCCAAATTTATTTTTAATCAAAAGGTTTAAGAAATTAGTAAATTTTTGATTATTTGTATGACGACACTTAACATCCTTGGCTGAAAGTAACTTAGAAAATCGAAGTTTATCAAATGGAGACAACGTTTTCCAAGCGAGAGTCCAAACCGAGTAATGTTTACTCTGTAAACTAAGAAGCACATCAGAATAAAATGTTATTTCGTCTTTTAAAAAGGCCACCGTAAGGTTCCAAGAATTCCTACATTTAATCTTGGAAATGCGTCTACAGATATAGCCCGGTGCAACATGATTAGATAGACATCCACGAAGGAACTTGATTTTACATTTGATGGAGGTGATCTTGTTTCTCAGGTGAATTATATTATTTAACGAATGAATGAAGTTTTTGCCATAATGGTTCAATAAATGGGATATAACTTTATTCGATTGGCAAAATTTTAGAATAATTATAAAAAAGTGAACCATATCGTAAATTCAATCAACTAAAAAATGGAAACCGGGGTGAGGAAAAGAAAAAAAAAATTATATATATAATGGGGCAAGTTATATGTACAATTAAATAAAATAAATAAGTCGATTAAAAAAGATCGTTAAAATATACCCAAAGCGCTTTTCGTTCAGACAAACATTTTCAAGGGTCATAAGTCTGAAAATTATTATTTTTTTAGAATATTTGGTAGTGATATGGAATACGAGCGGAGAGGTTAAGAAAAAAAAAAAAAAAAAAAAAAAAAACCTGACTACCCAAATAATTCTAACTGAAGCCGGAGGTTTCTCTGCTTGCACAAAGTAGGGGGGTTAGCAATGATGGCAAGTGCTTCGAGGACAGACAGGTGGAACTTTGTGCGTCCTCGGTGCAAAACAGAAAAACACTCCGGAGAGAAAACAAGACCGCATTCCTTTTTATCGACCAAGTGTTGGCCGATGGACGATTCTATCAGTTGAGATTTTCTGGTAGTAGCTTGATGATCTCTGATGAAACGGGGAACATGTTGGGCGATTCTGACCTGAAGACGCTGGGTCGTCTTGCCTATATAGACGGCACCACACCGACATTGAAATTTATAAATAATATTACTAGTTTGGGAGATAGGCAAGACATCCTTACGAAATGAGGGAAAGGCGGTTTTTGTGGAAAAGGCAATACGGAGCGATAGAGCACCAAAATTAGAAGACACCAGAGAGGAAATCTTATCGCAAATAAGTTGGCCTTCAAGTCCAATCCAGGGTAACCTAAGGTATACCGGAAATCTACATGGACCGTATTTTGGTAGCTCAGAAAAGGATTGAATTTTTTTATTAATAACTAAGTTAACTAATGGAGGTGGATATCCATTAGTAATAAAAATCCTTTTAATGTTTTCAATTTCCACATCAATAAAAGGTGGGGAACAAATAGCAAGTGCCCGATGGGTTAAGTTTCTAATAAGATTTAGTTTCCTGGTTGTGGGTGCAAAAGAATCCCAACTAAGATAAAGACCAGTAAAAGTGGGTTTTCTATAAATAGATGTCATAAAGGAAAGCCCACGTTTAGAAACTAACACATCAAGGAAAGGAAGGGAGTTATCTTTTTCCACCTCCATCGTAAATTTGAGAGAAGGGTGTAAATTATTTAATAAGTGGAAAAAGGACATAGCTTCATCATGCGTTGCGAAACAAGAAAAAGTGTCGTCAACATAACGCATGTAAAATGCTGGTCTAGGGCACTTGTCAAACAACGTCTGTTCTAAAAAACCCACAAAAATATTGGCCAAAGTTGAGCCAAGGGGTGATCCCATCGATATACCGTCGAACTGGCGATATATCACATCGTTGAAACTAAAGGAAACTGACTTAGTAGCAAGTTCCAAAAGTTCAACGAACACCGCCTCAGGAAAAGAGGGGAGGGGGCCAGGGCCTCTATAAAGAAAATCAGCACATATGTCAATGACCTCGTCAAGAGGAACATTGGTAAACAAATTGCTAATATCAAAGGAGACCAAATAACAGTTGTTAGTGGTAAGAGGAAGCTCCTTGATAGTCGATGCGAAATGAAAAGAATCAGGTGTGCAATGTGTTGAATAAAAAGAACAGACTGGTTCAAGAATTAAAACCAGCCATTTAGCCAGATTGTGTTGGGCCGAACCTACCATCGACAAAATTGGTCTCAATGGAGTATCAATTTTGTGTACCTTAGGCAATCCGTAAATCCTGGGGCGTTGAGAGCCCACCGGTCGGATATTATTATACACTTCCTTAGATAAATATTTAAGTTTATGCCATCGAAGTAGTTTATTTTGAAGCTTGGTTTCAATTGAAGGAGGATCATCAGAGTCCAGGGAACCTAAACAGATAAATTTGCTATCATTGTTAAGAATAGAAAGCATTTTTGCAATGTAGTCTTGACGGTCAAGGATAACTACACCGTTGCCTTTATCTGGACGAGAAATGTAAATCTCATTATTGCATTTTAATTGCTTAGCCGCAATGAAATGATTACTTTGCCAAATAAAATGTCGAGAAGAAATATTGCATTGACTGAATTTATTGGCTAATTCAGTCAAGCGAGATTTAACAATATTTAAGTTGTCACCCGAACCATTATTTTTTATTTGTGAAAATAAAATCTCAAATTCACTAAGAGTTTGAGTTACGTCAATCTGGCGAGGAGGGACACAAAATTCAAGTCCCCTAGACAACACAAACGTATCGACTTCTGACAATTTAAATTTAGAGAAATTAAATATATGCTGATCCGAGAATGAAGGTTCGCCAAATTTATTTTTAATCAAAAGGTTTAAGAAATTAGTAAATTTTTGATTATTTGTATGACGACACTTAACATCCTTGGCTGAAAGTAACTTAGAAAATCGAAGTTTATCAAATGGAGACAACGTTTTCCAAGCGAGAGTCCAAACCGAGTAATGTTTACTCTGTAAACTAAGAAGCACATCAGAATAAAATGTTATTTCGTCTTTTAAAAAGGCCACCGTAAGGTTCCAAGAATTCCTACATTTAATCTTGGAAATGCGTCTACAGATATAGCCCGGTGCAACATGATTAGATAGACATCCACGAAGGAACTTAATTTTACATTTGATGGAGGTGATCTTGTTTCTCAGGTGAATTATATTATTTAACGAATGAATGAAGTTTTTGCCATAATGGTTCAATAAATGGGATATAACTTTATTCGATTGGCAAAATTTTAGAATAATTATAAAAAAGTGAACCATATCGTAAATTCAATCAACTAAAAAATGGAAACCGGGGTGAGGAAAAGAAAAAAAAAAATTATATATATAATGGGGCAAGTTATATGTACAATTAAATAAAATAAATAAGTCGATTAAAAAAGATCGTTAAAATATACCCAAAGCGCTTTTCGTTCAGACAAACATTTTCAAGGGTCATAAGTCTGAAAATTATTATTTTTTTAGAATATTTGGTAGTGATATGGAATACGAGCGGAGAGGTTAAGAAAAAAAAAAAAAAAAAAAAAAAAAACCTGACTACCCAAATAATTCTAACTGAAGCCGGAGGTTTCTCTGCTTGCACAAAGTAGGGGGGTTAGCAATGATGGCAAGTGCTTCGAGGACAGACAGGTGGAACTTTGTGCGTCCTCGGTGCAAAACAGAAAAACACTCCGGAGAGAAAACAAGACCGCATTCCTTTTTATCGACCAAGTGTTGGCCGATGGACGATTCTATCAGTTGAGATTTTCTGGTAGTAGCTTGATGATCTCTGATGAAACGGGGAACATGTTGGGCGATTCTGACCTGAAGACGCTGGGTCGTCTTGCCTATATAGACGGCACCACACCGACATTGAAATTTATAAATAATATTACTAGTTTGGGAGATAGGCAAGACATCCTTACGAAATGAGGGAAAGGCGGTTTTTGTGGAAAAGGCAATACGGAGCGATAGAGCACCAAAATTAGAAGACACCAGAGAGGAAATCTTATCGCAAATAAGTTGGCCTTCAAGTCCAATCCAGGGTAACCTAAGGTATACCGGAAATCTACATGGACCGTATTTTGGTAGCTCAGAAAAGGATTGAATTTTTTTTATTAATAACTAAGTTAACTAATGGAGGTGGATATCCATTAGTAATAAAAATCCTTTTAATGTTTTCAATTTCCACATCAATAAAAGGTAGGGAACAAATAGCAAGTGCCCGATGGGTTAAGTTTCTAATAAGATTTAGTTTCCTGGTTGTGGGTGCAAAAGAATCCCAACTAAGATAAAGACCAGTAAAAGTGGGTTTTCTATAAATAGATGTCATAAAGGAAAGCCCACGTTTAGAAACTAACACATCAAGGAAAGGAAGGGAGTTATCTTTTTCCACCTCCATCGTAAATTTGAGAGAAGGGTGTAAATTATTTAATAAGTGGAAAAAGGACATAGCTTCATCATGCGTTGCGAAACAAGAAAAAGTGTCGTCAACATAACGCATGTAAAATGCTGGTCTAGGGCACTTGTCAAACAACGTCTGTTCTAAAAAAACCACAAAAATATTGGCCAAAGTTGGGCCAAGGGGTGATCCCATCGATATACCGTCGAACTGGCGATATATCACATCGTTGAAACTAAAGGAAACTGACTTAGTAGCAAGTTCCAAAAGTTCAACGAACACCGCCTCAGGAAAAGAGGGGAGGGGGCCAGGGCCTCTATAAAGAAAATCAGCACATATGTCAATGACCTCGTCAAGAGGAACATTGGTAAACAAATTGCTAATATCAAAGGAGACCAAATAACAGTTGTTAGTGGTAAGAGGAAGCTCCTTGATAGTCGATGCGAAATGAAAAGAATCAGGTGTGCAATGTGTTGAATAAAAAGAACAGACTGGTTCAAGAATTAAAACCAGCCATTTAGCCAGATTGTGTTGGGCCGAACCTACCATCGACAAAATTGGTCTCAATGGAGTATCAATTTTGTGTACCTTAGGCAATCCGTAAATCCTGGGGCGTTGAGAGCCCACCGGTCGGATATTATTATACACTTCCTTAGATAAATATTTAAGTTTATGCCATCGAAGTAGTTTATTTTGAAGCTTGGTTTCAATTGAAGGAGTGTCATCAGAGTCCAGGGAACCTAAACAGATAAATTTGCTATCATTGTTAAGAATAGAAAGCATTTTTGCAATGTAGTCTTGACGGTCAAGGATAACTACACCGTTGCCTTTATCTGGACGAGAAATGTAAATCTCATTATTGCATTTTAATTGCTTAGCCGCAATGAAATGATTACTTTGCCAAATAAAATGGCGAGAAGAAATATTGCATTGACTGAATTTATTGGCTAATTCAGTCAAGCGAGATTTAACAATATTTAAGTTGTCACCCGAACCATTATTTTTTATTTGTGAAAATAAAATCTCAAATTCACTAAGACTCTGATGACACTCCTTCAATTGAAACCAAGCTTCAAAATAAACTACTTCGATGGCATAAACTTAAATATTTATCTAAGGAAGTGTATAATAATATCCGACCGGTGGGCTCTCAACGCCCCAGGATTTACGGATTGCCTAAGGTACACAAAATTGATACTCCATTGAGACCAATTTTGTCGATGGTAGGTTCGGCCCAACACAATCTGGCTAAATGGCTGGTTTTAATTCTTGAACCAGTCTGTTCTTTTTATTCAACACATTGCACACCTGATTCTTTTCATTTCGCATCGACTATCAAGGAGCTTCCTCTTACCACTAACAACTGTTATTTGGTCTCCTTTGATATTAGCAATTTGTTTACCAATGTTCCTCTTGACGAGGTCATTGACATATGTGCTGATTTTCTTTATAGAGGCCCTGGCCCCCTCCCCTCGTTTCCTGAGGCGGTGTTCGTTGAACTTTTGGAACTTGCTACTAAGTCAGTTTCCTTTAGTTTCAACGATGTGATATATCGCCAGTTCGACGGTATATCGATGGGATCACCCCTTGGCCCAACTTTGGCCAATATTTTTGTGTTTTTTTTAGAACAGACGTTGTTTGACAAGTGCCCTAGACCAGCATTTTACATGCGTTATGTTGACGACACTTTTTCTTGTTTCGCAACGCATGATGAAGCTATGTCCTTTTTCCACTTATTAAATAATTTACACCCTTCTCTCAAATTTACGATGGAGGTGGAAAAAGATAACTCCCTTCCTTTCCTTGATGTGTTAGTTTCTAAACGTGGGCTTTCCTTTATGACATCTATTTATAGAAAACCCACTTTTACTGGTCTTTATCTTAGTTGGGATTCTTTTGCACCCACAACCAGGAAACTAAATCTTATTAGAAACTTAACCCATCGGGCACTTGCTATTTGTTCCCCACCTTTTATTGATGTGGAAATTGAAAACATTAAAAGGATTTTTATTACTAATGGATATCCACCTCCATTAGTTAACTTAGTTATTAATAAAAAAAATTCAATCCTTTTCTGAGCTACCAAAATACGGTCCATGTAGATTTCCGGTATACCTTAGGTTACCCTGGATTGGACTTGAAGGCCAACTTATTTGCGATAAGATTTCCTCTCTGGTGTCTTCTAATTTTGGTGCTCTATCGCTCCGTATTGCCTTTTCCACAAAAACCGCCTTTCCCTCATTTCGTAAGGATGTCTTGCCTATCTCCCAAACTAGTAATATTATTTATAAATTTCAATGTCGGTGTGGTGCCGTCTATATAGGCAAGACGACCCAGCGTCTTCAGGTCAGAATCGCCCAACATGTTCCCCGTTTCATCAGAGATCATCAAGCTACTACCAGAAAATCTCAACTGATAGAATCGTCCATCGGCCAACACTTGGTCGATAAAAAGGAATGCGGTCTTGTTTTCTCTCCGGAGTGTTTTTCTGTTTTGCACCGAGGACGCACAAAGTTCCACCTGTCTGTCCTCGAAGCACTTGCCATCATTGCTAACCCCCCTACTTTGTGCAAGCAGAGAAACCTCCGGCTTCAGTTAGAATTATTTGGGTAGTCAGGTTTTTTTTTTTTTTTTTTTTTTTTTTTTTTTCTTAACCTCTCCGCTCGTATTCCATATCACTACCAAATATTCTAAAAAAATAATAATTTTCAGACTTATGACCCTTGAAAATGTTTGTCTGAACGAAAAGCGATTTGGGTATATTTTAACGATCTTTTTTAATCGACTTATTTATTTTATTTAATTGTACATATAACTTGCCCCATTATATATATAATTTTTTTTTTCTTTTCCTCACCCCGGTTTCCATTTTTTAGTTGATTGAATTTACGATATGGTTCACTTTTTTATAATTATTCTAAAATTTTGCCAATCGAATAAAGTTATATCCCATTTATTGAACCATTATGGCAAAAACTTCATTCATTCGTTAAATAATATAATTCACCTGAGAAACAAGATCACCTCCATCAAATGTAAAATCAAGTTCCTTCGTGGATGTCTATCTAATCATGTTGCACCGGGCTATATCTGTAGACGCATTTCCAAGATTAAATGTAGGAATTCTTGGAACCTTACGGTGGCCTTTTTAAAAGACGAAATAACATTTTATTCTGATGTGCTTCTTAGTTTACAGAGTAAACATTACTCGGTTTGGACTCTCGCTTGGAAAACGTTGTCTCCATTTGATAAACTTCGATTTTCTAAGTTACTTTCAGCCAAGGATGTTAAGTGTCGTCATACAAATAATCAAAAATTTACTAATTTCTTAAACCTTTTGATTAAAAATAAATTTGGCGAACCTTCATTCTCGGATCAGCATATATTTAATTTCTCTAAATTTAAATTGTCAGAAGTCGATACGTTTGTGTTGTCTAGGGGACTTGAATTTTGTGTCCCTCCTCGCCAGATTGACGTAACTCAAACTCTTAGTGAATTTGAGATTTTATTTTCACAAATAAAAAATAATGGTTCGGGTGACAACTTAAATATTGTTAAATCTCGCTTGACTGAATTAGCCAATAAATTCAGTCAATGCAATATTTCTTCTCGACATTTTATTTGGCAAAGTAATCATTTCATTGCGGCTAAGCAATTAAAATGCAATAATGAGATTTACATTTCTCGTCCAGATAAAGGCAACGGTGTAGTTATCCTTGACCGTCAAGACTACATTGCAAAAATGCTTTCTATTCTTAACAATGATAGCAAATTTATCTGTTTAGGTTCCCTGGACTCTGATGACACTCCTTCAATTGAAACCAAGCTTCAAAATAAACTACTTCGATGGCATAAACTTAAATATTTATCTAAGGAAGTGTATAATAATATCCGACCGGTGGGCTCTCAACGCCCCAGGATTTACGGATTGCCTAAGGTACACAAAATTGATACTCCATTGAGACCAATTTTGTCGATGGTAGGTTCGGCCCAACACAATCTGGCTAAATGGCTGGTTTTAATTCTTGAACCAGTCTGTTCTTTTTATTCAACACATTGCACACCTGATTCTTTTCATTTCGCATCGACTATCAAGGAGCTTCCTCTTACCACTAACAACTGTTATTTGGTCTCCTTTGATATTAGCAATTTGTTTACCAATGTTCCTCTTGACGAGGTCATTGACATATGTGCTGATTTTCTTTATAGAGGCCCTGGCCCCCTCCCCTCTTTTCCTGAGGCGGTGTTCGTTGAACTTTTGGAACTTGCTACTAAGTCAGTTTCCTTTAGTTTCAACGATGTGATATATCGCCAGTTCGACGGTATATCGATGGGATCACCCCTTGGCTCAACTTTGGCCAATATTTTTGTGGGTTTTTTAGAACAGACGTTGTTTGACAAGTGCCCTAGACCAGCATTTTACATGCGTTATGTTGACGACACTTTTTCTTGTTTCGCAACGCATGATGAAGCTATGTCCTTTTTCCACTTATTAAATAATTTACACCCTTCTCTCAAATTTACGATGGAGGTGGAAAAAGATAACTCCCTTCCTTTCCTTGATGTGTTAGTTTCTAAACGTGGGCTTTCCTTTATGACATCTATTTATAGAAAACCCACTTTTACTGGTCTTTATCTTAGTTGGGATTCTTTTGCACCCACAACCAGGAAACTAAATCTTATTAGAAACTTAACCCATCGGGCACTTGCTATTTGTTCCCCACCTTTTATTGATGTGGAAATTGAAAACATTAAAAGGATTTTTATTACTAATGGATATCCACCTCCATTAGTTAACTTAGTTATTAATAAAAAAATTCAATCCTTTTCTGAGCTACCAAAATACGGTCCATGTAGATTTCCGGTATACCTTAGGTTACCCTGGATTGGACTTGAAGGCCAACTTATTTGCGATAAGATTTCCTCTCTGGTGTCTTCTAATTTTGGTGCTCTATCGCTCCGTATTGCCTTTTCCACAAAAACCGCCTTTCCCTCATTTCGTAAGGATGTCTTGCCTATCTCCCAAACTAGTAATATTATTTATAAATTTCAATGTCGGTGTGGTGCCGTCTATATAGGCAAGACGACCCAGCGTCTTCAGGTCAGAATCGCCCAACATGTTCCCCGTTTCATCAGAGATCATCAAGCTACTACCAGAAAATCTCAACTGATAGAATCGTCCATCGGCCAACACTTGGTCGATAAAAAAAAGGAATGCGGTCTTGTTTTCTCTCCGGAGTGTTTTTCTGTTTTGCACCGAGGACGCACAAAGTTCCACCTGTCTGTCCTCGAAGCACTTGCCATCATTGCTAACCCCCCTACTTTGTGCAAGCAGAGAAACCTCCGGCTTCAGTTAGAATTATTTGGGTAGTCAGGTTTTTTTTTTTTTTTTTTTTTTTTTTCTTAACCTCTCCGCTCGTATTCCATATCACTACCAAATATTCTAAAAAAATAATAATTTTCAGACTTATGACCCTTGAAAATGTTTGTCTGAACGAAAAGCGCTTTGGGTATATTTTAACGATCTTTTTTAATCGACTTATTTATTTTATTTAATTGTACATATAACTTGCCCCATTATATATATAATTTTTTTTTTCTTTTCCTCACCCCGGTTTCCATTTTTTAGTTGATTGAATTTACGATATGGTTCACTTTTTTATAATTATTCTAAAATTTTGCCAATCGAATAAAGTTATATCCCATTTATTGAACCATTATGGCAAAAACTTCATTCATTCGTTAAATAATATAATTCACCTGAGAAACAAGATCACCTCCATCAAATGTAAAATCAAGTTCCTTCGTGGATGTCTATCTAATCATGTTGCACCGGGCTATATCTGTAGACGCATTTCCAAGATTAAATGTAGGAATTCTTGGAACCTTACGGTGGCCTTTTTAAAAGACGAAATAACATTTTATTCTGATGTGCTTCTTAGTTTACAGAGTAAACATTACTCGGTTTGGACTCTCGCTTGGAAAACGTTGTCTCCATTTGATAAACTTCGATTTTCTAAGTTACTTTCAGCCAAGGATGTTAAGTGTCGTCATACAAATAATCAAAAATTTACTAATTTCTTAAACCTTTTGATTAAAAATAAATTTGGCGAACCTTCATTCTCGGATCAGCATATATTTAATTTCTCTAAATTTAAATTGTCAGAAGTCGATACGTTTGTGTTGTCTAGGGGACTTGAATTTTGTGTCCCTCCTCGCCAGATTGACGTAACTCAAACTCTTAGTGAATTTGAGATTTTATTTTCACAAATAAAAAATAATGGTTCGGGTGACAACTTAAATATTGTTAAATCTCGCTTGACTGAATTAGCCAATAAATTCAGTCAATGCAATATTTCTTCTCGTCATTTTATTTGGCAAAGTAATCATTTCATTGCGGCTAAGCAATTAAAATGCAATAATGAGATTTACATTTCTCGTCCAGATAAAGGCAACGGTGTAGTTATCCTTGACCGTCAAGACTACATTGCAAAAATGCTTTCTATTCTTAACAATGATAGCAAATTTATCTGTTTAGGTTCCCTGGACTCTGATGACACTCCTTCAATTGAAACCAAGCTTCAAAATAAACTACTTCGATGGCATAAACTTAAATATTTATCTAAGGAAGTGTATAATAATATCCGACCGGTGGGCTCTCAACGCCCCAGGATTTACGGATTGCCTAAGGTACACAAAATTGATACTCCATTGAGACCAATTTTGTCGATGGTAGGTTCGGCCCAACACAATCTGGCTAAATGGCTGGTTTTAATTCTTGAACCAGTCTGTTCTTTTTATTCAACACATTGCACACCTGATTCTTTTCATTTCGCATCGACTATCAAGGAGCTTCCTCTTACCACTAACAACTGTTATTTGGTCTCCTTTGATATTAGCAATTTGTTTACCAATGTTCCTCTTGACGAGGTCATTGACATATGTGCTGATTTTCTTTATAGAGGCCCTGGCCCCCTCCCCTCTTTTCCTGAGGCGGTGTTCGTTGAACTTTTGGAACTTGCTACTAAGTCAGTTTCCTTTAGTTTCAACGATGTGATATATCGCCAGTTCGACGGTATATCGATGGGATCACCCCTTGGCCCAACTTTGGCCAATATTTTTGTGGGTTTTTTAGAACAGACGTTGTTTGACAAGTGCCCTAGACCAGCATTTTACATGCGTTATGTTGACGACACTTTTTCTTGTTTCGCAACGCATGATGAAGCTATGTCCTTTTTCCACTTATTAAATAATTTACACCCTTCTCTCAAATTTACGATGGAGGTGGAAAAAGATAACTCCCTTCCTTTCCTTGATGTGTTAGTTTCTAAACGTGGGCTTTCCTTTATGACATCTATTTATAGAAAACCCACTTTTACTGGTCTTTATCTTAGTTGGGATTCTTTTGCACCCACAACCAGGAAACTAAATCTTATTAGAAACTTAACCCATCGGGCACTTGCTATTTGTTCCCCACCTTTTATTGATGTGGAAATTGAAAACATTAAAAGGATTTTTATTACTAATGGATATCCACCTCCATTAGTTAACTTAGTTATTAATAAAAAAATTCAATCCTTTTCTGAGCTACCAAAATACGGTCCATGTAGATTTCCGGTATACCTTAGGTTACCCTGGATTGGACTTGAAGGCCAACTTATTTGCGATAAGATTTCCTCTCTGGTGTCTTCTAATTTTGGTGCTCTATCGCTCCGTATTGCCTTTTCCACAAAAACCGCCTTTCCCTCATTTCGTAAGGATGTCTTGCCTATCTCCCAAACTAGTAATATTATTTATAAATTTCAATGTCGGTGTGGTGCCGTCTATATAGGCAAGACGACCCAGCGTCTTCAGGTCAGAATCGCCCAACATGTTCCCCGTTTCATCAGAGATCATCAAGCTACTACCAGAAAATCTCAACTGATAGAATCGTCCATCGGCCAACACTTGGTCGATAAAAAGGAATGCGGTCTTGTTTTCTCTCCGGAGTGTTTTTCTGTTTTGCACCGAGGACGCACAAAGTTCCACCTGTCTGTCCTCGAAGCACTTGCCATCATTGCTAACCCCCCTACTTTGTGCAAGCAGAGAAACCTCCGGCTTCAGTTAGAATTATTTGGGTAGTCAGTTTTTTTTTTTTTTTTTTTTTTTTTTTTTCTTAACCTCTCCGCTCGTATTCCATATCACTACCAAATATTCTAAAAAAATAATAATTTTCAGACTTATGACCCTTGAAAATGTTTGTCTGAACGAAAAGCGCTTTGGGTATATTTTAACGATCTTTTTTAATCGACTTATTTATTTTATTTAATTGTACATATAACTTGCCCCATTATATATATAATTTTTTTTTTTTTCTTTTCCTCACCCCGGTTTCCATTTTTTAGTTGATTGAATTTACGATATGGTTCACTTTTTTATAATTATTCTAAAATTTTGCCAATCGAATAAAGTTATATCCCATTTATTGAACCATTATGGCAAAAACTTCATTCATTCGTTAAATAATATAATTCACCTGAGAAACAAGATCACCTCCATCAAATGTAAAATCAAGTTCCTTCGTGGATGTCTATCTAATCATGTTGCACCGGGCTATATCTGTAGACGCATTTCCAAGATTAAATGTAGGAATTCTTGGAACCTTACGGTGGCCTTTTTAAAAGACGAAATAACATTTTATTCTGATGTGCTTCTTAGTTTACAGAGTAAACATTACTCGGTTTGGACTCTCGCTTGGAAAACGTTGTCTCCATTTGATAAACTTCGATTTTCTAAGTTACTTTCAGCCAAGGATGTTAAGTGTCGTCATACAAATAATCAAAAATTTACTAATTTCTTAAACCTTTTGATTAAAAATAAATTTGGCGAACCTTCATTCTCGGATCAGCATATATTTAATTTCTCTAAATTTAAATTGTCAGAAGTCGATACGTTTGTGTTGTCTAGGGGACTTGAATTTTGTGTCCCTCCTCGCCAGATTGACGTAACTCAAACTCTTAGTGAATTTGAGATTTTATTTTCACAAATAAAAAATAATGGTTCGGGTGACAACTTAAATATTGTTAAATCTCGCTTGACTGAATTAGCCAATAAATTCAGTCAATGCAATATTTCTTCTCGACATTTTATTTGGCAAAGTAATCATTTCATTGCGGCTAAGCAATTAAAATGCAATAATGAGATTTACATTTCTCGTCCAGATAAAGGCAACGGTGTAGTTATCCTTGACCGTCAAGACTACATTGCAAAAATGCTTTCTATTCTTAACAATGATAGCAAATTTATCTGTTTAGGTTCCCTGGACTCTGATGACACTCCTTCAATTGAAACCAAGCTTCAAAATAAACTACTTCGATGGCATAAACTTAAATATTTATCTAAGGAAGTGTATAATAATATCCGACCGGTGGGCTCTCAACGCCCCAGGATTTACGGATTGCCTAAGGTACACAAAATTGATACTCCATTGAGACCAATTTTGTCGATGGTAGGTTCGGCCCAACACAATCTGGCTAAATGGCTGGTTTTAATTCTTGAACCAGTCTGTTCTTTTTATTCAACACATTGCACACCTGATTCTTTTCATTTCGCATCGACTATCAAGGAGCTTCCTCTTACCACTAACAACTGTTATTTGGTCTCCTTTGATATTAGCAATTTGTTTACCAATGTTCCTCTTGACGAGGTCATTGACATATGTGCTGATTTTCTTTATAGAGGCCCTGGCCCCCTCCCCTCTTTTCCTGAGGCGGTGTTCGTTGAACTTTTGGAACTTGCTACTAAGTCAGTTTCCTTTAGTTTCAACGATGTGATATATCGCCAGTTCGACGGTATATCGATGGGATCACCCCTTGGCCCAACTTTGGCCAATATTTTTGTGGGTTTTTTAGAACAGACGTTGTTTGACAAGTGCCCTAGACCAGCATTTTACATGCGTTATGTTGACGACACTTTTTCTTGTTTCGCAACGCATGATGAAGCTATGTCCTTTTTCCACTTATTAAATAATTTACACCCTTCTCTCAAATTTACGATGGAGGTGGAAAAAGATAACTCCCTTCCTTTCCTTGATGTGTTAGTTTCTAAACGTGGGCTTTCCTTTATGACATCTATTTATAGAAAACCCACTTTTACTGGTCTTTATCTTAGTTGGGATTCTTTTGCACCCACAACCAGGAAACTAAATCTTATTAGAAACTTAACCCATCGGGCACTTGCTATTTGTTCCCCACCTTTTATTGATGTGGAAATTGAAAACATTAAAAGGATTTTTATTACTAATGGATATCCACCTCCATTAGTTAACTTAGTTATTAATAAAAAAATTCAATCCTTTTCTGAGCTACCAAAATACGGTCCATGTAGATTTCCGGTATACCTTAGGTTACCCTGGATTGGACTTGAAGGCCAACTTATTTGCGATAAGATTTCCTCTCTGGTGTCTTCTAATTTTGGTGCTCTATCGCTCCGTATTGCCTTTTCCACAAAAACCGCCTTTCCCTCATTTCGTAAGGATGTCTTGCCTATCTCCCAAACTAGTAATATTATTTATAAATTTCAATGTCGGTGTGGTGCCGTCTATATAGGCAAGACGACCCAGCGTCTTCAGGTCAGAATCGCCCAACATGTTCCCCGTTTCATCAGAGATCATCAAGCTACTACCAGAAAATCTCAACTGATAGAATCGTCCATCGGCCAACACTTGGTCGATAAAAAGGAATGCGGTCTTGTTTTCTCTCCGGAGTGTTTTTCTGTTTTGCACCGAGGACGCACAAAGTTCCACCTGTCTGTCCTCGAAGCACTTGCCATCATTGCTAACCCCCCTACTTTGTGCAAGCAGAGAAACCTCCGGCTTCAGTTAGAACTATTTGGGTAGTCAGGGTTTTTTTTTTTTTTTTTTTTTTTTTTTTTCTTAACCTCTCCGCTCGTATTCCATATCACTACCAAATATTCTAAAAAAATAATAATTTTCAGACTTATGACCCTTGAAAATGTTTGTCTGAACGAAAAGCGCTTTGGGTATATTTTAACGATCTTTTTTAATCGACTTATTTATTTTATTTAATTGTACATATAACTTGCCCCATTATATATATAATTTTTTTTTTCTTTTCCTCACCCCGGTTTCCATTTTTTAGTTGATTGAATTTACGATATGGTTCACTTTTTTATAATTATTCTAAAATTTTGCCAATCGAATAAAGTTATATCCCATTTATTGAACCATTATGGCAAAAACTTCATTCATTCGTTAAATAATATAATTCACCTGAGAAACAAGATCACCTCCATCAAATGTAAAATCAAGTTCCTTCGTGGATGTCTATCTAATCATGTTGCACCGGGCTATATCTGTAGACGCATTTCCAAGATTAAATGTAGGAATTCTTGGAACCTTACGGTGGCCTTTTTAAAAGACGAAATAACATTTTATTCTGATGTGCTTCTTAGTTTACAGAGTAAACATTACTCGGTTTGGACTCTCGCTTGGAAAACGTTGTCTCCATTTGATAAACTTCGATTTTCTAAGTTACTTTCAGCCAAGGATGTTAAGTGTCGTCATACAAATAATCAAAAATTTACTAATTTCTTAAACCTTTTGATTAAAAATAAATTTGGCGAACCTTCATTCTCGGATCAGCATATATTTAATTTCTCTAAATTTAAATTGTCAGAAGTCGATACGTTTGTGTTGTCTAGGGGACTTGAATTTTGTGTCCCTCCTCGCCAGATTGACGTAACTCAAACTCTTAGTGAATTTGAGATTTTATTTTCACAAATAAAAAATAATGGTTCGGGTGACAACTTAAATATTGTTAAATCTCGCTTGACTGAATTAGCCAATAAATTCAGTCAATGCAATATTTCTTCTCGTCATTTTATTTGGCAAAGTAATCATTTCATTGCGGCTAAGCAATTAAAATGCAATAATGAGATTTACATTTCTCGTCCAGATAAAGGCAACGGTGTAGTTATCCTTGACCGTCAAGACTACATTGCAAAAATGCTTTCTATTCTTAACAATGATAGCAAATTTATCTGTTTAGGTTCCCTGGACTCTGATGACACTCCTTCAATTGAAACCAAGCTTCAAAATAAACTACTTCGATGGCATAAACTTAAATATTTATCTAAGGAAGTTTATAATAATATCCGACCGGTGGGCTCTCAACGCCCCAGGATTTACGGATTGCCTAAGGTACACAAAATTGATACTCCATTGAGACCAATTTTGTCGATGGTAGGTTCGGCCCAACACAATCTGGCTAAATGGCTGGTTTTAATTCTTGAACCAGTCTGTTCTTTTTATTCAACACATTGCACACCTGATTCTTTTCATTTCGCATCGACTATCAAGGAGCTTCCTCTTACCACTAACAACTGTTATTTGGTCTCCTTTGATATTAGCAATTTGTTTACCAATGTTCCTCTTGACGAGGTCATTGACATATGTGCTGATTTTCTTTATAGAGGCCCTGGCCCCCTCCCCTCTTTTCCTGAGGCGGTGTTCGTTGAACTTTTGGAACTTGCTACTAAGTCAGTTTCCTTTAGTTTCAACGATGTGATATATCGCCAGTTCGACGGTATATCGATGGGATCACCCCTTGGCCCAACTTTGGCCAATATTTTTGTGGGTTTTTTAGAACAGACGTTGTTTGACAAGTGCCCTAGACCAGCATTTTACATGCGTTATGTTGACGACACTTTTTCTTGTTTCGCAACGCATGATGAAGCTATGTCCTTTTTCCACTTATTAAATAATTTACACCCTTCTCTCAAATTTACGATGGAGGTGGAAAAAGATAACTCCCTTCCTTTCCTTGATGTGTTAGTTTCTAAACGTGGGCTTTCCTTTATGACATCTATTTATAGAAAACCCACTTTTACTGGTCTTTATCTTAGTTGGGATTCTTTTGCACCCACAACCAGGAAACTAAATCTTATTAGAAACTTAACCCATCGGGCACTTGCTATTTGTTCCCCACCTTTTATTGATGTGGAAATTGAAAACATTAAAAGGATTTTTATTACTAATGGATATCCACCTCCATTAGTTAACTTAGTTATTAATAAAAAAATTCAATCCTTTTCTGAGCTACCAAAATACGGTCCATGTAGATTTCCGGTATACCTTAGGTTACCCTGGATTGGACTTGAAGGCCAACTTATTTGCGATAAGATTTCCTCTCTGGTGTCTTCTAATTTTGGTGCTCTATCGCTCCGTATTGCCTTTTCCACAAAAACCGCCTTTCCCTCATTTCGTAAGGATGTCTTGCCTATCTCCCAAACTAGTAATATTATTTATAAATTTCAATGTCGGTGTGGTGCCGTCTATATAGGCAAGACGACCCAGCGTCTTCAGGTCAGAATCGCCCAACATGTTCCCCGTTTCATCAGAGATCATCAAGCTACTACCAGAAAATCTCAACTGATAGAATCGTCCATCGGCCAACACTTGGTCGATAAAAAGGAATGCGGTCTTGTTTTCTCTCCGGAGTGTTTTTCTGTTTTGCACCGAGGACGCACAAAGTTCCACCTGTCTGTCCTCGAAGCACTTGCCATCATTGCTAACCCCCCTACTTTGTGCAAGCAGAGAAACCTCCGGCTTCAGTTAGAATTATTTGGGTAGTCAGGTTTTTTTTTTTTTTTTTTTTTTTTTTTCTTAACCTCTCCGCTCGTATTCCATATCACTACCAAATATTCTAAAAAAATAATAATTTTCAGACTTATGACCCTTGAAAATGTTTGCCTGAACGAAAAGCGCTTTGGGTATATTTTAACGATCTTTTTTAATCGACTTATTTATTTTATTTAATTGTACATATAACTTGCCCCATTATATATATAATTTTTTTTTTCTTTTCCTCACCCCGGTTTCCATTTTTTAGTTGATTGAATTTACGATATGGTTCACTTTTTTATAATTATTCTAAAATTTTGCCAATCGAATAAAGTTATATCCCATTTATTGAACCATTATGGCAAAAACTTCATTCATTCGTTAAATAATATAATTCACCTGAGAAACAAGATCACCTCCATCAAATGTAAAATCAAGTTCCTTCGTGGATGTCTATCTAATCATGTTGCACCGGGCTATATCTGTAGACGCATTTCCAAGATTAAATGTAGGAATTCTTGGAACCTTACGGTGGCCTTTTTAAAAGACGAAATAACATTTTATTCTGATGTGCTTCTTAGTTTACAGAGTAAACATTACTCGGTTTGGACTCTCGCTTGGAAAACGTTGTCTCCATTTGATAAACTTCGATTTTCTAAGTTACTTTCAGCCAAGGATGTTAAGTGTCGTCATACAAATAATCAAAAATTTACTAATTTCTTAAACCTTTTGATTAAAAATAAATTTGGCGAACCTTCATTCTCGGATCAGCATATATTTAATTTCTCTAAATTTAAATTGTCAGAAGTCGATACGTTTGTGTTGTCTAGGGGACTTGAATTTTGTGTCCCTCCTCGCCAGATTGACGTAACTCAAACTCTTAGTGAATTTGAGATTTTATTTTCACAAATAAAAAATAATGGTTCGGGTGACAACTTAAATATTGTTAAATCTCGCTTGACTGAATTAGCCAATAAATTCAGTCAATGCAATATTTCTTCTCGCCATTTTATTTGGCAAAGTAATCATTTCATTGCGGCTAAGCAATTAAAATGCAATAATGAGATTTACATTTCTCGTCCAGATAAAGGCAACGGTGTAGTTATCCTTGACCGTCAAGACTACATTGCAAAAATGCTTTCTATTCTTAACAATGATAGCAAATTTATCTGTTTAGGTTCCCTGGACTCTGATGACACTCCTTCAATTGAAACCAAGCTTCAAAATAAACTACTTCGATGGCATAAACTTAAATATTTATCTAAGGAAGTGTATAATAATATCCGACCGGTGGGCTCTCAACGCCCCAGGATTTACGGATTGCCTAAGGTACACAAAATTGATACTCCATTGAGACCAATTTTGTCGATGGTAGGTTCGGCCCAACACAATCTGGCTAAATGGCTGGTTTTAATTCTTGAACCAGTCTGTTCTTTTTATTCAACACATTGCACACCTGATTCTTTTCATTTCGCATCGACTATCAAGGAGCTTCCTCTTACCACTAACAACTGTTATTTGGTCTCCTTTGATATTAGCAATTTGTTTACCAATGTTCCTCTTGACGAGGTCATTGGCATATGTGCTGATTTTCTTTATAGAGGCCCTGGCCCCCTCCCCTCTTTTCCTGAGGCGGTGTTCGTTGAACTTTTGGAACTTGCTACTAAGTCAGTTTCCTTTAGTTTCAACGATGTGATATATCGCCAGTTCGACGGTATATCGATGGGATCACCCCTTGGCCCAACTTTGGCCAATATTTTTGTGGGTTTTTTAGAACAGACGTTGTTTGACAAGTGCCCTAGACCAGCATTTTACATGCGTTATGTTGACGACACTTTTTCTTGTTTCGCAACGCATGATGAAGCTATGTCCTTTTTCCACTTATTAAATAATTTACACCCTTCTCTCAAATTTACGATGGAGGTGGAAAAAGATAACTCCCTTCCTTTCCTTGATGTGTTAGTTTCTAAACGTGGGCTTTCCTTTATGACATCTATTTATAGAAAACCCACTTTTACTGGTCTTTATCTTATTTGGGATTCTTTTGCACCCACAACCAGGAAACTAAATCTTATTAGAAACTTAACCCATCGGGCACTTGCTATTTGTTCCCCACCTTTTATTGATGTGGAAATTGAAAACATTAAAAGGATTTTTATTACTAATGGATATCCACCTCCATTAGTTAACTTAGTTATTAATAAAAAAATTCAATCCTTTTCTGAGCTACCAAAATACGGTCCATGTAGATTTCCGGTATACCTTAGGTTACCCTGGATTGGACTTGAAGGCCAACTTATTTGCGATAAGATTTCCTCTCTGGTGTCTTCTAATTTTGGTGCTCTATCGCTCCGTATTGCCTTTTCCACAAAAACCGCCTTTCCCTCATTTCGTAAGGATGTCTTGCCTATCTCCCAAACTAGTAATATTATTTATAAATTTCAATGTCGGTGTGGTGCCGTCTATATAGGCAAGACGACCCAGCGTCTTCAGGTCAGAATCGCCCAACATGTTCCCCGTTTCATCAGAGATCATCAAGCTACTACCAGAAAATCTCAACTGATAGAATCGTCCATCGGCCAACACTTGGTCGATAAAAAGGAATGCGGTCTTGTTTTCTCTCCGGAGTGTTTTTCTGTTTTGCACCGAGGACGCACAAAGTTCCACCTGTCTGTCCTCGAAGCACTTGCCATCATTGCTAACCCCCCTACTTTGTGCAAGCAGAGAAACCTCCGGCTTCAGTTAGAATTATTTGGGTAGTCAGGTTTTTTTTTTTTTTTTTTTTTTTTTTCTTAACCTCTC
This sequence comes from Euprymna scolopes, assembly GCF_053919585.1. Taxonomy (NCBI): domain Eukaryota; kingdom Metazoa; phylum Mollusca; class Cephalopoda; order Sepiida; family Sepiolidae; genus Euprymna; species Euprymna scolopes. The sequence goes on from NC_136527.1 coordinate 192,226,719, forward strand.
CGCTCGTATTCCATATCACTACCAAATATTCTAAAAAAATAATAATTTTCAGACTTATGACCCTTGAAAATGTTTGTCTGAACGAAAAGCGCTTTGGGTATATTTTAACGATCTTTTTTAATCGACTTATTTATTTTATTTAATTGTACATATAACTTGCCCCATTATATATATAATTTTTTTTTTTTCTTTTCCTCACCCCGGTTTCCATTTTTTAGTTGATTGAATTTACGATATGGTTCACTTTTTTATAATTATTCTAAAATTTTGCCAATCGAATAAAGTTATATCCCATTTATTGAACCATTATGGCAAAAACTTCATTCATTCGTTAAATAATATAATTCACCTGAGAAACAAGATCACCTCCATCAAATGTAAAATCAAGTTCCTTCGTGGATGTCTATCTAATCATGTTGCACCGGGCTATATCTGTAGACGCATTTCCAAGATTAAATGTAGGAATTCTTGGAACCTTACGGTGGCCTTTTTAAAAGACGAAATAACATTTTATTCTGATGTGCTTCTTAGTTTACAGAGTAAACATTACTCGGTTTGGACTCTCGCTTGGAAAACGTTGTCTCCATTTGATAAACTTCGATTTTCTAAGTTACTTTCAGCCAAGGATGTTAAGTGTCGTCATACAAATAATCAAAAATTTACTAATTTCTTAAACCTTTTGATTAAAAATAAATTTGGCGAACCTTCATTCTCGGATCAGCATATATTTAATTTCTCTAAATTTAAATTGTCAGAAGTCGATACGTTTGTGTTGTCTAGGGGACTTGAATTTTGTGTCCCTCCTCGCCAGATTGACGTAACTCAAACTCTTAGTGAATTTGAGATTTTATTTTCACAAATAAAAAATAATGGTTCGGGTGACAACTTAAATATTGTTAAATCTCGCTTGACTGAATTAGCCAATAAATTCAGTCAATGCAATATTTCTTCTCGTCATTTTATTTGGCAAAGTAATCATTTCATTGCGGCTAAGCAATTAAAATGCAATAATGAGATTTACATTTCTCGTCCAGATAAAGGCAACGGTGTAGTTATCCTTGACCGTCAAGACTACATTGCAAAAATGCTTTCTATTCTTAACAATGATAGCAAATTTATCTGTTTAGGTTCCCTGGACTCTGATGACACTCCTTCAATTGAAACCAAGCTTCAAAATAAACTACTTCGATGGCATAAACTTAAATATTTATCTAAGGAAGTTTATAATAATATCCGACCGGTGGGCTCTCAACGCCCCAGGATTTACGGATTGCCTAAGGTACACAAAATTGATACTCCATTGAGACCAATTTTGTCGATGGTAGGTTCGGCCCAACACAATCTGGCTAAATGGCTGGTTTTAATTCTTGAACCAGTCTGTTCTTTTTATTCAACACATTGCACACCTGATTCTTTTCATTTCGCATCGACTATCAAGGAGCTTCCTCTTACCACTAACAACTGTTATTTGGTCTCCTTTGATATTAGCAATTTGTTTACCAATGTTCCTCTTGACGAGGTCATTGACATATGTGCTGATTTTCTTTATAGAGGCCCTGGCCCCCTCCCCTCTTTTCCTGAGGCGGTGTTCGTTGAACTTTTGGAACTTGCTACTAAGTCAGTTTCCTTTAGTTTCAACGATGTGATATATCGCCAGTTCGACGGTATATCGATGGGATCACCCCTTGGCCCAACTTTGGCCAATATTTTTGTGGGTTTTTTAGAACAGACGTTGTTTGACAAGTGCCCTAGACCAGCATTTTACATGCGTTATGTTGACGACACTTTTTCTTGTTTCGCAACGCATGATGAAGCTATGTCCTTTTTCCACTTATTAAATAATTTACACCCTTCTCTCAAATTTACGATGGAGGTGGAAAAAGATAACTCCCTTCCTTTCCTTGATGTGTTAGTTTCTAAACGTGGGCTTTCCTTTATGACATCTATTTATAGAAAACCCACTTTTACTGGTCTTTATCTTAGTTGGGATTCTTTTGCACCCACAACCAGGAAACTAAATCTTATTAGAAACTTAACCCATCGGGCACTTGCTATTTGTTCCCCACCTTTTATTGATGTGGAAATTGAAAACATTAAAAGGATTTTTATTACTAATGGATATCCACCTCCATTAGTTAACTTAGTTATTAATAAAAAAATTCAATCCTTTTCTGAGCTACCAAAATACGGTCCATGTAGATTTCCGGTATACCTTAGGTTACCCTGGATTGGACTTGAAGGCCAACTTATTTGCGATAAGATTTCCTCTCTGGTGTCTTCTAATTTTGGTGCTCTATCGCTCCGTATTGCCTTTTCCACAAAAACCGCCTTTCCCTCATTTCGTAAGGATGTCTTGCCTATCTCCCAAACTAGTAATATTATTTATAAATTTCAATGTCGGTGTGGTGCCGTCTATATAGGCAAGACGACCCAGCGTCTTCAGGTCAGAATCGCCCAACATGTTCCCCGTTTCATCAGAGATCATCAAGCTACTACCAGAAAATCTCAACTGATAGAATCGTCCATCGGCCAACACTTGGTCGATAAAAAGGAATGCGGTCTTGTTTTCTCTCCGGAGTGTTTTTCTGTTTTGCACCGAGGACGCACAAAGTTCCACCTGTCTGTCCTCGAAGCACTTGCCATCATTGCTAACCCCCCTACTTTGTGCAAGCAGAGAAACCTCCGGCTTCAGTTAGAATTATTTGGGTAGTCAGGTTTTTTTTTTTTTTTTTTTTTTTTTCTTAACCTCTCCGCTCGTATTCCATATCACTACCAAATATTCTAAAAAAATAATAATTTTCAGACTTATGACCCTTGAAAATGTTTGTCTGAACGAAAAGCGCTTTGGGTATATTTTAACGATCTTTTTTAATCGACTTATTTATTTTATTTAATTGTACATATAACTTGCCCCATTATATATATAATTTTTTTTTTCTTTTCCTCACCCCGGTTTCCATTTTTTTAGTTGATTGAATTTACGATATGGTTCACTTTTTTATAAATATATATATATATATATATATATATATATATATATATATATATATATATATATATATATATATATATATATATATATATATATATATATATATATATCCGTTCAGGAGTAGATAACTCTAATGTGGCCATATCTCTTTAATTTTAAACATTACAATCTCTTGCCCTCGTCTACGCTTATTTATTGATCATTCTCTACCAAAAGTCGCTGGGAAAATGGTTGGATCCTTCTAGCGATCCAGTAGATATCTCACTGCTGATGCAATTTAAAAAAATTTGACTCTCGTGTGTGTATTCGTTGATATCTTATATGCTTTTATATATTTTATTTTGATTAACTGTGTCGGATATATACTCGAGACTCTAAACAATGAAAAGAATACGCTATTGTCATAGCCCAAGTTATTAATGCCTGTCGGTGGTTAGTATATAAGTGCGATATAAAAACAGTGCACATGAGACCAAAAAATATATACTTACCTTGCAGGAAGAGAAAAGGGCATCCCCAATAAACCACGAAGTCTATTTTGAACTCTGTCAAGGCAGGAAAAGCTGCTTCTAGCAGCTCCTGCCTATATGTGGCAAGAGTACTCCATCATTGGATGTACCTGGCTTTTATATAGATAGAGAATTGTATCAGGAGTGAGAGATCTACCGGAGTGTTAGAAATATTCAACCATTTTTCCAACGAGCTTGGCAATGAATTTGATATACGTATTCCATTACGGATCGGGACTAAACGTCAAATCCAGAAGCTTGTCAAAACATGAAGCCTCCCCAAGACGAGAGCGGTTTATTAGAATGCGGTTCATTTCAATTGATGCCAGATAGGGGGACGAGGGATTGGAGCTCAGACGAGCACTTGCCATGGAAATAACGATAAAACAAAGACAGGCTCGCAACGTCTCTTCTGTGGGAGAGAGGTTGCAGGGAAGAGAAAAGGGCATCCCCCAATAAACTACGAAGTCTATTTTGTAGTCTGTCAAGGCAGGATAGGCTGTTTTTGCCCAAATGTGGCAGCAGTACTCCATCCTTGGACGTACTTGGCTTTTATACATATATAGTGATAAATATTAAGTGTCATTTTTTCTCATCAAAAAATGTTTTCATCTATTTTTACAACACATAACAAAATCATTAAAAATTGTAAAAATAAAATAAAGATTAATATTCAACACTTGATTTTAATTTTATTTCGACCATTACCGCTTTTTAAAATATTTAATGAATCTTTTCTAATTTTATCTGAAGAAATTTTTCCTTGTTATATATGTTTGGAGGTGTATGCTGTGCCAAAAAAAAGCAAAAAAACAAAAAAAAATGGTAATTTTCTTAAAACTTTGACCCCTATTATGACCCCTTAAAATTTATAGTTTCGGACTCAAATCACTTTATTAAGTTAAATCCAGGTTCAAGGAATCTGTATCTAAAATTTCAGGTGTCTAGACCCAAAATTGTCGGAGGAGTTTGGTAGAATTCTTAAAGGTCAAATCGTTGAAATTTGACACCTTAACAGCCAAATTTCTGGCTGACACCCGTCACATCGATTTTCCCAAATCTCAGTACCCGGTATTTCAAATTTCGAGTCTATAGACTAAAAATTGACAGAGTTATTGCGTAGGGAAATGTACACAGACAGACAGACACACAGACACACAGACACACAGACAGACAGACACGTTCACTTTTATAGATAGATAGATTTCAGTGGAGAATAAGTTTTCAAATGTTTTCTGCCTGATGACATTATTTTTCGTGTGTGTGCTACCGTGCATAGCTTTGTGTCTGATTGTTCGAGATACAGACAAAGCACGTTGAGCGCTTTAGCAATTCACTATTATAACCCGCCACGATTGCTGGAACTAAAAGGAAAGAAAAAATGGATAAAAACTTGAGCGGCACATGTTTGTTTCACTGAGTTGATAATGCAGCTTTGAGTCGATGGTGAAAGCTCTCTACCATCCCGTTAGCAGAAGGATGATAGGCGGTGGTTGCTATGTGATAAATTTTGAAAGATTGGCAAAGATCTTGGAAAGTTTGTGATGTAAACTGGGAACATCTGTCAGTTGTACCAGTGGTGAGTACCCCAAAATTAGAGATCTAGTTCTCTACAAATGCGCGGGCTACGACGTCTGTTGAAATGTCATACAAAGAAATTACTACTGACCAACATGTAAAACAGTCTACCATGGTGACTATTTAGCGATGACCATCAGAAGGTCGCAGTGGTCCAACAATGTCCAGGTGATCATGGGAGAAACGTACGTCAGGTACAGAGAAGCTGCCTGGGGTAGAGTTTATATGACGATGAAGTTTTGTAGTTTTGCATCAGTGGCTTGTTGTCCGTGAAAATTGTGAACTGTCTCATTTCCAACATAAAACAAAAATACTTTACTGCTAAATACATGGCGATTTGTTCTGGACCGAAAATGCT
>NC_136527.1:192237155-192552155 GCF_053919585.1 Euprymna scolopes
ATGCAGGCCGCGGCGAGCGACCTACAGATCCAAACGAAGATCACTCCAATATTCGAACAAATACGCCAGAAGAAAGACTTATTTACCTTGGATAGCAACAGATACTGGTCGATACAAAAATCGCTAAATATCTATGACGCGTGGGCAGAATTCCACAATTTCGATCCGGTGGAGTTCGGCAGAAACCTGTTTGAGGTGTATCATATGATACGCGCGAAAAAGAACGGATTTCACATCACAGGCCCCAGCAACTCCGGTAAATCATATGTCCTGCCTGCGCTCCGTCCGAAACGGACTAATGAACTGCAGAAGGATGCGTTGTCAGACTTCTGACAACTTACCGTCGGTTCGTGTGTTGACAAGACGATCATATACATGGACGAAATGTGGTTCACACAACAGAATGTGGAGGAGGGCAAGTGCATATTGGAGGGAACAACAACAGAATGTGGAGGAGGGCAACAACAGCCGTCAACGTGAAGCACCAGGCAGAACGCTACCTAGAACGTATGCCCAGCTTATCCACTTCAAATGACGACCCATGGCAACACGTTCCACAGGAAAGAACGGCCATGAACAACAGAATGTTCATCTACGAGACGAAAAGGGCCATGCCACAACTGAAGGGATGGGGAGTATGGGAACTTAATCTCACAATGTGGCTTACCGTCTGGCGCCAACACGTGATGGACTACACAAACCAGAGTTACCGATTTCAGGAGGAGGAAGAGGTCCAGGAACTAGCAACGTCAACAGGATTTACGGTGCAAGCAGTCGAAAGTCTATCGCCGAACAAACAGGCAAGCTACTGCAAGGCGCGAAAACAACTATTCAAGGACCTTACAGCGACAGAGACCGAAGACAGCAATACAATCCCGGACGACTCTGACGTTGAAGACTGGATGGCCAACGAATGTGAAATTGATCCGACATTGCCGACCCAATGCTGCCGAACACACTGGTGCATGGCGCACCTCTGCCCACGTAGAACACCACAGCAGAGTCCAAGCGGTCCAGCATTAATCGAGGACGACGAGGAAAGCGACACGCCGTTATCCAGAATAATTACCATAAGCGACTCCAAAACGGAGGAGCCAAACGACGACGAAGGCTTCGTCAGGCCTGTAAAAAAAAAAAAAACATAAATTACTACATCGAAATCCAAAAACGACAAATACACGGTAAAGGGCAGACAACCCAACTCTTCCTCGAGTGTGAGGAGACGCTCAGCGACTCCGACTAAAAACTTTCTCGTCGATGTCACTGAATCAATGATTTGCATGTACTTGTATATTTCTTTCACACCACTGACAATGATGTTATAATTAAATAAACTATATATATAAACTAAACTTAAATCGTTATATTATTATTGAATCTTGGAATGATATGGTATTAATAGCATGGTTCAATATTTCTTAGCATGTTTGATATTCTATTTCAGATCGACCATCAGACCTGCGATCGTTAAAGTTTTATAACTGGTTGTCAGCGAATCAGCGTCAGTGACGAGAGAAAAGTTTAAAACTAGGTCAACAAACTGGGTCACGGTCACAGGTAAGTAGGTCACACCGAAATATATATATAATCAATGGCGATGATATTAGGCCGTGGCACTTACCGCATCAGGGCTCGGACCAATGCAATAAAATTCTATTCTATTTAAAATATACCAGCGAAAAAAAACAGATGAAATGACCCCCATCATAAACGTTAATGATGGGGGTCACGTCATCTGTTTTTTTTTCGCTGGTATATATAATACTCTCCTTCTCATCAGGATAGGAATTAGCAAAATGCAGGATCGGAATTTGCATGCAGAAGTATTTGATGAAACAACAAATAAGTCTTACTTGAAAACAAAATAAGTAAAGCAGAGGGAATATGGTAAAGAAAAAGGTGATTACACATTAAAGGATAGTCTGGTGGAAGATAAAAAAATCCAGTGACGGTAAAATCCAAATGTAAAACTTTAAGAAAGTTAAAAGAATTTCTATTTGTACAAGTAAAATCCAAAGAAATCCCGTAATTGGAAGAAGATGGTCCATAATAATCCAAACGCAGAAATCCATAGAATAATTCGCAAAAAAGTGTGTACAAGGAAAAAATAATATTAATAAAAGAAAAATAAGATGTGCTTTTCACTCTACTTCCGAGACATAACTATAAATAAAAAGAATCTGGGAAGAGAAAGGAGAGAAAATAAATGATAAAGTTAAATATAAAATATATAAGTCAACTGAAATGTACAGGTCACTTATAAAAAAAAGGTGTCAGCAAGAATTGTTAAACGACATTAAAAGGAAAATAAAAATAAATAAATATATATATAATAAATAAATAGAAAATAAATAAATAAATATAAAATGAAATATAATAAAAAATAAAATATAATATATAATATATAATATAAAATAAAGCAAACTAAGAATAAAATAAAAAAATGAAAATAAAAATTATTTATGGGGAGAAGATGGCCGGTAACTGCAATTTCAGGAAAAAAATAAATAAATAAAAAAATAAGTAAATTCATATAGTAAAATTTAAGTAAATATACATACAAGATATGAAAGTGTGGGTATATTGCTATATTAGATAGATAGGAAAGTTTAAACAATAAAACAGAAAATGCAGATAAAAAATAAATAAATAAATAAAACAGAAAATGCAGATAAAAAACCGGCCATGCAAAGAAGAGATAGCGAATTAAAATAAAGGATTATATATATATATATATATATATATATATATATATATATATATATATATATATATATATATATATATATATATATATATGAACAAATGATTAATAAAACATGTTAAAAGACATCTTGAAAAAGATCATTTTGGACCATTTGGAATTTACCCATTGGATTGGAAATTTTTAATTCGACCGTGTTTGGATTTTACCATTCTTGGATTTTTTTACCCTTCACCGGACTATCCATTCATGTGAAATCTTTTTATCATTTTTCGTTTACCTCCTATTCCCCTTACCTCACCCTTTTTTTTTTTTTTAACCAAGTAAGATCTGTGACTTACTTGTAGTTTCATTAAATACTTTTATATGCAAAATCCAATCCAGCATTTTGCTAATTCCTGCCCTCTGATTAGAAGAAGAGTATTTCTTCGAAACTCCGCGGATTAAGGACTATCCACTTATCTTGTGCTGCCTTTTTTAAAATTAAATATGTTTTTAACTCTTTTTCTGTAACGATGTTATCGTTTCGTTTCGTTACAATCCTAGTTTTGTAACAACGTTATCATTTCGTTGCATGACAATCCTTGTTTTGTAACAACCACGCATGCGCACTGGAAATAAAGGCCTCCGTGTTTTTTTTTATTTAAAACTAACAACACGCGTCTTTTCGTTTCTCTCTATTAACCAACCACACAACACGAGCTAACACAGCGTGACATTTTCAAGATGTCTTTTGACATGTTTTAAAAATCATTTGTTCATATTATAAGCTCTATTTCCTTTTCGGTTTTATTACATCTGGTTGAGATTACTTTACTTGTAAATATTAACTCTTTAGTATTTATAATATATTTTAAGTTTACCATTTTGATTACCTTGGTAAACTCATTGTAATTTTATTTTTATTTTTAATTTATATATATATATATATATATATATATATATATATATATATATATATATATATATATATATATATATATATATATATATATATATATTAAATAAACAAATAGGGTGCAATTGAATTACACGGCGATCTGAATGTTGTTAAATATCGATTTGTGTTCTGTTATATTTTTTTCATATTGACATCTGCTAGTCGGGACATTTTACAACATTTCGTTACTTCTCTATCAAAGGAGGAGATAATACATGGGAGGCCGCAAAACATGACAAGTAAAGCTAGAATGGTGACAATGCAACACCTGGTTGAAATGCACAAACAAACTAGAAACAGGTACTACACTTCCATCGTTAGTCGTTTTATGCTGATTGCATGTAAAACATCAGGTTTAAGTCTGGAATTATAAGGCTGTTTTTAGAAGCAGTACTCCATCTTTTGACGTACTTGGCTTTTATACAGATAGAGAATTGCATCAGTAGTGAGTGAGATATCTTCTGGAGCGGTAGAAATTAAATAAACAAATAAGGCGCAAGCAAATTACACGGCGACCTGAATGTGGTTTAATATCGATTTTTTTCTCATATTCACATCTGCGAGTCGGAACATTTTACAACATTGCATTAGCTCTCTATCAAAGGAGGAAGTAATATATAGGCTGGCGCAAATCATGACAAGTAAAACCAGAATGGTGATAACGCGACAAAACGTTGAAATGCGTAAACAAACTAGAAACAGTTACTACACTTCCATCGTTAGTCGTTGATTGCATGTAAAACATCAGGTTTAAGTCTGGAATTATAAGTTAAGGTCATCGTAAAGTTAACGGAATCGAATCTGATAAAAATAAGTCGCAATTTTCATAATGTAATCATGTGATTATTGTTTTGTTTTTTGTTGAGTCAAATCTAGTTTTTGTTATTTGATTGACTTCGCTATTTGTTCAATTCCTTCCTTTTTGAATTGTTTATGTGAAATATTCAGTTTTGCATTTTTTTTATATTTGGATTATTTGGATTACTGTTCTCATCTTGGATGTAAACAGTTGTTCGACTAATCCAAATCATAATGAAATGTTCAATCTTTTACACGAGGAACAAAATAATGATTACACCGTTTTACGATGAACATAAGTTCTTTGTTCTGAAGCAGTTGATTCTTTCTTCTTTTAATAATTTCACGTTTAAATCGTGTTTTTTGTCTTTTAATTTTGATTCTTTTATATTTTCATATATTTAATTGCTTAATGAATTGGACACACAAAACAAAATTTGTATCAATGTACTAAAGATTATATTAAGAAATCCTAACAAACAAATTTTCTGCGTTGGACACAAAAGAAAAACGATTTTTTTTTCGTATAAAATTTCTGGAATGGAAGGTAAGTTTATTTTTTTCACTTTGCAACAATATTATTCAACAACTTTATCTTAAATATTAAAATAAGTTTATTTTTTTTTAAATATTAAAATGGTCAATGTCAAGTTTCTTTCCAACTCCTCAAAAAACTTTAAAATGACGACTTGTTTAGGTTTTCAATGATGCTGAAAACGAATATCACATTTAAATTTGTGGCAGGTAAGTAGTTTTCATGATATGAAGAAAATACTTTTTAAAAAGTGTTGGATTGGCTCACTCACTATATAAATTTCACGTAAGAAAAGCACCCGCTCGCCTAATAATTTCGTCATATAAAATAAATTTGAAACCTAAAAAAATGAACGAATCTCTTAGTAAAAAACAACGCCGGTTTTTGGGGGTGCTGGAAACGAATATCACAAATAAAAATTGCTTTATGATATGAAGAAATTACTGTGACCAGAAAGTGGGTGCTCATTTGACGTTACTTTTATATAGGAAAGTGATCCCCCACTTATTGAAAAATTAATTTCTTCATATTATGAAAACTACTTATCTTCCCCAAATTTAAATGTGATATTCGTTTTCAGCATCACCGAAAACCTATTCAAGTTGTCATTTTAAAGTTTTTTGGAGGAGTTGGAAAGAAACTTGTTGGATTACCGAAATGTATTTATTTAAATATTAAAATAAGTTTACAATATGAAAGGTAAGTTATTTTTTTAAGCTTTAAAAAAAATCCCATTCAATAACTTTTTAAATAATCTGAAACAGTTTTGTATTTTTGCAATGTCCCTCAAAAATATTGATTTTTAAAACAATATTAAACATAAAAAGGTTTAATTTTATTGCAATCCAAAAAATATTGATTTCGTCAATAAACATGTGGGTACTCATGCAGAGAGTGATTTGTGCTAAAATAATAACATTATTTAAAAAGCTATTCTTAACATGTGGAGGGAGGATCTATTCTGTACTTTAACCTTACAATTGAATAACAAACATATCATGAAACTTTAATTAAAGTTGGAAATACGATTTAAAAAATAGCGTGGATCACTCTCTGCATTAGCACCAAAATGTGTGTAAGTAAAATTTATGTGATTTCTGCGAAAATCCTAATGTTAACTGCTTTTTTCGGTATTTAATTGTTTACGAGTGCACTTATTGATCCGTGCTGAGATAATAACGTTATTATTTTAAAAGCCATCCTTAATATGGGGAGGCGAGTGCGTTTTGTACCTATTCTATACTTTAACCTTACAATTGAATAAAAAAAACACATATCATAAAACTTTAATTAAACTTGGAAATATGATTTAAAAAATAGCGCGGATCAGTAAGTGCACTAGCACTGCCTATTTAATTATATATATATATATATATATATATATATATATGTGTGTGTGTGTGTGTGTGGATCACTCTCTGCATAAGTAAAGTAAAATAAAGTAAAGTAAATTAAATTAAATAAAAAAAAACGTGTAAGTGGACTTCACAGTCGGCAGCCATTTTGAGTGGAAAACTACGCGTTTACAATTAAAAAATAAATTTTTAATTACATTTTCACCCCAAACAAGACACATTGCCACTTTGATGTAGGGGGCTACTATCAGGGACATAAGCTGCAGGGGTACTACATGGGGAGTTGGGCAGCAAGATCTCGTTTCACATTACACTTGAACTTCTGCATGTCAGTACAGTTGGGGAAGCAGGAAGCCAGAAGATAATTTTTAAGTCTAGCAGTTCTGGGAAAGAAACAATTAGAGTAGAAGGCTTTCATACATCTAGGGATCTCTACTGTGTAGGGGTGGGACTTTGCTGCTTGTCACGTTTGTCGGGAGGATTTTCATTAAGGGGGTACAATAGCTTGTAGTTCGTCAGAACATCCACCATTAAAATACTTGTAAAACAAGCAGAGGGATACAATATTTTGTCGATGAGACAGCAGCTGAAGCTTAGATGACAGTTCAGGATCTATCATGTTGCCAACTCTCTTTTGAACCCTGCCCAGAAGCGAGAGACTAGTAGCAGATGCACCAACCCAAATGTCACAACAATACTCCATACATGGGCGAATGTTAGCTTTGTAGAGGTATAGGATATTTTCAAGTGTAAGTAACTTTCTAGCAAGGTAGAGAGAGCCCACCTTCTTCGTACCAGTCTTGGTAATGATCTCAATGTATCTATTCGAACACATGTTCCCTGCCTGAACACAATTAAAAGTAGACTTCATATTCTAGTGGTTGATGCCATTTTCTCTTCCCTGCAAACTCTTTCTCACAGCCTGTCTCTGCTTTATCATTATTTTCATGGCAAGTGCTCGTCTGAGCTCCACTCTATAGTCCCCCTCGCCAAACTTTCATGAGAAACACTCGTCTAGCTGAAAAAATTATCAATAATTTCCTCCACTTTTTACGACGACAGTGTTCCATTGACCATTGTATGCTTATTAACCCTTATCCTCGAGTGGTATCTTGACCTTGATAAATGATGCCCTCTTTTGTAAAAAAAACGGTAAATTTGTTTTTTTATAGGTAATTGAGGTCGCTGACAACGAATCTGATAGTCAAACTTGGGGCAAATTTACCGTTTGCATGGTATTTACCCCTGAACCCACGAACTACTTTCCACCATTTTGCAGCTTCCGTTTATGCTACGCGCATGCACGCTGTAGCATAAACGATGGCTTCACCAAGCAAACTACGTTGGGGGGAGGGGATTTTTTTTCCAGGACATAGAATTTTCTAATTTTAAAAAATATATTATAACACTTTTTGGGTGAAAAATTTAAAATTAGCTGAAAAAGAAATAAAACAAGAAAAGGAAAGCACTCCAAGTTGGAGTAGGGGGGATAATTTATCTGATTTTTTTTTTACCTGGAACATAGAATTTTCAAAAGGTAACGCACCGACATTTACTGTGCGCCCCAACATCACATCCGCCCCCCCCGCTCGCGCCCCCAATGTACACAGTAAAATCTTCGGAAAATGTTAAATGGTGTTCTAATTGGTAAAGGTCAGTGCGTTACTTACGGGAAAACGTTTAACTAAACTGCAGAAGCACCTATTAAGCCACATAACTTCTATAATTGAATCCCCCTCCCGCAAAAAAAAGAATGAAAAATATAAAGATATGTGGTGCTTATGTTTTTGTAAACCACATTAAAAACTACGCGAGACAAAAAAAAGTCCCCCGATTTGTTGTACTTTTCTTTAACTGTAAGTCATTAAAAAAATGTCAATCCATAATTTTTTGATTGGTACGCCATGTGAGAAGGCAGTTTGCTAGGTGAAGCAAGCCGTCGTTCATGATGCAGCGCACGTGCGTAGCGTAAACGGAAGCTGCAAAATGGTGGAAAGTTATTCGTGGGTTCGGGGGTTAATACCATGCAAACGGTAAATTTGCCCAGAGTTTGACTATCAGATTCGATGTCAGCGACCTCAATTTCCTGTAAAAAAACACATTAGAGTGGTTGGTGTTCTGTAGTAGCGTATCTGGATATTTACCAAAAAAACATAAGTCAAACATAGGTATATAAAATTTCAAACGTATAATGTTCACTGCTCCAAAAAATATAATAATTTAAAACTTTTCTCAAACTTGAAAAAATATATTAATTATTGTGTAAAAACAACTTTTAAAAAATATAATAATTTAAAACTTTTCTCAAACTTGAATAAATATATTAATTATTGTGTAAAAACAACTTTAAAAAAAGCAACAAACTATTAAAAACTGTTACAAACTATTAAAAGCTGGGGTCACAAATTTAAATCCAACATGTTTAAGCATTTTGTAAGAACATTCTGTGGAGATCATAAAATTCTATAAAGTCTCTTCTGTAAACAACATGTGCTCTAGTTCTAATTGAATAACTTCATAACTTAAGTCTGCACCTTATAAACCACACACAAAATGGATAGTACCAGCTCAGAAATGTTAGGTAACCCTATCTAATCCAATGTTCATCTAACAATGAAGTACGACTGCACAATATATTTATTGTCTTATTATTATGTGAAGATGAATTAATATTGATACAGCACAATATATATATATTGTCTGATTATTATGTGAAAATGAATTAGTATTGATAAAACACATAAACATTTTAAGGTCAATCGATTTGGCAGGTGAGTTGTTACACATTCCTTACACATAATACAATTTAATGTCCGGGTAAAGTTTGCTATACAAACAGTAAAGATGATATTTAATGCCAATATGGATACTATGGGTTCGTTGAATTAGCATATCTTTCAATATGGCACTTACCTATCCACTGCTAATTTTATTACTTAAGATCATCTCAGCACTATATAAACGACATGGAATATGGATACTCAATAATAATGATAACCATATGAAATCATACTTAATTCAATACAACAAACTCAATAATGATAATCATATACAATCTTACTTAATTCAAGAAAAACTCAATATTAATGATAATTATAGGAAATGATATTTAATTCAATATAACAAACTCAATAATAATAATAATCATAGGAAAACACAAACCATGGCCGACAATTAATTTTGTGCTCGTTTGACATGTTTATCTAGTGTTACTCTTCATCAATTCTCTGTTAAGGTAACTCATTATAATACATCATCATATTCCAGTACCTTTCTATTCAAAGCTGTAAACTTATGTTTTTTTTTTGTTTCTCCCTTTCAATTGTGACTTAACAATGAAAAAAAAAGGTTCATGAAAACATTTGTAATTCTCTCCCGGTTCCCTGTTTTCCTGACTATATATGCAAAACAAATCACAGGAGATGCCTCTGCTGATATGGCCCGGAATCCATGGTATTATGTTTCAGTTGCAATGTGTGTTGTTTTTGAAACGCCAATAAGGATATTTTTTCAGTATATTTTGTTTATTAAATTTTTACGTGAAATTATTGAATAGTTAACGACACTTGGCTCTTATTCTCCCTCAACAAACGTAAGAAAACTAAAACCGATACAACTCCCTCTCTGCCACAATAAATTGTAACCATATTGCTTATCATGTTAAATGCATAAAATATAAACGACATGCAAAATTTGTCTTACTAATATTTAAATATGAAACATAAAACTCGCTTATAAGTTAAACGTCTATGATTACAAATAATTTTAACGTTTGAATGAATAAAAAATGAAAAAATATTTTAAGATAAAACATTTCAATCCAATTCTAAATTTTTTCGTCTCAAACAATAGAAGCCTTACAAGCAACAACAAATGAGAATGGTTGGATTTTGATGTTTGTCCGTTTGGTCGAGAGTAGGTATGTTTGTGCAGAGCGTATATTTGAGACTCTTTTAGAAGTCTAAGATAAAGATGATGTTGATAGTTGGCCGAAAGCATATTTGTCAACAATACACAATACATATTTGTCAACAATACACAATACATATTTGTCAACAATACATAATACATATTTGTCAACAATACACAATACATATTTGTCAACAATACACAACACATATTTGTCAACAATACACAATACATATTTGTAAACAATACACAATACATATTTGTCAACAATACACAACACATATTTGTCAACAATACACAATACATATTTATCAACAATACACAATACATATTTGTCAACAATACACAATACATATTTGTCAACAATACACAATACATATTTGTCAACAATACACAATACATATTTGTCAACAATACACAATACATATGGTAATCTTAGCTTTGTAGACCTATACTCTCATGTGCTTACTATGTTAATTGTGTATTACAAATTATTAAATAACAATTTTGCTTTAACCAATAGTTAAAGATTAAATATTAACTTGCTGATGAGATAAACACGTAGTAACAACAATTTCTATATTCACATGAATTAGCGATAAACGGATATCATTAAACAATCGATAAATTTGAATAATATACGGATATCATTAAACAATCGATAAATTTGAATGATATACGGATATCATTAAACAATCGATAAATTTGAATAATATACGGATATCATTAAACAATCGATAAATTTGAATAATATACGGATATCATTAAACAATCGATAAATTTGAATGATATACGGATATCATTAAACAATCGATAAATTTGAATAATATACGGATATCATTAAGCAATCGATAAATTTGAATAATATACGGATATCATTAAACAATCGATAAATTTGAATGATATACGGATATCATTAAACAATCGATAAATTTGAATAATATACGGATATCATTAAACAATCGATAAATTTGAATAATGTACGGATATTATTAAACAATCGATAAATTTGAATAATATGCTTTAAATTTGATAAATATATACGGAAAACAAAAAATAACTAATAAAAAATAAATGTACAGATTTTAATGTAGGTTTTCGCACCGAATTAGTTACGTTTTCGGCATTAAATAAATCCTTTATAAGAAATTGTCGATAGTTTTGATAAATTTACATATTTTATATACAGTATATGCATGTGCTTTAGGAAGGCAGAAACAAACGTTTTCTGATGAACCTAGATATATTCCTCTCATTATAACAATGAAACATATCACATCAAGATTGTCACACACACACATGCGCAATGTACATTTTCCTTAAAACAATATACGTTTATAATGTATTTATTCAATAAACATATCTTAAAATACAACGGTTTATTAAACTCAATGAAAATGATTTACACTTTCAGAGCATATGTGACTTTATTAAACATTTAATTCACATATTGTTCAAATTACTGCGTCTTACACGTGTTTCATTGCATAAACTAAAACAAATCATGAGACTTTTGATCAGTTCATCAAAGAATAAAATGTTCACTTTTTTCTTGGTTCAAAAAGGAAATGTTTAACGAAATAAAAATCCAAAATCGATTAAAGGAAATGTAATTTTAAAGCGAATTAAAACAAAGTTTAAAAAACAATAAAATATCTACTGGTTATCGATACAACATTAGTATGCAGCAGAAAGAAGTTTAGTTCGTATCCCATATAAAGTCTCTCCTGTGAACAACTTGTGCTCTAGTTCTAATTAAATAACTTCATACCTATTAAGTCTGCATCTTATAAACCACACACAGAATGGATAGTGCCAGCTCAGAAATGTTAGGTAAGCTTATCTAATCCAATGCTCATCTAATAGGGAAGTACAACTACACAATATTAAGGCTAATCGATATGCAGAAGAAAGAAGTTTAGTTCGTATACCATGAGTTAAATAGGCTCATTTTACAGGCGATATTTAAATTCATACAAAGCTTTCAACATCAATATATTTTAATAATTTATACTATTAGAAGGTGAAAATAATTAGGATAAAAAATCATAAAGAAAATATAATATATATGAATAATAAAATACGCAAAAATGGTGGATGATGTAATTTCTTAAATTTCCAAAATAAAAAATTATTTTACTCAAAATTAAAATAACTACTAAGAATATCAATTCTGTAATATTTGGTAAGGTAATCAATTCACCGTTTTTGCTATACAAATATGTATTACATCGTAATTTAAAAAAATAAAATTGCAATAATCGATTGTTAAAACTGTTTATATCATTTCGATAATAAAATATGTGAATGATAATAATGCATTCAAAAACTTTGGATTAAATAATTTGTTGAATGAAAAAACTGTTAATTTCTAAAAATAATAGTAAAAAAAATAAGAACCTTATTCTGTTTCATTAAATTCGCTATTATCAGTATTAACAGTTATGTTATGTAAGGAAAATATCAAGTTAAATATCAAACACATAAATAAGCAGCAAATATTTTAACACAGAAATACAAACAAAAGCTATTTTAAAAGACCATATTAGTATGCATTGCTAAGTAAGTAGATTATATATTGATTTGTTTATTCACTTTAATTTACTGAGTATTTAAATTAAATTTTCATGTATTATTAAATTATTATATTTCTATTGTTAGCAATATATATTTATTTATTTCAGTAGCAACTATGGTATCTGTATGTGTATTAGTAGCAATATATTTTTATTATTAATAATAGTACCAATGTTCCTTAAAATTCTTACTATATTATTGTTTATTTAAATTTATTAATTGCATAATTCCTTTATCTATTACAAAATACTATGAATATTATTAAACATTAAAACAATATGAATGTGAACTAAGTGTTTATTTCTGTGATTTTTAAATGTTTTATAAAGTTATGTTTCTTGTTTTGTTGGCGCAATTAAAATAAAAAATGATATTAAAATATTAAATTTCATTTATTTTTTTATTTGCAGATGTTCCTGCTTGCATATTTGTAATGAATAGTAAGGGACAATCCTTCACCTTAAACAGTATTCTATACACAATTATTTGCTTACATGGCAGACAACAAAAAACGGCAGCACACAACTTTATTAGACATATATGTGTGAAGAGTTATTTTATCTGGATTGTTTAGCAAATAGTGATAAGAACATCACACATATTTCAATTTGTGAAATTTTTGTTTAATATTTTTATAAATCATAAGATATCGAATTTAACATTTCAGAAAAATCTGCTCATTTCCAAAATAGAATATTTTAACTTTTACACATCGAAATATCTCTTATCAAACAAATGAAAAGTTATACACAATTAAAATTTCTTTAGCATAAAATCTAACTTCCATAAAAAACTACAGATTAAAACTGAAAAAGTCAGGATAAAATCTCATATTGCTTATAACTTGGCAGTGATAACTTTCGCCAGGAGCAATTTAATTTAAATATGAATATGCACATTACAGAAAAGCCACATTATTGTGAAGTGTGTGGATATTCTTTTCCTCAAAAATCAAAATTAGTGAGACATATGAGAACTCACACTGGGGGAAAGCCACATTCTTGTAAAGTGTGCGGATATTCTTGTTCTCAAAAATCAGCATTAGTGACGCATATGAGAACTCACACTGGAGAAAAGCCACATTTTTGTGAAGTATGCGGCCATTCTTTTTCCGAAAAATCACACTTAGTGATACATATGAGAACTCACACTGGGGAAAAACCACATACTTGTGAAGTATGTGGATATTCTTGTTCTGTACAATACTCATTAGTTATACATATGAGAACTCACACTGGGGAAAAGCCACATTCTTGTGAAGTGTGTGGATATTCTTGCTCTCAAAAATCATCATTAGTGACACATATGAAAGCTCAAACTGGGGAAAAGCCACATTCTTGTGACGTGTGTGGATATTCTTGTTCTCGAAAATCATTATTAGTTACACATATAAGAACTCACACAGGGGAAAAGCCACATTCTTGTGAAGTGTGTGGATATTCTAGTTCTGAAAAATCAGTATTAGTGAGACATATGAGAACTCACACTGGAGAAAGGCCACATTCTTGTGAAGTATGTGGATATTCTTGTTCTGACAAATCAAATTTAATGATGCATATGAGAATTCACACTGGGGAAAAGCCACATTCTTGTGAAGTATGTGGATATTCTTATTCTCGAAAATCAGACTTAGTTGTACATATGAGAACCCACACTGGCGAAAAGCCACATTCTTGTGAAGTATGTGGATATTCTTGTTCTAAAAAATCGAACGTACTTACACATATGAAAACTCACACTGGGGAAAAGCCACATTCTTGTGACGTGTGTGGATATTCTTGTTCTCGAAAATCAGCATTAGTGAGACATATGAGAACTCACACTGGGGAAAAGCCACATTCTTGTGAAGTGTGTGGATATTCTTGTTCTCAAAAATCATCTTTAGTGACACATATGAGAACTCACACTGGAGAGAATTGAATGCCTACTAGACACAAACCTCGCGTGTCTTCAGTCTCACTGGACAGTGGTCTAGCAGGGACTCTGGTATGAGGATACTTTCAAAGTAAACCCTTACCAAATATTCGAATTTAAATGAAAATGAAAAATAAAACTAAATCAACAAACTGGCAGCATGTCGCTCAGGATAAAAAGATCCCTTCAACATTGCTGTACATTGGGTCATAGGAAAATACCGGTGCACCTTCTACGAGGAAAAGACAATATGACCAAGTAAAGGGGTCTATTGGGGAAAATATTTTTTTACTGTTTCATATACTCAAGGTATGAGAAATGAGAGGACAAAGCTACAGTATTTGAGGCTCAACTTAAATCTTCAACCTTACCAAAAGAGAAAACATCACTAACTGCAACTAAGAACTTACTTTCAATTGTATCCCAAGTACATAAATATTTCCCAAAAGATGTTAGAGAGTCAATCAAGAAGAAAGCTTTTAGGGAAACAGCGATTGATTTCACCAAATCTAACACTGCTGAATTTGCCCAAACTCAGTGGAGTAGAGAGGAAAAATGGACATTGATTTGGTCAACGGAATATTCCGAAATAAAATATAGAAAACTAACAGAAAGTTGTAAGCAATGGAAAAGACTTTTAAACCCCACTGCCCAAACAAGAAAGAAATTGAGAAGGAATTGTTAGCATGCAAGGAGTCTAATTTTCTGGGGAACGTCTTTCTGTGGAGCAAATACTCCAGCTAAAAAAAGATATCCAGGAAATCACTAAAAACAATATTTGCCCAATCAGTAATCCCCTCCCTATACCCAAGATCTGCCAAACCCAACAGGAAGGCACTACAACACATTCTCACCTGACACAGCTCCCTGAGACAATGCCAACAAGTATAAGACTTAGATGTCTACAAAAAATAAACCTGAGACAATGCCAACAAGTATAACTTAAATGTCTACCAAAAATAAACCTGAGACAATGCCAACAAGTATAAGACTTATATGTCTACAAAAAATAAACCTGAGACAATGCCAACAAGTATAACTTAAATGTCTACCAAAAATAAACCTGAGACAATGCCAACAAGTATAACTTAAATGTCTACCAAAAATAAACCTGAGACAATGCCAACAAGTATAAGACTTATATGTCTACCAAAAATAAACCTGAGACAATGCCAACAAGTATAAGACTTTAATGTCTACAAAAAATAAACCTGAGACAATGCCAACAAGTATAAGACTTAGATGTCTACCAAAATTAAACGAGAAATATACCCGACGTGTCACTCGATCTACTAATGCAACATCCCCCCAGGAATCACTTCCAACAGACCT
This sequence comes from Euprymna scolopes, assembly GCF_053919585.1. NCBI lineage: Eukaryota > Metazoa > Mollusca > Cephalopoda > Sepiida > Sepiolidae > Euprymna > Euprymna scolopes. Next base: position 192,253,220 of record NC_136527.1, read on the forward strand.
AACACAATTTAAAAGATTTAAATTTAGAAGTGGCACGAGATCTGACTGTTGAAGATCGGCTAAGACTGATAAAATTAAAATGAATAAAGCATACAAGATGCTTGTTTCAAAAGTTCATTATGCCCTCACAAGAATCACTCTGATTAACGCACCAATGATTGAAATAAATCATGCAACATACGGGGCAGCATGGTTTATTCAGTTAAAACTCTTACCCCAACACCAAGATATTATAAGAGGAAACATGAAGACTAAATCATATAACCGAGCCTGGAAACGAAAACTCCAACAAGAAATAGATAAAATCTGAAAGGAAACTGCCCAGAGATCTGCATTCTTGTCCTGGTAAACCCCAGATGAATAAGTTTAAAACTTACTATTTCCTTTTAAACCCAGGCCACTCTATGAGGATACTAAAGTACATAAAGAAAATAATTGGATAAATAATACTACTGCTAGTGCTCTCATGTTGAAGTCCCCAACTCTCTCTTGGCGAATCTCTGCGAGTTTGTGTTTTTGTACTGGTTACATTGTCAGATTATTCACTGATGTTATTTCATCCAACACTGGCTTACTTGTTGGTGCTGATGAAAGCATATCTGCTAATGAGATATCTTTATCTGGCTTATATTGGAGTATGTAATTGTATTGCTATTTGCTGATTGAGACGAGGGGCTTGTGGTCAGTCAAAACTACCACTTCTATTCGTTGAGTATAGTGGTGGAATTTTTCTAGACCATATACAACTGCCAGCATATACTTCTCAATTTGTGCATATGTGTGTTCGTCCACTGTTATTGACTTACATGCAAACGCAACTGGTGCGTCAACTTGTGTTCGCGCTATTCCTAACTCATACTCACGTGTATCATTCTCCAGTGTCACTTTCTTGTGGGGGTCGTAGTATGTAAGAATGGGTGAGTTCGTGATTGTTTCTCTTCCAGTCTTGAAAGGTGCTTGTTGGGAATCTGACGACGATGTCCACGAAACAGTGTAAACATATGCAGAGTGGCTGAAATGACCTCAACCCACAGTCAAGGAATGCGACTAGATACAGCCCAGGTGATGAGGGTACGTAAAACCAGTTGAATGAAGGAACCAGTCTTCAAAAGAAAATGTATTTTGTTGTTATACACACGCGCCAAAACACAGCAGATCCCAACCTATGGCAAACTGGGGCATGCATGCAGCAAGAAGGATGAGGAAAAAACAGGGACACAACACACGAACAAATGAAAACAACACACGAACAAATGAAAACAACACACGAACAAATGAAAACAACACACGAACAAATGAAAACAAGAAGATCGTTGCACCTCAACCACGAGTATATCAATTAGACACATCATCATCAGAGAAGGATGAAGGTTACACCTACCAGGTGAATACAATAAAACCGCCAAAGACAAAACAGTAAAATGAGGTCAAATGCCTTATGCTTTTGAATAAAAAAGTTCTTTTTCAGATTGAGACAGGGACATCTATAATTACTCTCACTGAAAAGTTTTCCAAGAGGATGAAATCCTATATAGAGGTCTCATCAATGTTGAACAAGTCGTTGATGAGACCACTCGTTGTAGACCAATTATCAAGATATTGGCATGTTGAGCTCGATGATGCATCCACCTTTCAGAATGAAAGGTGATGTTCACGAAACAGTGTAAACATATGCAGAGTTGCAGTCAAGGAATGCGACTAGATACAGCCCAGGTGATGAGGGTACGTAAAGCCAGTTGAGCAAAGGAACTAGTCTCTAAAAGAAAATGTATTTTGTGGTTATACACACGCGCCAAAATTTGACCTGAACTCCTCAGCAAAGAGAAAGCTGAACGCACAATTTCAAGTCATGCAGGGAGTTATTCTTGTAGATGATCTAGTAATTTATTGGAAATTCGAAAAATAAAATGACAGGCGGCTCCCCAAATTACTCCAGAAATGGTAAACATAGGAGTAAAACGTAACCCAGAGAAACTAAAGACCCGACTAAACGGGATCACTTTCATGGGCATCATATCACCAAAAATGGCATGGGATTCGACCTAGAAAAGGTGATGGTTTTTATTTCTATCAATATTTGTTTTACTTAAGCCGAGATATGCTCATCTGAGTTTAAAAGTTTAAAACCGCAAAAACGTTCTTGTCAATCTAATAGTTTTCCACACATACGAAACGTGTTTTTTTTTTGTTTTTAATACTGCATATAACACGATATTTATTCTTTTCTCAAAAAAGCAAAGAAAAGCTATTTGCTTGTTTTATTTTATTTTTGTTTTTTATTTTAACTCCAAACTCTTTTTCATTCACGGTTGGTATTTTTCGATTAATAAAAATATTAATAAATTCAGTGTATTCGTATATAAAAACAACTATCAAGCTTAATCTGAACTTTTTACAGAAAAAATCTTTTCATTGCATTCTTTTAAAACTATTGTGTTTCAATAGGCATACCCTTTTATGATACATCAAATTGCAAATAAACGAAATTATTACAATTCGTGTCATCCATAATTTTTGTGAAAATTATTCTATTTAAATAAGCAGGCCTTTTATGATATAAAACAGCTGCCATAAGGATAAACGGTGATCATTGTGGACCAATATATTTGAACAGGTGCTAGTTAGAAAAGGCGAAGTAAACCATTCTAGTCAAATAAGCATATATTTTTATGATACAACAAATTTAAATTAATTAAACGAAATTATTACAATTCGTGTCATCCACATTTTTTGTAAAAATTAACATGTGTTAACGTGTGATTGAAGAGGCGTGTAAACTCCAATCGCCTTTAAATATGTATGCATTTTTTTAGTTAAAAAAATACATTTTATTTTATTTGGTATCTTGATATTATAATTCATTATCGTCGAAAGTTTCAAAACATATTTTAGTTAAAAAAAGTACATTTTTTATTTGGTATCTTGATATTATAATTCATTATCGTCGAAAGTTTCAAACCATATTTTAGTTAAATTCATTATCGTTGAAAGTTTCAAAACATATTTTAGTTAAAAAAGTACATTTTAGTTTTTTGGTATCTTAACATTATATTTCATTATCGTCGAAAGTTTCAAAACATATTTTAGTTAAAAAAAAAGTACATTTTATTTTATTTGGTATCTTGACATTATTCATTATTCAAAACATTAATTATTTTTACATTTATTTTATATTGAAACTTGAATGAAGTTTTATAGTTCTTTTTTAATTTGTCAATGCATTTTTGTTAATATGCTATATAAATTTCTTTTTTATTTTTTTTATTTTAAATAAACTTTTTTCCGGGTATGGTACCTATACATGGATTAGACAGAAGTATTTGGTTGTCTGAAATCTCAAACTAATTAATATGTGACTGATGTTTGATATTTTCTTTTAATAAGAATAAAACATGTAATTTATATCAGTTCAAAGTCCATTAAGTTTTAAGATGATCATGAAAAACGTCTTCTAAGAGACTCTTATGTAATAGAATCACGATTAAGAAGTCACTACTGTAAATGATCAACTTCCTACGACTAATAGTACAATATTAAACTGATATCAACATAAAAATGTATATTTTACTGATTTTACAGTGTAATCAATTTTCTGATACAAACGTGAAGTTTCTATTACTGGTTTAAATGAACACTTAGAAATCGAACAGCATGAACAAAATTATTATTCATCCTTAAAAGTTCAATCTTTGATAAATAAAGAAACAAAGTTATACAGTGATAAAATAATTTTATTTTCAAACTATCGAAGTTATTCAACCGAGAAATAGTTATAAAAATGGAATTGAAAAATACATAAAAAAATGTGCCAAACAATTGGAACATGACAATGAAATTAGAAAACATGTGAATGTTACAATAATTGTAGAAAGATATTGCCATTAATATATATGTGGTATTTGTTGGCATGTAGTATGTTGTCGTTTTCTTCAATACCAATGTCTTTCTAGGGTTCGTGCTCTTCTAGATCTCGGATGTTAGGGTCTTCATCTTGTTGCATAATCTCTATATTCATTTTATTTTCAAACTATCGAAGTTATTCAACCGAGAAATAGTTATAAAAATGGAATTGAAAAAATACATACAAAAATTTACCAAACAAAACATGACAATTAAATAAGAAAACATGTGAATTTTACAATAATTGTAGAATAATATTGTCATTAATATCGATGGTATCAACCAAAAGCATTAATATATGTGTGGTATTTGTTGGCATGTAGTATGTTGTCGTTTTCTTCAATGCCAATGTATTTGTGGGGTTCGTGTTCTTCTTGATCTCAGATGTCAGTGTCTTCATCTAGCTGCATATTCTTGGTATAGATCTTTTTTCCAGATCTGTGCATACACTTGGCCCATTTATTTAGGCTTGTGATGCTTGATCATCTATCAACATTCTGCTGAAACAGTCGCTGTAGTCTCGGAGGAGAGCAGTCAAATGCATCAGCCACATACTTCACAAGTATGTAGCGTTTAACACTTTGTTTTATTTTACTTCAGTCGAAGTTCTCAGAAATCAAGGGGCCCACGACCTGGGACTAACACTTGAACTCTATATGAGATACATAGATAATCGGATGTTACATTAAAGTTCTTTATCTCTCAAAAACTGAGTTAGTAAAGAAATTGAGAACATAATTTTCCTCTCCCCAATTAACCATTTTTATACGTTGTAGTGTATCTTTCATGGTGGTCTCTTAGTCTTACTGGATTCCAGGACAAGAATTTATCTAGTCTGGTGGAGTATCCAGCTTTGTGCTATTACTTGAGGTAATATCACTTGGAGAAGGTGCACCATTCCTAGAAAAAGCAGTGGGGTAGCCGTAGTGAGGAGATCTTATTTGGGCTGCGAATACTATGTGATTTTGAATATTTGGTCAGGGTTTACTTCTATGGAAAAGTATCCTCATGCCAGATTGTTCTGACAAACCCTTTTACAGAGAGACCTTAGACACCCGAGGATAGTGTCTAGTAGGCATTCAAGTTCTCCCCTCAGTGTGAGTTCTGATCTGTCTTACTAAATGTGGTTTTTGAGAAAAAGAATATCCACAAACTTCACAAGAATTAAATTTGATTTATCAGAAAAACATATCCACAAACTTGACAAGAATGTGGCTTTTCACTTTTTTTTTATTTTACTTCAGTAAGGTTTAAGAGATCAAGGGATCCTTCCTGAAGCTAATACTTGATTCCGTTATGATTTAAATTTATATCCGAGGGATCTTTTAAGAATAGATACTGTTCCCTTTATGGCTGCTATCTGTATTTCCTTACAGCTTGGTCTTCCAGGGATTGCTTCTAAGTATTTCTGAATATTCTTTTTTATTCATCCAGTCGCTCCTATCATAATCGGTATATTGTTTATTTCTTTTAGAGACCTTGTCGTTTTAAAATCATTTTTTAGGTCCTGATACTTTGTTATCTTTTCCTGTTCAACTCTATTAAGGACGTAATCATTTGGGACTGTGACATCGACAATGAGCGCAGTTCTTTCAGGCTTGTTCCATATAACAATATCTGGTTTGGATGGCCTTGTCTTTTATTTATCTGCCTGCCTGTATGGTTTTGTCATAGAACACGCTCACATTTCCATTTGATGTTATTGGTGGTGGCTCATGTTCCCAGATGTTCAGCGATCTCTCCAGTTGCATCTCTCCACAGATCTTCCAATGGATGTACTTGCATACGTTGTGACGAGTAGTGTAATGGCCATCTGCCAATAAGATTGGGCATGCAGACATTAGGGGGCTTGGACTCTCAATTGCTGAATGGCAAAACCTACATTGGCTATTTGTTTGTAGGCCAGCCGTTTTTTAAATCCATTTGTGAGTAAGCCCTGATCTTGCGCGGCTACAATGTCTTTCCTCATCAAATTAAAGTCTCCCACTCTTGAGCCATTGGAGTTGTGCATCTTTGTCTATGTACTGCTGGTTCAGCTCCTCTAGGAACTTCCCTGCTCGCTTATTTTGTTTCCATCCTTCTTTTCTTGTCTATCTCTATTTCTGTGTATTTTTTTCTTTTGATTCTTGCAACCTGTGTCGCTGGTGTATCGTGTACATTGACAGTGTTCTCCGGTATGACTCCTCCAAAGTTTTCAGCAAGCTTTGTGATTGAGGTTTGTTGATAAAGATGATCATGATGGTCATTCACCATTTTTAGTTAGGTCCGTTGAAGTTTTAATATATTTGCCCATGCTTACTATATTGGCTCGATATGTATGGTTGAATTCAGTGAAGCCTAAGCCCCCTTCTTTTTGTGGTAGGTATATCCTGTCCATGCATTGGTTTCGGTATGTTACCTTATGTAGAGATAGTTGTTTCCTGGTCTTTGTATCGAGCCTGTTTATGTTATATTGAGGCCAGTCTATAATACCGAAACCGTATGTGATCACAGGTATTGCAAGTTGGTTTATAGCAGTGATTTTGTTTTTAGGGGTTAGTTCAGATTTGAGGATCTTTTTCAGACGTACTATGTATTCCAGTTCTGCTCTACGTCTCATTTTTTCGTGGTCCACATTTATGTTTTCCTAAATACCAAGGTATGTGTATGTGGAATCCTCTCTCAAATCTTCAATGAGGCTGTAATTTATCTGAGGATGTTCGTATGTTGTTTTCCCCCTTTTTTATTGTGCATTAAGCACATTTGTCAAATCCAAACTCCATGCAGATATCCTCTGAGAATGTTTTCACAATTTCTATCAGGGAAACAAGGTGTTTTTCTTTCTCTGCATAGAGTTTTAGATCGTCCATGAAAAGTAAACGATTTACTCTTTTACTTTAATATTTTTTCTGCCTCTACTGAGATTGTACTCAGCATCACATTTTTTTAGAAGCTTGCTGAGTGGATCGATTGACTGGCAAAATAGTAGTGGTGAAAGGCTATCGCCTTGAAATATGCCTCGCTGGATGGTAATATTTGAAGACTGTATTGTCCCTTCCACGTGGTGTAGGGAAATAGATGTTTGCCACATTGTCATTTGTTTTGTAATAAAAGATCTTACAGCTTCAGACACAGCATTATCCAGGAATGAGGCACACTGTCAAATGCCTTTTTGTAGTCAATCCAAGCCATTGACAGGTTTCTTTGTCGCTTCCTACATTCTTCCAGGATTGTTTTGTTCAGAAGAAATTGATCTTTTGTCCCAAGCTTGTTTTTGTGCACCCTTTCTCTTCCTTCTCAAGGTATTCACCATCAGTCAAATGCTGATGAATTGCATCGGCAATTATTCCAGTAAGCCATTTGTATGTGGTTGAAAGGCAGCAGATAGGCCGGTATTTATTTGGCAAATGTGTTTCCTGGCTCTTGGGTTTCAGAGTTGTTTTGCCAATAGTGAGCCATTCTGGTGGTTCTTCTTTGCCACTAATAATTTGGTTGAATGCTAGAGCATAGTGTTGGTGTAGTGTCATCAGCCTTTTTAGCCAGAAATTTGGAATGTTATCAATTCCTGGGCTTTTGAAGTTGCTGTAGTGGATTATCTTTTTATTTACATCTGCTTTTGTAATTTCCAACGCTGACATTTCTTCCTTGCTCCTTTTATTGTGCCTATCCACTCCCTCTCCCGGTGTTGTTGTGGGTCCTCATACAATGCCCTCCAGAATTTATCGATCTGTTCTTGTGTTGGTGGTGACGTTACTTCGATATTATCTCTCATGAGATTTCGGTACACTATTCTTGGGTTTCAGTCAAACAACCTGTTTATGGACTAAATTTTTTGTTGATTTTTTTTTATTTTTGCGGCAAAGCCCTTCATTTTAGCCTGATTTTCTGCTATATGGGCTCTTAGTTGGTTCGTGGTTTGAAGGGAGTGTCGAGATTTTAAAGTTCTCACCTTTTTCTTTAAGTTTGTCCGGGATTTTCGGTCCGCAGGAAAGAAGATATCTGGGATATTTCTTTTCTGAGACCATTTGTCCTTTTTTGGAGTTTGGTTTTCCAGATTGGTTCATTTGGTTTAAGCCTCCTGTGTGCTCCTTTTTTCCTTTCTGATGTTTGGGGAAGGAGTTTTGTTTGGATAAATCATGCGGCCCCATATGTTGCATGGTTGATTTATGTTAACGAAGCATCTACTAACTTAGAGAGGGCATCGTTCACTTTTACAGCGAGATGTTTGAAGGCCTTGGTCATCTTTATTTGGACCAGTCTGGGTCGGTATTGTAGTTGTAGATGCCTAGTTCTTTCGATTTGATTGGCGAGCAGGTTCTCTAGCTCAATCTGCTCTGCATCTATCAGTAGATTTTGAGTATTATTTTGACTCTGTCGTCTCCTCAAAATCTGGTGGTATTGTTTTTTTGACATGCCATTCATTGATGAGGAGATTTTGGTGGGTGCTCCTTCTTTCGGTGGAGATTTCTCCATTGTGTCACGTGCCTGTGCCGCAGGGTTTGTTGCTGGGCTATATATATTGACTGTCTGGTTAGGTTCCTGCATAGTATATATAGAGTATTGGGATTTTAAAGTTCTCGCCTTCTTCTTTAAGTTTTAAGTTTTGTCGGGATTTTCGGTTCGCAGGAAAGAAGATATCTGGGATATTTCTTTTCTGAGACCATTTATCCTTTTTTGGAATTTGGTTTTCTAGACTGGTTTATTTGGTTTAGGCCTCCTGTGTGCTCCTTTTTCCTTTCTGATGTTTGGGGAAGCAGTTTTGTTTGGATAAACCATGCGGCCCCATATGTTGCATGGTTAATTTCTATTAACGAAGCATGTGTTGGTACTAACTTTGAGAGGGCATTGTTCACTTTTACAGCGAGATTTTTGAAGGCCTTGGTCATCTTTATTTAAACCAGTATGGGTCGGTCTTGTAGTTGTAGATGCCTAGTTCTTTCAATTTGATTGGCGAGCAGGTCCTCAATCTGTTTTGCATCAGTAGATTTTGAATGTTATTTCGGCTATGTCGTCTCCTCGGAATCTGGTGCTTGTTCCGTAGTGTTTGTTGTTGGGCTATATATATATATATTGGCTGTCTGGTTAGGTTCCTGCATGGGGACGAGGTTGTCGATTGGGCACTCCCCGTTTGTCGCCATCTGGTGGTGCAGCGTTTTAGTTTTGCAATCTCATCATATGAGAATGTTCCACTCATCAAAAAGTTGGATTTCTGGGAAGTCAGTCTTCCCTTTGGGATGTTATTTTTGTATGAGCAATGGTGGTAGAAAATTCTTTGCCTTCTGCACACCATTCTTTCAGCCCTGTATATTTGGCTTTGGCATACTCCATTGCCTATATAAGGGCCCACTTTTCTTCCCGGCTCCACTGTGTTTCATGGTGTTCTCCCTGGTCTTTTTGGGATTTGAAATCAGTTTCAGCCACTTTTATGGCTCTCTCCTTTATATAATAAATCTCATGTGGAGGTATATATTTATCAATTTGTGAGACTATAGAGAGTAATTTTTTGGTTGTAGTTGCCTCCGGTTTTTCTCTTGGTAGATCCGTTTTTTTGTTTGGCCCTCGAATATTTTGTCCTTGCACCAACCCCATTTTTCAAATCTTGAATATTTGAAGCAGTAAAGGTTTCTTCTTTTCCGAAATCGACCAATTCACTGTTTTATAATTACGTTTTCTTGTGGTCTTTGCTTGGTTTTGCCGGAGTCCAGGATCAGAATTTGTCTGGTCTGGTGGATTCTCCAGCATAGTGTTGCTGCCTGTAGTAATATCACTGGGACAATTTACACTGTTATTTTCCACGTATGGCTCAGTGCATAGCCATAACGAGGAGACCTTTTTCTCCTGGGCGTCGTCCTGCCAGTGTTTACTTTTGATTATTTTCTTGTTCATATATTTTTGGGGAACATTTGGTAGGGGTTTACTTCCTGAAAGAAGCATCCTCATATTTGTATATCAATCCATGTACCTTTGCAGGGACACTCTAAGATACACTAATAAACTCCTTTACAGAGAGACCTAAGATACAGGAGGTCTGTATCTAGTAGGCTTCCCATTCTCTCCTTTGCCAGTGTGTGTTTCATATGTGTAACTAAAATTGATTTTAGAGAAAATTAATGTTTTCATTGCTCACAAGAATATGACATTTCGCTTTTTTGTTTTATTTTACTTCAGTTGAAGTTCTCAGAAATCAAGAGGCCCACAACCTGTGACAAACATTGAAGTCTATATTAGATACATAGATATTCGAATGTTCCATTAAAGTTCTTTATCTCTTAAAAACTGAGTTAGTAAAGAAATTGAGAACATACTTTTTCTCTCCCCAATTAACCATTTTCATACGTTGTAGTATATCTTTCAGTTTGGTCTCTTCGTCTTACTGGATTCCAGGACAAGAATTTATCTAGTCTGGTGGAGTATCCAGCTTCTTTCTATTACTTGAGGTAACATCACTTGGAGAAGGTGCACCCGTCTTTGTAAAAGCTAATGTGGGTTAGCCATAGTGAGGAGATCTTATTTGGGCAGCGAATACTATGAGATTTTGAATATTTGGTCAGGGTTTTCTTCTATTGAAAAAGTATCGTCATGCCAGGTTGTTCTGACAAACCCCTGTAGAGAGAGACCTTAGACACTCAAGGATAGTGTCTAGTAGGCCTTCAAGTTCTCTTTCACCAATGTGTTTTCATATGTGTAACTAAATTGGTTTTTGGGGAAAATAATTTTTATATTGTTTACAATATGGCTTTTCGTTTGTTTGTTTTTTACTTCAGTAAGTTTTAAGAGATCAAGGGGCTCCCTCAATTTATGCCTGCTAATTGTATTTCGTTACAGCTTAGTCCTCCAGGGATTGTTTCTAAGTATTTATGAAGATTCATTTTTATTAAGCCAGTTGCCCCTTTCACAACAACCGGTATGATGTTTATTTCTTCCAGAAACCATGTCGTTTTCAGATCATTTTTTTAGGTCCTGATATTTTTTTTTATCTTTTCTCGTTCAGCTCTTTTGAGGCCAAAATCATTTGGGACGGTTACATCCTTTTGGGCTTGTTCCATATTACAATATCTGGTTTGATGACCTTGTCCTTTATGTAACTGCCCGTCTGTATGGCTTTGTCATAGAACACGGTCACATTTCTGTTTGATGTTATCGGTGGTGGTTCATGTACCCAGTTTTTCGGCGATCTGTCAAGCTGCATCTCTCCATAGATCTTCCAATGTAGGTACTTACATACTTTGTTTTGACGGGCAGTGTAAAGGCTACCTTCCAATAAGATTGGGTATGCAGACATTAGATGGCTTGGGCTTTCAATAGCGTGTGGCAAAACCTACACTGGCCATTTGTTTTTAGGCAAGCCATTTTTTAAATGCCGTTGTGAGTAAGCCCTGATGTTGCCCGGCTACAATAAGTCTTTCCTCATCAAATGGAAGTCTCCCACTCTTGAGCCATTGCAGTGAAGCATCTTTATGTATGTACTTCTGGTTCAGCTCCTCTAGGAACTTTCCTGCTCTCTTATTTTATTTCCTCCTTCTTTTCTTGCCTCTATCTCCATTTCGGTGTATTTTCTCTTTTTATCCTTGCAATCTGTGTCGCTGGTTAATCATGTACGTCGACAGTGTTCTGCGGTATGACTCCTCCAAAGTTTTCAGCAAGCTTTGTGATTGAGGTTTGTTGAGAAAGGTGATCATAATGGCCTTTCACCATTTCCATTGTCATGTCCGTTGAACTTCTAATATATTGGCCCATGCTTACTATAGTCGCTTGATATTTATGATTGAATTCAGGCCTCCTTTTTTCGTGATAGGTATATCCTGTTCATGCATTGGTTTCGCTACGTTACCTTATGTAGGGATAGTCGTTTCCTGGTCTTTGTATCGAGCCTGTTTTTGTTATATTGAGGCCAGTCTATAATACCGAAACCGTATGCGATCACATGTATTGCAAGCTGGTTTATAGCTATAATTTTGTTTTGGGGATATTTTTCAAACGTACACTATATTTCTGTTCTGCCCCACGCCTAATCTTATCGTGTTCAACATTTATGTTTTTCTCAATGGCGAGGCATTTGTGTGTGGAATCCACTTCAAAATCGTCAATGAGTCTGTCATTGATCTGTAGATGTTCAGATGTTGTTTTTCCCTTGTTTTATTGTATACATTTATCAAATCGCTTTTACTTCAGTAAACTTTAAGAGATCAAAGGGTTCATTCCTGGAGCTAACACTTGATTCCGTTGTGATTTAAATTTATATCCGAGGGCTCTTTTAAGGATATATGCTGTTTCCTTTATGGCTGCTATCTGTATTTCATTACAGCTGGGTTTTCTATGGATTGTTCCTAAGTATTTATGAAGATTCTTTTTTATTAAGCCAGTTGCTCCTATCACAACCGGTATAATGTTTATTTCTTTCAGAGACCATGTCGTTTTTAGATCATTTTTTAGGTCCTGATATTTTGTTATTTAGGTCCTGATATATAATCGCCAGTGTGTGTTTCCATATGTTCAACTAAACTTGATTTTCGAGAAAAAGAATGTTTACATTGTTCACAAGAATATGGCTTTTCGCCAGAATGTGTTCTCATATGTGTAACTAAATGTGCTTTTTGAGAAAAAGAATGATTACATTGTTCACAAGAATATGGCTTTTCGCCAGAATGTGTTCTCATATGTGTATCTAAATTAGCTTTTGTAGAAAAAGAACGTTTACATTGTTCACAAGAATATGGCTTTTCGCCAGAATGTGTTCTCATATGTGTATCTAAATTAGCTTTTTTAGAAAAAGAACGTTTACATTGTTCACAAGAATATGGCTTTTCGCCAGAATGTGTTCTCATATGTGTATCTAAATTAGCTTTTTTAGAAAAAGAACGTTTACATTGTTCACAAGAATATGGCTTTTCGCCAGAATGTGTTCTCATATGTGTATCTAAATTAGCTTTTGTAGAAAAAGAACGTTTACATTGTTCACAAGAATATGGTTTTTCTCCAGTGTGAGTTCTTATATGTATCGCAAGATGTGATTTACGTGAACATGAATATGGACATTGTTCACAAGAATATCGCTTTTCTCCCATGTGATTTCTAATATGTTTCGCTAGATGTTGTTTCTTAGAACGTGAATATTGACTTTTTTCACGAAAATATGGCTGTTCAGTGTGAGTACTCATATGCATCGCTAAATTGGGTTTCTCAGTACGTGAATAATGATGCTGTTCCCAAGAATATGGCATTTCCCCAGTGTGAGTACTCATATTCATAGCTAGATTTGGTTCCTCAGAACCTGAATGTTGACATTGTTCCCGAGAATATTGATTTTCGCTAGTGTTAGTACTCATATGCATAGCTGCATTCGGTTTCTCTGAACGTGAATATTGACATTGTTCATGAGAATATGGCATTTCTCCAGTGTGTGTACTCATTTGCATCGCTAGACTTGGTTTCTCAGTACGGGAATATTGATATTGTTCCCAAGAATATGGAATTTCCCCAGCGTAAGTACTCATATTCATAGCCAGATTTGGTTTCTCATAACGTGGATATTGACATAGTTCACGAGAATATTGATTTTCTCTAGCATTAGTAATTGTATGCATCGGTAGATTTAGTTTCTCGGTACGTGAATATTGATATTGTTCCAAAGAATATGGCATTTCCCCAGTGTGAGTACTCATATTCGTAGCTAGGTTTGGTTTCTCATAACCTGAATATTGACATTGTTTACGAGAATATGGATTTTCTCTAGTGTTAGTACTCATATGCATCGCTAGATTTGGTTGCTCAATACGTGAATATTGACTTTGTTCCCAAGAATATGGTTTTTCTCCTGTGTGAGTCCTCATATGCATTGCTAGATTTGGTTTCTCAGTACGTGAATATTGATATTGTTCATGAGAATATGGCTTTTCTCCAATGTGAGTACTCATATGCTTCGCTAGATTTGGTTTCTCATAACGTGAATATTGACATAGTTCACGAGAATATGAATTTTCTCTAGTATAAGTACTCATATGCACCGCTAATTTTTGTTTCTCAGAACGTGGATATAGATATTGTTCACGAGAATATGGTATTTCTCCAGTGTGAGTTCTCATATGCATCGCTAGATTTGGTTTCTCAGTACGGGAATAAGTATATTGTTCCCAGAAATATGGCATTTCCCCAGTGTGAGTATTCATATTCATAGCTTGATTTGGTTTCTCAGAACCTGAATGTTGACATTGTTCCCGAGAATATTGATTTTCTCTAGTAGTAGTACTCATATGCCTAGCTAGCGAGAATATGGTATTTCTCCAGTGTGAGTTCTCATATGCTTTACTGAATTTGATTTATCAGAACAAACAATTTCACATGAATCCGATTTTATCCGTAGCAAATATTAAAGAAAATATAGACATAATTGGATTTAAAACAAGCGTTCAAGCAGGAACATCTGCAATGACAAAAATAAATTACATTAACTTTTATTATTTATTGACAATATTATTTGTAGTAATTTGTATTAAAATATTTTTTAAATTTCTATCGTTATGGAATTCTTTTTTTTAATTACATTTTCACCCTAAGCAAGGCACATTGCCACTGTGGTGTAGAGGGGGTACTATCAAGTGCAGCAGCTACTGGGGCACTATATTGAGATTTGGGCAGCAAGATGTCGGTTCACGTTACAGTTGAACTTCTGAATGTCAGTACAGTTGGGGAAGCAGGGACCTGGGATGGAATTCCAGAGTCTAGCGGTTCTGGGGAAGAAACAACTGGAGTAGAAAGATCTTCTTTATCTAGGGATCTCTACTGTGTGGGGTGGGATTTTGCTGCCTGTCGGGTTTGTCAAGGGTGTCTACGTCGTGGAGGCACGTGGCTGTGTAACATGATAAGGGCTGTCCCCTTTTCATGTAAGTATAAAAATAGAGAGATTATTTAAAACGAAAATAAAATTAGAGAAAGCAGAAATCGAACCCTGGAATAATTTTTAAAGAACAATAAGTTTAAATGGAATGTCCAGTAAATTGTTAACTCTGATGAAATAAATAATAAACTATTCAATTGTTAGAAAGAATGTGGATAATAAAATATGGGTTAAATAAATTAGATATGTAGGATGAATTCCTTTGTAAAACATCAAAGAAAAATAGGTTATTGGGAAATCATAATGTCGGAAAAACGTGCAAAGTCACGCATGTTGAAACACATGAATTTTGCTCACGTGGTCGGCATGCATGGATTTCTCAATATAGGAAGTGAGAGTTAGTTAGTTAGAGAGACAGTCAGTGAGAAACTCAGAGAGAGTCTGGAGTTTGGAATTCGAACGTCTAGGAAGCGAGACGTCACTTTGAAACTAAAATGTGAAGCTTTGAATTCTTGATGAGGAAACCACGACCGGTCGTGAAGAAATAAACCCATTATGTGTTTTGATAAAAACGTCGGCTTGTGTTTGTGATTCTTGCAAAAAGGTAAAGTGACAATTGTATCATATGTCTATATATCTGTATTATAAAATGTCATTACATACACGTCTCGACATCTCATATACACAATGTGAATCTACATCATATCTACACTAAGACTGTCTGAACACTATCTCCTTCACTCTAAGAGCTTTCTTCTTCTACACGTTTAAGGAAAGAACATTTAATATATAAGAATCGTAATAGCATGAACAATCTCTCATAACATGAACAATCTCTCTGTCTCTTACAACAACATATTAAGACACCTTTATAACCTGCTTAATTACAAGTATAAATACATTTATAAGGAACTTGAGATGGAAAGCCTACCATTTTGATAATTACCAAAATGAAACCACAGAACCAATACACCACCAACCTGGAGAAATAAAAGAAACTATCCTCAGACAAGACAATGAAGAAAGAAAAGCAGCGAAATACTACAGACTAAAAACATACAAAAACCCTAAGAGAAACATAGACACTGAAAATTTTGAAAATGACTTAATCAACCTGATTAAAAATATTAAATTTAAGAGAAATAAAAAATATATCACTCCAACACTTAAAAAAATAAATAAATTTTCAAAATCTATTTCTATAAGCCACCAAAATAAACTCATAGTACCGGCAGATAAAACTGGAAATTTCTACACAATGGACTATATACAATAAAAAAATCTAATATATAAAGAACTTAATAAAAATTATAAAACTACTAATAAATCAGCACTAAATAAAATAAATAATGATGCAAAAAACATTTTAACTAAACTTAAAATAGATAAATACACAGAAATAACGGTACCAGGTACCCCGAGATTTACTTTAAAAGACCACAAACATAGCTTCAATATTAACCCTACTATTAGACTCATTTGCCCCTCGTAAAACATATTAGACAGAATTATCCCCAAAATTAAATCTATAATAAAATATATGGCAATCTTCTAACCAAGTAATCGACTGGTTTTCTAATATTCAAAATAAAAATAATATTAAATTTCTTTCTTTTGACATTGAATCATATTACCAATCTATATCACCTATCCTACTTAATAAATCTCTATTAATGGCACGAAAATTAACTAATATAACTCAAGACGAAATTAAACTAATACTTATAGCTAGACAGTCTTTAATAACATTTGATAATAAATATTGGACCAGAAAAAATACCCCTAACCACTTCAACATTTTAATGGGATCGACGGACTCAACTCAGGTCACTGATCTAGTTGGCCTTTTCCTTTTAAATGAAATACATTGTATACTCCATAAACAATTCAAACTTGAAGGAGGGCTATATAGAGATGATGCAGTTTTCATAACGAATTCTACTAATAAAAATTATGAAAAAGCAATTAAAGCTCTACATAAATTATTTAAAAATTATGGACTTAGTATAAAAATCGACCCTAATAAAAAATTGTTAATTTCTTAGACATAACCTTAAATCTTGAAAATTCTACCTTTGAACCATACCATAAACCTAACCAATCGATTCTATATGTCCACAATCAATCAAACCACCCTAAATCAATATTAAAATCAATAGTTCCGAATATCGCTCTAAGAATTTCTAGACTGTCTTCTACTAAATCAATATTTACCAAAAATGAAAAATACTATAATGAAGCCCTTAAAAACTCTGAATATAATTCACAAATTAAATTCATAAATGAAAATGATAGAAACATAAACTGCATTAAAAATAAACCTATTAAGAGCGTAATAACATATAATATGGCAATGTCTTCCCGTATACGAGTTAAGAAAAATAACCAAGAGACAAAAAAAGATAAAACCAAACTACAAATATTAGATAATAATACAAATAAACAGCAAACTAAAACCCATAAACGTAAGAATAGACACAAGGAGATCCTATGGTTCAACCCCCCGTATTCCAAAAACCTAGAAACAAACATAGCCAGAGAATTTTTTTAAATATTAGATAAGAACTTTAAAGCCCCCCATAGATATAATAAAATTTTCAATAAGAACACAATTAAAGTCTCTTACTCTACTATGCCTAACCTTCATCAGAAAATAATTAGCTCTAATAATAAGAAAATTAATAAACTACAAAATACAACTATACAAAATACATCGGACTGTAACTGTAGAAGAAAAAATAAATGTCCCCTACAAGGCTCATGTAAAATTAAAAATGTTATCTATAGCTGCACAGTATCAAAAACTCCAAATATACAAGAACCTATCAACAGCCATAACTCAACTACCAGATTAAATAATAACACCAACTTAAATCAATCTACCGATCAATTATTAACCAACCCACCACATTATAATCCAACAATAGACCTAACGGAAAATAATCACAATAATCAAGAGGTAATATATATTGGTTCCATATCTGGCCCAATAAAACATAGAATTTCAACGCACAAACATTCTTTTAAAAATAACTCTCTATCAAACCAAACTACTCTATCCAACTATATTTGGCAACTAAAAAATAGCAATATTCCTTTCAACTTAAAATGGCAAATAATTGAGACTTGCAAATCATATAAACCAGGAGATAAATTTTGTCCACTATGTACAAAAGAAACCCTAAAAATTTTAAAATATGAAGACATAAAAAATATAACCAAACTAGTAAATTCAAGACACGAGCTTCTGACATGTAATCATAAACGTTGGTTTAAATTTAATAAATATAAACCACCTTAAATCATTAAAAATTACTCATTAGTAAAAATAGATTACAATTTTTTTTTTTAATAAATTAAGTTAGACCAATTACCTCCCCTAGACCCGTAAATCAAATAATAAATAAAGTCAATAATACATGACAATTATCTCCCCTTAAAAACTTGCAAAATAAATACTCTCTCTATATATATTAACTGTAGCGTCTTTAAATCAAAATACGCTAACGGAAACAATTTACTGCACGAGCGTCACCCTTTTAAAATTCATCATTCAATAAAATAAAAAGCTATAGCAAACATCTAAATGACTACTTTAAACAAAGTTCCTGATTTCAAAAAAAGAAAAACTAAAAGGTAACTATCTCTATATATTTTTAAATCAAATTTATTATGTAAATTCAAAAATATATATTTTTTCTACTCATTTCTATCTATAACCTATATTAATTTTCTTATAAATTTTAAATCCAAACCTTTTATTTCATTTTTTTTCAGATTCATCTGCCTTACTTTTAATGCTAGGTTTGTTTATGGTGTCTTTTAAATTCAATAAAAATCCTCCTAAATTTACTGATGAGGAGACCGTGCTTACCAAAAAAACTATATATAATTATTCTACATAACTTCATGTATACCACAAATAAAAAGCACGGATTTCCGAAACGATCGTACAGATAATTGACTTTGTTGTTATTCCTTCTTATGAAACTGATTTTTAATTTAATTAAAATTTGATTTTTAAATTAAAAATTTTTTTTTAAATTTTCAAATTGAAAATCACTTTACTTTATATATATATATATATATATATATATATATATATATATATATATATGGAGAGAGAGAGAGAGAGGTGTGTGCAGACACACACAAAATATAATAAGTTTAAACTAAAATGAGATGGTCATTAAAAGATAATGTTAATATTATTCATTTAAAATTAGGCTAAGACCAGTAATACAGAATTAAAATAAAGCAAAATTCAGATGGAAACGATAAATTATTAAAAGCTGACCATAAAAAGTTATCACCCGTTCATCGCAAATGTACAAGAAAGATTAAAATTGAAAAAATAACAACTTAAGAATAAAAAGTATTTTAATTAAATGATTAACATAACCAGCAGAGGATGAAGAATATTTTAATTAATATTTCATTCAAATGAACCTTTTTAACTTCTGTTCATTCATAAGAAATAACAACTAAGCAAAAAATAATATTTGAATAGAATCTAAAATTTGAAGATGTAGTCTAGTATTTGAGAAATAAATTAAATAAATTGTTAAGAATTATAACAATAAATAAAAATTTTAAAAAGTATATTTGTCAACCATTACTTTGGTAAAATATGCAACCAATTTGACATAATAAAAAAAGAGTAAAACGAAACGAAATTTTAATTTCTATTCCATTTTTAAAACAACTCAAAAAGTAGATTGCTTTCGACAAGTTTTAACTTCTATTCTACTTGAAATTATTTTTTTACTGGATGATTTTTTTCGTAATTCTTGAAATTAAAATTTATTTTTACCTGACAAGTAAGTACGTAATTCTGTTCTCATCTGAAATGCGTTTTATAAAAGATCACTAATTTACACACTCACCGAGATATAAATGGTAAATTAAAAATGTTCATTCACAATGACAAGCATCTAGAAAATAATTTATTATTAAAGAAATTTTCATTTCGTAAATTTTATTTCACAATAAAATAATAAATCATTTTTTATGCTTTTAAATTGGACTAAAAATAATTTTTTTTAAATTTCAAATTTAACATAATTTTTTGTGGCACTTGTATAGTTTAATCAAGACATTAAAAACTGAAAATATCGAAGAAAAAAAAAAGGTTATATTTTACGTATCCGTTTTGGACAGAAGATCTCAAAAAAAAAAATTTTTTTAAGTTCACTTAATTTGATTGAGAATTTTTTTTTTTTTACAGCAATAAATCGCGTTTTTATGACAGCGCGTGGAAGGTAGAATCTGGAATTTTTTTGAACGCGCCACGGGGAGATAACTCAATTTAAAGCGACAACACTCTCTCCCCATCTTTAATGCTAGCGTTTCTTCTTAAAAATTGAACCTTTTGTTCGGTATCAAAAATTGTTTTTTCGCTGTAAAAAAAAAAAAAAAAAAAAAAAAAAAAAAATTAAATAGAACAACAAAAATTAAATAAAATAAAATTTACAAAAATAAAATAGAACAACAAAAAAAAAAAAATACTGGATGAAATAAAGTGACTTTCTTTTTTCAGAGTACTTCATTCTATGACGGATACGTACAATTGACACTTTTTTTCGATATTTTCATTTTTTTTAAATATCTTTATTAAACGGTGCAAGTACCTTTCTTTTTTCAAAATTTTTAAATTATAAAATCTGTGTTTTTATAAACAGTATTGGGAAATATTAAAATATAAGGTGCTTTTATTACATCTAAAGTCGAAATACAGACTTTAAAATAAAACTAATTGTATCTAAAGTTGAAATACAAACTTTCAAGTAAAACCACTGGTATCTACTTTATTATCATGCCACAGTAAATGAACAGATCCAAAAATTGCGAAAAACGATAAGGTAGAAAATAAATATTAATTAAATATGTTTCGAATACAATGAACGAAAATTGAGTAAAACCAATGGTGTATACTTAATTACCATGTAACACTTACGAACATATCCAAAATTACGAAAAACGATAAAATTAAATATAAATGAAAATACGTTTCGAATACAATTAACGTAAATAAAAAAGAAACCGAAGAGTTCGAATCGTAACAAAGGAAGTATTTTTTTTATCTTAGGAATTTTAGCAGAACTTTATTCACTTCCAAATTTAGTTTTGGTACTTGTATATTTTAATCAAGACATTAAAAAAATGAAAATATTGAAAAAATAATATTGTACGTAGCCGTTATGGAACGAAGTTCCCCGAAAAAAAAAATCACTAAACTTTATCAAGTATTTTTTTTTTTACAGAGGAAAATCCCATTTTAATGAGATCAATCTATCGTTGCCATTTGGCTGTTTACGGGCACGAGGAGGTGTGGGTGGCTTTAAACGAAAAATTGATAAAAAAAATGACAAAATAAAAAAGGATTAAAAAAGGGCAAAGATATTGTGTAAAATAAGAGAAACAAAAAAGCTAAAATATATATTAAGTTGGAGGGGGTGTCGCTACCCGATCGATCTCATTAAAATTTGATTTTCCTTGGAAAAAAAAATACTTGATCAAATTAAGTGATTTTTTTTTTTTTGCATGAAAACTTTATTCCATAACGAGTACGTACAATATATTTTTGTTAAAGTTTTAGTTTAGCGACACCTCGGCATTCACCTTTAATTTGTCGATTTTTATAAGTTTTCGAGTACGGTGAGCACGAATATCGCATTTATTATTTGCGCAAACACGCAGTTTTTTTTACATAGACATCACGGCATTATCAAGGCCAAGAGGTCCCTAGAGGATAAAGGTTAAAGAGTGTACAGTAGAAATTGGACAATATTGTAATCATTAGTAATGGAAAGTCGGTAATGGCTCAACAAGAACTTGTTTACGTTGGACGTAAACAAAACAATATTGTAGTCAGCCGGAAAATTCTACAGGCGTGCAGTTCTAAGAAAGAAGCTTTGCTCATGGAATCTACGTTTAGGTTTAGGCACAGATAAAGAGTGGGGGAAATAATTGATAGTGTTTACAGCTAGACGAGTGTTTCTTGTGAAAGTTTGGCGATGGGGGACAATAGACTAATGCTCAGTCGACCACTTTCCATGAAAATAACGATACATCAGAGACAAACTCGCAACATCTCTTCTGTGAGAGAGGTTGCAGGGAAGAGAAAAGGACATCTACGAGGCTACGAAGTTTATCTTGAACTCTATCAAGGCAGGACAAGTCCTTTCTAGCAGCTATTCGTATTTGAAGACATTCAGTATCCAACGTAATCCTTATCATTTTTAATGGCGGTCATCTTGTTTTCCAATAACGAAAAACACGCCAAAAAAGGCATGTGAAGGAATGCCCTCTTCTCCATACTGTTAAAAACCCGCCGAATATATGTCACCCTATGTCACGGTAACATATATTAAGCGAGTTTTTAACAGTATTTCATCCAGTTTGTTTTTTTATTTATAACACCCTTTCCCAAACTTACCGTGTTAAAGAGAGAGAGTCAGACGCCATCTTGAATTTCAAATACATTGGTGAACACTGTATGGTTTTCGAGCTGAATAAACATGTTATTGTTACATTGAATAAAAACACGAAAATTATATCCATTTAGGTAGAAAAGTAACTTATCTTGCTTTTGATAACATTTATTTGTTATATATTTGTTTTTTGACAACTTTTTCGAATCTATGTGTACAGTAATACAAACCCGCATATCTTATGTTTTTCGTTTTTTTTGGGGGGGGGGGGCACAGCACTCCCGCCCACATCCCTCCACCGCCTTCCCCAAATGTAAACACTGAAATTATGTGAAATGTTGAATAGTATTCTACTCGATAAAGATCGGCGCGTGACTTATGGAAAAACGGTTAATTAAACTGCAGAAGTACCTTTTAACTTACACAAGTTCTATAATGGAATACCCTCCCCCCAAAAAAAGGAATGAAAAAGATAACCGCTCGAGAAACTTACCGACAGCAATATTTTTACTTTTAAATGAGGCGAAAACTTCTTTATTTTATGAAAAATATTTCTTGTCAAATTTGGATAACTACTTGTTTGCGCAAAAAATGAATGCGATATTCGTTCTCGACGTACGCGAAAACCTTTGACAGTCGAAAATTAAAGGTGAATGCCGAGGGATCGGTAAACTAAAAATAATGCCATTTTTTTTTTCATTTTTTAATGTCTTGATTAAACTGTACAAGTACCTTGTTGTTTTTGTAAATTAATTTTCTACATCTTCGTTTTTTTTTTTTTTGTAAATTAATTTTCTACATCTTCGTTTTTTTTGTAAATTAATTTTCTACATCTTCGTTTTTTTTGTAAATTAATTTTCTACATCTTCGTTTTTTTTTTGTAAATTAATTTTCTACATCTTCGTTTTTTTTTTGTAAATTAATTTTCTACATCTTCGTTTTTTTTTTTTGTAAATTAATTTTCTACATCTTCGTTTTTTTTTCGTAATTTTTGGACATTACTGCGACATGATAAAACCGGGATGGGCGATTTTTCATCATATATTTTGGTTAAATAAATGTTTAAATTTTACATTATAAAAGTCTATTTTTTATGTTTGTAAAAAATTTGTTTAAAAGTTAAAGTAAAGTTTGTAAGGCAAGTGAAAAAGAAACTCATGTAGTGTTTTTTTTTAATAAAACTAACATTGACTTAAAACATAATACACTTTGTTCTCATAGTAATGCCATGTTCCATATAAAATATTCATGAATTATTTGGTTTTCATTACTTTCTGTTAAAAATAAAAAAACAGCAAAAAAACGTTTTTCTTGCGTGTGTGAAAAATACTATTTATTAGTTGTGAATTCAAAGTTAAATCCAGTTTCTACCGTATATTTTGTTTATTGTTAAATGAAAAATGTTCATTTACAATGGCTGGCATCTAAAAAATAATTTATTATTAAAGAAATTTTCATTTTGTAAATTTGTTTTCATAATAAAACAAATCATTTTTTTTTGTTTTTTTAAATTGGACTAAAAATAATAAAAAAAAAACCTTTCACATCATTTATTTTTGGCACTTGTATAGTTTAATCAAGACATTAAAAACTGAAAATATCTCCAAAAAAAAAGAAGAAGAAAAAAAGGTTATATTTTACGTATCTGTTTTGGACAAAATATCTCAAAAAAAAAAAAAAAAAAAAAAAAAAAAAAAAGAAAGTTCACTTAATTTGATTGAGTAAGTTTTTATTTTTTATTTTTTTACAGCCGTAAATCACGTATTATGACAGCACGTGGAAGGTAGAATCTTGGAATTTTTCGGAACAAGCCACGGGGAAAGAACTCAATTTAAAGCGCCAACACTCCCCATCCTTAATGCTAGCTTTTCTTCCTAAAAGTCGAAAGAGGCCGTTACGGTTGCTGTTCTTTTAATATGACGATTGTTTGGAATACCGTTGATTTATGTTGCGACATTAGCAAATTAAAGTAAATTTTGAAGTTAAATAAATTAATTGTAAAAGCCTTTAAAAAAAATCCTTATATGTAACATATGTAAAATTATATTTGGGAATTTAATAGAAAACCCCCACAAACGAAAAATGGATAAAAAATTCAAATATATGGCAAATTAATGTTACCAAAGGCAAGATAAATTACCTACCTGAATAAGTTATGTGTGATTGTACATATGTTAAAGCGTCTATTTAATCTGAAACACAAGTAGTGCCGATTTGGTAAGTTAGGACGAGAAAATGGCTGACATGCAATCATTTAACTGGGAAGTCTCGATAATCGCTTAAATCATAACAACAAAGCAATATACTGATTGAAATTTACCCAATTAATATCACGGTGACACTTTTGGATCAATTTCCTTCAGTATTTAGTTTATTTGTAAAGTTTTAAGCCAGTAATGGCACTCCAAAGAAGGCATTTCTTGTCGGTCATAGTTTCTTTTTAACTCTGCAACTCGGCACTTATTTTTTTTATTTTTTTCGAACGGAATAAAACTTCATAATACGTTAAAAATTCAAAGCTTATCCAGATACATAAAAGAATAACTTATCTTGCCTTTGGTAACATTTTTTGGTTCTTTGTTTGAATTTTTTAAACCTTTTTTCTTTGTTTGTTGGCTTCTATGAACAATTTTATTTTCAGCTTAAACATTTTTAAGTATTTTTTCTAGCACTCCATGGTATATTCGAAAATGAATTATATATATATATATATATATATATATATATATATATATATATATATATATATGAAGGCATCATAAAAATTCTAAGAATATTTCTTGGGTATTTGCCCCTCATCGTACGAGTTACTTCCTTCGATTCAGTTTGTGTGTAATGTTGAATGGTCGGAATGTACAACATTTGATTTGTGGTTCACAACGTTGTGTTGTTGAAGTAGAATTGCGTTAAACTATTGATATCATCGATTATTATTCGATTCACTGGCAGAAAAAAAAACAGAAACAGATTTTGTTGCTAAAAATAATTGTTTATCATAATAATTAGAAGAATTAATTCGAGTCAATTTTTTTTTTCAGACTAATTTTGCTTATTTATAGGTTATATTCAATTTTTAAGGTATCTGTTGTTCATTAAATTATAGATGAAACTACAGAATAGATTTTTTTAGCCACCGCTCGCTATGTAAAGTATGAGTTTCTAAATAACCCAATTATGTCAGCACGGCCCGTATTTTGTATAAGTACTCGAAAGTTGTGGTATTAGTGCAGAGAGTGATCCACGCTATTTTTTAAATCGTATTTTCAAGCTTAATTAAAGGTTTATGATGTATTTTTATTCACTTGTAAGGTTAAAGTATAGAATAGGTACAAAATACCCTCCCCTCCACATGTTAAGAATGGCTTTTTAAATAATAACGTTATTACTTACGTCCGGATAACTCTCTGCACTAGTACCAGAAATTTAATTTTACTCCTTACAAATTCAATTACAACTTTGGTACTAGTGCAGTGAGTGATCCGGACGTAAATAATAACGTTATTATTTAAAAAGCCATTCTTAACATGGGGAGGGGAGGGTTTTTTGTACCTATTCTATACTTTAACCTTACAATTGAATAAAAAACATAATAAAACTAATTAAACTTGGAAATACGATTTAAAAAATAGCGCGGATCATTCTCTGCACTAGTACCAAATTTCTTTACCATTAAATTTTTTAATCAAGATCTGGTAAACGCAAGATTTGCTAAACGAGAAATCAAAATTTTCATAGAAATAAAATAAACATTTTTTTTATTTTGAATGCATTAAATTGTTAATTGTTAGTGAATAAAACAAAATATCGAAAAATAAAAACTTACCTTTACTTCTAAGCAATTTCAATACGAAAAAAAAGGCCATGAAAATTGGATTATTTTTTTTTTGTTTCAAAACTGTAAATTTTGTTCGGTTTCTTGGGATTTTTTGGGTAAATTCATACAAATTCGATTCTGCGTGTCTAAATCATTAAGAAAAAGCTTTTAAAAATGTTTAAATCAAAAACACGATTAAAACGTAGATAAAAAAAATGACTGAACGAATATTGAAAAATTAAAATGAAAATAAAATATAAAGATTAAAAAAGATTAAAAGCTATAAAAACGAAAAACGATTATAATGAAACGTTGTAAATTCTTAAAAGTTCGTTAATTACGTGTGAGTAAACGTTTTCCGATGATGTTTTCAACGTATTGTCCATTCAAAAGACGAAAATAATTAAAGGTAAAAAAACGAATAAAATTAAGATTTCTTTGTTCTGCATTAGCTATATGCTAACGGTCAACACAACAACACTGTCACGAAATTTGCTTTTGCACTGGGACTCGCCACCATCGAAAGGTAAGATAGGCAGGCACGATGGGCAATGCTATATTTATGTAAAAATGGCACCACTAAACATGGTTGCTGGGCTGGACTTTAATAAATGGCTGTAGCTAAATTTTTCGTGAATAAAAAAAAGCCAAATTAAAAACGTTTAAAAATCAAGTCCAAAAAATGCTAAATTGAAAAAAAAACGAATAAAATTAAGATATATTTATTCTGCATTAGTTATATGTTAACGGTCGACAACAACAACACTGTCACGAAATTTGCAATTGCGATCGGCAATGTTATATTTATGTTTAAAAAATGGCACCAGTGAATAGGATTGTTGGACTTTAATAAATGTTTGTAGCTAAATTAAAAAGATAAATCAATAAAAAGGCCAAGTTAAAAACGTTTAAAGAAACAAAGTCATAAAAATTCTAAATCAAAAATTATTTTTGTTAATCATACAAACCTGCCCGGTCGTAAGATACGTTTAAATATATTTTAATTTATGAAGATTTCATATTCATTATTCTTATAACGACAATTTCAATAGTGATTTTTATATTATAATACATTGTAATGCCACCCGGCATGCCCTACGCTTACATATGATATTTTAGTTCACGCAGATTTCATATTCAATATTATAGAGATATTACCCTATTGATTAATATATTGTACCCGATATATAATAGTGATTACAAAAGTTAACAAAAATATGACTTGGGTGCCATCAGCTTGAATAGAAAGCAAAACATCTAGCGCTCCAACTCCATTTGAACTATCGTGAAATGGATAAAAAATAGTTAAAAAATGAAACGATTTTAATGTTTAAATGTATATTTACGCATGCATGGAAAGGCAATTTAATCTGCCTTATACATGCGAATTGTCAACATTTTTTTTTCAATTTTAACACAACTTATCTGTTTGATGTTGATTGGACGAATCCTTTGAAAAACTGCAAATAAAGATCCGTACGACCTAAAATCTTGGTTGTAAGAACATCAACTTATTTTTATCCTAAATATATATTTCGTCTTGATTAGATTCTGTTTCTATTTTTACAAATATCAATGATATCATCTCTTGAATTCAATAATTATCATAATAATAATCCTGTTTAGCCCGTCAGTCTTCTGACTGTGTGCGGAGATTCTCTACAAAACACTTCTATCAGTGTTTGGTATACAGACTTCACAATTTTATATAGGTGATTATATTTGAATCTGTGAAACAAATTCGATTTGGTATTTAGTCGGTAAAAATAATTTCTAAGATGTTAAAATTGAAAATAATTATTGACAATTCGCATGTAAAAATCAAATTAAATTGTCTTTTTATGCATGCGTAAATATACATTTAAACGTTAAAGTCGTTTCATTTTTAACCATTTCTTATCCATTTGACGATCGTTTGAATGATTTCGACTGGAGTTGGACCGTTAAATGTTTTGCTTTCTATTCAAGCTGATGGCACCCATGTCATTTTTTATTATCTTTTGAAATCAGTACTGTATACCGGGCCAGTACTATGGATTAGGTATACTGTAATAATCACTATAGAAATGGCGCTGTTAGAATGATGAATATGAAATCTGCATAAATTAAAATATATTTAAGCGTATCTTACGACAGAGCATGTTAGTATGATTAAAAAAATCAATTTTCAATTAAGCATTTTTCTGGTTTTATTTCTTTTAAACGTTTTTAACTTGGACTTTTTTTCTGAAATATTTAGCTACAAACATTTATTAAAGTCCAGCAATCCTATTTACTGGTGCCATTTTTACATAAATTAAACATTATCAATCGTACTTGCCTATCGTATCTCATTTAGTATGATTGATAAAAACAATTTTCAATTTAACATTTTTATGCCTTGATTTTTAAACGTTTTTAACTTTTCCTTTTTTTCTGAAAAAAATAGCTACAGACATTTATTAAATCTAGCAAATATAATTACAAGTGATATTTTTACATAAATATAACATTGCTTATCGTACCTGTCTATCTCATCTTTCGGTCGTGCCGATTTGCAGTGCAAATGCAAATTTCATGACAGTGTTGTTGTTGACCATTATAATATAACTAACACAGAACAAAGATATCTTAGTTTTATTCGTTTTGTTTACCTTTAATTATTGTAGTCTTATGAATGGACAATACGTTGCCAACATCATCAGAAAACGTTTACTCACACGTAATTAACGAACTTATAAGAATTTACAAAGTTTCATTATACATTTTTATCATTTTTCTTTAATTTTTTTTTCTTTTTCAAACCTTTTTATTTACTTTTATTTTTATTTCATCTTTTAATCTTTTCTTAATCTCATTTTTTTTTTATCTCATTTTATATTTCAATATTCGTTCAGTCATTTTTTTAATCCACGTTTCAATCGTGTTTTTGATTTAAACATTTTCAAAAAGCTTTTTCTTAATTATTTGGATACACGGAATCGAACTTGTATGAATTTACTAAACAAATCCTAAGAAACCGACCGAATTTACAGTTTTGAAGAGAAACAAAAAAGAAATCATCGAATTTTCATGGCATTTTTTCGTATTGAATTGTCTATAAGTAAAGGTAAGATTTTATTTTTTGATATTTTATTTTAATAATTTAATGCATATAAAACAATTGGGTGGTCGTGCACTTAATGATCCGCGCTATTTTTTAAATCATATTTCCAAGTTTAATTAAAGTTGTATTGATAAGTTTTTTTTATTCAATTGTATATATACACAACACCCTCCCCGTGTTAAGAATGGCTTTTTACATAATAACGTTATTATTTCAGCACGGATCAATAAGTGCACTGCACTAGTACCAACAAGTGTATTTTTATTTTATTTCCTAACTTTTAACAATTTAATGTACTTAAACTCAATGTATTTTTATTTTATTACATAACTTTTAACAATTTAATGCATATTAAATAAGATTATTTTTATTTTATTCCTATAAAAATCCCGATTTCTTCTTTGCCGGAAGACAGTCTTGCTTAAAGTAATTTATATGCTAAAGAAGTTTAAATGCTAAATATGTCGTTTGCCACTCAAAATGGCTGCCGACAGTGAAGTCCACTTGCATGTTCTCTATTTTAAACCAGTGCCTCAAAAATGTCTATATGAATTAATAAAAAGAAATTTGCTATTAAAAAAATAGTCTTTTCTTGATTTTAAGTTTTATTGGGAAATAAAAACAGTTATTTTATTCCTAAAAACAAATCTCGATTTCCTCTTTGCCGGATGAGTCTTGCTTAAAGGAATTTAAATGGTAACTCTTGTATTTCACTCAAAATGGCTGCCAACTGTGAAGTCCACTTACACGTTTGCTATTTTAAATCGGTGCCTTAGAATTATGAACGTGAATTTATAAAAAGCAATATACTATTAAAAATATTTTTGTTTTCTCTTTTAGTGAGAAAAGAAAAATCAGTTAGTGTTATGAATTGATTCGAAATTGAACAAATATTAACAACCCTTTTACTTTTTCAAATTAAATTACAACTGGACTTTTTAGTACTTATACAAAATACGGACCATACTAAAATAATTGTGTTAGTTAGAAACCTATGCTTAACATAATGAGCGGAAGCGGTCGCTTAAAAAAATCTATTCTGTAGTTTTATCTATAATATAATAAACAACAGATACCATAAAAATGTAATTGAATCTGAATATCCTACAAAACAATAAGACAAGTCTGTAAAAAAAAAAAATCGATTAAGTGTTTCTTCTCATTATTATTAAACAATTGTTGTTTGTTTGTTTGTTTTTTAGTAAGAAAATCTGTGCCAGTAAATCGATGATAACGATCGTCTAACGCAATTCTACTGCAACAACAACGTTGTGAACTAGAAATCAAATGTTGTATATTCCGACCATTCAAAAAATGAAAAAAATCGAAAAAAATTATATTGTACGTATCCGTTTTGACATGAATACCTCCGAAAAAAAAATTCACTTAATTTGATCGAGTATTTTTTTTTTTTTTACAGCAGAAAACCACGTTTTTATGAGAGCGCGTTGAAGGCAGACATTTTGGATTTGTTTTAAATTTTTGTTTGAATTTAAGAAACGACGCAGGAGATTACTCCATGTAAAGAGCCGACACTCCCTCCCCATCTTTAATAACTAGCATTTTTTTCCAAAAAATCGAACCTTTTTCTCGGTATCTTAGAAAATTGTTTTTTTCGCTTTAAAATAAAAACTACTTGATGAAATTAAGTGAATTTTTTTCGAAGAACTTCATTCCATAACAGATACGTACAATTTAAACTTTGTTCGATATTTTCATTTTTAATGTCCTGACTAACCTGTACAAGTACCACAAAATCTGTTTTTTTTTCTGCCAGTAAATCAAATAATAATCGATAATAACAATCGACTAAGGCAATTCTACTGCAACAACACAACGTTGTGAACCACAAATCAAATGTTGTACATTCCGAACATTCAACATTACACACAACCTGCAGAGAAGGAAATTTGAGTTCATGTAATCCGTACGATGGGGGGGGGGGCAAATACCCAAGAAATATATTCAGAATTTGTATGGTGCCTTCATACATATAAACAATTCATTTACGAATATACCTTATGGGGTGTTAAAAGAAATATGTATAAATGTTTAAGCTGAAAAAAAAATGTTCATAAAAAGGTATTAGCAGAGAATCCAACAAACGGTTTTTTAATAAAAAAGAAAAACAAATAACACAAAAAATGTTACCAAAGGCAAGATAAGTAACTCTTTTACGTATCGGGATAAGTTTTGTACTTTTAATGTATTTTAAAGTTTCATTCCGTTTGAATAAAAAGTAGCCTCGAGTTGCAGAGTTACAAAGAAAATATGATCAACAAGAACATGCCGTATTTGAAGTGTCATTACTGGCTTAAAACTCCACAAAAAAAAAAATACTGAAAGAAATTGATCCAATAAATACCACCGTGATATTTATTGGATAAATTTCTATCGGTGTTTTGTTTTCATGATCTAAGCGATTATCCCAGTTAAATGTTTGCATGTCGGCCATCTTCTCGTTCTAGCTTGCCAAATCGTCACTATGTGAATTTCAGATTTAATAGACGTTTTAAAGATGATTATATAGTTGTGCCAGCATGTTTTGTGAATTTTTGACACCCTTAACACAAAACTGCGAATAAAATATACAAAACTCGGAATTTCTTTTTGTAAAGTGGCTTGTTTGATTTCTTTATGGAATATACTTCCAAAACAAACTAAAGTTTTTGAAAAAATAATAGAAATATTATTTTTTATTTAAAAAAAAGTGTTTACAAAGGGCATGAACGCGCTCATGCAGCCATGTTTTTCTACGTAATAAAATTAATTGAATTTTACGAGTTAAATTTTTTTTTTCATTTTAAAATCTATCGAAATTTTCCTATTGGTTCAATTTTTAAGATATTTGCAAGTTTAATGTGAAATTTTATTCTCTTCCAATAAACTAAATATCATATTCTAGAAAAAAAAAAATTTAATTCACAAAAAAAGAAGAACAAATTACAATGAAGAAAACATTTCCATAAAAATAAATGTTTAAATTTCAACGATATTTCCTGCAGTTAAAGTTGGCCGTGTGGTTGGTTCCTTGCTAATGGAGTCAAAGATGGCTTTGTGGCTGGGTTCGAATCTCCTGAACAGAAGTAATCGTGACACCCTGCACTGATGCTTCTCAAAAGGATGAAACACTAGTGTCTATAGTTATTTAAAAATTATTATTGTGTAATATATATATATATATATATATATATATATGTGTGTGTGTGTGTGTGTGTGGGTGTATATATTAGTAGATAAATTAAGAAGTCTATTTCTTTGAAAAGTATCCAGAATCTTTAGAATACAGAAGGGTGGGGAATTAAATTAGAGTGTGAATTAAAAAAACTTTTTTTTTTTAATTCACACTCTCCATTTTTAAATGTCTACTAAAAAGAAAATAATTCATTTTCTCAGCTAAGATTTATATATATAAAGGAAACTGGTTTTTACCTATTGAAACTTGTATTATTTTAAAATTTGGTATGTGTTCCTTTTATTTAAAGAAATTATGGTTTAAATTACATTTTTCACGTAGTTTAATGAAACGCACAAAAAGCTTCGAAAGATATTGAGTCTAATTATTCAGATTGTCATCACTCATTTTTAATGGCGTCATCGGACACTGCTAATGATTATATTTAAAAATTACGAAAATCGATAAGGTAGAATATTATTTATTAAAAAAAATCGAAAATAGATTTGGATGAAAACGGTCGTAAGACTTAAGAGAGCTCAAACGGGGGATAATTTTCCGTTTTGATTTGAATAGGATGTCGGACTATTGCACAATTAAACACAATTAAAGTAGCTTTGTTTAATAATGCAGTAATATTCAAGTAGTTTCGACTGAATAATTTGGAAGCCATCATTGTAATTTATTAGAACTGACAAAAACAACAGTAGAAACCATTGTTTTTTTATCTGGAAACTGAATTTATCGACTAGAAAATGTCGTCCTCATAGTGTAGAAGCGCTAAATAATCATTTAAAAGTTTGCGTAAGAAAATATAATTTTAATGAGACAGTATTTTAATGAAAGCAACAGTGGATTTTTATTAAGTAAAATCTTTTTTTGGGGGAAGGGGCTTTTTTCGGAACAGATGAAAAATTTAACTGAAACATTTTTTCGAATTAAAGCAACGTTAGAGGGTCGACAACAAGTAAATAATTTAATTTAATTTTTTTTCGAATTAAAGCAACATTGAAGAGTCAACAACAAATTACTAATTTAAATGAAACTTTTTTTCTGATTTAGAGCAACATTTGATATTGTTTTTTCGAAACATTTTCTGAATTGAAGTAAAATTGTGGTACTTTTAGGATCATGAAGCGCCAACAGGCGCCAGTTTAATGAAACGCAAAAAAGATGGCCGCCGTCTGCATACTGCATAATTCACTACAATAATAAAATACTTAATTTTTTAAAAAACTCAATTTATAACATTATATAATCAGTTGGCAATGCTGCAATATTTTAAGCTATAAATTTATTATAATTTCTACTAGAATATCTTGTCCCTTTTCCATTTTTAATAATTATTCGTTTATTTTTCCACATTTAAGTTTAACCATCTTTTCATGCTCACATTTTTCTATTGTAATATATATATATATATATATATATATATATATATATATATATATATATATATATAATGTTACATGGAAAGGTTAGAAATTTAATCTATTGTTAAATTCTATTAGAATTATTAGAATAGTTAAATATTGTTTATATCGGAAAAAGACTTGATTGTCCATTCGTTTAGACATTGTAATATTTTCAGCTAAAAGAATGAACAATGCAAATTAAAAATATATTGTTAAAAAATAGGTTAGAGTATAATTGAGGATTCTTTTGTTTGCCAAAAGTGTGTTTGGCCAAAAATATGCATAACCACGTGATAATTAGTGACGTTTGAAAACACACTTTTGACGTCATAGACAAAGGGGGATTTCTCAATATAGGATCTAAGAATTAGTTAGTCAGAAAGAGAGATCAGAGTTGAGAGTCAGTCAGTTAGGCAGTCAGTAGTCAGTTGATGAGTTAGAGCCCCTTAGAGGTGAAGAGAGAGGAGAGGACCAATGTAGCCATATCAGTTGAATGTCTGACGTCATCGACCGGCCGCTCAGATGAATAAAGAAGTCATCATTATGTTGTAACTGTTGTCTTGTGTCATGCATCATCATGAACGAAAGGTAATTGTGTTTATCATCTTATAATGAACATTGTAAACCCTTCGAAGATTATGTGTCCAATCTCCTCCATCACAAATAACGTCTATAAATGCCTCCGCTGTGCATCATATCACCCTCTCATCAAAATATGTTAAGAAGAACAATCCCCTGTCTGATATATAAATGTCTTCCCTCAGCAATTGTCACAGTCATCGTTATGATTCAATATATATATATGTCATTATCATTCTAATATCCGTGTTATAAGAACGGTTATATATGAACGCTTCAAGGAGCAAATAAGAATTGGTATGTCTCCCTCATCATCGTTATATATGTCCCCGTTATCTTTAAATATGAACCCGTACCACACAACATACATATATGTTCTTCATAACCATGTTTAATCT
This sequence comes from Euprymna scolopes, assembly GCF_053919585.1. Classification (NCBI taxonomy): domain Eukaryota; kingdom Metazoa; phylum Mollusca; class Cephalopoda; order Sepiida; family Sepiolidae; genus Euprymna; species Euprymna scolopes. Next base: position 192,287,832 of record NC_136527.1, read on the forward strand.
TGATTCTACAATGTTAAATGGCTGGTATGTTCGTCTTTACTAACTAGTAATCCGTTTGCTTTCATATTTAATATCAGTGCTATAAGAACGGTTATGTATGAACAGACCCAAGAAGCATATAAGAACTGGTATGTCTCCCTCATCATCGTTATATATGCCCTCGTTATCCTTAAATATGAACCCGTACTACACAACACACATATGTTCTTCATAACCATGTTTAATCTTTATTTTACAATGATAAATCTCTCTCTCTCTCTCTCTCTGTATATATATATATATATATATATATAAAAATGAAACGTCTGGTATGTCCGTCTTTACTAACTAGAAATCCGTTTGCTTTCATATTTTGCAAGAATGATTGTATCTAATCTAACTGTGTGTTTTAATATTAAAAAGTTAAAAATATTACCATATTAAAAAAAATTTTTTTTTCAACATCGTTACTTTCCGTTCCGATGTCAGCCGAGACTACTTACTGGAAATACTTCCGATTTATATTGAATCTGCTTTCATTATTCCTATTCAGTGACGTTTCATATCGATAAGTATACCATACCATATATACGATAAGTATATAAGTATACTTGTTGCATTAATTTTTCCCCCTGCTTTTCCTTTACGTGTTCCTAACTGGCATAACAAAATAATAAAAAAACACTATATACACCAGTTTTGTTTGTTTAACAAGAAAGTTGTTGGTTAATTTTTAGGACATGCCCCAGCGTATTATAAACATCCTAGCCTCCCCAGATTAAACTGCTTTGAGATTAAACACTCCCAAACATCGAAAGTCGTTCTTAACATAGGGGGTATTCCGAAAGCCGATTTTAACATGGGGTGGTTGGGGTGGCAACAATACGCTGGGACAAGTTGTAAAAATTAACGAAGTTGCTATTATTTATTGCAAAAATTGCTTAGAATTTATTTATTTGACAAAAAATGACAGTTTGTAAAAACATTTAATAAGTAATACAAATGAACGGTAGTTTTTTTGTGTTTTTTTCTATTGATGTTTTGTTTCTAGATTTGAAATTTTACTTTATAATTTCTTTCACATAGTTTTGTTAGTTTTACATCGGCAATGTTCGGCTGTATCCGGCTGTTTACGTCATGCGCCGGTAAAAGCAGAAATAATTTCACAAAACTTAAAATTTTATTCATTTAACATCTCCTAAACATCTAGTGTGGGGAAAATATTGCATAAAATTAAAACTTATTGTTTGATATGAATGCATAATAACACGCACAAAATCACTTGAGGCTCTTGGTCGATTCTTGCAAGATTTGCGTGGTAATCTCATTCGGAAATGCAGTAATATTGCTTGCAGGAGATTTCAGACAAATGTTACCTGCAATTCCTCAATCAACACCAGCAGAAGAAATAAATGCTTGTCTCAAATACTCTACTTTTTGGTGCCATGTGAAGACATTAAACTTAACTCAAAATATGCGTATCCAGTTGCAGACTACTCGATTTTCACAGAATTTTTCCATCACTTGTCGAGAATTGGGTATGGAAAAATGCCGGCTAATCTGAGTTAAAGGCGAAATTCTTTGACTCTTTACTTCTGTAATTTTGTTATATAAAAAGGAAAGTTGGTTAAAAATGTTTTTCCAGATATTCAAATTAAGTATATGAATTCTACTTGACTGAGTGAACGAGTTATTCCTGCAGCTCAATACAAAGACGCCCATGCTATTATTCAACGTATAATTCCAAGTGAGGTAGTCAAATACAAATCCATCGACGCTGTTGAGAAAGCAGATAAAGTGGTTAATTATCCAACAGCTAGATTTGCCAGGGATGCCACCGCATGTACTGCAACTGAAAACTGGTATACTAATTATTATGTTGTGAAATATAAACCATTCTAAGCTTCACAATAATTACAGTAAAACATAAACAAACAATATCATAGAAAGCTTTTCAATTTTATCATAGAAACAACAATCTTAACATGACCTTTCACAGGTGAATATATCTTCAATCAAAGCTTCGCAATAATTGCAGTAAAAATTAACAAACAATATCATAGAAACAACAATCTTAACAGGATATTTCACAGGTGAACATATCTTCATTCCACGCATTCCTATGATTCCACCGGATACATCATTACAATTTAGGGAATTGCACTTTTCAATTTTATTGTCATTTGCAATAACCATCAACAAACTTTTCAATTTTATTGTCATTTGCAATAACCATCAACAAAGCTTTTCAATTTTAGTGCCATTTGCAATAACCATCAACAAGGCTTTTCAATTTTAGTGTCATTTGCAATAACCATCAACAAAGCTTTTCAATTTTATTGTCATTTGCAATAACCATCAACAAAGCTTTTCAATTTTATTGTCATTTGCAATAACCATCAACAAAGCTTTTCAATTTTATTGTCATTTGCAATAACCATCAACAAAGCTTTTCAATTTTATTGTCATTTGCAATAACCATCAACAAAGCTTTTCAATTTTATTGTCATTTGCAATAACCATCAACAAAGCTTTTCAATTTTATTGTCATTTGCAATAACCATCAACAAAGCTTTTCAATTTTATTGTCATTTGCAATAACCATCAACAAAGCTTTTCAATTTTATTGTCATTTGCAATAACCATCAACAAAGCTTTTCAATTTTATTGTCATTTGCAATAACCATCAACAATGCTCAGGAAACAATTTTTACAATTGTGTGGCTTACAGCTATGCACTGACTGTTTTTTCACATGGACAATTTATGTTACATGTTCAAGAGTCACAGGTTAATATATCTTCATTCCACGCATTCCTATGATTCCACCGGATACAACATTACAGTTTAGGAAATTGAACTTTCCAATTTTAGTGTCATTTGCAATAACAATCAACAAAGCTCAGGAAACAATATTTACAATTGTGTGGATTACAGCTATGCTCTGACTGTTTTTTCAATTTATGTTACATGTTCAAGAGTCACCAAACCAGAAAATCCCTATATCAACTAAGAAAATGAACAACAAAAACTGTGTACCCATACGAAATGGGAAATAAAACCTATTAGAAACATGCATTTCCTCATTTTGGAATTTTTCAATTGCGCCAATTTGATCCACATCAACGCGTGGCAGGTTACAGCTAATATAATATAAAATTATATTGCAATCTTGTTTTGTCAGCATTTACTCTCTTTGCCTTTACTAAAGAATCCATATATCAGTGGAAATATCCGTTTATATATAATAATTAACATTAAAATGTTAAATATTTCCAATTTGTACAAAAATAATGGAGATATTAATCATAGTTATGAATGTCCCGATATAAAAGGTATTTATTATAGTTCTGATTGTATCAATATAAAAGATATTCATCATAGTTATGATTGTATCAATATAAAAGATATTTAATAGTTCTGATTGTATCAATATAAAAGATATTCATCATAGTTATGATTGTATCAATATAAAAGATATTCATCATAGTTATGATTGTATCAATATAAAAGATATTCATCATAGTTATGATTGTATCAATATAAAAGATATTCATCATAGTTATGATTGTATCAATATAAAAGATATTCATCATAGTTATGATTGGATCAATATAAAAGATATTCATCATAGTAATGATTGTATCAATATCAAAGATATTCATCAAAGGTATGATTGTATCAATATAAAAGATATTCATTATAGTAATGATTGTATCAATATAAAATATATTCATCATAGTAATGATTGTATCAATATCAAAGATATTCATCAAAGGTATGATTGTATCAATATAAAAGATATTCATATTTATGATTGTATTAATATAAAAGATAATTATCATAGTTATGATTGTATCAATATAATAAAATAAGGTAAATAAAAAATAATTAAATTTTTATTTTCCTTTGCAGATGTTCCTGCTTGAACGCTCGCATTAAATCTTATATACAGTTATAATAAGTATAGTTATATAGTTATATATATTAAATCTTGCATATAGTTTTGGGGAAAACATATAAACTTACATCTGTTTCAAAAATATCGCAAATTCTAATATTCATCAAATCTTCAGAAGAAATCTGAATAATTTGTAATAAACATCTTGTACAACATATTCAAAAATGCAAAAATATCTCAGATTCTAATATTGCAGAAAAAATCTGTATAATCTCTCATAATTATCTTGCTATTCTTATTTCACAAAATCATAATTACTTAAACGTACTTATACGTTAAATATAAACCATAGTTTTGTATATAATCTACTCAAAAAGACATTTAGTGCGACATATTATGAGTCGTACAAGAGAAAACCCTTCTTGTACAATATGTGGATTAATTTTTACTAAGAAAACAATTCTAATGCGACATATGATATGCCACGTTGAGGAAACCTCATATTCTTGTGAATTGTGTGACTTTGTTTGTCATGAGAAACAAAAGTTAGCAAGACATATGAAGACACACTGTGGTGAAAAGCCATATTCTTGTAAACAATGTAAACTTTCTTTTTCTCAAAAATCTCATTTAGTTAGACATATGAGAACACACTCTGGCGAAAGGCCATATTCTTGTGAACAATGTAAAAAATATTTTTCTCAAAAATCAAATTTAGTTACACATATGAGAACACACTCTGGCGAAAGGCCATATTCTTGTGAACAATGTAAAAAATATTTTTCTCAAAAATCAAATTTAGTTACACATATGAGAACACACTCTGGCGAAAGGCCATATTCTTGTGAACAATGTAAACATTCTTTTTCTCATAAATCAAGTTTAGTTAGACATATGCAAACACACAGTGGCGAAAAGCCATATTCTTGTGAACAATGTAAACATTCTTTTTCTCAGAAATCAAGTTTAGTTAGACATATGAAAACACAACTGCACTCATTATCTATGTAACAGTTCCAAACGACTTTGGTCTTAATAGAGCAGAACGGGAAAAGATAACAAAATATCAGGACCTTAAAAATGATCTAAAAGCAACATGGTCTCTGAAAGAAATAAACATCATACCAGTTGTGACAGGAGCAACTGGCCTAATAAAAAAGAACCTTCAAAAATGCTTAGAAGTAATTCCTAGAAAACCAAACTGTAAGGAAATACAGATAGCAGCCAAAAAGGGAACAGTGTCTATTCTTAAAAGAGCTCTCGGATATAAATTTAAATTATAATAGAATCAAGTGTTAGCTAGTTAGGAAGGAACCCCTTGATCTCTTCAAACTAACAAAAGTAAAATAAAATAAAAAGGAGAGAACTTGAATGCCTACTGGAGAGAACTTGAATGCCTACTAGATTCTGTCCTCGAGTGTCTAAGGTCTCTCTGTACATAGGTTTGTCAGAACAATCTAGCATGAGGATACTTTTTCCATAGAAGTAAACCCTGACCAAATATTCAAAATCACATAGTATTCGCAGCCCAAATAAGATCTCCTCACTATGGCTAACTCACATTAGCTTTTACGGGGAATGGTGCACCTTCTCCAAGTGATGTTACCTAAAGTAATAGCACGAAACTGGATACTCCACCAGAAGAGAAAAATTCTTGTCCTGGAATTCAGTAAGATCAAGAGACCAACATGGAAGATATACTACAACGTATGAAAATGGTTAATTGGGGAGAGGAAAATTATGTTCTCAACTTCTTTACTAACTCAGTGTTTGAGAAATAAAGAACTTAAATTGAACATTCGAATATCTATGTACCTCATATAGAGTTCACGTGTTAGCCCCAGGTCGTGGGCCCCTTGACTTGTGAGAACTTCAAGTGAAGTAAAATAAAACAAAAATATCGAATGAGTATACTAAGACAAGAATAGAAGGATGGCAACAACATAAGAGAGCAGGGAGGTTCATGGAAGAACTGAACCAAAACTACATTGACAAGGAGGCCTCACTACAATGACTTTAAAGTGACAAATTTCCATTTGATGAAGAACGATTAATTATAGCTGCACAAGACCAAGGCTTTCTCACAAATGAATTTAAGAAAATGGCTGGTCTGCAAAAAACCGACCAATGCAGATTCTGTCACTCGGCTGTTGAAAGCCCAAGCCACCTAATGTCTGGATGCAAGATCCTTCTAGTCGATGGTCATTACATTGCTCGCCACAACAAAGTATGTAGATACTTACATTGGAAGATCTGTGGAGAGATGCAACTAGATAGGTCGTCGAACATCTGGGAACATGAACCACCACCAATAACATCAAATGGAAAAGTGACAGTGTTCTATGACAAAGACATACAGGCAGGCAGATACATAAAAGACAAGGCCATCAAGCCGGATATAGTAATATGGAACAAGCCCGAAAGGACTGCAATCATTATCGATGCCACATTTCAAAATGACTTTGGTCTTAATAGAGGAGAACGGGAAAAGATAACAAAATACCAGGACCTTAAAAATGATCTAAAGCAACATGGTCTCTGAAAGAACTAAACATAATACCAGTTGTGACAGGAGCAACTGGCCTAATAAAAAAGAATCTTCATAAATACTTACAAGCAATCCCTGGAAAACCAAGCTGTAAGGAAATACAGATAGACGCCATAAAAGGAACAGCATCTATTCTTAAAAGAGCCCTCGGATATAAATTTAAATCATAACGGAATCAAGTGTTAGCTCCAGGAATGAACCACTTGATCTCTTAAAACTTACTGGAGTAAAAAAAAAAACGAAAAACCATATTCTTGTAAACAATATAAAAATTATTTTCCCCAAAAATCAATTAAGTTACACATATGAAAACACATTGGTGAAAGAAGTCCTACTAGACACTGTCCTCGAGTGTCTAAGGTCTCTCTGTACAGGGGTTTGTCAGAACAACTTGGCATGAGGATACTTTTTCCATAAAAGAACACCCTGACCAAATATTCAAAATCACATAGTATTCGCTGCCCAAATAAGATCTCACTCTGGCTAACCCACATTAGCTTTTACGAGGAATGGTGCACCTTCTCCAAGTGATGTTACCTCAAGAGCACGAAGCTGGATACTCCACCAGACTAGATAAATTCTTGTCCTGGAATCGAGTAATACCAAGAGACCAAAATGAAAGATATACTACAAAGTATGAAAATGTTAAATTGGGAGTGGAAAATTATGTTCTCAATTTCTTTACTAACTCACTTAAGAACTTCAATGGAACATTTGAATATCTATGTATCTCATATAGAGTTCAAGTGTTAGTCCCAGTTTGATTTAATGATTTTGGCCTCAACAGAGCTGAACGGGAAAAGATAACAAAATATAACGACTTAAAAAATGATCTGAAAATTTCATGGTCTCTGAAAGAAAGAAATATTACACTGGCTGTGATAGGAGCAACTGGCTTAATAAAAAGAATCTTCATAAATACTTAGAAACAATCCCTGGAAGACCAAGCTGTAACGAAATACAATTAGCAGCCATCAAGGAAACCGTATCTATTCTGAAAAGAGCCCTTGGATATAAATTTAAATCATAACAGAATCAAGTGTTAGCCCCTTGATCTCTTAAAAATTACTGAAGTAAAATAAAAACATATGAAAACACACACACTTCAAGGTTGTGGGCCCCTTGATTTCTCCGAACTTCGACTGAAGTAAAATAAAATAAAAAAGCGAAAAGCCATATTCTTGTGAGCAATGTAAACATTCATTTTCTCTAAAATCAATTTTAGTTACACATATGAAAACACACACTGGCGAAGGAGGGAATGGGAAAGCCTACTAGATACAGACCTCCTGTATCTTCGGTCTCTCTGTAAAGGGGCTTATTAGTGTATCTTAGAGTGTCCCTGCAAAGGTGCATGGATTAATACACAAATATGAGGATGCTTCTTTCAGGAAGTAAACCCCAACCAAATGTTCCCAAAAACTATATGAACAAGAAAAGAATAAAAAGTAAACATTGGCATCATCATCACCATCATCATGACGACGCCCATCATCACCATCATCATGACGACACCCATCATCACCATCATCATGACGACGCCCATCATCACCATCATCATGACGACGCTCAGGATAAAAAAGGTCCCCTCGTCATGACTACGCACTGGGCCGTATGTGGAAAACAACAGTGTAACTTTTCCCAGTGATACTACTACAGGTAGCAACACTATGCTGGAGAATCCACCAGACAAATTCTGATCCTGGACTCCGGCAAAACCAAGCAAAGACCACAAGAAAACGTAATTATAAAACAGTGAATTGGTCGAGTAGGTAAAAGAAAAAAATCCTTCACTGCTTCAACTACTCAAGATTTGAAAACTGGGGTAGCTACAAGGATAAAATATCCGAAGGACAAATAAAAAAACGGATCTACCAAGAGAAAAACTGGAGGCAACAACAACCAAAAATACTCTCTATAGTCTCACAAATTGATAAATATATACATCCACATGAGATTAATGAGATAAAGGAGAGAGTCATAAAAGTGGCTGAAACTGACTTCAAATCCCAAAAATACCAGGGAGAACACCATGAAACACAGTGGAGTCGGGAAGAAAAATGGACCCTTATATGGGCAATGGAGTATGCCAAAGCCAAATATACAGGGCTGAAAGAATGGTGTGCAGAAGGCAAAGAATTTTCTACCACCATTGCTCATACAAAAATTACATCCTAAAGGGAAGACTGACTTCCCAGAAATCCAACCTTTTGATGAGTGGAACATTCTCGTATGATGAGATTGCAGAACTAAAACGCTGCACCCACCAGATGGCGACAAACGGGGAGTGCCCAATCGACAACCCCGTCCCCATGCAGGAACCTAACCAGACAGTCAATATATATATAGCCCAGCAACAAACCCTGCGGCACAGGCACGTGACACAATGGAGAGATCTCCACTGAAAGAAGGAGAACCCACCAAAATCTCTTCATCAATGAATCGTCTGTCAAAGAAACAAGACCACCAGTTTCTGAGGAGACGACAGAGCCAAAATAATACTCAAAATCTACTGATAGATGCAGAGCAGATTGAGCTAGAGATCCTGATGGCCAATCAAATTGAAAGAACTAGGCATCTACAACTACTAGACCGACCAAGACAGGTCCAAATAAAGATGCCCAAGGCCTTCAAAAATCTCGAGTAAAAGTGAACGATACCCTATCTAAGTTAGTAGCAACAGATGCTTCGTTTACAGAAATTAACCATCCAACATATGGGGCCGCATGATTTATCCAAACAAAACTCCTTCCCCAAACATCAGAAAGGAAAAAAGGAGGCCTAAACCAAATGAACCAGTCTGGAAAACCAAACTCCAAAGAAGGACAAGTGGTCTTAGAAAATAAATATCCCAGATATCATCCCTTCTGTGGACCGAAAATCCCGGACAAAACTTAAAGAAAAAAGTAAGAACTTTAAAATCTCGATACTCCCTTCAAACCACGAACCAGCTAAGAGCCCATATAGCAGAAAATCAGGCAAAAGTGAAGGGCTTAGCTGCACAAATAAAAAATAAGCAACAAAAAATTGAGTCCATGTCCATAAACAGGTTGTTTGACAGAAACCCAAGGATAGTGTACCGAAATCTCATCAGAGATAATATCAAAGTAACGTCACCACCAACACAAGAACAGATCCATAAATTCTGGAGGCCATTGTATGAGGACCCAAAAAAACATCGGGAGAGGGAGTGGATAGGTACAATAAAACGAGCAGTCAAGGGCAAGGAAAAATGGCAGCGTTGGAAATTACGAAAGCAGCTGTAAATAAAAAGATAATCCACTACAACAACTTCAAAAGCCAAGGAATTGATAACATTCCAAATTTCTGGCTGTAAAAGCTGACGGCACTACACCAACACTATGCCCTAGCATTCAACCGAATTATTGGTGGCAAAGAAGAACCACCAGAATGGCTCACTATTGGTAAAAGGACTCTTCTACTCAAGAGCCAGGAAACACATTTGCCAAATAAATACCGACCTATCTGCTGCTTTCAACCACATACAAATGGCTTACTGGAATAATTGCCGACGCAATTTATCAGAATTTGACTGATGGTAAATACCTTGAGAAGGAGCAGAAAGGGTGCACGAAAAACAAACTTGGGTCAAAAGATCAAATTCTTCTGAACAAAAACACTCCTGGAAGACTGTAGGAAGCGACAAAGAAACCTGTCAATGGCCTGGATTGACTACAAAAAGGCATTTGACAGTGTGTCACATTCCTGGATAATGCGGTGTCTGGAGCTGTATAATGTCCATGAGAACATAAGATCTTTTATTACAAAACAAATGATAATGTGGCAAACATCTATTTCCCTACACCACATGGAAGGGACAATAAAGTCTTCAAATATTAGCATCCAGCGAGGCATATTTCAAGGCGATAGCCTATCACCATTACTATTTTGCCTTGCAATCGATCAACTCAGCAAGCTTCTAAAAAATGTGATGCTGGATATAATCTCGGTAGAGGCAGAAAAAAAGATGAAAGTAAAAGAGTAAATCATTTACTTTTCATGGACGATCTAAAACTCTATGCAGAGACAGAAAAACACCTTGTTTCCCTGATAGAAATTGTGAAAACGTTCTCAGAGGATATCTGCATTGAGTTTGGATTCGGTTCTGGGGTTCGGGAAAGAGTGAGTCACTCTCTCGACAACAGTACGTTTCTGCCCTCTTCTTTTCCAATCGACCACATCTGGCCTTTCGCCACCAATGTCACACCACACAATCCGAACGTCAGCAATACGAAATTCTTTTCAAGAGAAGATGTTCACGACTCTTTTCTCTCTCCTCCCCCCAGGGAATTTTTTCCCAGCTTTTATATCCTCCTATCGATAAAAAAAGGAAGAGACAGGAAAAAAATAGCTTCGCCCATCATGCTCTGCCTTCCCACGATGCCATTCGCGTATACAAATGCGCTGGCCATCCTTTCCTTCTTCTTTCCCAAAGATCGATGCAGATACGCCCGGTACGATTTTTTCTTCTTTTCTAACCATATACCCCACACAAATGTGCTAAATGCACAATAAAAAAAGGGGAAAAACAACATCCGAACATCTTCAGATCAAGGACAGCCTCATTGAAGATTTGAAAGAGGATTCCACATACAAATATCTCGGCATTGAGGAAAACATTAATAAGGAACACGAAAAAATGAGACGTAGAGCAGAACAAGAATATACAGTACGTCTGAAAAAGATCCTCAAATCTGAACTAACCCCTAAAAACAAAATTACGGCTATAAACCAGCTTGCAATACCTGTGATCACGTACGGTTTCTGTATTATAGACTGGCCTCAATATAACATAAACAGGCTCGATCCCAAGACCAGGAAACACCTATTTCTATATAAATAAAATGAACTCATTTTTCCCGTCTGATTTTGACCTTAATAAGATTAAACATCAAGATATTTCATGCAAATATAATATGCACAAACGGCAGAACAATATATGAGGTGTGTTATAGGCTTATTATTTCTCAAATTCCTCGATAATCTTAGATTTCTATACTTTTTCTGCTGAGAAGTCACGGCCAAAATCGGTTAAGATCAATGGAAGTGGTAAAATATTTTATCTCTAATAAATTCCTCCTCCCCCTGCCACCACTTAACACCGTTTGGGGATCGTTCACAAGGAACAGTTGAGAAGAGAACACCGGTTTGGCTTCGTAGTTCTTTCATGTGAAGTTATTTAAAATCACTAAACTAAGCTGCAGTGCTCTGTGGCGTAGTGGTTAGCGTGCTGGACAATTCACATTATATTTTCACGTTCGCGCCGACCTACCGTAGTCGTTTTTTTTTGTTTTTTTTTTTCCTAAACAACTGGAATGGACTTTTCTTGGTGGCCGAACTGTTAACGTTGCAGATGTTTTTGTTTTTTTTTCACACTTTATTTTCCTACTTTTACTCATGACTCCGGGTTTGATCCTTCCTACTTACCTACCATAACATTTTTAAAACTCCCCCCCCCGTTCCGGAAACAAACACTCGGGCAACGCCGGGTACCCCCGCTAGTATTTACATAAGGTAACATACCGAAACCAATGCAGCGACAGGATATACCTACCACGAAAGAAAATTTAACCATGCATATCGAGCCACTATAGTAAGCATCTCCTATATAAAAGATTGGGTCCTCTTTATTAATAGAGGTCAGCTGAACATGATGCAATTATATATAAAAATATTAAGACAAAAACAATACAAACAATGCAAAAATGCTAGCGGGTCGGAACTCATGATAAAAATGGATCCATCAACTTGTTTATAAACCAGCCGGAAAGATGCAAACAATGATGTAAGCCTCCCTACATTTGGAAATAACAGTCCAGTAAGGACAGAAATATTGGATCAAGTAAAGAATAGATACCCTGTAGCAGATGACACCTAGTTCTATTTTTGTTTGATAAAAAGAATAAATAGTTATTAAAAAGTTCTGTAAATATATTAAAAACGCACTCATAAAGACACCCATTAATTTAAATATCATTTATATTTAAAAAATCTTGCTCGCGAATATTCAAAATTTAATATTTAAAAATATTTTAAAAACATATTAATTGTCGCTGAAGTTAATATTTTAAAGAATAATTAAATAAATATTAAATTGTCTTAAAAACGCATACAAAAAAAAAACCCAAAAGAACACAGTACAAAAAAATCAATCTTGGTCGCAAAACTCCGAAACAGACAGACACCCATTTATTTAAATATCTTTTATTTAAATACGGTCGTTTTGTTACTTACTTTAAAAAATGTTTTGTAAATATATATTTTTTCATTTAAATCTTCAAAAGTTTTGTAAATATATATATTTTTAAATTGCTGGCGAATATTCAAGCATGTTTGCTATTTGACATGTTTACAAACAACTGACGCCATGTGCTTGTGCCAATGTCAAGGTCAAATCACCGGTGTTAGTTGAAATGTGCACCTCTCTGGGCACACCTCTTACAAAGAACACAGATGACAGCTGGCGAATAATGGAGAAGCCCTGGCGCCGGAGTGGTCTCCATACCATGAAGCGTGTAAGTCCACAGTCGATGAGGGTGAGGAAGTGATTGCTACCATAATGTGTGATATCCATGCCCACACTCTGCCATGTGCCACTCACTCCCAATTGCCCTGTTTTCCACTGTATTGGAGCTGGGTTGCTTAATTAACATGCCTTGCAACTTTCCACTGCTCTCTTGACATCTGCCCTTCGTACTTCTGGGTCAACCATCTTGGCAAAATATAGTGTCCGCTTAACCCCTAGGTGTCCGCATTGCTGATGAATCTCACTGATACAATCCGCATCCATATTGCACGTGACGGCTGCACACAGCTTTTGCAGTGTCTCAGAACTTCCGCGGGTATCAGCCAGCAGCCACCATTGTAGTACTCGTGTCAGCACATCTGCTCTTTTGCTTGCATCTACGATCAGGTTGTACTCTTTGATTGTATTAACCAGGGTGTTGAGCCATCTTTGTATGAACATCTCACTCGCTGCTATGCTCTTCCAGTCAATGCATCGTTTATCCACCGATGAGTGCACACAGTCCGAGATAATATATAGTACCTTGTCTTGCCACTTAAGCGCCAGTGTAACTCCTTCCAATGTGGCATCAAGTTCGGCCAGATTTATGTGCCTAGAGTCATTCTCTGGACAAAGCCAACAGGCGTCTTTGATAATACCATCATCAACTGCAAGGGCAACTCCAATGGCTATTCAACTAGCATCCACCCACATCGTGAACTCGTTCCTGTTAACACACCAGTTCCCTCGCACAGAGTCGTCACGAGTCACCCTGGCCACAGTTTCTGTTAGCATGCTCAGGAGTGTGACATTATGCACTTTATCATTCCATCCCAATGATGTGGCACGACGTTTTATGGCTGCCACTGCCAACCACACAAAGGGAAGTAGCCCACCAGCTTTCCACAAACAGAAAATATGCTCCGAGTGATGTTGGATGGGACTTCCGGAATGTCACCACCTCTCCTCTAGTAGATTCCTTCCTTGCTACGGCTCATGCGCAGGCCAAGCATTTTTACCTATATCTCGCAGACGCTCCAGTTCCTTGTATGTCAGCCCGAAGTTTTCAAAGTGCTCTTTGACTGACTGGACAGACATGAGGCTCTCATTTACAAAGATATCGTCAATGTAGGACGAGGTTGCCTGGTGCACAGCCTCATCCTGTTGCCAGGTCTCGTGCATAATTGCCGTCATAATGCCTAGTGCCATATTGAGACCGAACCCTAGCCTGGTCAGACAATAGCGAGTTCCTTTAATTTCCACTGTCTGATATCCATATCAAGCTCTCTTCAGCCAATACTTATCTCTAGTAGGAAAAGTCCAACCAGATCACAGATGTCTGCACTGTCATACAATCTCATCGTGACATCAAAGGGACCTTCGGTATTTGATTTTTTGATTCATGTTTTATCGTCGAAAAATAAAAGGGTCTTCCTTGATTGCATAATTGTTTCCTTATCCAACTCGCTTATCTGTTTATATTTTGATTCGAAAAACAATGATTTTTTCTAGAATTTCCTTAGTAATTGAGGGGTAAAAATCGACGATATCCAGTTGTGTGGTTCAGTTATGCTTTTAGACCAGTCCAGTACCGCGCTTGTGTCTGCCTACAAATTAATATTTGATTTTCTTTTTATCTTTTTACTATTTCTCTAATTATAGACTTACAAGCTAGACCGATCTCGCTTTCAGCCGGGTTTTATTATCCTGTAGGCTGGCTTATTATTAAATTTTTTCTTATGGTCCTTTAAAGTTATAAACACATTTTTCTTTGCTAACCTATTTACTCTGTGTTCAATGCCTTACTTTGTTGCTACTTCTATAGCCTCTCTGTTAATAAATGTATAAGTATCCTTTTTGGCTAATTGGTATTTTTCTGTAATAGAGTTTAGTACAAGCTGTTTTTTCTTTTCCTTTTCCATTTTATATAAATTTTTCGTTTTATCTGAAAAAACAATTGTCTCATTTTTCCTTTTCATTTTTTTATATCAGCTGCTTTTGTTTTTTTGAAATTCATTTGATTTGTGTGTATTGGAGATGAGTATTTGCTGAAGAGAGCTTGATATAGATATCTAAAACGGTCCTAATTATCGGCTTTGAAACCGATGGTACCAATGACTTATTTCATCTAACAACTTTCTGTACATAAAATACAAAATATGAAAACACTCTTATTTTTCGGATATTTTCGGATTTCCTTTAAATTGAGCACTCTGCTGGATTTCTTTTTCCCAAAAAAGCAAATCATATATATATATATATATATATATATATATATATATATATATATATATATATATATATATATATATATACATTGCCAGAAAAAGGTAACTTTTCTGTGAGTTGTGTCCCTTTACTTGTAAACATTACATGCCTCCAATTCGGGGTGGAATGAATTGTTCTGTCGTTATATCTATCTATCTCTTTCTCTCTCTCTCTCTCTCTCTCTCTCTCTCTCTCTATATATATATATATATATATATATATATATATATATATATATATATATATACATATATATAGTGTGTGTTTTTGTTTACAGAAAGTTTAGATGAGATAATTCAGAGGTACTGTCGGTTTCAAAACTGATAATTAGGGAACGTTATAGATACCGGTATTACGGTCTCTGCAGCCAATATTTATCTCTTTTCTAACCAGAAATGGAAACACATATATGCATAAGGATTTATCGTTTAACTCTCGTTTTGTGAAATACCCCCATATTTATCGGATGCGACAATTTTTTAAAATTTAAACTCTAATTTCATCTTCTGTTTTAAACGCCTTTAATATTAACTCTAATATTGATTTAAAAATTTATCTCAATGTCTAATTAAAATTCAATTTAATTATATAGAAATGCATTTAAAAATTTCAAGGTTGGGGCATAGGACACTTATCTAGATATCTAAGGGATATTTCTAGTATATTAATCTTGATATTATTGTATTGCCTCTTTTTCTAATGGTTTAATCTTGATATTATTGTATTGCCTCTTTTTCTAATGGTTTTAAATTGAAATAAATTGAAAAATACATTTTATAAAGAAGGATTAAAAAATACAATTTAAATCAAAATTTACGAAGCTAAAATATAAAATTTTGAATTAAAAATTTAAATAAAAAGTAATTATTTTATTTAAATTGTAAATTCTCCCTCAGTTTCAATGTCTCTCAACATCCGTTATAAATGTTTCTCAGCATCCGTTATAAATGTTTCTCAGTATCCGTTATAAATGTCTCTAGCATCTGTTATAAATGTCTCTCATCATCCGTTAAAAATGTCTCTCAGCATCAGTTATAAATGTCTCTCAGCATCTGTTATAAATGTCTCACAGCATCCGTTAAAATTTTTCTCAGCATTAATTATAAATGTTTCTTAGCATCCGTTATAAATGTTTCTCAGCATCCGTTATAAATGTCTCTCAGCATCCGTTATAAATGTTTCTCAGCATCCGTTATAAATGTTTTTCAGCATCCGTTATAAATGTTATAAATGTTTCTCAGCATCTGTTTAAAATGTCTCTCAGCATCCGTTATAAATGTTTCTCAGCATTCGTTATGTTTCTCAGCATCTGTTATAAATGTCTCTCAGCATCTGTTATAAATTTCTCTCAGCATCCGTTATTAATGTCTCTCAGCATCAATTATAAATGTTTCTCAGCATCCGTTATAAATGTTTCTCAGCATCCGTTATAAATGTTTCTCAGCATCCGTTATAAATGTCTCTCAGCATCTGTTATAAATGTCTCACAGCATCCGTTATAAATGTTTCTCAGCATCCGTTATAAATGTCTCTCAGCATCCATTATAAATGTTTCTCAGCATCAGTTATAAATGTTTGTCAGCATCCGTTATAAATGTTTCTCAGCATCTGTTAAAAATGTCTCTCAGCATCCGTTATAAATGTTTCTCAGCATCCATTCTAAATGCCTCCCAGCATCTGTTATAAATTTCTCTCAGCAGATGTTATAAATGTCTCACAGCGGGCGTTATAAATGTCTGTAGCATCCGTTATAAATGTTTCTCAGCATCCGTTATAAATGTTTCTCAGCATCCGTTATAAATGTTTCTCAGCATCCGTTATTAATGTTTCTCAGCATCCGTTATTAATGTTTTTCAGCATCCGTTATAAATGTCTCTCAGCATCCGTTATAAATGTTTCTCAGCATCCATTCTAAATGCCTCCCAGCATCTGTTATAAATTTCTCCCAGCAGATGTTATAAATGTCTCACAGCGGGCGTTATAAATGTCTGTAGCATCCGTTATAAATGTTTCTCAGCATCCGTTATAAATGTTTCTCAGCATCCGTTATTAATGTTTTTCAGCATCCGTTATAAATGTTTCTTAGCATCCGTTATAAATGTTTTTCAGCATCCGTTATAAATGCCTCTCAACATCTGTTATAAATTTCTGTCAGCATCCGTTATAAGTGTCTCTAGCATCTGTTATAAATGTCTCTCAGCATCCGTTTTAAATGTCTCACAACATCCATTAAAAATGTTGCTCAGCATCCGTTATAAATGTCTCTCAGCATCCATTATAAATGTTTCTCCCAGAATATAAATATCATTCTCGTTATAAATGTTTCCCCTGCTATCTCCCTCCCGATACACACTGTGAGGTTTACACAGGGTATACACACACACACACACACACACACACACACACACACACACACACACACACACACACACACACTGATATATATATATATATACATGATATATACACACATACTGATATATGTACACACGATATATACACACACACTTATATATGTACACGCACTGATATATGTACACATGGTATATGTACACACGGTATACAGACACACCTATATATGTACGCACGGGATACACACACACACCGATATATGTACACATGGTATATATACACACACGCTGATATATGTACACATGGTATATATACACACACGCTGATATATGTACACATGGTATATACACACACTGATATATGTACACACGATATATACATACACACTGATATATGTACACACGGTATATACACACACACACTTATATATGACACACGATATACACACACACTGAAATATGTACACACGGCTACACAACACAATCTCTTGTCATCGTCTAGACTTATTGAACATTTTCTAGTGAAACACGAGCTTTTCTAAATGAACATTTCTTAACTGAGAATTATTTTAATATTCTTGTAAAATTATAATTCTGTGAACATTTTTTTCTCATTTAATCATGTTTATTATATTTTATTTACAACTGTCTTTGCTATTTCCCCAAGTTTTCATTTTCTTTGATATTTTATTTACAAAATACTGTTGATGTATTTAGTACTTGCTATTCTCCTGGTTATCCTTTTTTGGAACACCTGTACGACAAATTCAGTCTGTCATTGTTTGACGCCACATGGTGTTATGTATCAAGTGAGGTACCAAAATAAAAAAAAACATCAGAAAAAAATGTTTATTTTTTTTACATTTTTATTAAACGAATAAAAATATAAATACGTGTGAAGATTACATGTAAAAATTCCAACTCATGCAATGGAGATATATTTAAGTTTTAATTCTCAAACGAGACTAACTATTTTTGATAAAACTCTGTGGCGTACCGAAAAATATATTTTTTCTAAAGAATACAGTCAAAAAAATTTATTTTTACAAAAATCTGTATGCATGATTCTACTGAATACTACATAAAAATTTGGTTATTTTTTTATTTGTTTAGCATATTGGCAGAATGAAAACGTTGGTGTTTTTTTGTAATTACATTAAAAATGATAAATGATATTAATACACATTAATATCGTTTATCATTTTTAATGTAATTACGAAAAAAATATTTATATACCTGTTTTCCTTCTATCGTCACAAATATCACTTTTAAAAACATATTGTATATCATTTACATTAATTATCAGCGTGGTTTGCCTAAAAAACTGCCATAGCCAGTAACTATGTTATATTATCGATGACCTCGATGACGACGACGAAAATTATTCCATGAGATTAATATAATATATATATATATATATATATATATATATATATATATATATATATATATATATATATATATATATATATATATGTGTGTGTGTAAATCTTATGGAATAATTTTCGTCGTCGTCATCGAGGTCATCGATAATATAACATAGTTACTGGCTATGGCAGTTTTTTAGGCAAACCACGCTGATAATTAATGTAAATGATATAATGATATACAATATGTTTTTAAAAGTGATATATATATATATATATATATATATATATATATATATATATATATATATATATATATATATATGAGCAAACAGTTAATGAAATTTGTTAAAAAAACACTTTGAGTTTTTTCTCATTTAATTGAGTTAAAAACATATTTAATCTGAAAAGGAAACACTAGATAAATGGATCGTCTTTAATCCGCGGAGTTTCGTAGAAATACTCTCCTTCTCATCAAAGGGTAGAAATTAGCAAAATGCGGGATCGGATTTTGCATGCAGAAGTATTTGATTAAACAACAAATAAGTCAAAGATCTTACTTGAAAACAAAATAAGTTAAGCAGAGGGAATATGGTAAAGAAAAATGTAATTACACATTACTGGATAGTCTGGTGGAAGATAAAAAATCCAGTGATGGTAAAATCCAAATGTAAAACTTCAAGGAAGTTAAAAGAATTTCCATTTGTACAAGTAAAATCCAAGGAAATCCCGTAATTGGAAGAAGATGGTCCATAATGCGCCCCAACATCACATCCGCCCCCCCCGCTCGCGCCCCCAATGTACACAGTAAAATCTTCGGAAAATGTTAAATGGTGGTCTAATTGGTAAATGTCGGTGCGTTACTTACGGAAAAACGTGTAACTAAACTGCAAAAGCACCTATTAAGCCACATAAGTTCTATAATTGAATCCCCCTTCCGCAAAAAAAAAAAAAGAATGAAAAACGAAGATGTTTGGTGCTTATATTTTTGTAAACCACATTAAAAACTACGCGAGACAAAAAAAATTTGTTGTACATTTCTATAACTGTAAGTCATTAAAAAAATGTCAGTCCGTAATTTTTTGATTGGTACGCCATGTGAGAAGGCAGTTTGCTAGGTGAAGCAAGCCGTCGTTCATGATGCAGCGCACGTGCGTAGCGTAAACAGAAGCTGCAAAATGGTGGAATGTTATTCGTGGGTTCGGGGGTTAATACCATGCAAACGGTAAAATTGCCCCAAGTTTGACTATCAGATTCGTTGTCAGCAACCTCAATTACCTATAAAAAAAAACAAATTAGAGTGCTCGGTGTTCTGTAGTAGCGTATCTGGATATTTACCTGTATTTTAAAAAAACTTCTGCTCGATACCGGTGTGGACCTTTAAGAGTCATTTTTAGTTATTATTTGGTTCGAGGATATTTGTCCAACTAATTTTGCCGATTATTCTGTCTAGAGTTCTCATCTTGGATATTAACACTAGTTTGACTAATCCAAAAAATAATGAAATGTCCAATTTTCAAAAAAATAAAGAAACATGATTTTTAAACCTTAGTGTATCTTATTCATTTTAATAAATTAGACAAAAAAAGAAAAGCCATTTTATAAAGAAATCCCAACACATTGACAAATACAATCTAAATTTGATAGGAAAATAACTCGGCACACTCAACTAATTAAACGGACATTTTATACGAGGAACGAAATAATGATTACACCGTGTTATTACAATGACTACATTCATTGTTCTTTAGCAGTTGATTTGCTCTTTAAATAATTTCACGTTTAAATCGTGTTTTTTATATTTTAATTTTGATTCTTTTATATTTTCATATATTTTATTTCTTAATGAATTGGACACACAAAACAAAAGTTGTATCAATTTACTAAAGAAATCTGTTTTGAACACAAAAGAAATACGAATTTATCCTGATTTTTTTTTCCTGGAAATATACGTAAGTTTTTATCTTTCTTTCTTTCTTTTTTTTTACACAACAAAATCTAATCTATAACTTTTAATATAATCTTAACCATTAAAATAAGTTTACTTTAATATTTTCATATATTGTATATCTTAATGAATTGGACACATAAACACAAGTTTCATCAATTTACGAAAGAAATCTTAAAAAAACAAAACAATTTTTGTGTTTTGAACACAAAAGAAAAACGAATTCATCACGATGTTTTTTTCGTATTGAAATCCTTGAAATATACGTAAGTTTGTATCTTTATTTCTTTTTTTTTTTTTCACTAAAAAATCTAATCTATAACTTTTAATATAATCTTAAATATTAAAATAAGTTCATTTATTTTTGTTTTGCAATCCAATAAAATATGATAATAATAGTATGATTTAAAAAATATCTTTAAAATATTTTATTCAATGTGATATTTAGATTTTTGTTAAAAATATGATTATTTTTGTAAAACTTGTGTGATTTCTGAGAAAATAATATTTTAATTCGAAGTTGATTGAATTAAGCTTTTTGTTAATACATCTGCTCACGAAAACTTTTTTTTTTATATTTCATTGTTTAAGATTTAAAGAAATATATTATATCGTTGGAGAATTCCGTTTTAATTTTTATGTTTCATCCAATATGTAATATTTAAAATATGCGTCATTTTCTTTTATAAAGTTTACATAAAATGATCAATTATCATCAATTAGCAATTACTTAATGTAGAAAACAATATTAGTAAGTCTTTACAATCTAACCCAGCATAGTTTAACCCCTAAAAATAAATAAATAAATAAATAAAATTTGAGTTTATTTTTGACTATTGCGTTTATACAGCGTTAAAAATACCCACTAATTATTATACATTAATAATACTTATTTCAGATTTTAGAGTGGGGATCACTTTCCTATATAATTTAATGTAAAATTAGCACTTACATTATGACCAGATAGCAGTCAATGATACTTGTAGTCGTTTGCAGTTTCAAATTTTCGTTGCAGGGAAGGAGACCGGGGATTGTTTTTGGTTGCTTACGTTTTTTAGATGGGGATTAGATGTCATATGCTGTTAACTATTCTGTACTTTCACTTCATAATTAAAAAAAACAACAAAAAAACAAGAGATATTATAAGAATCGTTTGACATAAAATTTTGCAAAAACTGCCAGCCTGATTCTTATTGCTTTTCTATGAGTTTTTTTTTGTTGTTTTTGCAATGTTTTGGACGATTATCGAGACTTCCGAGATGCCCATTTTGTATCAACCATTTTTTCTTCTTCTAACGTAACGTAAAATACTATTTTTAAAAAGTAAATAATTTATAACACAGAAAATGTTCCTTATATTTATTTGTTAGTTGAAAGTACAAATTAATTAGCAAGGGCCTCCTTTTTGTGGAAAGAATAGCTTTCTAAATAATAACATCATGACTAATGAGAGGAGGTGATTTTCTTTAAAAAACGGCAAAAAATAGAATTTGAATTTAAATGTTATTATTAATGAGGGTGTTTTTTTAATTTAAAACAGCAAAAAGATAGAATTTAAATTGAAATTTTATTACTTATGACGGTAGGTGTTTTTTTTTTTAATATTTAAAACTATACAAAATAGAATGTATGATTAATACATGTACTCTCTCCAACACATGGGCTGTTATCCCTCCTTAAAAAAACAAGGGAAATCCAAAAGGATAAAATTTTAGGATTAAAAAAAACTGTTTATCTATTAAATTTATTTTAAAAGATATAGAATCAAAAATATTAGGATAAAAAAACAAAACTGTTTATCTATTAAATTTATTTTAAAAGATATAAAATCAAAAATATTGGGACGAAAAAAAAACTGTTTATGTATTAACTTTATTTTAAAAGATATAAAATCAAAAATATTAGGATGAAAAAACAAAACTGTTTATCTATTAAATTTATTTAAAAAGATATAAAATCAAAAATATTAGGATGAAAAAACAAAACTGTTTATCTATTTAAATTTATTTTAAAAGATATAAAATCAAAAATATTAGGATGAAAATACAAAACTGTTTATCTATTAAATTTATTTTAAAAGATATAAAATCAAAAATATTACGACGAAAAAACAAAACTGTTTATCTATTAAATTTATTTTAATATATAGAAAATCAAAAATATTAGAATGAAAAAACAAAACTGTTTATTAAATTTATTTTAAAAGATATAAAATCAAAAATATTAGGATGAAAAAACAAAACTGTTTATCTATTAAATTTATTTTAATATATAGAAAATCAAAAATATTAGAATGAAAAAACAAAACTGTTTATCTATTAAATTTATTTAAAAAGATATAAAATCAAAAATATTAGGATGAAAAAACAAAACTGTTTATCTATTAAATTTATTTTAAAAGATATAAAATCAAAAATATTACGACGAAAAAACAAAACTGTTTATCTATTAAATTTATTTTACAATATGGAAAATAAAAAAGTATTAGGATGAAAAAACAAAACTGTTGTTGGAAAAAAAAAGGTCATATAACTAAGAGTAGCTAACCTGAAGTGAGGTTGCGAAAAAAATACAATCTTCTTCGCGACCTTCTTCTCAGGTCTTGTAACCACAGTAACATAAAATAAAGGAATAAGTAACTCTTCACAAAGGAGGAAGGTTTTTGTAACAATTACCTTACTCTATTAGTATAAATAACCACAAGTCTATTGTTTTTCTTGACTGTTGGAAGACCATCCTCACCTCCGGCAGCTACACTCAGGTAAGCTATGTATTATTCACCACACTGTTTATCTATTAAACTTATTTTAAAAGATATAAAATCAAAAATATTAGGATGAAAAAACAAAACTGTTTATCTTAAATTTATTTTAAAAGATATAAAATCAAAAATATTAGGATGAAAAAACAAAACTGTTCATCTAGCCACATGCATGTTAAGTGTTTCACATAAAAACCTGTTTACATTGGTGATCGTAAAAAAGTGGGAAACCATTTTTTACATTTAGTTTAATTACTTACGGTGCCTTTATTTGTATGTCTCTCTCTCACATAGCATCCAATTATGTCTCAATGCTCTTTATTTAGTGTGAATGTAAATTGTTTATTAAGTAAATAACAATGTATTAGAAGTATCTTATTAATAATTAACTATTTTAGTCAGCAGTTGTTACATTTACGTTTATATTTGAATCCAATAAAATATATATTAAAAAATATATAACATTATCAGGATTGCATTATATTTTTTAAAAATATTTTAATTCTTGTAATAAGTTTTAGTTTGCAATTATTTTGTCAAGTAACCTAACTCTATGAATGTCAATATATTATTTAAATCTTAAATCTTAAAAGTATCATTATTATCATAATTGCTCAGCCTTAGCAGTATCAGAATTTTTGTAGGAATTTTTGACACCCCTAACACGAAACTGCGAATACAATATAAAAATCTCGTAATTTCTCTGTTAAAAGTGGGTTATTTATTTTCTTTATGGATTATACTTCCAAAATAAACTATTACAGTTGTTTTAAAAGTAATAAAAATATTTTTTTTTTTAAAACAGTAATGAATTTTCCGAACTCAATATTTTTCAATTTTTAAACTCAATATTTTTCAATTTTTAAATTTTAAAAATCTATCAAAATTTTTCTATTGATTCTATTTTTACGATATTTTCAGGGTCAATGTGAAATTTTATGTTCTTTCCAATAAACCGAATATAATATTTTAGACAAACGTTTTTTTTTAAATTCACGCCCCCCCAAGTGTCACCCATTTTCAACTTTCTCTTAAAAAGTAAATAATTAATTTATGTCGTGGAGTTTTATATATCACAAATTGAAGAGAAAAGGTCAATAAGTAATATATTCAAATTTAAAACAAAAAAAAATCTTTTTTAGAAATTTACCTGTAAAGTCGAAAGTTTAAAACCTTATTTTATAAGAACACATTGTTTCTTTTTGTCTTTTTTTTTTTAATGAAACCTTGGTCCTTGCTCCTTTAATTGAAAAAAAAATTAGGGCTTGAATTACATTTTTCGAGGAGTTATAAGCTTAGAAAGATAGGGGGTCGAATAATTCACGCCTCTCATTTTGAAATGTCTATTAAAAAGTAAATAATTAATTTATGTCGTGGAGTTTTATATATCACAAATTGAAGAGAAAAGGTCAATAAATAATATATTCAAATTTAAAACAAAAAAAAATCGCTTTTTTAGAAATTTACCTGTAAAGTCCGAAGTTTAAAACCTTTTTTTTAAAAAAAAAACACATTGTTTTTTTTGTTTTTTTTTTAATAAAACCTTGGTCCTTGCTCCTTTAATTGAAAAAAAAAATTAGGGCTTGAATTACATTTTTCGATGAGTTATAAGCTTGGAAAGATGGGGTGGAATTATTCACTATTTTCACGAAATTTCTGACACTGCTAGCTCAGCCTTGACAATGAATAGTCGGGGTTTCAGTGCTTTATTCTTCGGTTCATGACTTTCCACTTTGGCTCCTAACTTGAACAGTTTAGGTGTAGTATCTGTTGCGCATTGGATAAGCATCCTCTGACCTTCCAATGCATGTGGTTAAAAGTAAAGAACCTTACCTCACGCATCGTGCGGCTCATGTTAGGGAAAAAAAGAAAGAAAAATGGCCGCCCCCTGGTATTTATGGACTGAAAATAACGTGATGTGACGAGAGAGGGGAGGGGGTATGCAAATGAGATGTGGTTGGGTCGCTCTATAAAAGAGCCGTCTTCTTTATTTTGGGTGTTAGTGTGGAAAGTGCAGAGAAGAGAACAGTTGGATTTGAGTTCAAATTTAACGACAATGCACATTTCCAGTGGAGTGAACCCACGAGGACTGACTGCAGAAAATAATCTCAGTGAGGTAGACAGTCACCCTATCGTGTCCACTACTACCTCTTTTCTTTCTGGATGAGGTTCCATAGCCTTTTAAGGAAAACTGCAGGGCAGCAGCAGGATTTGAAGTCAGAGTTCCCATCTCTTAGCTTTTTGCTGTGATAAGGCCCATAAGGCAGTGGTGTTTGATTTTGGGGTTGGTTCCCCTAGTCTTCGGCCAACCAAGGGCACCCACAAGACAGTGGGGCAGGGGGTGGTAGTATGCAAGGCACCCAGTTACTGTGTGTGGCCAACGTGGAGGCACTGTAGGAGTCTTTATGATGTAAAGGTTATGTACTGCCAGGGAAGACTTATGCAGAGCTGCTCCCTTTTAACCATGAGGTTAGCTAGCGGTGTTAAAAGTATATAAATATTATAAAATATAACAGCGCGATGTTAGTTTGTGTAGGGATTGAGTTATGTTTGACAAAAGTCCATTTTAATTGTTTTAATACACTTTGCAATAAACACATCAATAACCTATGTTTTACAATGTCGTCTATCATTTTTCCCTCTCTCCTAAATTTTCCAAGAATTACATACACCACAAATAAGACCTAAACCGTATTTTTGTGTTCAGCTAAGAAATACAATTCTATAAACTTGAGCGTTTCAAAATTAACTTTATTTATTATCAGTTGTAAGCTAACATTTTAATTAATGAAAATGCTTCAAATATTTTCTATTTATTATCAGTTGTAAGTTAACATTTTAATTAATGAAAATGCTTCAAATATTTTTTATTTATTATCAGTTGTAAGTTAACATTTTAATTAATGAAAATGCTTCAAATATTTTTTTATTTATTATCAGTTGTAAGTTAACATTTTAATTAATGAAAATGCTTCAAATATTTTTTATTTATTATCAGTTGTAAGTTAACGTTTTAATTAATGAAAATGCTTCACATATTTTCTATTTATTATCAGTTGTAAGTTAACGTTTTAATTAATGAAAATGCTTCAAATATTTTCTGTTATCAGTTGTAAGTTAACATTTTAATTAATGAAAATGCTTCAAATATTTTCTATTTATTATTAGTTGTAAGTTAAAGTTTTAATTAATGAAAATGTTTCACATATTTTCTATTTATTATCAGTTGTAAGTTAACGTTTTAATTAATGAAAATGCTTCATATATTTTCTGTTATCAGTTGTAAGTTAACATTTTAATTAATGAAAATGCTTCACATATTTTCTATTTATTATCAGTTGTAAGTTAACGTTTTAATTAATGAAAATGCTTCAAATATTTTCTATTATCAGTTGTAAGTTAACATTTTAATTAATGAAAATGCTTCAAATATTTTCTATTTATTATCAGTTGTAAGTTAACATTTTAATTAATGAAAATGCTTCAAATATTTTCTATTTATTATCAGTTGTAAGTTAACATTTTAATTAATGAAAATGCTTCAAATATTTTCTATTTATTATCAGTTGTAAGTTAACATTTTAATTAATGAAAATGCTTCACATATTTTCTATTTATTATCAGTTGTAAGTTAACATTTTAATTAATGAAAATGTTTCAAATATTTTCTATTTGTTATCAGTTGTTAGTTAACATTTTAATTAATGAAAATGCTTCAAATATTTTCTATTTATTATCAGTTTTAAGCTAACATTTTAATTAATGAAAATGCTTCAAATATTTTCTGGAAAATATAAAAAAGAGTTGTGATAAAAAGATTGAAAACAATTGACAGCAATTCAACAATCTTCGTGTAGGATATAGAGTATTTTTATAGGATAGGAATGACTTATTTGAAAGTTTAATAGATATGTAAAATTCCAAACAGAAAATTATTTTACTCGCAAAAATGTATAAGAATTACAATTGCCTTAAATTTACTAAAAAGTTTTGACTCTTCTTTAAAAAGTAACTATTAAAATGTCCTTTAAACTGGTGTCACAAATTTATTTGCAACATATTTCAGCATTTCCTGAAGACATGATATGTGAAACGCATACAATTCTCAGTCACATAACCTAAATTTAATTACTGATTAAAGTGTTCCCTAAGAGGATAATAAATGACAATATGGGTAATCAATGTTTGTTGAATTTGAGAGTGTTGCTGAAACCGTCTTGCAATATCGTTGTGACACCAGGTTCCACCTCTGTCCAACGCACTGGTGTCTATCTTGAATAATTTGTGCTCCACTTTGAATCGAATAATTTCATACATTCGAAGTCTTATGAATCACACACAAATAGTGGCATATTCAAAATTGTAACCCTATCTTATCCAATGCACACTACATACTGTATTATTATTATTATTATTATTATTATTATTATTATTATTATTATTATTATTATTATTACGTGAAGGGGAAACAATAATTTCATACGTTTGAAGTCTTATAAACAACACACAAAATAGTGGCATATACAAAATTGTTATGTAGCTCTCTCTTATTCAAAATTATTATTGTATGAAGGGAAACAATAATTTCATACGTTATAAGACAAAATTGTAACAGGAAATTGTGATGGCTTTTTCTAACAATGCTCTTCTTTAAATAATAAAAATATCATTAAAGATAAAACTTTAAAACTCTAATAAGGTTACAAATAAGGTTACAAAAATAATGGGATTGACAAATTGATAGAGATATAATAGAAAATGTACCAAAAAAATTGCCAGCATGCATGAGGAAACAATAATTTCATACGGTTGAAGAAATTGCCAGCATGCATGAGTTGTATTGTCATAAAATGATTAGTAAAAACATAAATAATACGGTTAATGTTTTTATTATCTGTTTGTAGTTATTTGAACATTTTGTCTTACAAGTTTATAAAGATAAAACATTAACACACTGATAACTGGTTACAAATAACTTTGAAGTAAGAGTGAACGGGATTTTTATACTGCGTATTCACCCAAAATAAGTCACAATGCCACTTCTATTTGTGAACAAAACAATAAGGATATTATATAATGATACGGAAGCGTTAAATATTTATTATCTGTTCAGAGTAATATCTGAAGTTAAAACATTCCGCATGTAAGGACCTATTAATCGGGATTATTACTAACATTAATGAGTAGTGAGATGTCTGTTTACATTGTATTTAAAATGATGTATTGAAGTAGATTCAGAGAAGCAAGAAACTGGAAAGGAATTTCAAAGTTTTTCACCTAAGGGAGGTATCTATTAAAGTAAAAGGCTTTTCGGCATTTTTATACATCAACAAGGAAAGGGTGTTCTTTTGTGGCTTGTTGGGACATTAAAAAGTATGTACATAGAAGGGGTACAATTACTATAAGTTCATTAGGGAACATTCTATAATATTGAAAAGAACACATTTTAAAATAAGTTTTTGTAATATTCTTAAATTATTTGATAGTAATCAAACTATAACTGATGAGATAAAAGTCTGTAGTTACAAATAATTTCATATTCAAATGAATGAACAAATAATTTTCGTCAAACAAACCTAAGATAGACTAAGATTGAGAAATTGAAAAAATATAAGACAAAAAAAAACTGTATAAATTACTCCCTTCTTGAGGATACTTCCTTCAAACTCATTGGCTTAACATTCACAGGAAATATGAACTTGAACAAATACATTGAAGACATTGCAAAAGTTGCTGTGAGGAAGCTAGCTGCTTCTATCATTCTAAAAAACAACTCACACCTTAGAGTATCCTGAACCTCTACAAACTTATGATTCGCCCATGCATGGACTATCATTGCCATATCTGGGCTGGTTCATTTACCATGAATCTCTCTCTTGTATAGGCCAAAAAAACTCGGCTTTAACTCCTGTTATCTCGTCGCAATGTTGCATCCTATTGACAGTTTTTATGTGTTCCTTTGATGTACATATCCACGACAAACCTGCTTGAGAGCAAAATCTCATCCCTTCACTGTTGAGGTCCCTAAATGCCAGAAAGCTTTCTACTTTAAAAAGCTTCTTCCTTAGAACAGCTAGTCTTCATGCTATCTGCTTCACTAATTGTACTGATATGTAGAAGTTCAAATGTAACGGAATCCAACAACTTTATCATTTTTATTAGCATTCAAGTTGTAATATGACTTGTTTCGTGTGAAAATGAATAAAAAATAAAAATTATAATGTATAGAATAGATGAATAAACGGTTGTATTTACTCAAACAAACCGAAGATAAACTAATAGGATTGAGAAAATAAAAATAAAACATAAATAATTAGAAAATAAAAATGTATAAACGATTTAGTGTGGGGGAACACAAAACTAACACAGATTAACAGAAATGTTTCAGTACCTTTTTATAATTTTGCATATCAATAATACCTATGTTTAAAGAAAACAACGTGTATGCAATAAATGCATTTTTGATGGCATCTTCATAATTTACTTACATTCTTGCATTAAGATACACACACATACACACACACATATATATATATACATATATATGTATATATAATTGAAACACGGTAGTGTTTTAATATATGGTTAAGTGGAAGATTTAGTAATTTAGAACTGCTTTAAAGCTTCACCGCTCACTCATTTTACGAATAAATTTCAAACAATTATTACAGCTTATAAAGCATCTTCTCATCTTGTGAAAAAAGTTTTAATGAATTTTCTGGTGTTCAAGATCGTAAACATATGTAAAAAACAGTCGCAAAAAAAGAGAAGGAACTCGTAAAACAAACAGAAGGAAATCATGGAAGGGAGATAATTGGGAGTATTTTATTGAAAGCAGACGAGTGCCGTACATTGTTATTACATATGTGTTTATGGAGGCAAAAAATTAGACTGAAATTAAATAAATAATAAGTGAATTTATATTTATTTTTATTTGGTTTGAACTTTCTGCCTTTCAGAATATTTTATATAAATAGATAAATTTTTATAATAGCGCCAACACTTAAGAAGTCGATAGTATACGTCCCAACTCCAAATGCACCTTCTGGTTAGCATTTTTACCTAATAAACAACTATATTTTTCAGTACAGCAACACTGTCCAATTTTCTTCAATGCCCACATGTGGACGAATGACAAAGCGATAAATTTTGCATCTCCCACTTTGGGGAATCAGCCAATCAGTGCTCTTCTTACTCAATGTTTTCAGCCATATAAAATGGATGAGTATTGCCGAGAAAAAAGATTTTCAAAATTATTAAAATTTAAAATATATTTTTCCATTTTAAATATATAACAACATGCTTGGATTAGCTAAAGATGTTGTCGCAAAATGTGAAGGAAAACGAGTCCGTAGTATTTTAAT
Source organism: Euprymna scolopes (assembly GCF_053919585.1). NCBI lineage: Eukaryota > Metazoa > Mollusca > Cephalopoda > Sepiida > Sepiolidae > Euprymna > Euprymna scolopes. Next base: position 192,318,844 of record NC_136527.1, read on the forward strand.
GTATCCAAAACAAACATGCTAAGAGTTTCATTTATATATACATATATACTGATATTAGATCAGGAAGACCCGACGTTGGATTAGATCATGATTAACGAATGTTTCAGACTCCCATAGTATGAGTGCGATTGAAATCGGTGAAATCGCCTATTTTTTCAATCATAGCTTTCTATAGTTGGGGACCCATACCCGTACCCGTGCACCAAAAGGAGCTACATATCCCTCCACGCAATAATTTACTGCAGCACACGTTGTAATCGACAGTGCACTGTAGAGAACCTACTGTTGAATTATTAAAATTTCTTTATATATAATAGCTTGAATTACAGTTAGAAATGCAAAAGTCAAGTATCATATTTCATTTGTGCTTTAAACGAATCAATGAAGCTAATATTGATTTTATTTGTTCTATCTTATGTTTATAATAGTATTAAACTTCACACATACACTTGTAATATTAGGCTGTATAAAGTGTCAATTTTGATCAAAATCACCAGTCGATTCTTTCATCGACTTTTTCAATTTTTGATTATCGATACTTATGAAAGATATTCCGATACATAAGATATGTTAGAACACTGCAAGACACATAAAATACATTCAAGAAAAATGGGACCATTTCAAAGTCTAAAGGAAACGAACTTGGAGACACTCCAACCCATGCAAAGCTTTTATATATATATATATATATATATATATATATATATATATATATATATATATATATATATATCGTGTGTGTGTGAAAGGCTTCATAACGTAATAATGTGTCCTGTTAGTAGTAGTGGTGTTTATACAGTATTTTATTTTAAAGAGCAAAGAAGATCGGTGTTAACCATATATAGTGCAGATATGTTTAAATGCTGTTTTTACCGGAAGAGTTAACTTTAAGATTTTCCATTGCTGTATTATCTACGAAACAAAAACTTGCCATTGCTGAGAAATAATAATATATATATATATATATATATATATATATATATATATATATATATTAGATTAATCTTCATGCCCTAATTTAAAATTTATAATTCTTACATCATTGTCTCTGTGACAATCTCATTCAATTTCTCACTTATATGTATAATGTGTATATCTATAATGTGTATATATAATATATATAATATATATAATGTGTATATATAATGCATATATATACAATATGTATATATAATGTGTATGTATATATGTGTACGTATATATACCTGATAACCAGGTTTAATCTTGTTTTTACAAGTATTAATATAATATATAAATTATAATTCACTCTTGAGCATGTAATAACAAGTCAGACAATCGTGCGACTCTAATCTGGATATTTTGTCAGGATTTAAATATTGAACTATTTTTAATTTTGATGAGAATAAAGATATATTCATCCTAGTAATGATTGTATCAATATAAAAGTGAAATCCCTAAGTAATTCTTAAAAAGTGTCGAACACAAGACATGCAAATTTCGTAATAGTTAAAATTTACAAAAAATACATCTAAAGTCAAATCACGTAAAAAATATTTAAAGACAAATCACTTAAAAATAAATATTGTCATAATGATAATAAAAAATTAATTAAATTATTTTTTTTCTTTTGCAGATGTTCCTGCATGAACCTGTTGAATCTAAACGGGCCATTATTTTTCTACAATGTTTGCTATAAAGAAAATCATACTTTGGGGAATATTTAATCTGCCATAACTATCTTGATATTCTTGTTTCGCAAAATTATAATTACTGAAACATGCAAGAATACAGTAAATATAAACCATATGTTTGTGTAGGATGTGAATATACTTCTACTAAAAAAATACATCTAGTGCGACATATTATAAGGGAAAACCACTTTGGAGAAAACCCTTATTCTTGTCCAATATGTGGATCTATTTTTTCTCAGAAAGGAAATCTTATGCGACATATGATAAACCATGCTGACGCAACATCATATTCTTGTAAACTGTGTGACTATGTTTGCCATGACAAACAAAATTTTGCAAAACATATGAAGACGCACTCTAACGAAAAACCATATTCTTGTGAACAATGTAAACAGTCTTTTTCTCGACAAACAAATTTAGTGATACATATTCGAACTCACACTGGGGAAAAGCCATATTCTTGTGAACATTGTAAATTTTCTTTTTCTGATAAATCAGCTTTACTTAAACATATTAGAACTCACACTGGAGAAAAGCCATATTCTTGTGAAATATGTGGATATTCGTTTTCTCAAACATCATATTTAGTCAAACATATCAGAACTCACACTGGGGAAAAGCCATATTCTTGTAAACAATGTAAATTTTCTTGTTCCCAAAAATCAAGTTTACTTACACATATGAAAACTCACTCTGGGAAAAAGCCATATTCTTGTAAACAATGTACATTTTCTTGTTCTCATGAATCAAGTTTAGTGAGGCATATTCGAATTCATACTGGAGAAAAGCCATATTCTTGTGAACAGTGTAAATATTCTTGTTCTGTAAAATCAGCATTAATTAAACATATGAAAACTCACACTGGGGAGAACTTGAATGCCTACTAGACACTATCCTCGAGTGTCTAAGGTCTCTCTGTACACGAGTTTGTCAGAACAATCTGGCATGAGGATACTTTTTCTATAGAAGTAAACCCTGACCAAATATTCAAAATCACATAGTGTTCTCAGCCCAAATAAGATCTCACTACGACTACCACACAGCTTTTCCGAGGAATGGGGCATCTTCTCCAAGTGATATTACCTCAAGTAATAGCACGAAGCTGGATACTCCACCAGACTAGATTAATTCTTGTCCTGGAATCCAGTAAGACCATGAGACACCATAAAAGATATACTACAACATATAAAAATGGTTAATTCCGGAGAGGAAATTATGGTCTCAATTTCTTTACTAACTCAGTGCTTGAGAGATAAAGAACTTTAATGGAACATTCGAATATCTATGTATCTCATATAGACTTCAAGTGTTAGCCCCAGGTTGTGGGCCCCTTGATTTCTGAGAACTTAAACTGAAGGAAAATAAAACAAAAAAGAGAAAAGCCATATTCTTTTGAACACTGTAGCTATTCAAGTTCTCAAAAACATAACTTAGCAAGACATATGCAAAAACACACTGTAAAAACCATATTCATGTGAAGTATAGGAATATTCAAGTTCTAATGGACAAAATCTTGCACAACATTTGAGAACTCACACCGGTTAATCTTGTAAACTAAGTGTATATTATTGTTCGTATACATCATATTTATTGTGACACGAAAATTTACTAAGAAGAAATGTATGCTTACTGAAAATAATTAAAATACTTAATAAACACCCAGCTTTTATTCAGTCTTTCTTTATAGGGTTTGCAGGGACGCTGCCATGAGAATAATTCTCATTATAAGAAAATCCTGACCAAATATTAATTTCCAAGATGTGCTGTCTTACACCATCTATCAGGTATCCTATGTTAAAGATGGGGTCACTCTTTATTAATAGAGGTCACCTTTTAATCAAAAAGCCGCTGAACATGAGGAAATTATAAATAAAAAAATTAAGACAAAAGCAATACAAACAAATGTGATGCAATTCTATATAAAAATATTAAGACAAAAGCAATACAAACAAATGCTAGCAAGTCGGCACCCATGATAAAAAGGATCCATCAACATGTTTATACATCAGTCGGAAAGAGGCAAACAATGATGTAAGCCTCCTTACCTTTGGAAATAGCAGTACAATTAGAGACATGGTTCCTTTAGCAATTCCCCCCACTCTTTATCTGTGCTTAAACCTAAACGTAGATTCCATGAACAAAGCTTTTTTCTTAAAACTGCACGCCTGTGGAATTGTCTTCCGTTTTCCTGCTTTCCGGCTGACTACAATATGGTTGTCTTCAAGTCTAACGTAAATAAGTTCTTGATGAGCCGTTCCATATAAGTTATCAACTTGACCAAATTTTCATTACTAATGATTACTATAATGTCCAATTTCTACTGTACACTCTTTAACCCTTATCCTTGAGTGGCCTCTTGGCCTTGATAATGTGGTGATGCCTATGTAAAAAAAAAGTCTGTCCATACATTTTTTGCTCAACATAAATTGTAGATTTTTACCAACTTGTTAAATAGAGCAAAATAACATATCAAATCATTGAAAATAAAGCAATCTATTCTCCTTGAAAAGTAAAGAAATGCCCTAATTATGATAATTAGGTTTTCATGTGGGATGCTGCCTAATTATCACTTGTTTTTCATGTTATATATATATATATATATATATATATATATATATATATATGCTGCATATATATATATATATATGCTGCATATATATATATATATATATGCTGCATATATATATATATATATATGCTGCATATATATATATATATATATATATATATATATATATATATATATATATAGTAAAAACCACTTCATTAACTCTAACTCATATATTGAAAACCAGAAAGCACGCTTTCAGAACCGCACATCTAATGGCTGAATATATACCATCCTCTGCAATGATTGTCGTCAAATATATGTAGGAGAAACACAACGGTAATTAAGCAAAAGACTTGCAGAACATAAAAGATATTAAACAAAACTTCCCTTCAACGCTCTTTTTGCTCATTTTTCACATCATAACCAATCGTTTTCTGGTAATTTCACCAATGATAAACCTCTATGAAGTCTCCTTGAATCTGTACTAATTATGAATTCCGATCAAATAAAGAAATTGTTTTTACAATATATCGGCGATCATAAGTAAGTTCGTGATCAAAGAGTATAACATGGTTTTGAAACTTACATACATCTTTAATTGCTTTCTCTATTCTATACATGGATTTGAAAGTTGATTTTGTTTTACATAAGTTTTCAATCTCTTTTACTTTGCTCAATCATCCTTATCATTCTCCTGAGGAATTCCCCTGAAATTGGAACGAAACGTTAACATTAAAAAGGGGCCACAACCAAAATCACGCCACAAGTATTAGCTCTCATAAGTATTAAACAGAACCCAGAGAAATGTATCATCATAATTCCACAATTCCCTACATTGAACAATACATAAATGCAGAAGCACAGCCAAAGTCACTATAATTCTTCTGTTGATCCATCCGGACAGTTTGTGTTCATGTCATCTCAACATGGATCAACTTTCGACTTTTGAATAAATTTCCATATAGGTCTATTATCACTATATATATATTATCACTTAGTAGCTAGTAATGTAAACTCGCCAATCGTCACTCGCTACTCCAAGCAACTGAAAATGATCTTAGAAATTACAGAGATGGTCAGTTAGTTCAGAGTATGGGAAATAAGATGACTTACTATTATATTTCATTTAAAGGATAATGCAAATTGTTTTGTTCTTACTGTTTAAAAAAAAAATTAGATATGAAAATTCAGTTTATTGTCACATGATTTTGCACGTGTTCCTTTTTCTTTAAAAGACTGATTTCTTTCTCTCTTGCTTTAGTAGCTGTGAATTTTGTTCAATAAAACCTTGGAAAGAGCTTTTTTACGTCTTCATTTATTTACAGCACTACATGTATACACACAGTATACATGTTGTAGTATACTTGAGTGTATATTTATATATAACGCGCATATATACAGTGCCGCCAAAAAGAAAGTCCGCACTTGTAATTTTTTAAAAACTGCAAATTCAACCTAAATTAAATGTAACTGTTTAAACAACCTATACTTCATCTGATTCTCATTTTAGTCCTCTATAATTCTACCTGTTTATATTTGACTTTTAATTGAAATATTCTAACGTTCACGTCAATTTAAAAAAAAATAACTTCAAATTGAGGAGGCAAAAAGAAAGTCCGCAGCAACAAATTCGCTTTAATGATCGCACCAAAATCAGTTTAAAATATCTAGCAACAGGCAACAAATCATCTCTAATCGTAATTGTTGTTGTTCCAGATCATACAACGTAACACTTGGTCCAGATGCCACGACTTTCTCTTAGTGATCGTCGGGAGCTCATAAATATCCGCCTTTCTGGTTTATCCACTCGAGATATCGGCCGCAGATTGAAATGTGGTGAGAAAACGGTACGAAAAACTGTGCAAAAGAACCAACACACCGGTAGTATTCGTGATGCCCTTAAATCTAGTCGTACTAGAGTTAGTTCTAACAGGGTAGACAAAGCTATCAAGTTCCGCAGCCCAAGAAACAGATTTGTAACGTCTCCCTAAATCTAACAACAGTGCAATCTTGTTAAAAAGTGCTCTCTTTCTACTGTCAGGAACAGATGAAAGGAATTTAATTTGTGAGGATATGTTGCAAGATGCAAGCCACTGATTTCTGTAAAGAACAAAAAGTGCCGTCTGAACTTCATCAGATGCAATGAAGATCATGACTTAATATTGGTCAAAGGTGCTTTTTAGCGACGAAAGCTAGTTCAATGGGCTAGGCAGTGATGGTAGGTAGTACGTCCGCCAGAGGGAAAACAAAGAATTCAATCCTATGTGATCGGTTTCAACGCTGCAAGGTGGTGGGGGATCAGTTTTTCTGTTGGGCATTATTAGTGCCAATGTTCCAGATCCTACGTTTCTTTTGTCGAAATTTGGATGATAATCCCATCTTCATGTAGGATAATGCCATCTTCATGTAGGATAATCCCATCTTCATGTAGGATAATGCCATCTTCATGTAGGATAATCCCATCTTCATGTAGGATAATGCCATCTTCATGTAGGATAATGCCATCTTCATGTAGAATAATCCCATCTTCATGTAGGATAATCCCATCTTCATGTAGGATAATGCCATCTTCATGTAGGATAATCCCATCTTCATGTAGGATAATGCCATCTTCATGTAGGATAATCCCATCTTCATGTAGGATAATGCCATCTTCATGTAGGATAATCCCATCTTCATGTAGGATAATCCCATCTTCATGTAGGATAATCCCATCTTCATGTAGGATAATGCCATCTTCATGTAGGATAATGCCATCTTCATGTAGGATAATCCCATCTTCATGTAGGATAATGCCATCTTCATGTAGGATAATCCCATCTTCATGTAGGATAATCCCATCTTCATGTAGGATAATGCCATCTTCATGTAGGATAATCCCATCTTCATGTAGGATAATGCCATCATCATGTAGGATAATCCCATCTTCATGTAGGATAATCCCATCTTCATGTAGGATAATGCCATCTTCATGTAGGATAATCCCATCTTCATGTAGGATAATGCCATCTTCATGTAGGATAATGCCATCTTCATGTAGGATAATGCCATCTTCATGTATGATAATCCCATCTTCATGTAGGATAATGCCATCTTCATGTAGGATAATCCCATCTTCATGTAGGATAATCCCATCTTCATGTAGGATAATGCCATCTTCATGTAGGATAATGCCATCTTCATGTAGGATAATCCCATCTTCATGTAGGATAATGCCATCTTCATGTAGGATAATCCCATCTTCATGTAGGATAATCCCATCTTCATGTAGGATAATGCCATCTTCATGTAGGATAATGCCATCTTCATGTAGGATAATCCCATCTTCATGTAGGATAATCCCATCTTCATGTAGGATAATCCCATCTTCATGTAGGATAATCCCATCTTCATGTAGGATAATCCCATCTTCATGTAGGATAATGCAATCTTCATGTAGGATAATGCCATCTTCATGTAGGATAATCCCATCTTCATGTAGGATAATCCCATCTTGATGTAGGATAATGCCATCTTCATGTAGGATAATGCCATCTTCATGTAGGATAATCCCATCTTCATGTAGGATAATGCCATCTTCATGTAGGATAATCCCATCTTCATGTAGGATAATAATCCCATCTTCATGTAAGATAATAATCTCATCTTCATGTAGGATAATCCCATCTTCATGTAGGATAATCCCATCTTCATGTAGGATAATCCCATCTTCATGTAGGATAATAATCCCATCTTCATGTAGGATAATCCCATCTTCATGTAGGATAATCCCATCTTCATGTAGGATAATAATCCCATCTTCATGTAGGATAATAATCCCATCTTCATGTAGGATAATCCCATCTTCATGTAGGATAATCCCATCTTCATGTAGGATAATCCCATCTTCATGTAGGATAATAATCCCATCTTCATGTAGGATAATAATCCCATCTTCATGTAGGATAATCCCATCTTCATGTAGGATAATCCCATCTTCATGTAGGATAATCCCATCTTCATGTAGGATAATGCCATCTTCATGTAGGATAATCCCATCTTCATGTAGGATAATGCCATCTTCATGTAGGATAATCCCATCTTCATGTAGGATAATGCCATCTTCATGTAGGATAATCCCATCTTCATGTAGGATAATGCCATCTTCATGTAGGATAATGCCATCTTCATGTAGGATAATCCCATCTTCATGTAGGATAATGCCATCTTCATGTAGGATAATCCCATCTTCATGTAGGATAATGCCATCTTCATGTAGGATAATCCCATCTTCATGTAGGATAATGCCATCTTCATGTAGGATAATCCCATCTTCATGTAGGATAAGTCCATCTTCATGTAGGATAATAATCCCATCTTCATGTAGGATAATCCCATCTTCATGTAGGATAATGCCATCTTCATGTAGGATAATCCCATCTTCATGTAGGATAATGCCATCTTCATGTAGGATAATCCCATCTTCATGTAGGATAAGTCCATCTTCATGTAGGATAATAATCCCATCTTCATGTAGGATAATCCCATCTTCATGTAGGATAATCCCATCTTCATGTAGGATAATAATCCCATCTTCATGTAGGATAATCCCATCTTCATGTAGGATAATCCCATCTTCATGTAGGATAATGCCATCTTCATGTAGGATAATCCCATCTTCATGTAGGATAATCCCATCTTCATGTAGGATAATGCCATCTTCATGTAGGATAATAATCCCATCTTCATGTAGGATAATCCCATCTTCATGTAGGATAATCCCATCTTCATGTAGGATAATCCCATCTTCATGTAGGATAATGCCATCTTCATGTAGGATAATAATCCCATCTTCATGTAGGATAATCCCATCTTCATGTAGGATAATCCCATCTTCATGTAGGATAATGCCATCTTCATGTAGGATAATAATCCCATCTTCATGTAGGATAATCCCATCTTCATGTAGGATAATCCCATCTTCATGTAGGATAATCCCATCTTCATGTAGGATAATCCCATCTTCATGTAGGATAATAATCCCATCTTCATGTAGGATAATCCCATCTTCATGTAGGATAATCCCATCTTCATGTAGGATAATGCCATCTTCATGTAGGATAATCCCATCTTCATGTAGGATAATCCCATCTTCATGTAGGATAATGCCATCTTCATGTAGGATAATCCCATCTTCATGTAGGATAATCCCATCTTCATGTAGGATAATAATCCCATCTTCATGTAGGATAATCCCATCTTCATGTAGGATAATCCCATCTTCATGTAGGATAATCCCATCTTCATGTAGGATAATGCCATCTTCATGTAGGATAATCCCATCTTCATGTAGGATAATCCCATCTTCATGTAGGATAATCCCATCTTCATGTAGGATAATAATCCCATCTTCATGTAGGATAATCCCATCTTCATGTAGGATAATCCCATCTTCATGTAGGATAATCCCATCTTCATGTAGGATAATCCCATCTTCATGTAGGATAATCCCATCTTCATGTAGGATAATGCCATCTTCATGTAGGATAATGCCATCTTCATGTAGGATAATCCCATCTTCATGTAGGATAATCCCATCTTCATGTAGGATAATCCCATCTTCATGTAGGATAATCCCATCTTCATGTAGGATAATGCCATCTTCATGTAGGATAATGCCATCTTCATGTAGGATAATGCCATCTTCATGTAGGATAATGCCATCTTCATGTAGGATAATGCCATCTTCATGTAGGATAATGCCATCTTCATGTAGGATAATCCCATCTTCATGTAGGATAATGCCATCTTCATGTAGGATAATCCCATCTTCATGTAGGATAATGCCATCTTCATGTAGGATAATAATCCCATCTTCATGTAGGATAATCCCATCTTCATGTAGGATAATGCCATCTTCATGTAGGATAATCCCATCTTCATGTAGGATAATGCAATCTTCATGTAGGATAATCCCATCTTCATGTAGGATAAGTCCATCTTCATGTAGGATAATAATCCCATCTTCATGTAGGATAATGCCATCTTCATGTAGGATAATCCCATCTTCATGTAGGATAATGCCATCTTCATGTAGGATAATAATCCCATCTTCATGTAGGATAATCCCATCTTCATGTAGGATAATGCCATCTTCATGTAGGATAATCCCATCTTCATGTAGGATAATCCCATCTTCATGTAGGATAATGCTATCTTCATGTAGGATAATCCCATCTTCATGTAGGATAATGCCATCTTCATGTAGGATAATGCCATCTTCATGTAGGATAATCCCATCTTCATGTAGGATAATCCCATCTTCATGTAGGATAATCCCATCTTCATGTAGGATAATGCCATCTTCATGTAGGATAATGCCATCTTCATGTAGGATAATCCCATCTTCATGTAGGATAATCCCATCTTCATGTAGGATAATAATCCCATCTTCATGTAGGATAATCCCATCTTCATGTAGGATAATGCCATCTTCATGTAGGATAATCCCATCTTCATGTAGGATAATCCCATCTTCATGTAGGATAATGCCATCTTCATGTAGGATAATAATCCCATCTTCATGTAGGATAATCCCATCTTCATGTAGGATAATCCCATCTTCATGTAGGATAATGCCATCTTCATGTAGGATAATCCCATCTTCATGTAGGATAATCCCATCTTCATGTAGGATAATCCCATCTTCATGTAGGATAATCCCATCTTCATGTAGGATAATGCCATCTTCATGTAGGATAATAATCCCATCTTCATGTAGGATAATCCCATCTTCATGTAGGATAATGCCATCTTCATGTAGGATAATCCCATCTTCATGTAGGATAATGCCATCTTCATGTAGGATAATCCCATCTTCATGTAGGATAATGCCATCTTCATGTAGGATAATAATCCCATCTTCATGTAGGATAATCCCATCTTCATGTAGGATAATGCCATCTTCATGTAGGATAATGCCATCTTCATGTAGGATAATAATCCCATCTTCATGTAGGATAATCCCATCTTCATGTAGGATAATCCCATCTTCATGTAGGATAATGCCATCTTCATGTAGGATAATCCCATCTTCATGTAGGATAATAATCCCATCTTCATGTAGGATAATCCCATCTTCATGTAGGATAATCCCATCTTCATGTAGGATAATGCCATCTTCATGTAGGATAATCCCATCTTCATGTAGGATAATCCCATCTTCATGTAGGATAATAATCCCATCTTCATGTAGGATAATGCCATCTTCATGTAGGATAATCCCATCTTCATGTAGGATAATCCCATCTTCATGTAGGATAATCCCATCTTCATGTAGGATAATGCCATCTTCATGTAGGATAATAATCCCATCTTCATGTAGGATAATCCCATCTTCATGTAGGATAATCCCATCTTCATGTAGGATAATGCCATCTTCATGTAGGATAATCCCATCTTCATGTAGGATAATCCCATCTTCATGTAGGATAATCCCATCTTCATGTAGGATAATCCCATCTTCATGTAGGATAATAATCCCATCTTCATGTAGGATAATCCCATCTTCATGTAGGATAATCCCATCTTCATGTAGGATAATGCCATCTTCATGTAGGATAATCCCATCTTCATGTAGGATAATCCCATCTTCATGTAGGATAATCCCATCTTCATGTAGGATAATCCCATCTTCATGTAGGATAATCCCATCTTCATGTAGGATAATAATCCCATCTTCATGTAGGATAATCCCATCTTCATGTAGGATAATCCCATCTTCATGTAGGATAATCCCATCTTCATGTAGGATAATGCCATCTTCATGTAGGATAATCCCATCTTCATGTAGGATAATCCCATCTTCATGTAGGATAATCCCATCTTCATGTAGGATAATCCCATCTTCATGTAGGATAATCCCATCTTCATGTAGGATAATAATCCCATCTTCATGTAGGATAATCCAATCTTCATGTAGGATAATAATCCCATCTTCATGTAGGATAATCCCATCTTCATGTAGGATAATCCCATCTTCATGTAGGATAATGCCATCTTCATGTAGGATAATCCCATCTTCATGTAGGATAATCCCATCTTCATGTAGGATAATGCCATCTTCATGTAGGATAATAATCCCATCTTCATGTAGGATAATCCCATCTTCATGTAGGATAATGCCATCTTCATGTAGGATAATCCCATCTTCATGTAGGATAATCCCATCTTCATGTAGGATAATAATCCCATCTTCATGTAGGATAATCCCATCTTCATGTAGGATAATCCCATCTTCATGTAGGATAATCCCATCTTCATGTAGGATAATCCCATCTTCATGTAGGATAATCCCATCTTCATGTAGGATAATGCCATCTTCATGTAGGATAATAATCCCATCTTCATGTAGGATAATCCCATCTTCATGTAGGATAATGCCATCTTCATGTAGGATAATCCCATCTTCATGTAGGATAATCCCATCTTCATGTAGGATAATGCCATCTTCATGTAGGATAATAATCCCATCTTCATGTAGGATAATCCCATCTTCATGTAGGATAATCCCATCTTCATGTAGGATAATCCCATCTTCATGTAGGATAATCCCATCTTCATGTAGGATAATCCCATCTTCATGTAGGATAATCCCATCTTCATGTAGGATAATCCCATCTTCATGTAGGATAATAATCCCATCTTCATGTAGGATAATGCCATCTTCATGTAGGATAATCCCATCTTCATGTAGGATAATGCCATCTTCATGTAGGATAATAATCCCATCTTCATGTAGGATAATCCCATCTTCATGTAGGATAATGCCATCTTCATGTAGGATAATCCCATCTTCATGTAGGATAATGCCATCTTCATGTAGGATAATCCCATCTTCATGTAGGATAATCCCATCTTCATGTAGGATAATCCCATCTTCATGTAGGATAATCCCATCTTCATGTAGGATAATGCCATCTTCATGTAGGATAATCCCATCTTCATGTAGGATAATCCCATCTTCATGTAGGATAATCCCATCTTCATGTAGGATAATGCCATCTTCATGTAGGATAATCCCATCTTCATGTAGGATAATCCCATCTTCATGTAGGATAATGCCATCTTCATGTAGGATAATAATCCCATCTTCATGTAGGATAATCCCATCTTCATGTAGGATAATGCCATCTTCATGTAGGATAATCCCATCTTCATGTAGGATAATCCCATCTTCATGTAGGATAATGCCATCTTCATGTAGGATAATAATCCCATCTTCATGTAGGATAATCCCATCTTCATGTAGGATAATCCCATCTTCATGTAGGATAATGCCATCTTCATGTAGGATAATGATCCCATCTTCATGTAGGATAATCCCATCTTCATGTAGGATAATCCCATCTTCATGTAGGATAATAATCCCATCTTCATGTAGGATAATGCCATCTTCATGTAGGATAATCCCATCTTCATGTAGGATAATGCCATCTTCATGTAGGATAATAATCCCATCTTCATGTAGGATAATCCCATCTTCATGTAGGATAATGCCATCTTCATGTAGGATAATCCCATCTTCATGTAGGATAATCCCATCTTCATGTAGGATAATGCCATCTTCATGTAGGATAATAATCCCATCTTCATGTAGGATAATCCCATCTTCATGTTGGATAATGCCATCTTCATGTAGGATAATCCCATCTTCATGTAGGATAATCCCATCTTCATGTAGGATAATCCCATCTTCATGTAGGATAATGCCATCTTCATGTAGGATAATCCCATCTTCATGTAGGATAATGATCCCATCTTCATGTAGGATAATCCCATCTTCATGTAGGATAATCCCATCTTCATGTAGGATAATAATCCCATCTTCATGTAGGATAATGCCATCTTCATGTAGGATAATCCCATCTTCATGTAGGATAATGCCATCTTCATGTAGGATAATAATCCCATCTTCATGTAGGATAATCCCATCTTCATGTAGGATAATGCCATCTTCATGTAGGATAATGCCATCTTCATGTAGGATAATGCCATCTTCATGTAGGATAATCCCATCTTCATGTAGGATAATAATCCCATCTTCATGTAGGATAATCCCATCTTCATGTAGGATAATGCCATCTTCATGTAGGATAATCCCATCTTCATGTAGGATAATAATCCCATCTTCATGTAGGATAATCCCATCTTCATGTAGGATAATCCCATCTTCATGTAGGATAATGCCATCTTCATGTAGGATAATCCCATCTTCATGTAGGATAATCCCATCTTCATGTAGGATAATGCCATCTTCATGTAGGATAATAATCCCATCTTCATGTAGGATAATCCCATCTTCATGTAGGATAATCCCATCTTCATGTAGGATAATCCCATCTTCATGTAGGATAATGCCATCTTCATGTAGGATAATAATCCCATCTTCATGTAGGATAATCCCATCTTCATGTAGGATAATCCCATCTTCATGTAGGATAATGCCATCTTCATGTAGGATAATAATCCCATCTTCATGTAGGATAATCCCATCTTCATGTAGGATAATCCCATCTTCATGTAGGATAATCCCATCTTCATGTAGGATAATCCCATCTTCATGTAGGATAATAATCCCATCTTCATGTAGGATAATCCCATCTTCATGTAGGATAATCCCATCTTCATGTAGGATAATGCCATCTTCATGTAGGATAATCCCATCTTCATGTAGGATAATCCCATCTTCATGTAGGATAATCCCATCTTCATGTAGGATAATCCCATCTTCATGTAGGATAATCCCATCTTCATGTAGGATAATAATCCCATCTTCATGTAGGATAATCCCATCTTCATGTAGGATAATCCCATCTTCATGTAGGATAATCCCATCTTCATGTAGGATAATGCCATCTTCATGTAGGATAATCCCATCTTCATGTAGGATAATCCCATCTTCATGTAGGATAATCCCATCTTCATGTAGGATAATAATCCCATCTTCATGTAGGATAATCCCATCTTCATGTAGGATAATCCCATCTTCATGTAGGATAATGCCATCTTCATGTAGGATAATCCCATCTTCATGTAGGATAATCCCATCTTCATGTAGGATAATGCCATCTTCATGTAGGATAATAATCCCATCTTCATGTAGGATAATCCCATCTTCATGTAGGATAATGCCATCTTCATGTAGGATAATCCCATCTTCATGTAGGATAATCCCATCTTCATGTAGGATAATAATCCCATCTTCATGTAGGATAATCCCATCTTCATGTAGGATAATCCCATCTTCATGTAGGATAATGCCATCTTCATGTAGGATAATCCCATCTTCATGTAGGATAATCCCATCTTCATGTAGGATAATCCCATCTTCATGTAGGATAATCCCATCTTCATGTAGGATAATGCCATCTTCATGTAGGATAATCCCATCTTCATGTAGGATAATCCCATCTTCATGTAGGATAATCCCATCTTCATGTAGGATAATCCCATCTTCATGTAGGATAATAATCCCATCTTCATGTAGGATAATAATCCCATCTTCATGTAGGATAATCCCATCTTCATGTAGGATAATGCCATCTTCATGTAGGATAATGCCATCTTCATGTAGGATAATAATCCCATCTTCATGTAGGATAATCCCATCTTCATGTAGGATAATGCCATCTTCATGTAGGATAATCCCATCTTCATGTAGGATAATCCCATCTTCATGTAGGATAATGCCATCTTCATGTAGGATAATAATCCCATCTTCATGTAGGATAATCCCATCTTCATGTAGGATAATCCCATCTTCATGTAGGATAATCCCATCTTCATGTAGGATAATCCCATCTTCATGTAGGATAATGATCCCATCTTCATGTAGGATAATCCCATCTTCATGTAGGATAATCCCATCTTCATGTAGGATAATAATCCCATCTTCATGTAGGATAATGCCATCTTCATGTAGGATAATCCCATCTTCATGTAGGATAATGCCATCTTCATGTAGGATAATAATCCCATCTTCATGTAGGATAATCCCATCTTCATGTAGGATAATCCCATCTTCATGTAGGATAATCCCATCTTCATGTAGGATAATCCCATCTTCATGTAGGATAATCCCATCTTCATGTAGGATAATCCCATCTTCATGTAGGATAATAATCCCATCTTCATGTAGGATAATAATCCCATCTTCATGTAGGATAATCCCATCTTCATGTAGGATAATGCCATCTTCATGTAGGATAATCCCATCTTCATGTAGTATAATCCCATCTTCATGTAGGATAATGCCATCTTCATGTAGGATAATAATCCCATCTTCATGTAGGATAATCCCATCTTCATGTAGGATAATGCCATCTTCATGTAGGATAATCCCATCTTCATGTAGGATAATCCCATCTTCATGTAGGATAATGCCATCTTCATGTAGGATAATAATCCCATCTTCATGTAGGATAATCCCATCTTCATGTAGGATAATAATCCCATCTTCATGTAGGATAATCCCATCTTCATGTAGGATAATCCCATCTTCATGTAGGATAATGCCATCTTCATGTAGGATAATGATCCCATCTTCATGTAGGATAATCCCATCTTCATGTAGGATAATCCCATCTTCATGTAGGATAATAATCCCATCTTCATGTAGGATAATGCCATCTTCATGTAGGATAATCCCATCTTCATGTAGGATAATGCCATCTTCATGTAGGATAATAATCCCATCTTCATGTAGGATAATCCCATCTTCATGTAGGATAATCCCATCTTCATGTAGGATAATGCCATCTTCATGTAGGATAATCCCATCTTCATGTAGGATAATGCCATCTTCATGTAGGATAATAATCCCATCTTCATGTAGGATAATCCCATCTTCATGTTGGATAATGCCATCTTCATGTAGGATAATCCCATCTTCATGTAGGATAATCCCATCTTCATGTAGGATAATCCCATCTTCATGTAGGATAATGCCATCTTCATGTAGGATAATCCCATCTTCATGTAGGATAATGATCCCATCTTCATGTAGGATAATCCCATCTTCATGTAGGATAATCCCATCTTCATGTAGGATAATAATCCCATCTTCATGTAGGATAATGCCATCTTCATGTAGGATAATCCCATCTTCATGTAGGATAATGCCATCTTCATGTAGGATAATAATCCCATCTTCATGTAGGATAATCCCATCTTCATGTAGGATAATGCCATCTTCATGTAGGATAATCCCATCTTCATGTAGGATAATCCCATCTTCATGTAGGATAATCCCATCTTCATGTAGGATAATCCCATCTTCATGTAGGATAATGCCATCTTCATGTAGGATAATCCCATCTTCATGTAGGATAATCCCATCTTCATGTAGGATAATAATCCCATCTTCATGTAGGATAATCCCATCTTCATGTAGGATAATGCCATCTTCATGTAGGATAATCCCATCTTCATGTAGGATAATGCCATCTTCATGTAGGATAATCCCATCTTCATGTAGGATAATCCCATCTTCATGTAGGATAATGCCATCTTCATGTAGGATAATCCCATCTTCATGTAGGATAATCCCATCTTCATGTAGGATAATGCCATCTTCATGTAGGATAATGCCATCTTCATGTATGATAATAATCCCATCTTCATGTAGGATAATCCCATCTTCATGTAGGATAATCCCATCTTCATGTAGGATAATCCCATCTTCATGTAGGATAATCCCATCTTCATGTAGGATAATGCCATCTTCATGTAGGATAATCCCATCTTCATGTAGGATAATCCCATCTTCATGTAGGATAATGCCATCTTCATGTAGGATAATCCCATCTTCATGTAGGATAATCCCATCTTCATGTAGGATAATGCCATCTTCATGTAGGATAATGCCATCTTCATGTATGATAATAATCCCATCTTCATGTAGGATAATCCCATCTTCATGTAGGATAATCCCATCTTCATGTAGGATAATAATCCCATCTTCATGTAGGATAATCCCATCTTCATGTAGGATAATCCCATCTTCATGTAGGATAATGCCATCTTCATGTATGATAATAATCCCATCTTCATGTAGGATAATCCCATCTTCATGTAGGATAATGCCATCTTCATGTAGGATAATCCCATCTTCATGTAGGATAATGCCATCTTCATGTAGGATAATAATCCCATCTTCATGTAGGATAATCCCATCTTCATGTAGGATAATGCCATCTTCATGTAGGATAATCCCATCTTCATGTAGGATAATCCCATCTTCATGTAGGATAATCCCATCTTCATGTAGGATAATGATGCCATCTTCATGTAGGATAATAATGCCATCTTCATGTACGATAATCCCATCTTCATGTAGGATAATCCCATCTTCATGTAGGATAATCCCATCTTCATGTAGGATAATGCCATCTTCATGTAGGATAATAATCCCATCTTCATGTAGGATAATCCCATCTTCATGTAGGATAATGCCATCTTCATGTAGGATAATCCCATCTTCATGTAGGATAATCCCATCTTCATGTAGGATAATGATGCCATCTTCATGTAGGATAATAATGCCATCTTCATGTAGGATAATCCCATCTTCATGTAGGATAATCCCATCTTCATGTAGGATAATAATCCCATCTTCATGTAGGATAATAATCCCATCTTCATGTAGGATAATGCCATCTTCATGTAGGATAATGCCATCTTCATGTAGGATAATCCCATCTTCATGTAGGATAATCCCATCTTCATGTAGGATAATCCCATCTTCATGTAGGATAATGATCCCATCTTCATGTAGGATAATGCCATCTTCATGTAGGATAATGATCCCATCTTCATGTAGGATAATGATCCCATCTTCATGTAGAATAATCCCATCTTCATGTAGGATAATCCCATCTTCATGTAGGATAATGCCATCTTCATGTAGGATAATCCCATCTTCATGTAGGATAATGATCCCATCTTCATGTAGGATAATAATCCCATCTTCATGTAGAATAATCCCATCTTCATGTAGGATAATCCCATCTTCATGTAGGATAATGCCATCTTCATGTAGGATAATCCCATCTTCATGTAGGATAATGATCCCATCTTCATGTAGGATAATGATCCCATCTTCATGTAGGATAATCCCATCTTCATGTAGGATAATCCCATCTTCATGTAGGATAATAATCCCATCTTCATATAGGATAATGCCATCTTCATGTAGGATAATGCCATCTTCATGTAGGATAATGCCATCTTCATGTAGGATAATGCCATCTTCATGTAGGATAATGCCATCTTCATGTAGGATAATGATCCCATCTTCATGTAGGATAATCCCATCTTCATGTAGGATAATAATCCCATCTTCATGTAGGATAATGCCATCTTCATGTAGGATAATGCCATCTTCATGTAGGATAATGCCATCTTCATGTAGGATAATGCCATCTTCATGTAGGATAATGATCACATTCAATGTCAAGATATTCCTGGGCGAGCATGACATTCCGTGTTTGATTGGCCTGCACAATCTCCAGACCTCAATCCTATCGAAAACGTATGTCATTACATCAAGCAACAGCTACACAATGATAAAATTATAAATTTAGAAGAACTTTGGACAAAAATTAAAAAGTGGGATGCTTTTTCCTCGGAGTCTAATTCAAGGAATTCCCAAAAGATTGCAGACTCTGTTCCGGACCAGGATATAATAATACCCTAACTCGCTACAAGAAAATAATGAAACGAATGAAATTGAAGGAAACAAAGACTCAATTGATGGATAATATAAATGTGTCGTTTATTTACTGTTGAAAGAATGAATGTTTTAGATATAACATGTGTTCATGTCCGCGCGGGTGTAACCATCGTTTGTTGCGGGACTGGTGTTGTAGAAAGAAAAGGAAATGTGTGTTCATCTCAAGTTCGGGTCACTATCATTTGTTCGCGCGTGGGAAGAGAAGTGAGTAATGTAATAGAACGAGAAATGGCAGTCCCTGGTGTAGACAAAGAAAAGGATAGAATTTTGACGTCAGTTAGCAGTCAGCTACGCGAAGGTGTTCTCACGGACCAGTAGTAGACAGAGAGAGAAATAGTGAAAATGTGTACGTACAGTCTGTTAGCTTTTTGCCCCATATAGTAGCAAGTATTGTGGGCCGAAATGGGAGAAGCCGCTTATTGCTCTTTCTTTTATATTTGTTTCCGGTGGTCTTTTGCGCATGTGTTGATTTCTTTTGAAAGAAAGTGACATCGTCCATCTGTGTGCGTACGTGCGCGCGTGTATGAGTACATGTGTGTACGTTAGCGTGTGTGTATATACACGTGAATGTGAGTGTATGTACGCGAACGTGAATATATGTACGTGTATATATATATATATATATATATATATATATATATATATTTGTAAGTAATGTTTTCGGCAATTGACTTTACGTCCTGTTTTTTTTTTTTTTGCTGTTGTCAAAAATGGAGTGTGCTTGTAAAAAAAGTATTACGCACGGAAAAGCGTTTACTCGTTTTTTTTATTTTTAGGCTGTTTGTTTGGTTTTTGTGTTGTGTGCTGACATGTGCAACGAGTTGCTTGGACAGAGAAGTGAATTGTTCGTTTAGAAGGAATTTTTTTTTTGTTTCGTGGTGACGTCGTGTGCATTGTTTGGACGGGCGCTAGTTGCACATTCGTTCGTGTCGAACGAGTTTCCAGTTGCCATTGTCTTCGCATGTGCGTCTGCGGCAGTGTGTGTACATTGTCTGTATGTGCGTTTGTTGTGTATTCATTCGTGGTTGAACGATAGTGTCCAGTTGCCGGCTGTCAACGAAACTTCCAAGTTGTGAGTTTATCAGCGTGTGTGGTGCATCTCACCTCGTATTGTTGATTCAACTTCTTCCTATGTGTTGATAGGGATGTCCTGAAATTGTTTCTTTGTTGTTGCGTCTGCTGTGCGGGAGAGAATGTGTATAGGTATATGTGATTTTGCTCCTCGCGTTTTTTGCAGAGTAATGTCAGGAAACCGTAAAAAATGTTTGTCAAGCTCGAATTTTTTCTTTTTAAATTCGGTAAGAAGTCGAGAGCTCCGTGTGTTTATTCTGCCGAGTCTGACGAGAGGTTTCGTCGGGTTAGGGTTAGGGTTAGGGTTTGTAGTAGTTATTCCTGTCGGTAGTAGTTACCTTGTTTTTCTTTGTTGAAAAGTTCGTTTTTTTTCTTTATCAAATAAGACTCGCGGCTCGCTCAAAACAATTAATTTCAAAAAAAGTAGTGTCGCCATGCTTGTTCGTTTCGCGTCAGTCGGGCGCTAGTTTGTTATTGTGGTTAAAATTGAATTGAATTGAGAAAGAGACGAAGTACGTGTTAACTTGAATTAAACGAACTAGGATTTATTTCGTGAAAAAGCAAATGAAAGAAAAGGGTACTACACGTGTTTAGTTTGGCGTGCGTCTCTCGCTGTTAACTGGTGAGAAGGGAAGTGTATAGTTTAGCATGCGTCTCTCCTTGTTAGCTGGTGAGAGGGAAAGTTTATTGTTGTAGAGATAGAGTGAGTGTGTGTATGAGTGTTTCGTTTAAACGCATCCATCTCATTTTTAAATAACGGGGTCACCATCTTCATGTAGGGGACTAGAATATAAATACCCTAACTCGTTACAAGAGAAAATTATGAAACGAATGGAATTGAAGGAAACAAAAACCCAATTGATGGATAATATAAACGTGTCGTTTATTTACTGTTGAAAGAATGGATGGTTTATGTGTAACACGTGTTCGCGTTCGGGTGTAACCATCGTTTGTTGCGGGATTGGTGTTGTAGAAAGAAAAAGGAAATGTGTGTGTTCATCTCACGTTCGAGTCGCTATCGTTTGTTCGTGCGTCGGAAAAGAAGTGAGTAATGTAGTGGAAATGAGAATGATAGTCCAGCGTGCAGACAAAGACAAACGATAGAGGGTTGGCATCAGTTAAACTGTGCGCCATGTTAGCAGTCAGCTACGCGGTGGTGTTCTCTGGGGCAAGTTGTATATATATAGAGAGAGAAAGAGTGAGAATGTCAATCCAGTTCATGGAGAGAGAAAGCGTATAAAATGTACGTACTGCTTGTTAGCTTTTTTCCCCACATAGTAGCAAATGGTATGAAGTACGCGCGTCTGCCGAAACGGCGGTGGCTGGTACGCCGGCCAACCACCTCGGAAGGCAGGTTGGAAAAGGGCGAAGCTGCTTATTGCTCTTGCTTTTATAAGTGTTTCCGCTGGTCTTGTTCGCATGTGTGGATTTCCTTTTAAAGGGGCAGTGACGTTGTCCATGTGTGCGCGTGTGTGAGTATATATGTGTTCATTAGCGTGTGTGTATATACACGTGAATGTGAGTGTATGTACGCGAACGTGAATATATGTACGTGTGTGGACGTGCGCGCGTATGTTTGTGTGCGCGTATGTATGTGATAAGTAATATAGCTTGAGATGTAAACTCGTGTTTCTGTGTGAGACTAGAAAAGGCTTAACAATTTACACATGTGATAAAACAGTTTAGACATGTGATAAAAACGTTCCTGCTTTTTATACAAATTAAATAAAATTACGAAAATTCTGTTATTGTTTTTTTATGGATACGTAATAAAGTAACTGAATTAAAAAAAGATTTATCGATAACTTCCAAATTTGTATAAATAAAGAAAGAAGTTTATGATTTTATTTGCAATCTGTACAGCCATTCTATCAATGAAAACTAAATTAGACGTTTTAAATGCAAATTTTAAAAAAAAACTCTGAAACTTTCAATGAGTAACGTTGGTAAAAATGTATAAAACGTTGCATATGTTATAATGGCGAGAGTAGATGATCAGCTTCACACTGTGCATGTAAGACCGGTAAACTTTCATCTGTGTAATCGTCATTATCCTACTATTGAGGATCCTATTCGTCCAGCCAACCATGGTCGTTGCCGTCTTGCCAATAAGTTTTTGAAGTTAAGCCTCAATGAATATATTGCTGTAGATTAGATATGTTGTTACGGCTTAATAGTCAATAGTTTTGTTTAGGGCGATGAAGTCAATAGACAAGGCTTCTTTCCGTCCATGGTATTTTTCATATTTTGTCTGTCATATTTTCGAATTAGGATAATGTGATTTTTTTCAATAGATTATGTGGTTTTAAAATTTAAAAAAATGTGTGTTCGAATGAATGTCATACACTTACATTGACATATTCGTGAACATTTTCGACCGCCATTGGTCGTCCTCATGCGAATGATAAAATCTTTTTAAAATAAAAAAATATAATAGTGAGTTGAATGGAAAGACGGTTTAAATCGTTTAAAATCCTTAAAATACTTAGCATTTAAGCGTACCATCCGTTTCGTTTTGAGCCTGGTGAATTTTTTTTAATTCGGATTAACAAGGCTCCAATAATCGGGTGGCGTACATTACAGTGTGAGACAGGTACAATGGCAGTGTTTTTTAAAAAGTTTGTCTCTAAATTCAGTTTTGGGGATGTCGTGTGCTGTGAGGTGATGATGAAAGGAGTTATTTTAAATGTTGGGAAACTAGTCCGTCAAAAAGAAAAAAAATGATTATAAGAAAAGCAAACAAGAGTTGTCTCTACTTTGCAACGAAACGTGCATAAATGAAAAAATGCTGCCCAAGTAGACTAATTACATTGACATACAGATGGTTTGAACATTTTAAAAGAAAATAATCTAATCTCATTTCAATTCACCGAGTATATTTGCCAGGTATTTTTCAATTTCTTGTTCATGAGTCCAATTACGCCTATAATTACTATATAACATTTCTTCTAAGTTTGATTCATTCTTTTTCGTGTTTATCAGGTTTAATAGATCAATTTTTAAGGATGTAGTCGTAGAAATTACATTGTCATAATAGATCGTGTATGATTTCTTTTCAACTGTTCCTTCTGTATACGTTCGCAAGATTTGCTGTGGCATTCGCTATTACACTTTTTACAGATCGTCTAGTGGACATATATATACATTCCATTGTGTTGCATTATATATATATATATATATATATATATATATATATATATATACTCCTTTTGTCATGTTCTTATATTCTTTGACATATTTCTTATATTTTTACCGGAAGTTCTTGTATATTTTTGCACATTTCTTTTATTTTTACTATAAGTTCTTGTTGTATTCCTGGTGTCTCTTTGGGGATAAGTCTTACTAAATTACCGTTTGTTATTTATTAGATTCAGCTTCTATTTTATTGTTGCATTATTTATTATTTCATTTTACGATTGGTTGGTCTCTTCATTGTATGTTCCTTTATTCGTTCTTAAACATTTTAGTAAAACAGTCGTACATTGTACTTAAACGGTTTATTTTCTGTTTGTTCTTCCTCTCTTTTTATTCTTATGTTTGGATCCTTATTTCGAGTTTCCTCCTACTTCTGCTTGCAGGTTCTTTTCACTAACATCTGTTTATTTAATCTCATTTCTCAGCAACAGATTAATTTCATTTCTGTTCACCAACATCTCATTTCACCAACATTTCATTTCATCACCATCTCATTTCACCAACATCTCATTTCACCAACATCTCATTTCATTTCACCAACAATTCATTTCACCTTCATCTTATTTCATTTCACCACCATCACATTTCATTTCACCACCATCTCATTTCATTTCTTTTCACCAACATCACATTTCACCAACATTTCATTTCTTTTCACCACCATCTCATTTCATCACCATCACATTTCATTTCACCACCATCACATTTCATTTCTGTTCACCAAAATCACATTTCATTTCACCAACATCTCATTTCATTTCTGTTCAACAACATCTGTTCATTTCATCAACATTTCATTTCACCAACATCTCATTACATTTCTGTTCACCAACATCGGTTCATCTTATTTTTATTCAGCTGTTTGGATCCTTATTACTTCTGCTTGCAGGTTCTGTTCACTAACATCTTTTTATTTCATATCATTTCTCAACAACAGATTAATTGTATTTCTGTTCACCAACATTTCATTTCACCAACATTTCATTTCACCACCATCTCATTTCACCACCATCACATTTCACCAACATCTCATTTCATTTCTGTTCACCAACATCACATTTCATTTCACCAACATTTCATTTCACCAACATTTCATTTCTGTTCACCAACATTTCATTTCACCACCATCACATTTCTGTTCACCAACATCTCATTTCATTTCACCAACATCTGTTAATCTCATTTCTCAGCGCGAAAAAATTATTTTACTTGAAACAATTTCATTTCTTCAAAAAAATTCAGCCGATTCCGTTTTCAATGTTGTTGTCTTGTTTTGTGACAATGAGTTCCATTGTTTTTGGAATTGAGTCTCATAATTTAGAGCCATGCAGCTTAAGATATTATTATATTAAGCTCAAGAGGACATGTGTTTTATGTGGCAACTCTCTAAATAACGACATTAACTCTTTATTTCTGTACTTGTAATTCTCGTAGTTTTCACATTTGACAACCGAACTCCTTTCTACACCTTTATACTCTGCACTTACTGACAGTCTGGTTTCGGCAAATTCTAAGGTTATTTCCCAGTTATTTGCGGTAGCTTAGTCGATGGTAGTGGCGAGAAAGAACCAGTGTCTAGCGAGTGCCGGTGGGAGAGTTTTCCATTATTAGCCGCTGGTGATAAAGTCTCGCAAGGGAGTCAATTCACAAATAATATCTTGGTTGTAAGTGTTGAGATGCCAATGATTCAAACTGTTTAAATTAACAGATGAATAGAGATTGAATTTTATCTATGCTTCTGAGGTGATTTATTACTGAATGATGGCAATTATGATTCTCGTGTTTTACTTATGAGAGCTGATATTTGTGTTCTCATCAAGGAAACAGGACAATCATGTTAATGACAGTTCATTTGGCGGGCGAACCAGTGTATTATATTCTCATTTCAAGAAGGTCGCTTTCTTTTTTCTCAGCCATGATTTTATTGGATTTTTATTTTCTAATTTGTTATGCTTTTCAAAGATAGAGTATTTGTAGCAATTCTATTCTTTGATACAAACGAGTATATATTTTATCAAGACTTAATATCTGACTGATTTCTGTCCTGACTGGACTACAATTCTCACAGATAGAAAGGCCTACACAATTTGTTGGTATTTTCCTAATATTTTCATGTTATTGCGTCATGGACAACGGCGTTTTCATTAACAGCTGATTTCTATTAATAAAGATTGCCCCAATTCCCAACATGAGATGTGCTTGATGGATTGAGACATCATTTTTATTAATATTTAGTCAAGTTTTTCTCAGCCATGAATAGTATCTTCATGTTAAAATCACTGCAGATCATTAAGAGACTTAAGAATGATGTTAATCAACCTCAATAAATATGAAGTATAAGAATAATATAGACATTGTTTTAAAGAATAACAAATGTGAGTTCTGTAATGTGTCCTATACTTCACATGAATATGGCTTTTACACACTGTTTTTTTATGTCTTGCGAGATTGTGTTCATAAGGAATATTAGTTAGGTATGATTTTACTATGTGTGTTTTTTTTATGTCTTGCGAGATTGTGTTTATAAGATTTTCAATATTCACATAATTCGAAAGATCAGTTTTCGCCAGTGTGAGACTTCATTTGTAACTAAAGATTATTTCTGAGAACAAAAATATTTACATAATTTATAAGATTTTTTCCTTTTTGTTTTGTTTTACTTCAGTCGTAGTTATCAGAGATCAAGTGTTAGCCAATCACTACTACCTGGAGCTAACATTTGAATTCTTTATGAGATACATAGTTATTAGAATGTTGTGAATTCGAATATGTTTCATTTAACTTGATTTATAAAAAAAGAATATTCACAAGAATATGGGTTTTCATCAGTTTTCAAATGTGTCGCATGATTTTGTGTCTTAAAACTTGAATATTCCTATATTATGTGTTTTTTTTTACTTTAGTGTGTTTTTCATATGTCTTGTAAGATTTTGTTCACGAGAACTTGAATATTCACATTGTTCACACGAATATGGCTTTTCCCGACTGAGTTTTCATATGTGTCATTAAATTTGATTTTTAAAAAACGAATATTGGCATGATTCACAAGAATATGGCTTTTCTCCACTGAGTTTTCATATGAGACACTAAATGTGATTTTCGAGAAAAAGAATATTCACATAATTCACAAGAATATGGCTTTTCTCTATTTTATTTAACTTAAGTGTTTTAAGATATCAAGGGGCTCTCTCCTGGAGCTAACACTTGATTCTGTTATGATTTAAATTTATATCCGAGGGCTCTTTTAAGAATAGATGCTGTTCCCTTTATGGCTGCTATTTGTATCTCGTTACAGCTTGGTTTTCCAGGGATTGCTTCTAAGTATTTCTGAAGGTTCTTTTTTATTAAACCAGTTGCTCATATCACAGCCAGAATAATGTTTATTTCTTTCAGAGACCATGCCGTTTTTGATCATTTTTTAGGTCCTGATATGTTGTTATTATTTCCCGTTCAGCTCTATTAAGGCTAAAATCATTTGGGACTGTGACATCGATAATGAGCGCAGTTCTATCGGGCTTGTTCCATATTACAATATCTGGTTTGATAGCTTTGTCTTTCATTTATCTACCCGCCTGTATGTATTTGTCATAGAACACGATCACTTTTCCGTTTCATGTTATTGGTGGTGGTTCATGTTCCCAGATGTTCGTTGTTCTGTCAAGTTGCATCTCTCCACAGATCTTCCAATGGAGGTACTTACATACTTTGTTGTGACGGTCAGTGTAAATGCCATCTGCCAATAAAATTGGGCATGAAACCATTAGGTGTGAGTTTTCATATGTGACACTAACTGTGATTTTCGAGAAAAAGAATATCCACATAATTCACATAAATATGGCTTTTCTCCACTGTGAGTTTTCATATGTTCCACTAAATGTGATTTTTGAGAAAACGAATATCCACATGTTTCACAAGAATATGGCTTTTCTCCACTGTGAATTTTCAGATGTGTCACTAAATTACATTTTTGAGAAAAAGAATATTCGCATATTTCACAAGTATATGTCTTTTCCCCACTGTGAGTTTTCATATGTTCCACTAAAATTGATTTTCGAGAAAACGAATTTCCACATTGTTCACAAGAATATGGCTTTTTATCAGTGTGAGTTCTAATATGTTTTATTAAATGTGGTTTTTGAGAAAATGAACTTCCACATTTTTCACAAGAATATGGCTTTTCACCAGTGTGGATTCGAATATGCCTCACTAAATTTGATTTAACAGAACACGAATATCCACATTGTTGACAAGAATATGGTTTTTCACCAGTGTGCCTTCTTACATGTGTCACAAGACTTTGTTCATGAGAACTTGAATATTCACATTGTGCACAGGAATATGTTTTCTTCCTAGTGTGAGTTTTCATATGTCTTGCAAGTCGTGATTTTTGAGAAAAAGAATAATCGCATAATTCACAAGAATATGACTTTTCGCCAGTGTGAGTTTCTATATGTCTTGCAAACTTTTCTTTCTCGTGACAAACATAGCTACACACTTCACAAGAATATGAGGTTTCCTCGGGGTGGTTTATCATATGTTGCATAAGATTTCCTTTCTGAGAAAAAATAGATCCACATATTGTACAAGAATAATGTTTTTTTCTAGAGTGGATTATCATTTGTGGCACTAGATGTCTTTGTCGAGAAGAAGTATGTTCACACATAAAACAAAAATATGGTTTATATTCACCGCGTGCTTGCATGTTTCAGTAATTATCTTTTGAAACAAGAATACCAAGATGTTTATGACAGATTATTCAGTTTTTTTCTGAAGATTTTATAAAACTTAGAATGTAAAGTATTTTTGCAACAGATATTTGTTTATATTTTCCAAACGAGAATATGGTTCTCTCTGTAGCAAATGTTAACGAAAATTCAAATCCAACACAGGCGACCAAGCAGGAATATCTGCAATGAAAAAAATAATTAAATTAGTTTTTTTAGTTTTTTTTAATTTTCACTGATGAACATCTTTTATATTGATACAATCATAACAATGATGACTATCATTTATAGTGATACAATCATAGCTATGATGAATATCTTTTATATTGATACTATCATAACTATGATGACTATCTTTTATATTGATACAATCATAACTATGATGACTATCTTTTATATTGATACAATCATAACTATGATGAATATCTTTTATATTGACACAATCATAACTATGATGAATATCTTTTATATTGATACCATCATAACTATGATGAATATCTTTTATATGATAAAATCATAACTATGATATATATCTTTTATATGATAAAATCATAACTATGATATATATCTTTTATATTGATACACTCATAACTATGATATACATCTTTTATATTGATACAATCATAACTACGTTACGAGATTAATAAGTACATAACGAGATTAGCGTGTGTTTTGCTCAACTCTTTAAATATACTCACTAAGAGATTTCGCTTTTATATTGATAAAAGCATAAATACGATGAATATCTTTCATTTATACAATCATGAATACGATGAATAGCTTTAATTTATACAATCAAAACTATGATGGATATTTTATATTGATGCATCTTTTATATTGATACAATCATAACTATGATGAATATCTTTTATATTGATACAATCATAACTATGATGAATATCTTTTATATTGATACAATCATAACTATGATGAATATATTTTATATTGATACAATCATAACTATGATGAATATATTTTATATTGATACAATCATAACTATGATGAATATATTTTATATTGATACAATCATAACTATGATGAATATATTTTATATTGATACAATCATAACTATGATGAATATATTTTATATTGATACAATCATAACTATGATGAATATATTTTATATTGATACAATCATAACTATGATGAATATATTTTATATTGATACAATCATAACTATGATGAATATATTTTATATTGATACAATCATAACTATGATGAATATATTTTATATTGATACAATCATAACTATGATGAATATATTTTATATTGATACAATCATAACTATGATAAATATATTTTATATTGATACAATCATAACTATGATGAATATCTTTTATATTGATACAATCATAACTATGATGAATATCTTTTATATTGATACAATCATAACTATGATTAATATCTTTTATATTGATACAATCATAACTTTGATTAATATCTTTTATATTGATACAATCATAACCATGATGAATATCATTTATATTGATACAATCACAACTTTGATGAATATCTTTTATATTGATACAATCATAACTATGATGAATATCTTTTATATTGATACTATCATAACTATGATGAATATCTTTTATATTGATACTATCATAACTATGATGAATATCTTTTATATTGATACAATCATAACTATGATGAATATCTTTTATATTGATACAATCATAACTTTGATGAATACATTTTATATTGATACAATCATAACTTTGATGAATATCTTTTATATTGATACAATCATAACTTTGATGAATATCTTTTATATTGATACAATCATAACTTTGATGAATATCTTTTATATTGATACAATCATAACTATGATGAATATCTTTTATATTGATACAATCATAACTTTGATGAATATCTTTTATATTGATACAATCATAACTTTGATGAATATCTTATATTGTTAAAATCATAACCATGATGAATATCTTTTATATTGATACAATCATAACTATGATGAATATCCTTTATATTGATACAATCATAACTATGATGAATATATTTTATATTGATACAATCATAACACTGATGAATATCTTATATTGATAAAATCATAACTATGATAAATATCTTTTATATTGATACAATCATAACTATGATGAATATATTTTATATTGATACACTCATAACTATGATGAATATATTTTATATTGATACAATCATAACTATGATGAATATCTTTAATATTGATACAATCATAACTATGATGAATATATTTTATATTGATACAATCATAAGTATGATGAATATCTTTTATATTGATACAATCATAACTATGATAAATATATTTTATATTGATACAATCATAACTATGATGAATATCTTTTATATTGATACAATCATAACTATGATGAATATCTTTTATATTGATACAATCATAACTATGATGAATATCTTTTATATTGATACTATCATAACTATGATGAATATCTTTTATATTGATACAATCATAACTATGATGGATATCTTTTATATTGATACAATCATAACTTTGATGAATACATTTTATATTGATACAATCATAACTTTGATGAATATCTTTTATATTGATACAATCATAACTTTGATGAATATCTTTTATATTGATACAATCATAACTTTGATGAATATCTTTTATATTGATACAATCATAACTATGATGAATATCTTTTATATTGATACAATCATAACTTTGATGAATATCTTTTATATTGATACAATCATAACTTTGATGAATATCTTATATTGTTAAAATCATAACCATGATGAATATCTTTTATATTGATACAATCAAAACTATGATGAATATCCTTTATATTGATACAATCATAACTATGATGAATATATTTTATATTGATACAATCATAACACTGATGAATATCTTATATTGATAAAATCATAACTATGATAAATATCTTTTATATTGATACAATCATAACTATGATGAATATATTTTATATTGATACACTCATAACTATGATGAATATATTTTATATTGATACAATCATAACTATGATGAATATCTTTTATATTGATACAATCATAACTATGATGAATATATTTTATATTGATACAATCATAACTATGATAAATATATTTTATATTGATACAATCATAACTATGATAAATATATTTTATATTGATACAATCATAACTATGATGAATATCTTTTATATTGATACAATCATAACTATGATGAATATCTTTTATATTGATACAATCATAACTATGATGAATATCTTTTATATTGATACAATCATAACTATGATGAATATATTTTATATTTATACAATCATAACTGTGATGAATATCTTTTATATTGATACAATCATAACTATGATGAATATCTTTTATATTGATACAATCATAACTATGATGAATATCTTTATATTGATACAATCATAACTATGATGAATATATTTTATATTGATACAATCATAACTATGATGAATATATTTTATATTGATACAATCATAACTATGATGAATATCTTTTATATTGATACAATCATAACTATGATGAATATCTTTTATATTGATACAATCACAACTATGATGAATATCTTTTATATTGATACAATCATAACAATGATGAATATCTTTTATATTGATACAATCAGACCTATGATGAATATCTTTTATATTGATACAATCATAACTATGATGAATATCTTTTATATTGATACACTCATAACCTTGATGAATATCTTATATTGATACAATCATAACCATGATGAATACCTTTTATATTGATACAGTCATAACTATGATGAATATCTTTTATATTGATACTATCATAACTGTGATGAATATCTTTTATATTGATACAATCATAACTGTGATGAATATCTTTTATATTGATACTATCATAACTTTGATGAATATCTTTTATATTGATACTATCATAACTTTGATGAATATCTTATATTGATACAATCATAACTATGATGAATATATTTTATATTGATACTATCATAACTTTGATGAATATCTTTTATATTGATACAATCATAACTTTGATGAATACCTTTTATATTGATACAATCATAACTTTGATGAATATCTTTTATATTGATACAATCATAACTTTGATGAATACCTTTTATATTGATACAATCATAACTTTGATGAATATCTTTTATATTGATACAATCATAACTATGATGAATATCTTTTATATTGATACTATCATAACTATGATGAATATCTTTTATATTGATACAATCATAACTATGATGAATATCTTTTATATCGATACAATCATAACTATGATGAATATCTTTTATATCGATACAATCATAACTATGATGAATATCTTTTATATCGATACAATCATAACTATGATGAATATCTTTTATATTGATACAATCATAACTTTGATGAATACCTTTTATATTGATACAATCATAACTTTGATGAATATCTTTTATATTGATACAATCATAACTTTGATGAATATCTTTTATATTGATACAATCATAACTATGATGAATATCTTTTATATTGATACAATCATAACTTTGATGAATATCTTTTATATTAATACAATCATAATTTTTATGAATATCTTATATTGATAAAATCATAACCATGATGAATATCTTTTATATTGATACAATCATAACTATGATGAATATCCTTTATATTGATACAATCATAACTATGATGAATATCTTTTATATTGATACAATCATAACACTGATAAATATCTTTTATTGATACAATCATAACTATGATGAATATCTTTTATATTGATACAATCATAACCATGATGAATATCTTATATTGATACAATCATTACCATGATGAATATCTTATATTGATACAATCATAACCATGATAAATATCTTTTATATTGATACAATCATAACCATGATTAATATCTTTTGTATTGATACAATCATAACACTGATGAATATCTTTTATATTGATACTATCATAACTTTGATGAATATCTTATATTGATACAATCATAAATTGATGAATATCTTTTATATTGATACAATCATAAATTGATGAATATCTTTTATATTGATACAATCATAACTATGATGTATATCTTTTTTATTGATACAATCATAACTATGATGAATATCTTTTATATTGATTCAATCATAACAATGATGAATATCTTTTATATTGATACAATCAGACCTATGATGAATATCTTTTATATTGATACAATCATAACTATGATGAATATATTTTATATTGATACAATCATAACTATGATGAATATCTTTTATATTGATACAATCATAACTTTGATGAATACCTTTTATATTGATACAATCATAACTATGATGAATATATTTTATATTGATACTATCATAACTTAGATGAATATCTTTTATATTGATACTATCATAACTATGATGAATATCTTTTATATTGATACAATCATAACTTTGA
The DNA here is from genome assembly GCF_053919585.1 of Euprymna scolopes. Classification (NCBI taxonomy): domain Eukaryota; kingdom Metazoa; phylum Mollusca; class Cephalopoda; order Sepiida; family Sepiolidae; genus Euprymna; species Euprymna scolopes. The sequence continues at coordinate 192,353,214 of NC_136527.1, forward strand.
TGAATATCTTTTATATTGATACTATCATAACTATGATGAATATCTTTTATATTGATACAATCATAACTATGATGAATATCTTTTATATTGATACAATCATAACTATGATGAATATCTTTTATATCGATACAATCATAACTATGATGAATATCTTTTATATTGATACAATCATAACTTTGATGAATACCTTTTATATTGATACAATCATAACTTTGATGAATATCTTTTATATTGATACAATCACAACTTTGATGAATATCTGTTATATTGATACAATCATAACTATGATGAATATCTTTTATATTGATACAATCATAACTTTGATGAATATCTTTTATATTGATACAATCATAATTTTATGAATATCTTATATTGATAAAATCATAACCATAATGAATATCTTTTATATTGATACAATCATAACTATGATGAATATCCTTTATATTGATACAATCATAACTATGATGAATATCTTTTATATTGATACAATCATAACACTGATAAATATCTTTTATTGATACAATCATTACTATGATGAATATCTTTTATATTGATACAATCATAACCATGATGAATATCTTATATTGATACAATCATAACCATGATGAATATCTTATATTGATACAATCATAACCATGATGAATATCTTTTATATTGATACAATCATAACCATGATTAATATCTTTTGTGTTGATACAATCATAACACTGATGAATATCTTTTATATTGATACTATCATAACTTTGATGAATATCTTATATTGATACAATCATAACCATGATGAATATCTTTTATATTGATACAATCACAACTTTGATGAATATCTTTTATATTGATACAATCATAACAATGATGAATATCTTTTATATTGATACAATCAGACCTATGATGAATATCTTTTATATTGATACAATCATAACTAAGATGAATATATTTTATATTGATACAATCATAACTATGATGAATATCTTTTATATTGATACAATCATAACTATGATGAATATATTTTATATTGATACAATCATAACTTTGATGAATACCTTTTATATTGATACAATCATAACTTTGATGAATATCTTTTATATTGATACAATCATAACTATGATGAATATCTTTTATATTGATACTATCATAACTATGATAAATATCTTTTATATTGATACAATCATAACTATGATGAATATCTTTTATATTGATACAATCATAACTATGATGAATATCTTTTATATCGATACAATCATAACTATGATGAATATCTTTTATATTGATACAATCATAACTTTGATGAATACCTTTTATATTGATACAATCATAACTTTGATGAATATCTTTTATATTGATACAATCATAACTTTGATGAATATCTTTTATATTGATACAATCATAACTATGATTAATATCTTTTATATTGATACAATCATAACTTTGATGAATATCTTTTATATTGATACAATCATAATTTTTATGAATATCTTATATTGATAAAATCATAACCATGATGAATATCTTTTATATTGATACAATCATAACTATGATGAATATCCTTTATATTGATACAATAATAACTACGATTAATATCTTTTATATTGATACAATCATAACACTGATGAATATCTTTTATTGATACAATCATGACTATGATGAATATCTTTTATATTGATACAATCATAACCATGATGAATATCTTATATTGATACAATCATAACCATGATGAATATCTTTTATATTGATACAATCATAACCATGATTAATATCTTTTGTATTGATACAATAATAACACTGATGAATATCTTTTATATTGATACTATCATAACTTTGATGAATATCTTTTATATTGATACAATCATAACTGTGATGAATATCTTTTATATTGATACAATCATAACTGTGATGAATATCTTTTATATTGATAAAATCATAACTATGATGAATATCTTTTATATTGATACTATCATAACTTTGATGAATATCTTATATTGATACAATCATAACCATGATGAATACCTTTTATATTGATACAATCATAACTATGATTAATATCTTTTATATTGATACTATCATAACTTTGATGAATACCTTTTATATTGATACAATCATAACTCTGATGAATACCTATTATATTGATACAATCATAACTCTGATGAATACCTTTTATATTGATACAATCATAACTCTGATGAATACCTTTTATATTGATACAATCATAACTTTGATGGATATCTTATATTGATACAATCATAACTTTGATGGATATCTTATATTGATACAATCATAACTTTGATGAATATCTTTTATATTGATTCAATCACAACTATGATGAATATCTTTTATATTGATACAATCATAACCATGATTAATATCTTTTATATTGATACAATCATAACTTTTATTAATATCTTTTATATTGATACAATCATAACTTTGATGAATACCTTTTATATTGATACAATCATAACTTTGATGAATACCTTTTATATTGATACAATCATAACTTTGATGAATATCTTTTATATTGATACAATCATAACTTTGATGGATATCTTATATTGATACAATCATAACTTTGATGAATATCTTATATTGATACAATCATAACTTTGATGAATATCTTATATTGATACAATCATAACCATGATGAATATCTTTTATATTGATACAATCATAACTATGATGAATATCTTTTATATTGATACAATCATAACTATGATGAATATCTTTTATATTGATACAATCATAACTATGATGAATATCTTTTATATCGATACAATCATAACTATGATGAATATCTTTTATATTGATACAATCATAACTTTGATGAATACCTTTTATATTGATACAATCATAACTTTGATGAATATCTTTTATATTGATACAATCATAACTATGATGAATATCTTTTATATTGATACAATCATAACTTTGATGAATATCTTTTATATTGATACAATCATAATTTTTATGAATATCTTATATTGATAAAATCATAACCATGATGAATATCTTTTATATTGATACAATCATAACTATGATGAATATCCTTTATATTGATACAATCATAACTATGATGAATATCTTTTATATTGATACAATCATAACACTGATAAATATCTTTTATTGATACAATCATAACTATGATGAATATCTTTTATATTGATACAATCATAACCATGATGAATATCTTATATTGATACAATCATAACCATGATGAATATCTTATATTGATACAATCATAACCATGATGAATATCTTTTATATTGATACAATCATAACCATGATTAATATCTTTTGTATTGATACAATCATAACACTGATGAATATCTTTTATATTGATACTATCATAACTTTGATGAATATCTTATATTGATACAATCATAAATTGATGAATATCTTTTATATTGATACAATCATAACTATGATGAATATCTTTTTTATTGATACAATCATAACTATGATGAATATCTTTTATATTGATTCAATCATAACAATGATGAATATCTTTTTTATTGATACAATCAGACCTATGATGAATATCTTTTATATTGATACAATCATAACTATGATGAATATATTTTATATTGATACAATCATAACTATGATGAATATCTTTTATATTGATACAATCATAACTTTGATGAATACCTTTTATATTGATACAATCATAACTATGATGAATATATTTTATATTGATACTATCATAACTTTGATGAATATCTTTTATATTGATACAATCATAACTTTGATGAATACCTTTTATATTGATACAATCATAACTTTGATGAATATCTTTTATATTGATACAATAATAACTTTGATGAATACCTTTTATATTGATACAATCATAACTTTGATGAATATCTTTTATATTGATACAATCATAACTATGATGAATATCTTTTATATTGATACTATCATAACTATGATGAATATCTTTTATATTGATACAATCATAACTATGATGAATATCTTTTATATTGATACAATCATAACTATGATGAATATCTTTTATATTGATACAATCATAACTATGATGAATATCTTTTATATCGATACAATCATAACTATGATGAATATCTTTTATATTGATACAATCATAACTTTGATGAATACCTTTTATATTGATACAATCATAACTTTGATGAATACCTTTTATATTGATACAATCATAACTTTGATGAATATCTTTTATATTGATACAATCATAACTTTGATGAATATCTTTTATATTGATACAATCATAACTATGATGAATATCTTTTATATTGATACAATCATAACTTTGATGAATATCTTTTATATTGATACAATCATAATTTTTATGAATATCTTATATTGATAAAATCATAACCATGATGAATATCTTTTATATTGATACAATCATAACTATGATGAATATCCTTTATATTGATACAATCATAACTATGTTGAATATCTTTTATATTGATACAATCATAACACTGATAAATATCTTTTATTGATACAATCATAACTATGATGAATATCTTATATTGATACAATCATAACCATGATGAATATCTTATATTGATACAATCATAACCATGATGAATATCTTTTATATTGATACAATCATAACCATGATTAATATCTTTTGTATTGATACAATCAAAACACTGATGAATATCTTTTATATTGATACTATCATAACTTTGATGAATATCTTATATTGATACAATCATAACCATGATGAATATCTTTTATATTGATACAATCACAACTTTGATGAATATCTTTTATATTGATACAATCATAACAATGATGAATATCTTTTATATTGATACAATAAGACCTATGATGAATATCTTTTATATTGATACAATCATAACTATGATGAATATATTTTATATTGATACAATCATAACTATGATGAATATCTTTTATATTGATACAATCATAACTATGATGAATATCTTTTATATTGATACAATCATAACTATGATGAATATCTTTTATATTGATACAATCATAACTTTGATGAATACCTTTTATATTGATACAATCATAACTTTGATGAATATCTTTTATATTGATACTATCATAACTTTGATGAATATCTTTTATATTGATACAATCATAACTTTGATGAATACCTTTTATATTGATACAATCATAACTTTGATGAATATATTTTATATTGATACAATCATAACTTTGATGAATACCTTTTATATTGATACAATCATAACTTTGATGAATATCTTTTATATTGATACAATCATAACTATGATGAATATCTTTTATATTGATACTATCATAACTATGATGAATATCTTTTATATTGATACAATCATAACTATGATGAATATCTTTTATATTGATACAATCATAACTATGATGAATATCTTTTATATCGATACAATCATAACTATGATGAATATCTTTTATATTGATACAATCATAACTTTGATGAATACCTTTTATATTGATACAATCATAACTTTGATGAATATCTTTTATATTGATACAATCATAACTTTGATGAATATCTTTTATATTGATACAATCATAACTATGATTAATATCTTTTATATTGATACAATCATAACTATGATTAATATCTTTTATATTGATACAATCATAACTTTGATGAATATCTTTTATATTGATACAATCATAATTTTTATGAATATCTTATATTGATAAAATCATAACCATGATGAATATCTTTTATATTGATACAATCATAACTATGATGAATATCCTTTATATTGATACAATAATAACTACGATTAATATCTTTTATATTGATACAATCATAACACTGATGAATATCTTTTATTGATACAATCATGACTATGATGAATATCTTTTATATTGGTACAATCATAACCATGATGAATATCTTATATTGATACAATCATAACCATGATGAATATCTTTTATATTGATACAATCATAACCATGATTAATATCTTTTGTATTGATACAATAATAACACTGATGAATATCTTTTATATTGATACTATCATAACTTTGATGAATATCTTTTATATTGATACAATCATAACTGTGATGAATATCTTTTATATTGATACAATCATAACTGTGATGAATATCTTTTATATTGATAAAATCATAACTATGATGAATATCTTTTATATTGATACTATCATAACTTTGATGAATATCTTATATTGATACAATCATAACCATGATGAATACCTTTTATATTGATACAATCATAACTATGATTAATATCTTTTATATTGATACTATCATAACTTTGATGAATACCTTTTATATTGATACAATCATAACTCTGATGAATACCTATTATATTGATACAATCATAACTCTGATGAATACCTTTTATATTGATACAATCATAACTTTGATGGATATCTTATATTGATACAATCATAACTTTGAGGAATATCTTTTATATTGATTCAATCACAACTATGATGAATATCTTTTATATTGATACAATCATAACCATGATTAATATCTTTTATATTGATACAATCATAACTTTGATTAATATCTTTTATATTGATACAATCATAACACTGATAAATATCTTTTATATTGATACTATCATAACTTTGATGAATACCTTTTATATTGATACAATCATAACTTTGATGAATACCTTTTATATTGATACAATCATAACTTTGATGAATATCTTTTATATTGATACAATCATAACTTTGATGGATATCTTATATTGATACAATCATAACTTTGATGAATATCTTATATTGATACAATCATAACTTTGATGAATATCTTATATTGATACAATCATAACCATGATGAATATCTTTTATATTGATACAATCATAACTATGATGAATATCTTTTATATTGATACTATCATAACTTTGATAACTACCTTTTATATTGATACAATCATAACTTTGATGAATATCTTATATTGATTCAATCATAACCATGATGAATATCTTTTATATTGATACAATCACAACTATGATGAATATCTTTTATATTGATACAATCATAACAATGATGAATATCTTTTATATTGATACAATCAGACCTATGATGAATATCTTTTATATTGATACAATCATAACTATGATGAATATATTTTATATTGATACAATCATAACTATGATGAATATCTTTTATATTGATACAATCATAACTATGATGAATATCTTTTATATTGATACAATCATAACTTTGATGAATACCTTTTATATTGATACAATCATAACTATGATGAATATATTTTATATTGATACTATCATAACTTTGATGAATATCTTTTATATTGATACAATCATAACTTTGATGAATACCTTTTATATTGATACAATCATAACGTTGATGAATATCTTTTATATTGATACAATCATAACTTTGATGAATACCTTTTATATTGATACAATCATAACTTTGATGAACATCTTTTATATTGATACAATCATAACTATGATGAATATCTTTTATATTGATACAATCATAACTATGATGAATATCTTTTATATTGATACAATCATAACTATGATGAATATCTTTTATATTGATACAATCATAACTATGATGAATATCTTTTATATCGATACAATCATAACTATGATGAATATCTTTTATATTGATACAATCATAACTTTGATGAATATCTTTTATATTGATACAATCATAATTTTTATGAATATCTTATATTGATAAAATCATAACCATGATGAATATCTTTTATATTGATACAATCATAACTATGATGAATATCCTTTATTTTGATACAATCATAACTATGATGAATATCTTTTATATTGATACAATCATAACACTGATAAATATCTTTTATTGATACAATCATAACTATGATGAATATCTTATATTGATACAATCATAACCATGATGAATATCTTATATTGATACAATCATAACCATGATGAATATCTTATATTGATACAATCATAACCATGATTAATATCTTTTATATTGATACAATCATAACCATGATTAATATCTTTTGTATTGATACAATCATAACACTGATGAATATCTTTTATATTGATACTATCATAACTTTGATGAATATCTTATATTGATACAATCATAAATTGATGAATATCTTTTATATTGATACAATCATAACTATGATGAATATCTTTTATATTGATACAATCATAACTATGATGAATATCTTTTATATTGATTCAATCATAACAATGATGAATATCTTTTATATTGATTCAATCATAACAATGATGAATATCTTTTATATTGATACAATCAGACCTATGATGAATATCTTTTATATTGATACAATCATAACTATGATGAATATATTTTATATTGATACAATCATAACTATGATGAATATCTTTTATATTGATACAATCATAACTTTGATGAATACCTTTTATATTGATACAATCATAACTATGATGAATATATTTTATATTGATACTATCATAACTTTGATGAATATCTTTTATATTGATACAATCATAACTTTGATGAATACCTTTTATATTGATACAATCATAACTTTGATGAATATCTTTTATATTGATACAATCATAACTTTGATGAATACCTTTTATATTGATACAATCATAACTTTGATGAATATCTTTTATATTGATACAATCATAACTATGATGAATATCTTTTATATTGATACAATCATAACTATGATGAATATCTTTTATATTGATACAATCATAACTATGATGAATATCTTTTATATTGATACAATCATAACTATGATGAATATCTTTTATATTGATACAATCATAACTATGATGAATATCTTTTATATCGATACAATCATAACTATGATGAATATCTTTTATATTGATACAATCATAACTTTGATGAATACCTTTTATATTGATACAATCATAACTTTGATGAATATCTTTTATATTGATACAATCATAACTTTGATGAATACCTTTTATATTGATACAATCATAACTATGATGAATATCTTTTATATTGATACAATCATAACTTTGATGAATATCTTTTATATTGATACAATCATAATTTTTATGAATATCTTATATTGATAAAATCATAACCATGATGAATATCTTTTATATTGATACAATCATAACTATGATGAATATCCTTTATATTGATACAATCATAACTATGATGAATATCTTTTATATTGATACAATCATAACACTGATAAATATCTTTTATTGATACAATCATAACTATGATGAATATCTTTTATATTGATACAATCATAACCATGATGAATATCTTATATTGATACAATCATAACCATGATGAATATCTTATATTGATACAATCATAACCATGATGAATATCTTTTATATTGATACAATCATAACCATGATTAATATCTTTTGTATTGATACAATCATAACACTGATGAATATCTTTTATATTGATACTATCATAACTTTGATGAATATCTTATATTGATACAATCATAAATTGATGAATATCTTTTATATTGATACAATCATAACTATGATGAATATCTTTTTTATTGATACAATCATAACTATGATGAATATCTTTTATATTGATTCAATCATAATTATGATGAATATCTTTTATATTGATACAATCATAACTATGATGAATATCTTTTATATTGATACAATCATAACTATGATGAATATCTTTTATATTGATACAATCATAACTATGATGAAAATCTTATATTGATACAATCATAAATACGATGCATATCCCGGTTGTTTTCGTCATCATTGGAAACATTTAAAAATTTACATCAGCTAGAAATGAATATCTCTACAGCTTTGTGGATGCTTTAAGTAAAGACAAAGTTATGATTGTATCAATATAAAAGATGTATTCTGACAAAACATCCGGTTTTGAGTTCTGAAAGGTGAATGGTAAAGCACTGCATCATATTTCCGACAAGTCTTTCAGTTGTGCTGACTTCGACCGTTTTAGGTTGAAAATTAATCGGGATTTGTCTGCAACGCGTGGTAAGAGATCCTGATGACTGGACTAACTTAAGTTTTATCACCTGATTTTATAACCACCATACAGTTGTTCATTACATGTTTTAAAGTAAATTATAATTTATACATTATATTAACCATGGTAAGAACACAAAATTAGCTAAGACAAGATTAAACAAACAAGACAATTATAAAGAATATATATACGCTTTTCAAATTCCTTTAACCACATAATAAAAATATTTATAGGAAAGTGTTTTATGTACATTTCTCAAACTTGTGTCATAAACTTTGTAAATTTTTGTAACCAAACATAAAAAATATATTTATAAATTCTTTTTCCGACGTTTTTTTTTTGCAGACGAGATTTTCTGAAGCCAAACGTCAATGTTAATCGTTATTTAAAACAAAACATGGATTCGAAATCTCTTTAAAAATATCTCATTCTAAAAAATCCGGTTGGAATTTCATAAAGTATACTTTTTATCTTTGTAAAAAGTTCAAATATTTTGGATATGTGCCTCATAAAGTTTGTAATGTAAATGAGAAAAAAAAGAACACCTCGTTTTTTTATTAAAAATAACATTAATTTAAAATATTGGAAAATCTAATTTCCAAAGCAGCCGGTCGGAAACCCTTCAATTAGAATAATTTCCCCTCAACATCGTAATCTTGTAAAACATAAGTTGAAAAATTGTTTACGAAAGTTTCACATTTACTCTTATACCAATTGGTTTATTTGTTTATGTCCAGATTTTACATTTACGTGACTTTTAAAATATGATATATTCGTTTCGTTAAACTTTTAAAATATGATATATTCGTTTCGTTAAACTTTTAAAATATGATATATTCGTTTCGTTAAACTTTTAAAATATGATATATTCGTTTCGTTAAACTTTTAAAATATGATATATTCGTTTCGTTAAACTTTTAAAATATGATATATTCGTTTCGTTAAACTTTTAAAATATGATATATTCGTTTCGTTAAACTTTTAAAATATGATATATTCGTTTCGTTAAACTTTTAAAATATGATATATTCGTTTCGTTAAACTTTGAAAATATGATATATTCGTTTCGTTAAACTTTTAAAATATGATATATTCGTTTCGTTAAACTTTTAAAATATGATATATTCGTTTCGTTAAAATTTTAAAATATGATATATTCGTTTCGTTAAGATTCTGCGGTTCTTGCTTGTGTGGATTAGTAATATTTCAAATCAACGCATTTCAAATACAAACATTTTTACGTACCTACGAATCATGTAGCAATTAGTATAACTTCCAAAAATTATGGCAAATTAATCTATAGGACATAATTACAAGAAAATATAGTGTGTGTGTAGATTAGCAATTGTTTAAAACCAACTCCTTTCATGTGAAAACATTATGTACTTATGCGACATGTCGACATTCGCATAAGTTCTTAATTTTACGCATAATAATCCAGTAAATATGCTAGATGTATTTTAAACACTCATCTACAATTACGTTCTGTTTTAAAGTGGTTAGCATTTAATTTATGTCAATGTAAGTCAAGCGAGACAAGCAACTTTTTCATGCTGAACTGGTCTCATAACTGTTCCGCATTAAAAACATGAAAACACGCAAAAATAAAAGAAATTCTATTTTACTTGAAATTATTTTTAACTGAATAATTTTTTCGTAAAACTTATTTTGACATGACAGTAAAGTATGTAATTCTGTTTTCATGTGAAATGTGTTAACTTACAAATCAATAAGCTACAGAAATCAGTTTTTTACTGTAATCGAATTTTGGAAAAAATATTTTATACAAGAAATATAAATGATAAATTGAAATGTTTTATTCACAGTTACTGGCAATCATTGATTGTTTGTGCGACCAACAAATGTGTACTTTGGATTATAGAAAAAAATAATTAGAGAAATTTTCATTTTGTAAATTTTATTTCACAATAAAATAATAAATCAGTTTTTTTTTCATAACTGGGTCCGAAATACAAAACAAAAATATTTCAAATTTAACAAATATTTTTCTCAAAATTTAAAAAAAATATATATTGTTTTTGTAAACAGAATTATGCAGTTGATAAATTGTTTTTTTTTATTCGAAATAGAGATTTTCAAGTAAAACCAATGGTGTATACTTAATTATCATGTAATAGTAATTGACATATCCAAAAATTATGAAAAACGATAAGATAGAGAATTAATAAATTATGTACAACGATTAGGTAGAGAATTAATAATGCCAAACACTGTGCTCTTGTACGGAGAAAAGTCGAATGCGTGACAGCGCAAAGTATGTGTCAATCCCAACGAAAACAAAAATGAAAAAGATGCTGTTTCGTTTTGATAAATAAAATAATAACTCAGTTTTTGTCCATAACTGGATCCGAAATACAAAACAAAAATATTTCAAATTCAACAAATATTTTTCTCAAATTTTTATAAGAGCTTTCTTTATTCGATTTAAATTCGAAAAATAGATTTTCAAGTGAAACCTTGAAAAGTCGAATGTGGGGTTGCGCAAACTATGTGTCAATCCTTAACGAAAAATGAAAAAGATGCTGTTTCGGTATGAATGACAGGAAGGGGACATTTGAGAAATCTAAATTTTCTTACTGGAAAAGTTTGTCTTGTTTATCAACCATTTCTTAATTAAAGTTGAGACCAAAAATATTAAAAAAAAAAAAAGGATTAAAACGGAACAAAATTTAATTTCCATTCCACTTTTAAAATAAGCAAAAAATTCCGACAAGTTTTACCTTCTATTCCACATCGTTTTACTGGATATTATTTCGCAATTTTTAGAGTTTATAATTATTTTTACATGAAAAGTAAGTACGTCATTCTGCGTTAGTTTAAAAAATCGCTAATGTAGTACGCACCGGCGTTTCTTTTTAATGTATGAGAATTCTGGACATAAAATATTCATATGCCAGAGATATGAATGCTCAATTAAAATGTGTCATTCACAATGGCTGGCAAATATTTTTTAAACTTTGTGCACCCAATAATTCGTACTGGATCCGAATTATAAAATACAAACATTAATTTCAAATCTTACAGTTTTTTCTCTCAAAATAAAAAAAAATCTGTTTTTATAAACATTATATTGCAGTTGAAACTTTAATCCATCAGGTTATTCTTTATAAGATTTAAATTTGAAATATAAACACTCAAGTAAAACCAATGATATACACTTAATTACCATGTAACACTTATGGACATATCCAAAAATTACGAAAAGCGATAAAATTAAACAAATGAATATACGTTTCGAATACAATCAGGAAATTTGAGATTTGCTAAATGAAAGAAACCAAAGAGTTCGAATCGTAACAGTGGAGTTATTTTCTGCAAGCTATGAACATTTGCCCCTCTTCCAGTTTAAGAAAACTAATATATGGTGAAAAGAAATCGTACGTAAATCGTGTTACACCGGTAGTAATAATGGATAGTGAAATTGGCGTCATTTTATAAATAAAATGAAATATTGAAATTGACAATATTAGAAAACAATTTTTTTAAATTAAAATTTTATTAAATATAGGAATTAAAAAAAAGTATTTAAACAGTTTTGTTCAAGCCTTTTCTAGTCTCACAAAAACACGCATTCACATTTCAAGCCATTTTTCTAGTCATACACATACGCGTACACACATACGCATGCACATACACACACGTGCATATATTCACCTACACGTACATACACTCACATCCATGTGCATACACACACACACACTAATGCACACACTAACGCAGACTCACTTGCGAAGACACCAGCAACTGGACACCCACCATTCAACATGAACAAATGCGCACAAGCGCTCGTACAGGCAATGCACACACACACACACACACACACACACACACACACACACACACACACACACACTACCGCAGACTCACTTGCGAAGACATCACGTCCCCTTAAAGGAAATCCACACATGCGCGAAGAACACCAGAAACAATTAAACCTTTTCTTCCTTTTCGATCCGACTCTCGACTGGAGTGGACGAATCACCTAACAATCCCTTCAGGGCGCGCGCACGCGCTTCACGTCCCCTGTTGCTATGCGTAGGACAAGAGATAACAGATTACATACACCTTACACGTTTTCTATCTCCATCGCCTGGATTGCCTTTCTCACTCTCTCTACAACAATAGACTTTCCCTCTCACCAGCTAACAGCGAAAGATGCGCATCAAACTAAACACGTGCTGTATCCTTTCTTTTATTTCTTTCTTCACGAAATAAATTCTAGTTCGTTTACTTCAATAAACGCGTTATTCGTTTCTTTCTCAACTCAGTTCATTTTTCCTATTTTGTACGACTGGTGGATATATATAATATATCATTGTTCCACCATATATATAATATATCCACCAGTCCGCTACAATAGTAGAAAACATTTTTTTTTACAAACAAAGATAATTAGAAATATTAATGAAACGATATTAAAACTGACAATAGTAAACAGTTGATTTATTTTATTTTTTGACAAAAAAAAATGTCATTTCCAATTAATTTTAAAATAAACGAAAATGTTTCACTTTTAATAGACAATCGAATTGGGTTACTTAAATATAATTTTAACTTTAAAAAATTATTTTACAATAATTATTTTTATATCTATTCAATATCGTTTCATTAATATCATTTCTAATTATCTTTATTTGTTTGTCATTCTATTCATAAAATTACGCGAGAGTGATTCAATAAAAAAGATCTAAACTGCTAAAAATCATTTTTAAAAAAATCCTTTATTTAATAAAAAATTATTTAAAAAAAAATATTGTTTTCTAATATTGTCAATTTCAATTTTTCATTTTATTTATAAAATTACAATTTCACCATCCAGTCAGGTGGCATTCTTTCTACCGGTGTAACACGACTTATGTCCCAACTAGATTATAAAAAAAAAAAAATACAAACTCAATTCATTATTTAACATTTTTTTAGAAAGTACTTCGTTTCTAATATTAAGTTCCTGTGAATCGATACTCAATTTCAGAAGCATCGACTTTCTTCGGCTAAATTTTGTAAATATAGACTTTAAAAAAAGTTGTTTGCTTTAAAAACATGCCAATTAAAAGGCTAAATTTGGCCAAAAAGGTCGATACTTACAAAATGGGGCATCGATTTGTTAGAACGTTGAATTAGAAACAGGGAACCTCTTAAAAATGTGGTACTTATACAGTTTAGTGACGACATTAAAAAATGGAAATATTGAAAAAAAATTTTTATTGTACGTAACTGTTATAGACTGAAGTTCTCTGAAAAAAAATGTCACTTCATTTGATCAAGTAGTTTTTTTGTTTTTTTTACAGCGAAAAACAATTATTTATCACGACGACATCAACGTGGCTATTTTGGAAATGTACCTAGCAGAATACCTCCATTTTAGGCCAAATTTCGCAATCTAGCCTTTTTTTCCTCGCCATATTGAGATGCGCACAACACATCTGCAATTTTTTACGTTTTTTTTTCTTAAATCTGCAATTTTTTGCGTTTTTAAAAAAAAAAAAAGAATAATATTGAATATGCAAAGAAATTGAAGAATGCAAAGAATTGAAGAATTTTATACGATATTATTTTCGAAACATGCGCAGTTGGACACGCATGGATAACTTCGAAACTTCGTTTATTTACTTCTGTTACAAATTAAAAAAAAAAAACACCCCAAAAATTGCATCTATCTTCGCAAAAAAAAAAAAAATCTCATTCTGGTGGGGGAAAAAAGGGCTAGATTGGCCTAAAATGGAGGTATTCTGCTATGTACGGCAGTTACCTGCCCTTGGGGAATTCCTGATCCTGCAATAACATTTCCAAAATGGCCACGTTGACGTAGCCGTGATAAATCATTGTTTTTCGCTGTAAAAAAAAAAAAAAAAAACTACTTGATCAAATGAAGTGAAATTTTTTTTCGGAGTACTTCAGTCTATAACAGTTACGTACAATAATTTTTTTTTTTCATTATTTCCATTTTTTAATGTCGTCATTAAACTGTATAAGTACCAAAAATGTTATTGATTTTTCTTTAATTTATTTTGGATAATCTGGTACGTACATAAGTGAGCATTCGATAATAATCTGTTGAAAAATAAATAAGCAGACAAAAAATATTACAGAGGGAGATCCTCTCCCATATATTGTAGATGAACAAAAACTGTTGGAATTTCTGCAGTTTACGAACCGTGTTATTTTTTAGATAGGAATTTCAGGTTAAATGACCATTTATAATATTTATTGTTAGATGAAAGTACAAGTGGTGTTCTGAGTGTGTTTTAACAATAACATTATTTCAATTTACATTTTAACAAATTGCTTCGTAGTGTTTTTATTTAACAGTAGAATTATAAAATCTGTGTTTTCTCCATGCATTTTTCAGGATAAAAAAAATTTTAATATACTTTTTTTTTTTTTTTTTTTTTTTTTTAACACCTCATAGTAATGCCGTATTCCATAAAATATATCCCTGAATAATTTGTTTTTTGTACGACACCTCCATACATTTCTGTAAAAAGACTACTTTTTGTTCTTCAGTGTATGCAGAAGACGGACCGTACTAGTTTTAGTTAGGGTTTTTAAGTTAAATCCAATGTTTACAGTATTTTGTTAGAAAAAAAAACCTTTACAAAACTTTTCTGTTGGAACGTCTGCAGTTTATGACTACAGGTGCTAAAATAATAGTTATGTATTTACAACAGTTGTTACCTCCTCCTTTTCCAAAATTACGAATTATGTCTTGTAAAGCGTTCCGACATTTCCTAAAAAAAAAAAAAAAAAGGAATGTTAAATTTTGGATTTTTAAATTTCGATACGGGATTACAACATATTAATCATATTAAGATGAATTTATTGGAAATTCATGAACTTGTTCGTTACAAAAAAACAACAAAAAAAAACAACTTGGCTTCTCTTTCAAATTTTGGCCGAATCTATATGAACCTATTTAAATATTTCTTATTCTTTGGCATTTTAATAATGTGAATTAAAAATATCGAATTCTATATAGCATACTTGTAAAAAAAATATTTTTTCTTTAATTCGAATAACAATAAGATTTCTTTAATTTAAATAATAAAATGATTATATATTAAATTAAAAATATATATTTAGGAATTTAACACAGAAATCTACAATCGAAAAATGGGTCTAAAATTAAAATATATGACAACTAACACATTTCAATTGAAAACATTTTTACGTACTGACGAATCATGTCGAAATTAGTATAAATTCCAAAAATAAAGGCAAATTAATCCATAGAAAATAATTACGAAAATATAGAGTGTTTACTGTTTGTGTAGATTAGTGATCGTTTTAAACAAAGGCATTTCAGGTGAAAACATTATGAATACACATCATGTCGAACTTAGCGTAAGTTCTAAAATTTACCCATAATGGTATAATAGATGTGCTAGTTGTATTTTTAACAACAAAAATCATCCACAATAACGTTCTGTTTATAAAGGGTAGACTCTTAATTTCAATCAATGTTAGTCAAACGAGATAAGCCAGTTTCTCATACTGAATTGGTCTTCCATATGAAAACATACGATAAAACGCAATAATTCGATAAATTCTATTTTACTTGAAATTATTTTTTTTACTGGATCATTTTTTCGTAATTTTTGGAATTTAGACATTTTGACATGACAGGTAAGTACATAATTATGTTTCCATCTGAAATGCGTTATTTATAAAATCACTAATCTATGCATGAATCAGGTGTTTTTTTTTTTAGTGGAATTCTGGAAAAGAAAATATACCAGAAATGGTAAATTGAATTTTTTTTATTCAAAATTGATGACAACTATTATAATTCTTTGTGCCATCAACAAATGTGTATTCTGGTTTATAGAAAACAATTTATCATTAGAGAAACTTTCATTTTGTAAATTTTATTTCACAACAAAAGAAATCCTATTTTTTCATAACTGGATCCGAAATACAAAACAAAAATATTTCAAATGTAACAAATATTTTTTCAAAATTATTAAATAAAATATTTTGTTTTTGTAAACAGAATTTTGTAATTGATTGGATAGTTTTTCTTTATTAGATTTAAATTCGAAATATAGATTTTCAAGTAAAACCAATGGTATACCCTTAATTAGCATGCAACAGTAATTGACATATCCAAAAATTGTGAAAAACGATAAGGTAGAAGATAATGTAAAACACAGTGTTTTTATCTAGCTAAGTGCAAAATGAATGCCGATGCTCAGAATGACTAAACATTTTGACACTTTATTTAAAAAATCACCAAAAATCTGGAAATTAACCAATTTTAATGAAATTTTCAGTATTTCTCAAATCATGATCACCGAATATATTAAAGCCATTATTTTTATTTAAATCTTAGTGTAAATGTATTATTTTGTTAAAAAAAATAGATTTATGAAAGTTATGGTTTTAAGTAGTAAAAAAAAAAGAAAAGATGATTGGATTTTTTCTTGCTTTTTTATGAAAATAAAGCATCGTAAAATATAACAAAAAAAATATTTAATTTTTACAAGAAAATTACGATAAAATCCCTAAAGTGTGTATTAATGAATTCGATATCACTTGAAGAAAATGCATTTCTCGAACCACCGATATTATCATCGAATTAAGCAGTGTGTATTTAATATTTTCATACAAAATTATAATTGCAAAAAATATTGCTATTTTTTTTTTAAATTACAGGTTTCGCATATTTTTATATGGAAGATTTTAATATTTTACTTGCTTGAATGAATGTGAAACTTTCGGTATAACATAATTTTTATATAATAGTGAACAATAATTTTACAAAATTAATTTAAAAACAGGAATATAGAAAAATAATTCAATTAAAAAATAATAATTATACAAACATTCAGGATAGGAATGTACGGATGCATGTCTGGGGGAAAAGGTAAAACTAGCACCCCTTCCTCCCTTATAATTACATGACGTTATTCCCACTTATTCAACTGGTTGAAACTTTGGGCTTCCGTATATTCCATGTTTACAAAACTTTCGTTAGGTGCGTTTTTTGTGAACGGTTTTTTGACTACTTAAGCTATGTTTTGTACAAACAAAGTGTGTGTGTTTTTTTTTTATTTAATTCAATATCTTAGGACTTGACTTTACTAATAATCTTGGACAGACCTAGAAAACTAATATCTATCTTTGAAATAATTTTTACAATAAATTTATTTAACTTCAAAATTTAGTTGAATTGTTAGCTCGCCATGAAAACATTTTTCATAACTTTTTTTTAACGTGTACAAATATTTTGTTCCCTTTTGGAAATTAAGTTGAATCCTTAATCTTTCAAATACAATAAAAAAAATAATCGGAAACCTAAAAAAAAGAAAAAATATGATGAATCGGCTGTCTTTTTTTTTTTTACATTTTCACCCCAAACAAGGCACATTGCCACTGTTGTAGGGGGCTACTATCAGGGGCATAAGCAGCAGATGTACTGTGTAGGGAGTTGGGCAGCAAGATGTCGGTTCATGTTAGACTTGAACTTCTGCATGTCAATACGGTCGGGGAAGCAGGGACCCGGCAGGGAATTCCAAAGTCTAGCTGTCCTGGGGAAGAAACTACTTGAGTAGAAGGCTCTCTTACATCAAGAGATCCCTACTGTGAAGGGGTGGGGTTTAGCTGCTTGTCAGGTTTGTCGGGGTTGTTCACGTCGAAGGGGCACAAGTGCTTGCAGTTCGTCAGAGCATTCACCGTTAAAGTACTTGTAGAAAAGGCAGAGGGATGCAACATTTCGTCGATGGGACAGGGGCTGAAGCTTGGATGACAGTTCAAGATCTATCAGATTGGCGACTCTCTTTTGAAGCTTGTCTAGGAGCGAGAGACTACTCGCAGACGCCCCAGCCCAAATATGACAACAATACTCCATACATAGGCGAATGGTGGTATAGGTATAGGATACTTTCGGGCGTTAGTATCTTTCTAGCACGGTAGAGAGAACCTACCTTCCTCGCAGCGGTCCTGGCGATACTCTCGATGTAATTGTTTGAACTCATGTGTCCTGAGAGCGTTAGGCCGAGGAGTTTAAAGGATGTACTTTCAGATAAAGAGTCATTGGCCATTGCTATTGGTGGTAGAGAAGGTTTTTATAAACATTATTTTACAGTCGAAACTAAAACATAAGGGTCTTCTTTATAAAATCTACATTCGAAATATAGACTGAAACGATAAGTAGAGATAAAAGAAGAGTAAATAGGAATGCCTTTCGACAAAATATTTTTTACTGCGACAAATGCATATATGTGGCGTACGTAAGCGGTACCCTCCTCCTCTGTAATTTTTTGTGTTTTTATTTTTATTTTTTTCATCGGATTATTAACGAAATGTCATTAATCAACCAGATTATTAAAATAAATAAAAATACAAACACAATTCATTATAATAGAGTGCTTCTTTTCTAATACGAAGTTCCCCTAAATCGATACTCCATTTCGGAAGCATAGACTTTTTTCGGCTAAATTTCCCAAATACAGTTTAAAAAAAAAAAAAAAGAAGCTATTTGCCTTTAAAAACATGTCAATAAAATGCTAAATTTGCCCCCCCCCCAAAAAAAAAAAGTCGATGCTTCCAAAATGAGGAATCGAATTGTTAGAACGTTGAATTAGAAACGGGAGCACCTCTACAAAATGTTAATTATTGATTTTTCTTTAATTTATTTCGGATAATCTGGTACATTAGTGACCATTCGGTAATAATCTGTTGAAAAAAAATTTAAGCAGACAAAAATAAAAAAAATACCACCACTTCCATATATTTCAGGCAGATAAAAAAAAAAAAAAAACTACTCCGTTGGAACTTCTGCAGTTTAGGAATCGCGTTTTTTCAATAGGACTTTCATGTTAAATTCAAATTTGTAGTATTTATTGTTAGATAAAAGTAAACGTGTTGTTTCTGAGTGATTTTTTTAATAACTTTATTTCAATGTACAAATTGTTTCGCAGTGTTTTTCATTAACGGCACACTTATTATTAAATCGATGTTTTCATAATAGAATTTTTGGTATTGTACAGTTTAGTAAAGACATCCAAAAATGAAAATATCGAAAAAAGGTTATATTGTACGTATCCGTTTTGGACTGAAGATCCCAGGAAAAAAAGTTGATTTAATTTGATCGAGTAGGTTTATTTTTACAGCGAAGAAAAAAACAATTTGTTATGATACCAAGCAAAATGTTCGATTTTTAGGAAGAAAAGCTAGTATTAAAGATGGGAAGGGGTGTCAGCGCTTTAACTGGAGATATCTCCCTTTGGCGTTTCTAAAATTCAAACAAATTCTTATTTTTTTTTAATCCAAGATGGCCGCCTTCAACGCGTTCTCATAAAAACGTGATTTTCCGCTGTAAAAAAAAAAAAAAAAAAAAAAAAAAAAAAAAATACTTGATGAAATTAAGTGAATTTTTTTTCGGAGAACTTCGTTCTATAACGGATACATATAATTTAAACTTTTTTCGGTATTTTCATTTTTTTATGTCTTTAATAAACTGTACAAGGACCTAAAAATATGGAATTAATATAAAAAATATTTTCATATTGGAAGTAAGCATTTGATTAAATAAAGTAAACGAACAAAATATACATTTTTATATATTTATAACTATTTATTTAACAGAAAATATAAACATTTTTAGAAAGTCTGTATTATTGTCTTAACAGAAAAACGAACAAAATAAAATGTGAAGAACCACGTAGCAAAATATACATTTATACAAAATAAAACAACTTTGAAAATTAAACATTTCTTAAAATGTTGTTGTCTTATGCTTTTAATAATTCGTCGAAATTTTATTAATTATATATTTTATATTAATTACATTTTATTTAAAACTAATAATTCGTGATTTGACGGTGTAAAATACTGATGTGACCCTTCTAGAGTTGTCGAACTTTGCCGAGACTTAACTGCAAGACTGCTGGATTTTCAAGTTAAATTCAATTTTCACAGTATATTGTTAAGCAAAAAAATAACACAAATTAAACTTTTCTGTTGGAACTTTTGCAGTTTACGAACCGTTTTCTTTTTTTTAATAGGAGTTTCAGGTTAAATTCAAATTTATAGTATTTATTGTTAGTTTATGTTCCAAATAGATAAATGGAGTCCCCTACCTCTTCTGGTTGGGTTTCTAAATAATAACGTTATTATTTCAATTTACAATTGAACAAATTGTTTCGTAGTATTTTTCTCAAGTTATATAACAGTAACATCATTTTCAAATGTTTACATAAATAGCATTTTTCAGTAATGTCGTATTTTACATAAGATATTCCTGAATTCATTGTTTTTCATACGACGCCGCCATCAATTATTAAAAACAAAATGCAGCAAAGTGAGGTCATGAAATGTTTGAGACAAAAAAATAAAAATAAAAATAAAAAAGCGCGTTATTTCAAATGTTTATCTCTTTCTTATTAGTACGTCTTTTTTTTTGTTTTTTGTCAGAACTGTTTTAAAGAAAAATGAAATTATGGATATAAAAAAATTTATCTTGCATGTTATTTATGTGCTCAAATAAATTATTGCTTAGAAACTTATCATTTAACATGGAGAGTGAGTTGTAAAAATTCTGTACTTTCACCTAACAATTTAATAAAAGCGATACTGTAAAACTTGAATTTCTTGATGAAATAATTCTAAAAATGCTATGGAGTTCAGTTCATCGAATTCCCTTATAAACAAATTTTGTCGCAAAGAGAACGACAACATTAGTAAAAAAAATGTTCCTTCCTTTTCTTTTTAAATGTAATTTATAAGTAAATAAAGAACGTATTCTAATCTTTAAAATCCATAATCCAACGAAATGGTCAATTGCTTTTTAACGCACAAACAACTCTCCCCCCCCCCATTTATTAATATTGGAGGATTGTCAATATAACTCATTGTGTTCTTTATTTACTTTTATTAAATCCAACTTTGAAGTTTTCTGTAAAAATTCCTGCTCATTATTGACAGTCTAAGTGTGTCAACTATCTTGCTTGCTAGAACCTGGACGATGACGTCGTTTTTCAGCTGAAAGGCCATCTCTTACGATGGTTGTGTTCTTTTTACCTACCTGGATAGTTTTTTTTTTTTTTTTTTGTGTGTGTGTGTGTGTGTGTGTGTGTGTGTGTGTGTGTGTGTGTGTGTGTGAGAGAGAACATGTTTTAAAGCGTCTATTTAATTAAAAACACAAGTAATGACGAGTTGGTAAGTTAGAACGACAAGATAGCCGACATTCAAACATTCAACTGTTTTTTGTTGTTTATTAAATTTTATATGAAACTACAGAATATTATTTTATGTTCCCGCTCAATATGTTAAGCATGAGTTTCTAAATAATAGAGTTACTATTTCAGCACGGTCCGTATTTTGTATAAGCACCAAAAAGTTAAATTATAATGTAATCTGAAAGGAGAAAAAGGTTTGTTAAATTAATGTTTGTTCAATTCTGGATCCATTTATAAAACAAATAAATTTTGGTGCTAATGCAGAGAGTGATCCGCGCTATTTTTTAAATCGTATTTCCACGTTTAATTAAAGTTTTATAACATATGTTTTTTTTTTTATTATTCAATTGTAAGGTTAAAGTACAGTATATGTACAAAACACCCTCCCTTTCCCATGTTAAGAATGGCTTTTTAAATAATAACGTTATTATGTCAGCACGGATCATTCTCTGCATGAGTACCAAATTTTTAGTTCCCAAAGAAAATTAAAAATAAATATTTTTTTTAGATAGTAAATTGCTTTCTATACATTCCTGTACACAATTTTTGAGGAACCGATTTAAAATATTGAACGTTAAAATGACTTCACAGTCGACATTCATTTAAAGTGGAAAACTATACATTTTACCATTTCAATTTCTTTACCGTTTAAATTTCTGGTGCTAGTGCACTTACTGATCTGAGCTATTTTTTTTTTAATCTGGGAAGTCTCGATAATCGCTTAAATCATAAAAATAAAACAAATTACAAACATTTATACTTGTCGGCCATGTTGTTTCCGTTTGAACTCTGCAATTCGACATTTTATTTTTGGAACAAATGAAACTTTAAAATACGTCTCCTAGTTATATATTTGTTCTTTTTAAAGCTTTTTTTTTGTTGTCTTCTCAGCTAAATACCTATATATTTTTATAAACTTATATACATATATATATACACACACACACATATATATATATAAAATGTTTTGAATTCTTATTAATATATATATATATATATATTAATAACAATTCCAAACATTTTTTAATCCGAATCTTTTTTTACATTGCCTTTTGCTTACTATATGAAACTACAGAATATTATTTAATGTTCCCGCTAACCTTGTTAAGCATGGGTTTCTAAATAATAACATTACTATTTCAGCACGGTCCGTATTAGCGCCAAAAAGTTAAATTGTAATTTAATTTGAAAAAAGAAAAAGGTTTGTTAAAATAATGTTTGTTCAATTCCGGATCCATTTATAAAACAAATGGATTTTGGAGGAACCGATTTAAAATATTGAACATTAAAATGACTTCACTTGATCCGGTAAAGAGGAAATCGAGATGTCCATAGGAATAAAAAAAATACACTGACGTAAAATGCATTGCATTGTTAAAAGTAATAAAATATCGAAAAACAATCTTACCTTTCGTTGTAAACAATTGAATACGAAAAAAAGGCAATAAAAAATTGGATGATTTCTTTTGTTTGTGTTCAAAATTGAAAATTTGGTCCGTTTTTAAGGATTTCTTTACAAAATTAATACAATTTCAATTTCGTATGTCCAATTCATTAAGAAATCCAAGAATGAATGAATATTGAAAAAGTTAAAAATTAAAAGCTCAAAACACGATTGAAACGTGGATTTGAAAAATGGATGAACAAAAATGAAAGTTTAAAATGAAAATATATGAAGATTAAAAAAGATTAAAAGATTAAAAAAGATAAAACGTTATAATAAAACGTTTTCAGTTTTTAAATTTCAGTTAATTACGTGTTAGAAAAAGTTTTCCTATCAACGTATTGCTCATTCATGAGACTAAAATAATTAAAAATGAGAAAAAGAATAAAACTAAGATATCTTTGTTCTGCGTTACTTATATGCTAACGGCCAAGAACCGTTTATATAAATATTTAAATGAATATATATTATGCAAATATATATTATGTAAATATATATGTATTTCAATTAAAGTAGTGTATATATATATATATATATATATATATATATATATATATATATCTACACTACTTATATATATATGTATAAATATATATATAATTTAAATATATATATATCTTTAATATATATATGTGTGTGTGTATATCTTAAAAAATATATTATATGTTTAAATATATAGTTATTATATATTCAGATATATTGCATATATATATATATATATATATATATATATATTCAGATATATTACACACATACACACGCACACACATATATATATATATAATTATTTTTTAATGTATATTTCTAATAAAAAATCTATGTTTTTATTGCAATTTCACTCGAAAATAGGCAGAATGCCACTTTGATAAAGGGGGCAACTATTTCGTACATAATTTCTAGGGGTACTATGTAGGGGGGTGCGCAGCAAGATGTATGTTTATATTACATTTGAACTTCTGGATGTCAGTAAAGTCAGGGAAACAGAAATCCGGAAGTCCATTCCAAAGTCTTTTACATTTTTTACAGCTACGGATTTCTAATGCATAGGGGTGGAATTTTGCTGTGTGTAGGTTTTGTCTGGGGTGGGTACGTCGAAGGGGTATATGGGCTTATAGTTCGTCGGAGCACCTTCTATTAAAGTACTTGTGAAACAGGCAGGAGATGCAACATTTCGTCAGTGCGACAGCAGTTTAAGCCTAACGGATAGTGCGGGATATATTAAGTTGGCGACTTTCTTTTGGACTCTGTTTGGAGTGGAGACAAATAGCAGATGCACCAGCCGAAATGTGGCGAATGGTGGCGTTGTAAAGGCACACGATACTCTTAGGCGTAAGTAACTTTATAGCACGGTGGTTAAGCCCATCTTTTTTTCAGCAGCCTTGGCAATGAACTCAATGTATCTGTTCCAACTCATGTTCCTCCTGAACGTTAAGCCGAGAAGTTTGAAAGAAGTATTTTCATGTAATGTATCATTAGTCATGTTTATTAGTGGTTGAGAATGTTTCTTGTAATTATTAAAGACAAGGAGCTTAGTCTTGACATTATTGAATGTGACCATCCATTTTGGCCCCGTTTAGCCTTTGATGGGTGTTCATTCCTTTTCCCCTCGTGTCTGTTATAGAGCGTGGTATCGTCAGCAAATATACCCATCTCAGAGACAATTCCACCAGGGTCATTTATGAATATTAAAAATAATAAAGATCCGATAATCGATCCTTGAGGTACACCCGCATTTATATCAAATTGTCGATGGCAACATGGATTCTTCTTTTACTTAAAAAGAATTTAATTATGTTAAGATATCAAGATGAGCACAGTAGTCCGACGAATAATAATAAAAATAATCAACCCTCATCTTAAAAATTCAGAAACGTCAAAATAACTTACATTTTCTCTTTCATGTGCTCAGTCTCAGGAGATATTTCTCTGAACATGTAAGGGCTCCTCGTCCATGGAATACGTTTCCATGGGACTGCTTCCTTGTAGACTAAAACATAGTTTTCTTCAAATCAAATGTCAACAAGTACTCTAACCTATTTAACACGCTGGTTAGAGTGTTCGCTAATGGACTAATGGACTGAGAGCCTGAAATTCACTCCTCGGTCGAATCATACTTAAAACAGAGAAAGTGGAGTGATCCTCGGAAACGGAGTAGCCTCCCTCCACTATGCCTTGGTGTAGTTGCCAGCAGCCTTAGAGATTTGAAAATAAAATCGAGTGTGAGGGGTAATTTACTCGCCCCAAAATATTTTTACTCGTCCGACTTTATATCTTTGTTTCAGTCAATAATAGTAAATAATGTGACAACAATTCAAGAAATTACCGTGTGAATAATCTAACAAGAAAATATGTGTTTAACTCTTGGAAATTAACTATTTTATTACTACAAACATTTCAGTAAATATTCAACAAAACGTTAAAATACAACACCAGCTTCTTTATATAGCATCATTCATATTATTGTTCCATAGAAATAAGAATCATTTCTTCGGATGCTTGGCGGAACGATGCGTTTTTTCCTCTTTCAAATATTCGTCTTTATTTTTGTAAGCATGAAGTGTATGTGGGTGTAGCGTCGAATAATTTGTTTTCCAAATGAATTTCAAAATCAGAGAGCTAAATGAAGGCGACATTTTGACTACACGCTGAATGTGTAAATTTAACCGCTTGTTGGCCTTTAGCGTCACCACTTTTGTTTTAATACGAGGGTCGTAAAATAAATTAGGTTTTCCCGTTTATTTTTTTAATGAAATTTTATCGACTGGCGGGCGAGTGATTTACGACTTTCCGTTGCCCCACGAAATTTTCAATCGACTGTGGCGACCGGTTATGTAAAGTCTCAAAGGCTGGTTGGCAGTTAAAAGGGGAAAATATAGCTAAACGATAAAACCATCATTCGATTGTGTTTTGCAATTCACTCGCTATTAACATAGCGACCTTCTTTATGTAACGATTGATTGATAACCTTGGACAATCATCTGTTGCCTTTTCTAAGAGCAACGCAACATTTCTAGACTCAATCATACATTATCGTAAACCTTGTCTCTAGGTGATTCACATGGACATATTTTAGTTTCTGGCATGTTCTTCAGATAATTTACAAAGCTATCTGCTGTATTTTACGAGACGGTCTAGTGTATGTGAGTTCGATCTGTTTTAAAAGATCGCTTCCTAATTCTACACAAATGTTTGGTTTTGTCTGTTCAGCTAAGTATTTTCTTTCTCCCCATATGTTTGATCAGCTGTTAGTGAACGTTAAAATGCCAGTGTTTAGATGGTTCATTTAGTTCGCAGGCAGCATCTTTCAGAATCTCAGCTTCGAATGAAGAAACAGTCATCCCTTTTCGAGTTGGAGTTTTTCCAGTCCATTTTTCCTCGTTGTCAATAAAGCCTAATAAATAATAAAGGTGAAAGATGTATGGTCCGCCTTTGCCTTTTCTTTGAATCTACCTGTAGCAGCCGACATACATATAACCATGATTAGGTGTGTCAGAATGTTTTGAGAATGTTTGACACACTTAAGACAAAACTGCGATTAAGTTTTGTGAAAATTTACCTGTAAAGTCAAAAGTTTAAAACCTTTTTTTTTTTTAACACGTTGATTTTTTTTAAGTGGAACCTCATAATTTGAAAATACTGTCCAGTAAATATTGGATACTTATAATATTTTTTTCTATTTCATTCAATGTTTTTTTTTGTTTTTTTAGATATTGACAAAAAATCATTGCATTAAGAAGAAATAAAATATTTAAAATCAAAATCTCATGTATTTCTATAAGAGAATAACAAATGGAAAATTTGTGGCGGGTTGTTTATAAAAGTAAACTTACTTATGAGTGAAATGTGATCATTGTTCAAGTACGGTGACCCATATGACTAACTTGTTGTTAACAGCAAACATATCAGAAATACAAAGGGAAGATCAGACCCATGCCAGAAATAATTACTTAGGCCTCCGTATTTGTCAACTGGAAGAAAGGGGGACAAATCCGCTGTGTGAACATCTGAGATTAGAATTTAAAACCGCGGTCTTTTCTTATGCTTACTTAAATAGAATTCTTCTATTTAAAAAGTGCATTAAATATAAAATAAAAATATGGACAAATTCTTATAAAGAAAGAATGGAAGAAACCATTGACAGGATTTACGATAATGTATGATTGAGTCTAGGAATGTTGCGTTGCTCTTAGAAAAGGCAGCGGGTGCTTTTCCAAGGTTATCCATCAATAGTTACATAAAGAAGCGTTTTTTTACATGGAGGTCACCACTTATCAAGGCACAGGAGCCACTCGCGGATAAGGGTTATTGCACGTACAGTAATCAATGAGATAGTTTCGTAGTAATCATTAGTATTGGATATTTGATAGGATGGCTTACCTTACTTAAAAGAGCGGTTTTTCAGGAATTTGTTTATGTTGGACTTGAAGACATCCAAGTTGTAGCCAGATGGGAAACAACCAAACAGAAGAAACTTCCACAGTCGTGCACTTCTAAGAAAAAAGCTCTGCTCATGGAATCTACGTTTGGATTTAGACAGAGATAAGGAGTGGGGAAAATGAATGGCAGTAGTTTCAGCTAGACGTGTGTTTTCGTGAAAGATTGGCGAGGGGGACGAGAGATTGGAGCTCAGGCGAACACTTGCCATGGAAATAACGATAAAACAAAGGCAGACTCCCAACGTCTCTTCTGTGGGAGAGAGGCTGCAGGGAAGAGAAACGGGCATTCCCCACTAAGCCACGAAGTCATTTTATACTCTGTCAAGGCAGGATAGGCTTCTTTTAGCAGCTGCTGTCCAAATGTGGAAGCAGTACCCCATCCTTGGACGTACTTGCCTTTTATACAGATAGAGAATTGCATCAGTAGTGAGATATCTTCTGGAGCGGTAGAAGGATCCCACCATTTTCCAAGCGTCGTTAGCAACATACCTGATGTACGTGTTCCATTACAATTAATAGTTACATAAACAATGTTATCGATCAATATTTACATAAAGAAGTTCGCTATCTTAATAGCGAATTACCTGCAAAGCATAATCGAATGATGGTTTTATAGTTTAGCTGTAGTTTTTCCTCTTTCACTGGCAACTATATCAAGGCATAGTGGAAGGGGCTACTCTTTTTCCCAGGATCACTCCACTTACTCTGTCCTTAGTATGATTCGACCGAGGAGTGAATTCCAGGCTCTCAGTCTATTAGCGAACACTCCAAGCAGCGTGTTAAATAGGTTAGAGTACTTGTTGACATTTGATTTGAAGAAGACTATGTTTTAGTCTACAAGGAAGCAGCCCAATAGTAACGTGTTTCACAAACGGGAACTCTTACATGTTCATGGAAATTTCTCTTGACAATAAACACATGGAAGAAGAAAGGAAATTTTCCTGTGATGAAAACACCGATAGTTTTTTTAAGTTGTCATCGCTACTTTGATAAAGCACTACGTTTTTTAATTTTTTTTTAAATGTGTGCATGAAGATAATGAATAGGTTTATGACTTGTAATGTAATTATGTGAATTTTATATGAAAATGAGTTAAAAACGATTAATATAAATAAATGTTACTTTTTGCATTGATGAAATTTTTAAATTCGGTTTGTTGGTATTTTGTCAAAAACGAAAGACAAAAAGACTTTTGTTTAAGCTTTTGTTATAGAAAATAGATTTGGATTTTGACGACCATAACTGTCAAAGTGTTACAGTCAATTTATTGAAACCAATTGAACTGAAGATATTGAATAATAGTATTCTCATGAAAATCAGATCCCAATGTATTACTGGACGAATATTTAACATAATTAAATTCCTCTTAATGAAAAGAAGAATCCAAGTTGCCCTCGATGGTCGTACATACAAACACTATAATATAAATGCGGGTGTACCTCATGGGTAGATCCACGAATCTTGATTATTCATAATATTCATAAATGACACCCGATTAAATTGTCTCTGAGATGGGTATATTCGCTGACGACACCACGCTCTATAACAGAAATGTTGGAAATCCTAAAGGAAGACGTCTGATCTGCGGCGAAACGGGGACAAAATGGATGGCCACATTCAATGCTGCCAAGACTAAGCTCCTTGCCTTTAATAACCACAAGAAACCTTTTCAACCACTAATAGCCATGGCTTATGATACATTACCTGAACGTACTTATTTCAAACAACTCAGGAGGAACATGAGTGGGAGCACGTACATTGGGTACATTGCCAAGCCTGCTGCAAAGCAGATGGGCTTACTCCATCGTGTTATGAAGTTACGGCTGCGAGCATTTTGTTCATTTACAAGTCCACCATTCGCTCATGTATGTAGTATTGTTGCCATATTTCGGCTGGTGCATCTGCTATTGCCCCCCCTCAGACAAGGCTCAAAAGAGAGTCGCCAAATTAATAGAACCTGCACTATCATTAGGGGTTTAAGCCTAATGAATAGTGCGGGTTCTATTCTAATTGCTGTCCCACTGACGAAATGTTGCAACCCCTGCCTGTTTTACAAGTACTTTAATGGAAGGTGCTCCGACGAACTACTTTTCTTCTTGCTTTTTTTTCTTGCTTTTTCATGAATTTGCAGATACCGGCCATCCTCTCCCCTTAAATAATTTTTATTTTTTATTTTATATTTTATTTATTATTATTTATTTATTTATTCTTTATTTATTCTTTATTTTCTATTTATTTATTAATTAATTAATTAATTTTCCATTTATTGTCTTCTAACAACTCTTGCTGACATTTTTTTAAGTTATGACCTGTACATTTCAGTTGACCTATATTATTTTTCCCTATATATTTTTTTCGCGCCTTTAACATATATTTTATATTTAACTTTATAATCATTTTTTCTCTCCTTTTTTCTCTCTCTCCTCTTTTTCTTCCCTGATATGTCTTATTTATATTTTTGTCTTGGAAGTAGAGTGAAAAGCATATCTCATTTTTCTTTTATTAAAATTATTGGAATCTTTTCCTTTTTTCTTTGTAAACATTTTTGTGGATTATTCCATGGATTTCTGCCTTAGGATTATTATGGACCATATTCTTCCAATTACGGGATTTCCTTGTATTTTACTTGCACAAATGGAAATTCTTTTAACTTTCTTGAAGTTATTCATTTGGATTTTACCGTCACTGGATTTTTTATCTTCCACCAAACTATCCATTCATGTGTAATCACCTTTTTCTTCGCCATATTCCCTCTGCTTCACTTTTTTGTTTTCAAGTAAGATCTTCAACTTGCTTGTTGTTTCATTAAATACTTCTGCATGCAAAATCTGATCCCCATTTTGGAAATTCCTACCCTCTGATGAGAAGTAAAGTATTTCTTCAAAACTCCGCGGATTAAGGACTATCTGGTTATCTAGTGTTTCCTTTTCAGATTAAATATGTTTTAACTCATTTCAAAGTGTTTTTTAACATATTTTATTAACTGTTTGCTCATATTATAAGCTCTAATTCCTATTTGGTTTTATCGAATTTTTACATCTGGCTGAGATAATTTTATAAATATTAATTCTTTAATATTATAATATACTTTAATTTTACCATCTAGTATCATTTTGGTAAATTTAATTGTAATTTTTAGTGTATATATATATATATATATATATATATATATATATATACACTAATTTAATTGAAATACATATATTTATATATATTTGCATAATACATATTTGCATAATATATATTCATTTAAACAGTTATATAAACTGTTCTTGGCCGTTAGCATATAAGTAACGCAGAACAAAGATATCTTAGTTTTATTCTTTTTCTCATTTTTAATTATTTTAGTCTTATGAATGGACAATACGTTGATAGGAAAACGTTTTCTAACACGTAATTAACGGACATTTAAAAACTGACAACGTTTCATTATAACGTTTTATCTTTTTTAATCTTTTAATCTTTTTTAATCCTCATATATTTTCATTTTAAACTTTCAATTTTTGTTTATCCATTTTTAAAATCCACGTTTCAATCGTGTTTTTGAGTTTTTAACTTTTTCAATATTCATTTATTCTTGGATTTCTTAATGAATTGGACATTTGAAATTGTATTAATTTTGTAAAGAAATCCCTACAAATTGACCAAATTTTCAATTTTTGACATAAACAAAAAAGAAATCATCCAAATTTTTTTATTGCCGTTTTCGTATTCAATTGTTTACAACGAAAGGTAAGATTGTTTTTCAATATTTTATTACTTTTAACAATGCAATGCATTTTACGTCAGTGTTTTTTTTTTTGTTTTTTTTTTTCTATGAACTTCTCGATTTCTTCTTTACTGGATCAGTTTTACTTACATAAATTTAAACGGTAAAGAAATTGAAATGGTAAAATGTGTAGTTTTTCACTTTAAACGACTGTCGACTGTGAAGTCATTTTAACGTTCACTATTTTAAATCGGTTCCTCCAAAATTGTGTACCGGAATTTATAGAAAGCAATTTACTATCTAAAAAAAATATCTTATTTTTAATTTTCTTTGGAAACTAAAAATTTCGTACTCATGCAGAGAGTGATCCGTGCTGAAATAATAACGTTATTATTTAAAAAGCCATTCTTAACATGGAGGGTGTTTTGTACCTATTCTGAACTTTAACCGTACAATTGAATAAAAAAAACATATAATAAAACTTTAATTAAACATAGAAACACGATTTAAAAAATAGCGTGGATCACTCTCTGCATTAACACCAAAAATTAATTTGTTTTATAAATGGATCCAGAATCGAACAAACATTAATTTAACAAACCTTTTTCTCCTTTCAGATTAAATTATAGTTTAACTTTTTGCTGCTTGTACAAAATACGGACCGTGCTGAAATAGTAACGCTATTATTTAGAAACCCGTGCTTAACATGGTGAGCGGGAACATAAAATAATATTCTGCAGTTTCATATAAAAATTAATAAACAACAAAAACCATAAGAATTGAATTCAACCTGAACATCCCATAATAAGTAAAAGGCAATGTAATCTGTAAAAAAGATTCGGAATAAATGTTTCTAATTCTTAAAAAATATGAAAGTTTCTAAAAATATATATTAGCTGAGAAGAAAACAAACAACCCAAGATTTAAAAAAAATCAAATATATAACAAGTAGACTTTTTTTATTTTAAAGTTTTATTTGTTTCGAAAATAAAGTGATATCGAATTGCAATGTCAAAAAGAAAACATGGCCGACAAGTATAAATGTCTATCTGTAGTTTTTGTTTTCATGATTGAAGTGATTATCGAGACTTCCCAGTTGAATGTTTGAATGTCGGCTACTTGTCGTTCTAACTTACCAACTCGCCGTGTTTTTAATTAAATAGACGCTTTAAAAACACACACACACACACACACACACATACACACACACACACACAAACAAAAAAAAAAACTATCCAGGTAGGTAAAAAAGCACGACCATCGTCAGAGATGGCCTTTCAGCTGAAAAACGACGTCATCGTCGAGGTTCTAGCAAGCAAGATAGTTGACACACTTAGACTGTCAATGAGCAGGAATTTTTACAGAAAACTTAAGTTGAATTTAATAAAAGTAAATAAAGAACACAATGAGTTATATTGACAATCCTCCAATATTAATAAAGGGCGGGGGGATTTGTTTGTGTGTTAAAAAGCAATTGACCATTTCGTTGGATTATGGATTTTAAAGATGAGAATACGTTCTTTATTTACTTATAAATTGCATTTAAAAAGAAAAGGAAGGAACATTTTTTACTAATATTGTCGTTCTCTTTGTGACAAATGTTTATAAGGGAATTCGATGAACGCCATAGCGTTTTTAGAATTATTTAATCAAGAAATTCAAGTTTTACGGTATCGCTTTTATTAAATTGTTAGGTGAAAGTACAGAATATTTACAACACACTCTCCATGTTAAATGATAAGTTTCTAAGCAATAATTTATTATTTCAACACATAAATAACATGCAAGATATTTTTTTTTATATCCATAATTTCACTTTTTTTTAAATAAGTTCTGAAAAAAAAAACGTACTAATAAGAAAGAGATAAACATTTGAAATAACGCGTTTTTTTTTTTTTTTTTTTTTTTTTTTTTTGTCTCAAACATTTCATGACCTCACTTTGTATTTTATTTTTAAGAATTTAATGGCGCCGTCGTATGAAAAACAATGAATTCAGGAATATCTTATGTAAAATACGGCATTACTAAAAAATGCTATTTATGTAAACATTTGAACATTATTTTACTGTTATATAACTTGAGAAAAATACTACGAAACAATTTGTTCAATTGTAAATTGAAATAACGTTATTATTTAGAAACTCAACCAGAAGAGGTAGGGGAGGGGACTCTATTTAACTATTTTGAACTTAAACTAACAATGAATACTATAAATTTGAATTTAACCTGAAACTCCTATAAAAAAAAAGAAGAAAACGGTTCGTAAACTGCAGAAGTTCCAACAGAAAAGTTTAATTTGTGTTATTTTTTTGCTTAACAATATACTGTGATAATTGAATTTAACTTAAAAATCCAGCAGTCTTGCAGTTAAGTCCCGGCAAAGTTCGACAACTCTAGAAGGGTCACATCAGTATTTTACACCGTCAAATCACGAATTATTAGTTTTAAAATAAAAAAATACGTAATTAATATAAAATATATAATTAATATAATTTCGACGAATTATTAAAAGCATAAGACAACAACACTTTAAGAAATGTTTGATTCTCAAACTTGTTTTATTTTGTATAAATTTATATTTTGTTACGTGGTTCACTGGTTCATTACTTCAGATTTTATTTTGTTCGTTTTTCTGTTAAGACAATAATACACTTTCTAAAAAATTGTTTAATTTTTCTGTTAAATAAATAGTTATAAATATATAAAAATGTATATTTTGTTCGTTTACTTTATTTAATCAAGCGCTTAATTCCAATATGAAAATATTTTTTATTTGTTACATATTTTTAAAAGTTTAATAATTTTATTTCAAAGCTAATAATTCGTAATATTCGTGATTTGACGGTGTAAAATACTGATGTGACCCTTCAAGAGTTGTCGAACTTTGCCGGTACTTAACCGCAAGACTTCCGAAAATCCTAACGAAAATAGTACGGTCTGTATTTTGCATATACTGAAGAAAAATATAGCATTTTAACAAATTAATCGCACTGTAGTATGAAAAACAATGAAATCATAAATATATTATATGGAATGCGGCAGTACTACGAGGTGTACAAAAAAAAGTATATTATGAATTTTTAATCCGGAAAAATTCTACTTTGAAAACATAGATTTAATAAGTGTGCGGTTAAATAAAAACACTAAGGAAAAAAATAACTTTCGATCCCTTTTCCTAGTTTCTTGGCAATTTGCATCGTGCAGGCATGTTCGTAATTTTGGAAAAGGAGGAGGTAACAACTGTTTGTTAATACAGAACAACTATTTTTTAGCATCTATAGTCGACCACAGGGTAATTGATATTAAGTAACAAGGAATTGTTGAAATAAATTATCGTATTTTTAGCAAAATGCGCAGTTATTTTTTTTTTGTATGGATTGTATTTCATGCTTAATAGTATATTAGCAATATTTGGCCACTAAAAGAAAATGAATTCATTTAAATGTTTTTCGTAAAATTACTGAAAATATTGTTTTGCTAATCTGAAAACATATTTCAAATTATTTACGGTAAATGTTATCTTACGTCACCGACCACTCTAATTTGTTTTTTTTTTTTAGAGGTATTCGAGGTCGCTGACAACGAATCTGATAATCAAACCCGCCGCAAATTTACCGTTTGCATGGTATGAACCCCTAGACCTTGGGACTATTTTGTGCCATTTCACCACCTTCTGTAGTGTTTTTTCTCACATGATACGTTCGCGTGCGAACGGGCGTAGTGGGGTGTCGTATCACATCGCGTAGACATCTTTCAAATAAGGAAGTTAAAAAAAAAAGAAGTGCTTTTTAATTTATGAAAAAATAAAGTTTCCACCAGCGGTTGGCACGAATAAAATCTTTGTCAGCGACCTCGAATACCCCTAAAAAACAAATTAGAGTGGTCGGTATTCTGTTGTGGCGTAAGGTAATATTTACATTAAAAGAAAAAAAAAAAGAATGGGCGTTTGTACAGGGTGACCCCCCCCCCCCGGCCCAAATAAAAGGGGCCTCAACTCTAATGAGGTCCCGTTTCTTAGTGTTTTGTCCGAATGAAATGAAACTTTGGTCATAACTAGTTTATTATATTCAAAACATCACATCAAAACGCTAGGGTCTTTGTGGCCTTTTTTTTTCTCCGTTGACTGTAAAATGCTCAGAAAAACAATTGAATGTCCTCTTTTTTTTGGGGGGGGGGCACCTTGTATATACTGTATCCTAACACAGAAACATACTGTAAAAATTGGATTTAATTTGATAATCCTCACTAAAATATAGTACGCTCCGTATTTTGCATATACTGAAGAAATAAGTTGTTTTTTTTTAAATTATTATTGAAATTAATGACGCCGTCGTACGAAAAAAAAAACCAATTCATTCATGAATATATTATGTGAAATACGGCATTACTATGAGGTATAAAAAAGTATGTTTATGAATTTTTTAACCCTGAAAAATTCTGTTTATAAAAACATTTAAAAATGATTTTACTGTTATATAAATTGAAAACATTACGAAACAATTTGTTCAATTGTAAATCGAAATAATAGCGTTATTAAGAAACCCAATCAGAAGAGGGGAGCATTTCGAACTTCAACTAACAATAAATACTATAAATTTAAATTTAACCTGAAACTCCTATCTAAAAAAAAAAAAAAAAAAAAAAAAAAATACGGTCCGTAAACTGCAGAAGTTCCAACAGAAAAGTTAGTTTTTTTTTTTTTTTTTTTTTTTTTCTGACAATATACGGTAGACATTGAATATAATTTGAAAATCCTAACTAAAAATAGTACGGTCGGTATTCTGTATATGCTGAAGAAATTTTTACAGAAATTAATGGCGGCGTCGTATGAAAAACAAATTCAGAAATATATTATATGGAATGCGGTATTACCATTAGGTGTTAAAAAAAAAATGTATATTATTTTTTTTTATTCCGAAAAATGCTTTGAGAAAACATAGATTTAATAATAACTGTATCGTTAAAGAAAAACACGACGAAACAATTTGTTTAAATTGAAATAAGGTTATTATTTAAAAAAAAACAAAAACACCCAGAAACAACACGTGTACTTTAATCTAACAAGAAATAATAAAAATTTTAATTTAATCTGAAACTCTTATCTAGAAAAATAACACGGTTTGTAAACTGCAGAAGTTCCAACGGAGTAGTTTTTTTTTTCATCAGCAATATATGAAAGTTGTACGTCCTCTGTAATGTTTTATTTTCGTCTGCTTAATGTTTTTCAACAGATTATTATCGAATGGTCACTAATGTATCAGATTATCCAAAATATTTTTTTAAAAAGAAATAATTAACATTTTTAAGGGGTGCTCCGTTTCTAATTCAACATTCTAACAAATCGATGCCCCATTTAGAGCAGTCTTGCACTTTACGCCCGGCGAAGTCGAAAGGGTATTCCGGCATAAAGCTCGAGACAATAGTCTCTAACCCCCTTTCACAACAAAAGGAACTAATTTCCCTATACACCGCTTTTGGTTACTATGGGAACAGTTAATTTTTGTGATGATTCGATTTTTTAATAATAATGATGAATGATAATAATGATGATTCGATTTTTAATAATGAACAATATACAGGACATTTTAAAAGTAAAACAATATTTGTTTAATAGTAATTATTAAAGAAAAAGTTACAATTTGACTTTTTTTGGCCTTTTTTTATCTAAAAAATGTGGTTTTGTCTTTGAATTTGGCCTTTTTTGCTGAAAGATTTGGCTTCAAACATTTATTGTAGCCTACAATATACAGGATTTTTTATTTATTCATTTTTGTGATTCGAGGAATAAACCAATAAAATCTATTTTGTTTTTTATTATTGTTGATATTTTTTTAATTATTGTTGATTTTTTTTTTTTTTAATTATTATTCGATCTGAAAACCCGCACACACTATTAGTACTTTGCCGCTAAATCGAAAAATCGTACGCGTTCTGCAGCACTGCTGCACTTATGGAGAAAATTGTTGATGTTATACCTGCAGCAGCTGACCTGTGTTTTTTGGAGTATTCTCAGTATTCATATTAACCAATGTAATTCTTTGTTATCGGTGGTGGCCATTTCTATACATGCAAGCAAGCGCATTTAAATTTGTCACAAAAAAAGTAGTTTTTGGGATATTAATCAGTGTAAAAATAAATATTAATATTTAAAATAAAATAAAATGTGTTTATTGTTAAAAATAAATATTAATATTTAAAATAATAAAATGTGTTTATTATTAAAAATCGAATCATCACAAAAATTAGCTGTTCCCATAGTAACCAAAAACGGTGTATAGGGAAATTAGTTCCTTTTGTTGTGAAAGGGGGTTAGAGACTATTGTCTCGAGCTTTATGCCGGAATACCGTCGAAAGTAAGTTCGACAACTCTAGAAGAGTCATATTAGTATTTTACACCGACAAATCATGATATTACGAAAAAATATTTTTAACAAATATTTTATTTATTTCAATTTTTACGCTTTCGTTTATTACGCACGGCAAAGTTTCACAGTTTTAATATTTTTAAATCATTATTTATTAAAAGTGTAAAGCACTTTGTTTAATTTTCAAAGTTGTTTTATTTTCGGAAGTCTTGCAGTTAAGCCCGGCAAATTCGAAAGTAAGCCCGACAACTTTAGAAGTATCACATCTGAATTTACACCGTCAAATCACGATATTATGAACTATTAAAGTTTTAAAACATAAAATTTAAAAAAAAATATTTAAAAAAAAAATATTAAAAAAAAAATATTTAATAAAAAAATATTTAAAAAATGATTTGAATATTTTATTGTTATTTTCTTTTATTACGCACAGCAAAGTTTCACAGTTTTAAAAAAAATTTTTTTTTTTTTAATTTAATTTGAGGATAAAATTCTCAAATACGGATATTACAAATTATTAAAGTTTTATCACGATATTACGAATTATTAATGTTTTAAAATATTTTTTAAAAATATTTAGATATTTTAAAATATTTTTATATTTTATTTCAAGTTTTACGCTTTACACACGACAAAGTTTCAGTTTTTTTATTATATTTTGTTCTGTTAAGACAATAATACACTTTCTAAAATTGTTTTTTTTTTCTGTTAAATAAATAGTTATAAATATATAAAAATGTGTATTTTGTTCGTTTACGTAGGTGTCAGAAACTGCGTGAAAAATATTGAATAATTCGACCCACTGTCTTTCAAAGCTTATAACTACTCGAAATATGTAATTCAAACCCTAATTTTTTTTCAATAAAAGGAGCAAGGACCAAGGTGGCATTAAAAAAAAAAACAACAAAAAATAACGTGATTAAACAAAAAAAAGGGGTTTTAAACTTCGGACTTTATAGGTAAATTTCTAAAAACACTTTTTTGTTTTAAATTTTTGATTGATCTTTTATCTTCAATTTGCGATATATAAAACTTTGGTGAGTAGATTAATTACGTACTTTTTAATGGACATTTCAAAATGGGGAGGGCGTGAATTAATTAAACCCCGCGCCCGTCCTTCCAAGCTTATAACTACTCGAAATATATAATGCAAACCCTATTTTTTTTTTCAATTAAAGGAGCATTTAAAACAAATAACAAAAAAAAAACAACAACAAAAAAACAACGTGTTTAATAAAAAAAAAAGAAAAAAAAAGTGTTTTAAACTTCGGACTTTATAGGTAAATTTCTGAACACTTCTTTTTTTGTTTTAAATTTGAATATATTTATTGATTTTTTAAACTTCAATTTGTGATATATAAAACTTTGGTGTGTAACTTAATTATTTATTTTTTGATAGACATTTCAAAATGATGGGGGGGGTGAGGCGTGAATTAAAAAAAAACGTTTGTCTAAAATATTATATTCGCTTTATTGGAAAGAACATAAAATTTCACATTGACCCTGAAAATATTGTAAAAATAGAATCAACAGAAAAATTTAGATAGATTTTTAAAGTTTAAAAATTGAAAAATACTGAACTCGTAACATTAAATTAATTCCATTACTGTTTTTTAAAAAAATTAAAAAAATATTTCTATTGTTTATACAACTTTAATAGTTTATTTTGGAAGTATAATCCATAAAGAAAATAAACAACCCACTTACGAGAAATTACGAGTTTTTTTTATATTTGATTCGCAGTTTCGTGTTAGGGGTGTCAAAAATTCCTCAAATTCTGATACACCTGGTTTCTTCCAATTTGTTCGATATAATTTTCTTAACAAAATAACATTGATGGTGTAAATACTGTGACCGTTCTAGAGTTGTCGAACTTTCGACTTTGCTTAACTGCAAGACTGTCTTATTTTCTTATATAATTTTATATTTTGTTACGTGGTTCATTACTTCAGATTTTATTTTATTTATTTATTCTGTTAATGCAATAATACACTTTCAAAAAATTGTTTCATTTTTGTCTTAAATAAATAATTATAAATATTTAAAAATGTATATTTTGTTCGTTTACTTTATTTTAATATTTTCTTCTGTTAAGACAATAATACACTTTCTAAAATGTTTTCTTTTTTCTCGTTAATAAATGGTTATGAATATATAAAAATGTGTATTTTGTCCGTTTAATTCATTTAATCAAGTGACGGTGTAAAATACTGATATGACCCTTCTAGAATTGTCGAACTTACTTTCGACTTTGCCGGGCGTAAGTGCAAGACTGCCTCATTTTGGAAACATCGACTTTTTTTTGGGGGGGGGATGCAGCTCTTTATTGGCATTTTTGAAAGCCAAACAGCTTTTTTAGAAAGTCAATATTTGCGAAAATTCGCCGAAAAAAGTCGATGCTTCCGAAAATAGATTATCGATTTACGGGAACTTAATATTAGAAACGAAGCAATTTTTTTTTTTTTAAGTTAAATAATGAAATGTGTTTGTATTTTTTAATTTAATTAATTTATTTTTTGATAATCTGGTTGATTAGTGACATTTCATTAATAATCCGATGAAAAAAAGTTCGACGGCTCTAGAAGGGTCACATCAGTATTTTACACCGTCAAATCACGAATTATTAGTTTAAAAATAAAAAAAAAATATGTAATTGATATAAAAAATATAATTAATATAATTGTTTCATTTTTCTGTTAAATAAATAGTTATAAATATATAAAAACGTATATTTTGTTCGTTTACTTTATTTAATCAAGTGCTTACTTCCAATATTAATTTTTTTTTTTTTTATATTAATTACATTTTTGGGTTTGTATTACTGTACACATAGATTCGAAAAAAAGTTGTCAAAAAACAAATACGTAAATAAATGTTATCAAAGGCAAGATAAGTCACTTTTCTACCTAACTGGATAGTTTTTTTTAATGTTTTTATTTAGTGTAACATGTTTATTAGGCTCTAAAACATACAATGTTTACCGATGTATCCGAAATTTGCAAATGGCGGGGCAGTGGCACTCTCTGGTAAACACTAAGCTTGGGAAAATGAGTTAAAACTCACAAAAATACTGTTAGAAACTCGCTCAATATATGTTACCATGACATAGGTGGGTTTTTAACAGTATTTTGTGTATTTTCTAGTTTTAACTCGTTTTCACAAGCTTACTGTGTTTACCGAGAGTGCTTGCTCCGCTCCGCCATTTGCAATTTTCCAATACATCGGTAAACATTGTATGTTTTTCGAGCTGATAAACATGTTACATTAAATAAAAACCCTAAAAAATTATCCAGTTTGGTAGAAAAGTAACTTATCTTTCCTTTGGTAGCATTTATTTGTTATATATTTGTTTTTTGACAACTTTTTCGAATCTGTGTACAGTAATACAAACCCACATTTTTTTTTTTAACTTTAATAATTTTATTTTTAAGCTAATAATTCGTAATATTCATGATTTGACGGTGTAAAATACTGATGTGACCCTTCAAGAGTTGTCGAACTTTGCCGGGACTTAACCGCAAGACTGCCGAAAATCCTAACGAACATAGTACGGTCTGTATTCTGCATATACTGAAGAAAAATCTAGTATTTTAACAAATAAATCGCACTGTAGTGTGAAAAACAATGAAATCATAAATATATTATATGGAATGCGGCAGTACTACGAGGTGTACAAAAAAAAAGTATATTATGAATTTTTAATCCGGAAAAATTCTATTTTGAAAATATAGATTTAATAAGTGTGCGGTTAAAGAAAAACACTAAGGAAAAAAATAACTTTCGATCCCTTTTCCTAGTTTCTTGGCAATTTGCATCGTGCAGGCATGTTCGTAATTTTGGAAAAGGAGGAGGTAACAACTGTTTGTTAATACAGAACAACTATTTTTAGCATCTTTAGTCGACCACAGGTGAATTGATATTAAGTAACAAGGAATTGTTGAAATAAATGATCGTATTTTTAGCAAAATGCGCAGTTATTATCTTTTTTTTTTTGTATCGATTCGTCAAAGTCTTTCATGCTTAACAGTATATTAGCAATATTTGGCCACTAAAAGAAAATGAATTTATTTAAAGGTTTTTCGTAAAATTACTGAAAATATTGTTTTGTTAATCTGAAAGATAATAATTACTATAAACATAGGCACCGCCAAAACGGGGGGGGGGGGGCAGGTCAGTACTTTTTGACGGACCGTCTTAAAAATCTACCAAAAATCAGGTAATTATCCGATCAATACAAAATTTTCAGCGATTATTAAGAGAAGAATAAA
This sequence comes from Euprymna scolopes, assembly GCF_053919585.1. Lineage (NCBI taxonomy): Eukaryota > Metazoa > Mollusca > Cephalopoda > Sepiida > Sepiolidae > Euprymna > Euprymna scolopes. The sequence goes on from NC_136527.1 coordinate 192,396,559, forward strand.
CTTTATAACAGTGTACTTATTTTCATAAACGATATATATATATATATATATATATATAATATATATATATTTGTATGTATTGCTTACAACCCCCCCCCTTGTTTTGAAGTGGGAACAAATATGCTTTAAATAATCACCTGAAACTGAACACAACATTTTGTGTTGTTGTAAGGGACAGAATTATAGATTAAAAAAAAATGTTTCCATGCCTTATTTTGACGTCTGAATATCAGAACTTCGATTGTGTTTAATTATCCCGCTTTTGAGTTTTGAAGTGTGAAATTCGGTGAATATGTTAAGTAACATAATTAATTTAAGTTAAGCAAAACAAAAAAACAAATTTTTTTAAATATTTATACGAAAAAAGCCATTTTAAAATCTTGTATAAATAAATTAACAATTTTTTTTTTAGCGAGCCGAATAATGCATGACCATTATTAAACAGGGCATGCGTTGAAGAATCGATACAAAAACAAGAAATACTATAAATTTTCATTTGATCTGAAACTCCTATCTAAAAAAATAACACGGTTCGTAAACTGCAGAAGTTCCAACGGAATAGTTTTTTTTCATCTGCAATATATGAAAGTTGTACGTCCTCTGTAATGTTTTATTTTCGTCTGCTTAATGTTTTTCAACAGATTATTATCGAATGGTCACTAATGTACCAGATTATTCAAAATATTTTTTTAAAAGAAATAATTAACATTTTTAAGGGGTGCTCCGTTTCTAATTCAACGTTCTAACAAATCGATGCCCCATTTAGAGTAGTCTTGCACTTTACGCCCGGCGAAGTCGAAAGTAAGTTCGACAACTCTAGAAGTATTTTACACCGACAAATCATGATATTACGAAAAAATATTTAAATATTTAAAAAAAATATTTTATTTATTTCAAGTTTTACGCTTTCGTTTATTACGCACGGCAAAGTTTTACAGTCTTAATATTTTTAAATTATTATTTATTAAAAGTGTAGGACACTTTGTTTAATTTTCAAAGTTTTTTTTATTTTCGGAAGTCTTGCAGTTAAGCCCGGCAAATTCGAAAGTAAGCCCGACAACTTTAGAAGTATCATATCTGTATTTACACTGTCATATCACGATATTATGAATTATTAAAGTTTTAAAACATAAAATTAAAAAAAAAAAATTTAAAAAATTATTTAAATATTTTTTTCTTTTATTAGGCACAGCAAACTTTCACGGTTTTTAAAAAACCTTAATTTTTAAAAAAATTTAATTTGAGGATAAAACTCTCAAATACGGATATTACAAATAATTAAAGTTTTATCACGATATTACGAATTATTAATGTATTCAAATATTTTTTAAAAATATTTTTATATTTTAAAATATTTTTTAAATATTTTATTTCACGTTGTACGCTTTACACACGACAAAGTTTCAGTTTTTTTGTATTATATTTTGTTTTGTTAAAACAATAATACACTTTCTAAAATTGTTTCTTTTTTCTGTTAAATAGTTATAAATATATAAAAATATGTATTTTGTTCGTTTACGTAGGTGTGTCAGAAACTGCGTGAAAAATATTGAATAATTCGACCCCCTGTCTTTCCAAGCTTATAACTACTCGAAATATGTATCGATTTTTTTAAAAAGTTAAATAATGAAATGTTTTTGTATTTTTTATTTCATTTATTTATTTATTTATTGATAATCTTGTTTATTAGTGATATTTCATTAATAATCCAATGAAAAATTAAAAAAAAAAAAACGCAAAAAAAAAAAATTAGAGGGTGGGAGTTATCGCTTTAATATGTTCGCCACATATATACATTTGGACATCGAAATATTGAATTGTCAGTGAAACCAATCGTTTCTATTTTCTTTTCACGTCGCAATAATTAATATATTTAAAATTCCAGCAAACGAGTAGTTTCCAAGATATGAAGAATTTTACGTAAATTGAGCACGCACACGTTGACGCTTCTCCAACAAAAATTTGGCAAATGTTTATCTCAGCGGCGTAAATTCAAGTTTTACACTAATGGTGGCCATAAAGTGGGTGATCATTATGCGTTAAATTATTATAGAAAAGTGATCCCCCACTTTCTTTAAACTAACATTTCTTCATATCATGGAAACTACTCGTTTGCTGGAATTTTAAACGTTATTTTCGTTTTCAACATCCTCATAAACTTATAAATGTCTTAACTGTCCAAGTTTTTTTCTGGAAAGTCGATTGTCTGCCCCTTGCTGATCTTATATTCCAAACATTCCTAATAGGTGTCGCTAGCAGTTTATCATTCAAAAACAAAATGGCGTGAAGTTTTTCTTCGATAAAATGTTTCATAACATTTGATTTTCTTAAATAAATTTAAAAAAAAAAACTATTTGATCGATTTACGTGATTTTTGGAATGACATCTTCATGCAGTGACAAGTACGTACATTATAAAAATGTTTTTTCAGATTTTTATTGTAAAAAAAGATTACTTATGGACCATTTATAGACTTGCACCAAATATATATATTTTTAAAAATCCCGAAAGACAATGTAAAAACATTAATTATTAATGAAAAAAAATTTCGAAGATAATTAGCGAAAATGAAGTTGTGCTAAGATTTTGAAAACTTTCAGACAATAACTCCCTTGTTACGATTCGAACTCTTCGTTTTTTTTTATTTAGCAAATCTCAATTTTCGTTAATTGTATTCGAAACGTATTTTCATTTCTATTTAATGGCATCGTTTTTCGTAATAGAATCAATAGAAACATTTTGATAGATTTTTAAAGTTTAAAAATTGAAAAATACTGAACTCGTAATATTCAATTAATTTCATTACTATTTTTTAAAATATATTTCTATTACTTTTTATACAACTTTAGTAGTTTATTTTGGAAGTATAATCCATAAAGAAAATAAACAACCCACCTTTAAAGGAGAAATTACGAGTTTTTTTTTTTTATTTTATTTGCAGTTTCGTGTTAGGGGTGTCAAAAATTCCTACAAAATTTTGATACACCTAGTGCTGCAGTTCCACAGCCCCAGGCACGAGCCGCCACTGATTATATCCCAAAATTACGAAAATCGATAAGAGTAAAAATTATTAAAGAAAATAGAACATAGATTTGGAAAAAAAAAACGGTCGTAATACAGGAGGGCTCAAAAGGGGGATAATTTTGCGTTTTGATTTAAACAAGATGGCGGCAATTTTACACTTGTTAACACGATTAAAGTTGTTTTGTTTAATAATGCAGTAATATTCAAGTAATTTTTTCAGAAGAGATGAATAATTTAAATGAAACATTTTTCGAATTAAAACAACATTGGAGGGTCAACAACAAATTAATAAATTAAATGAAACATTTTTCGAATTAAAACAACATTGGAGGGTCAACAACAAATTAATAATTTAAATGAAACATTTTTCGAATTAAAATAACGTTGAAGAGTCAACAACAAATTAATAATTTAAACGAAACATTTTTCGAAGTAAAACAACATTGGAGGGTCAACAACAAATTAATAATTTAAATGAAACATTTTTCGAAATAAAGTAATGTTGAAGGGTAAACAACAAATTAATAATTTAACTGAAACATTTTTCGAATTAAAACATTTTTTATTGAATGATTATCAATAGAGAACTGGCTGCATAATGATAATTACGAAATTTAACGACTGAGAACATAAAATATTCTTCATCCTCTGCTGGTTATGTTAATCATTTAATGAAAATTCTTTTTATTCTTAATTTTTTTTTCAATTTTAATCTTTCTTGTACATTAGCTATGAAAGGGAGATAACTTTTTATAGTCAGTTTTTACCAATCTATCGTTTCTATCTGAATTTTTCTTTTTTAAAATTTTGCATTACTGGTCTTAGCCTAAATTTAAATTAATAATTCTAACATTAACTTTTAATGACAATCTCATTTTATTTTAAACTTATTATATTTGGTGTGTACACACACACACATATATATATATATATATATATATATATATATATATATATATATATATATATATATATATATATATATATACCAATTTATCGAAAGTCCCTGCGTTTCTATCTTAATTTTATTTTATTTTCTATTAAATTAATAACACTAACATCATCTTTTTAATTATAATTTCACTTTTATTTCTCACTTATATTTTGTATATATATATATATATATATATATATATATATATATATATATATATATATATATAAATTCCTTTTTCTTTGTGGCGTCGATGGGGTCAGAGTGTTCTATGGAAGTCTCATTGACTCAAACAGATAGCTGACCATACGTAACTGTTTACCCCCAAATACATATATATATATATATATATATATATATATATATATATATATATATATATATATATATATATATAATGTGCTTCATAATTATGTTTAATCTTGTTTTTATACAATGATTAATATATATATATATATATATATATATATATATATATATATATATATATATATTATAGATGACTTTTTATCTTCAATATTTACCAATTTATCGATCCCCCTAAGTTTCTATCTTAATTTTGCTTTATTTTGTATTACTGGTCGTCACCTAATCAAAAAAATTAATTCAAACTTTATTTTCTTAATGACAATCCAATATAAATTTATCTCTCTCATATATATATATATATATATATATATATATATATATATACGTGTGTGTGTGTGTGTGTGGCATAGCATGTTTAATGTTTTTACAATATAATTAACCTTTGAACATGTCGTAATCAACTGTTGTACTGTGGCTATAAAGTCCAACAAGGAAGAAACTCCAAACCTGACGCTTTGTCAGGATTTACTGTTACTCTTTTTACCTTGCCTTTATTATGATGAAAATAAAAAACAATCAGAAATTTTATGATAATAACAACTTAAGTGCTTTTTCTTAAAGATTATGATTGTATCAATATAAAAGATATTCATCATAGTTATGATTGTATCAATATAAAAGCGAAATCTCTCAATAATTTTTCTTAAAGAGTTTGGCGAATTCCATAACGATAGAAATTTTAAAAATATTTAAATACAAATTACTACAAATAATATTGTCAATAAATAATAAAAGTTAATGTAATTTATTTTTTCATTGCAGATGTTCCTGCTTGAACGCTTGTTTTGAATCCAGTTATGTCTATATTTTCTTTAATATTTGCTACAGAGAAAATCGGATTCGTGTGAAATTGTTTGTTCTGATAAATCAAATTCAGTAAAACATATGAGAACTCACATTGTGGAAATACTATATTCTTGTGAACAATGTGAATATACACGTACTGAGAAACCAAATCTAGCGATGCTTATGAGTACTCACAGTGGAGAAAAGCCATATTCCGAGGAACAATGTCAATATTCACGTTCTCACCAACCAAATCTAGCGATGCATATGAGTAGTAACCCTAGAGAAAATCAATATTCTCGTGAACTATGTCAATATTCAGGTTCTGTGGAACCAAATCTAGCTATGAATATGAGTACTCGCACTGGGGAAATGCCATATTCTTGGGAACGATATCAATATTCACGTACTGAGAAACCAAATCTACCGATGCATATGAGTACTAACACTAGAGAAAATCAATATTCTCGTGAACTATGTCAATATTCAGGTTCTGTGGAACCAAATCTAGCTATGAATATGAGTACTAACACTGGGGAAATGCAATATTCTTGGGAACAATATCATTATTCACGTACTGAGAAACCAAATATACCGATGAGTACTAACACTAGAGAAAATCAATATTCTGGTGAACACTGTCAATATTCAGCTTCTGAGGAACCAAATCTAGCTATAAATATGAGTACTCACACTGGGGAAATGCCATATTCTTTGGAACAAATCAATATTCACGTACCGAGAAACGAAATGTACCGATGCACACGAGTACTAACCCTAGAGAAAATCAATATTCTCGTGAACTATGTCAATATCCACGTTATGAGAAACCAAATCTAGCTATGAATATGAGTACTCACGCTGGAAAAATGCCATATTCTTGGGAACAATATCAATATTCCCGTACTGAGAAACCAAGTCTAGCGATGGAAATGAGTACGCACACTGGAGAAATGCCACATTCTCATGAACAATGTCAATATTCACGTTCAGAGAAACCATATTCAGCTATGCATATGGGTACTCACACCGGAGAAAATCCATATTCTCGTGAACAATGTCAATATTCAGGTTCTGAGAAACCTAAGTTAGCGATGCATATGAGTACTTACACAAAGCAATATTCTCGTGAAAAATATCGATATCCACGTCCTGCTAAACAAAATCTAGCTACGCATATGAGTACTAACACTAGCGAAAATCAATATTCTCGGGAACAATATCAATATTCAGGTTCTGAGAAACCAAATCTAGCTATGAATATGAGTACTCACACTGGGGAAATGTCATATTCTTGGGAACAATATCAAAATTCACGTACTGAGAAACCCAATTTTGCGATGCGTATGAGTACTCACACTGGTGAACAGCCATATTTTCGTGAACAAATTCAATATTTACGTTATAAGAAACAACATTTAGAGAAACATATAAGAAATCACATAGGAGAAAAGCAATATTCTTGTGAACAATGTCCATATTCATGTTCACGTAAATCACATCTTGCGATACATATAAGAACTCACACTGGAGAAAAAACATATCTTTGTGAACAATGTAAACGTTCTTTTTCTAAAAAATCAGGTTTAGTTAGACATATGAGAACACATTCTGGCGAAAGGCCATATTCTTGTGAACAATGTAAACTTTCTTTTTTTCGAAAAGCACATTTAGATACACATATGAGAACACATTCTGGCGAAAAACCATATTCCTGTGAACAATGTAAACATTCTTTTTCTCAAAAATCAAGTTTAGTTATACATATGAGAACACACTCAGGCGAAAAGCCATATTCTTGTAAACAGTGTAAACATTCTTTTTCTAACAAATCAAATTTAGTTAGACATATGAGAACACACACTGGGGAAAAAGACGTTTCAATTATACCAGTCATCATAGGAGCAACTGGGCTTATGAAAAATTACTTTAAAAAGTACATAGCAAGCATACCCGGTGAACCAAGTGCAAATGCAATACAAACGATTGCACTGAAAGGGGCGGCTAGAATCCTGAAAAGATCTCTTGGTTGGACTCACTAAAATAGGGGTAAATGTCAGACATCTGGTTGGATGTCCCATCCCCTAGAAGAAAAAGTTTAAGAAAAATGAAAAAAAAGCGAAAAGCCATATTCTTGTGAACAATGTAATCATTCTTTTTCTCAAAAAGCACATTTAGTTACACATATGAGAACACATTCTGGCGAAAAGCCATATTCTTGTAAACAATGTAAACATTCTTTTTCTCATGAATCAAGTTTAGTTAAACATATGAGAACACACACTGGCGATTATATATCAGGACCTAAATAACAAAATATCAGGACGTAAAAACGATCTAAAAACCACATCATTGTCTCTGAAAGAAATAAACATTATACCGGTTGTGGTAGAAGCAACTTGCTTAATAAAAAAGAATCTTCATAAATACTTAGAAGCAATCCATGGAAGACCAAGCTGTAATGAAATACAGATAGCAGCCATAAAGGGAACAGTATCTATTCTTAAAAGAGCCCTCGGATATAAATTTAAATCATAACGGAATCAAGTGTTAGCTCCAGGAATGAACCCCTTGATCTCTTAAAGTTTACTGAAGTAAAATACAAAAAAAGCGATTTGACAAATGTGTTAAATGCACAATAAATAAAAGGGAAAAAGACAACATCTGAACATCTACAGATCAATGACAGCCTCATTGACGATTTTGAAGTGGATTCCACACACAAATACCTTGCCGTTGAGAAAAACATAAATGTGGAACACGATAAGATTAGGCATAGGGCAGAACAGAAATATAGTGTACGTTTGAAAAATATCCTAAAATCTGAACTAACCCCAAAAAACAAAATTACAGCTATAAACCAGCTTGCAATACCTGTGATCGCATATGGTTTCGGTATTATAGACTGACCTCAATATAACATAAACAGGCTCGATACAAAGACCAGGAAACGACTATCCCTACATAAGGTAACATAGCGAAACCAATGCATGAACAGGATATACCTATCACGAAAAAAGGAGGCTTAGGCCTGAATTCAATCATAAATATCAAGCCACTATAGTGAGCATTGGGCAATATATTAAAGGTTCAATGGACATGACAAAGGAAATGGTGAAAGACCATTATGATAACCTTTCTCAACAAACCTCAATCCCAAAGCTTGCTGAAAACTTTGGAAGAGTCATACCGGAGAACACTGTCGACGTACATGATAAACCAGCGACACATATTGCAAGAATAAAAAGAGAAAATACACCGAAATGGAGACAGAGGCAAGAAAAGAAGGAGGAAACAACATAAGAGAGCAGGAAGGTTCCTAGAGAAGCTCAACCAGAAGTACATAGATAAAGATGCTTCACTGCAATGGCTCAAGAGTGGGAGACTTCCATTTGATGAGGAAAGACTCATCGTAGCCGGGCAACATTAGGGCTTACTCACAACGCCATTTAAAAAATGGCTTGCCTAAAAACAAATGGCCAGTGTAGGTTTTGCCACACGCTATTGAAAGCCCAAGCCATCTAATGTCTGCATACCCAATCTTATTGGAAGGTAGCCTTTACACTGCCCGCCACAACAAAGTATGTAAGTACCTACATTGGAAGATCTGTGGAGAGATGCAGCTTGAAAGATCGACGAACATCTAGGAACATGAATCACCACCAATAACATCAAACAGAAATGTGACCGTGTTCTATGACAAAGCCATACAGACGGGCAGATACATAAAGGACAAGGCCATCAAACCAGATATTGTAATATGGAACAAGCCCAAAAGGATGTCAATGATTTTGGTTTCAAAAGAGCTGAACGAGAAAAGATAATAAAATATCAGGACCTAAAAAATGATCTAAAAACGACATGGTTTCTGGAAGAAATAAACATCATACCGGTTGTTGTGAAAGGGGCAACTGGCTTAATAAAAATGAATCTTCATAAATACTTAGAAGCAATCCCTGGAGGACTAAGCTGTAACGAAATAAAAATTAGCAGGCATAAATTGAGGGAACCCCTTGATCTCTTAAAACTTACTGAAGTAAAAAACAAACAAACGAAAAGCCATATTGTAAACAATGTAAAATTATTTTCCCCAAAAACCAATTTAGTTACACATATGAAAACACATTGGTGAAAGAGAACTTGAAGGCCTACTAGACACTGTCCTTGAGTGTCTAAGGTCTCTCTCTACAGGGGTTTGTCAGAACAACCTGGCATGACGATACTTTTTCAATAGAAGAAAACCCTGGCCAAATATTCAAAATCTCATAGTATTCGCTGCCCAAATAAGATCTCCTCACTATGGCTAACCCACATTAGCTTTTACAAAGACGGGTGCACCTTCTCCAAGTGATGTTACCTCAAGTAATAGAAAGAAGCTGGATACTCCACCAGACTAGATAAATTCTTGTCCTGGAATCCAGTAAGACGAAGAGACCAAAATGAAAGATATACTACAACGTATGAAAATGGTTAATTGGGGAGAGAAAAAGTATGTTCTCAATTTCTTTACTAACTCAGTTTTTAAGAGATAAAGAACTTTAATGGAACATTCGAATATCTATGTATCTAATATAGACTTCAATGTTTGCCACAGGTTGTGGGCCTCTTGATTTCTGAGAACTTCAACTGAAGTAAAATAAAACAAAAAAGCGAAATATCATATTCTTGTGAGCAATGAAAACATTAATTTTCTCTAAAATCAATTTTAGTTACACATATGAAACACACGCTGGCAAAGGCGAGAATGGGAAGCCTACTAGATACAGACCTCCTGTATCTTAGGTCTCTCTGTAAAGGAGTTTATTAGTGTATCTTAGAGTGTCCCTGCAAAGGTACATGGATTGATATACAAATATGAGGATGCTTCTTTCAGGAAGTAAACCCCAACCAAATGTTCCCCAAAAATATATGAACAAGAAAATAATCAAAAGTAAACACTAGCAAGACGACGCCCAGGAGAAAAAGGTCTCCTCATCATGGCTATGCACTGAGCCATACGTGGAAAATAACAGTGCAAATTTTCCCAGTGATACTACTACAGGTAGCAACACTATGCTGGAGAATCCACCAGACCAGACAAATTCTGATCCTGCTTCAACGTTGCTTTAATTCGAAAAATGTTTCAGTTAAATTTTTCATCTGTTCCGAAAAAAAGCCCCCTCTCCCAAAAAAGATTTTACTTTATAAAAATCCACTGTTGCTTTCATTACAATACTGTTTCATTAAAATTATATTTTCTTACGCAAACTTTTAAATGATTATTTAGCGCTTCTACACTATGAGGACAACATTTTCTAGTCGATAAATTCAGTTTCCAGATAAAAACACAATGGTTTCTACTGTTTTATTTTTGTCAGTTCTAATAAATTACAATGATGGCTTCCAAATTATTCAGTCGCAAATACTTGAACATTACTGCATTATTAAACAAAGCAACTTTTTGTTAATAAGTGCAATAGTCCGACATCTTATTCAAATCAAAACGGAAAATTATCCCCCTTTTGAGCTCTCTTAAGTCTTACGACCGTTTTCATCCAAATGTATGTTCTATTTTTTTAATAAATAATATTCTTCCTTATCGATTTTCGTAATTTTTAAATATAATCATTAGCAGTGTCCGATGACGCCATTAAAAATGAGTGATGACAATCTGAATAATTAGACTCAATATCTTTCGAAGCTTTTTGTGTGTTTCATTAAACTACTTGAAAAATGTAATTTAAACCATAATTTCTTTAAATAAAAGGAACACATACCAAATTTTAAAATAATACAAGTTTCAATAGATAAAAACCAGTTTCCTTTATATATATAAATCTTAGCTGAGAAAATTAATTATTTTCTTTTTAGTAGACATTTAAAAATAGAGAGTGTGAATTTAAAAAAGTTTTTCTAGAATATGATATTTAGTTTATTGGAAGAGCATAAAATTTCACATTAAACTTGCAAATATCTTAAAAATTGAACCAATAGGAAAATTTCGATAGATTTTTAAATGAAAAAAAAAAAATTAACTCGTAAAATTCAATTAATTTTATTACGTAGAAAAACATGGCTGCATGAGCGCGCGCATGCCCTTTGTAAACGGTTTTTTTTTAAATAAAAAATAATATTTCTATTATTTTTTCAAAAACTTTAATAGTTTATTTTTTAAGTATATTCGAAATGAAAATATCGAACAAAGTTTAATTTGTACGTATTTGTTATGTAATGAAGTTCTCCGAAAAAAAAATTTCACTTAATTTCATCAAGTAGTTTTTATTTTAGAGCGAAAAAAAAACAATTTTCTAAGATACCGAGCAAAAGGTTCGATTTTTAGGAAGAAAAGCTAGTTATTAAAGATGGGGAGGGAGTGTCGGCTCTTTACATGGAGTTATCTCCTGTGTCGTTTCTTAAATTCAAACAAAAATTTAAAACAAATCCAAGATGTCTGCCTTCAACGCGCTCTCATAAAAACGTGTTTTTCCGCTGTAAAAAAGAAAAAAAAAAAAAGTTTGTTTTTTTTCGGAGGTCTTCATGTCAAAACGGATATGTACAATATAACTTTTTTCGATATTTCATTTTTTAATGTCTTCAGTAAACCGTACAAGCACCGATTTTGTTACTAAAAAACAAAAAAAAAACAAACAATTGTGTAATAATAATAAAAGAAAGACAAAATTGTTTAGATATTCAGATTAAATTACATTTTTATGATATCTGTTGTTTATTAAATTATAGATGAAACTGCAGAATAATTTTTAAAGCCGCCATTCCCTATGTTAAGCATAGGTTTCTAAATAACCCAATTATTTTAGTACGGTCCGTATTTTGTAGATGTACTAAAAAGTTAAGTTGTAATTTAATTTGAAAAAGTAAAAGGGTTGTTAATATTTGTTCAATTTCGAATCAATTCATAACACAAACTGATTTTTATTATCCCAATAAAACTGAAAATAAAGAAAATAATATTTTTAATAGTAAATTTCTTTCTATAAATTCATGTAGACACCGGTTTAAAATAGCGAAGGTGTAAGAGGATTTCACAGTCGGCAGCCATTTTGAGTGAAATACAAGGGTTACCATTTAAATTCCTTTAAGCAAGGCTCATCCGGCAAAGAGGAAATCGAGATTTTTTTTAGGAATAAAATAACTGATTTTATTGTCCCAATAAAACTTAAAATAAAGAAAAGAATATTTTTTAATAGTAAATTTCTTTTTATAAATACATGTAGACATTTTTGAGGCACCGGTTTAAAATAGAAAACCTGCAAGTGGACTTTACAGTCGGCAGCCATTTTGAGTGGAAAACGACATATTTATCATTTAAACTTCTTTATCATTTAAATTACTTTAAGCAAGACTGTCTTCTGGCGAAGAAGAAATCGAGATTTTTATACGAATAAAATAAAAAATAATATTATTTAATATGCATTAAATTATTAAAAGTTATGTAATAAAATAAAAATACATTGATTTTAAATACATTAAATTGTTAAAAGTTAGGAAATAAAAGAAAATAAAAATACAATTGTTGGTACTAGTGCAGTGCACTTATTGATCCGTGCTGAATTAATAACGTTATTATGTAAAAAGTCATTCTTACCACGGGGAGGGTGTTTTGTACATATACAATTGAATAAAAAAATGATCAATAAAACTTTAATTAAACTTGGAAATACAATTTAAAAAATAGCGCGGATCAGTAAGTGCACGACCACCCAATTGTTTTATATGCATTAAATTATTAAAGTTAGGAAATAAAATAAAATATCAAAAAAATAAAATCTTACCTTTACTTATAGGTAATTCAATACGAAAAAATGCCATCAAAATCCGATGATTTCTTGTTTGTTTCTGTTCAAAAATGTAAATTCGGTCGGTTTCTCAGGATTTGTTTAGTAAATTCATACAAGTTCGATTTCGAGTGTCCAATTCATTAAGAAAAAAGCGTTTAAAAATGTTTAAATCAAAAACACGATTGAAACGTGGATTAAAAAATGACTGAACGAATATTGAAAGATAAAATGAGATAAAAAAAAATATGAGATTAAAAAAGATTAAATGATAAGATAAATATATATAAAACTAAAAAAAAGTCAAGAAAAAAAGATAAAAATTTATAATGAAACGTTGTAAATTCTTTAAAGTTCGTTAATTACGTGTGAATAAACGTTTCCAATGATGTTTGCAACGTATTGTCCATTCATAAGACTACAATAATTAAAGGTTAAAAAACGAATAAAACTAAGATGTCTTTGTTCTGCGTTAGTTATATGATAATGGTCAACAACAACACTGTCATGAAATTTGCATTTGCACTGCAAATCGGCACGACCGAAAGATGAAATAGGCAGGTACGATAGGCAATGTTATATTTATGTAAAAATATCACTTGTAAATATAGTTGCTAGATTTAATAAATGTCTGTAGCTAATTTTTTCAGAAAAAAAGGCCAAGTTAAAACGTTTTAAAAATCAAGACATAAAAATGTTAAATTGAAAATTGTTTTTATATTAATCATAATAAATTAAAAAAGATAGGCAAGTACGATTGGCAATGTTTAATTTATGTAAAAATGGCACCAGTAAATAGGATTGCTGGACTTTAATAAATGTTTGTAGCTAAATTGTTCAGGAAAAAAGGCCAAGTTAAAAACGTTTAAAAGAAATAAAACCAGAAAAATGCTTAATTGAAAATTGTTGTTTTTTTTTAATCATACTAACGTGTCCTGTCGTAAGATTAGCTTAAATATATTTTAATTTATGCAAATTTCATATTCATTATTCTAACAATGCCATTTCTATAGTAATTATTATAGTATACCTAATCCATAGTACTGGCCCGGTATACAGTACTGATTTCAAAAGATAATAAAAAATGACATGGGTGCCATCAGCTTGATTAGAAAGCAAAACATTTAACGGTCCGACTCCAGTCGAAATCATTCAAACGATCGTCAAATGGATAAGAAATAGTTAAATATGAAACGACTATAACGTTTAAATGTATATTTACGCATGCATAAAAATACAATTTAATTTTATTTATACATGCGAATTGTCAATAATTATTTTCAATTTTAACATCTTAGAAATTATTTTTATCGACTAAATACCAAATTGAATTTGTTTCACAGGTTCAAATCCACTATATAAAAATGTGAAGTTTGTATACCAAACATTGACAGAATGGTTTTGTAGAGAAGTTCCGCACACAGTCAGAAGACTGACGGGCTAAACAGGATTATTATGATAATTATTGAATTCAAGAGATGATATCATTGATATTTGTAAAAATAGAAACAGAATCTAATCAAGACGATTTAGGATAAAAAATAAGTTGATGTTCTTACAACCAAGATTTTAGATCGTACGAATCTTTATTTGGAGTGGGGGAAATTTTTCACAGTGGATTCAGCTAGACGGGTGTTTTTCGTGAAAGATTGGCGAGGGGGGGGCCAGAGATTGGAGTTCAGACGAGCACCTGCCATGGAAATAGCGATAAAACAAGGATAGGCTCGCAACGTCTCTTCTGTGGGAGTAAGGATGCAGGGTAGAGAAAAGGGCATCCCCCACTAAGCCACGAAGTCTATTTTGTACTCTGTCAAGGCAGGATAGGCTGCTTTTAGCAGCTCCTGCCCAGATATGGCAACAGTATTCCATCCTTGAATTCATTGATAAATAATGTTAAAACTTCAGAGAATTTTTTTAATCTTTGTTTTATATGTCGTGCTTATACTCTCATCACTAGACGATCAAATATATTCGACACGTAAGTAATTAATATTTAATGTCGTATATCTCCTTTACCAATACATTTTTTATGTCTACCCATGTCCTCAGAGGAAGAAAAATAGCAAATATTATAAATGGTTTATACCTAATTTACTAAATGCAATAAACGTAGACAATTATTTAAAAAAAAACAGTTCTTAAAGTTTCCAAATCATAGAGTAAGGGAAATTATATATTGGTAGAAATGAAACGGATACTGAATTTCATATCCAAATTGTTTGTAAATGCCGAAGTGAGCGTCTTTGGTAAAAGGATCCAATGCATATCCTGATTCTTCCACGGCACAAGGTAACAATCCGAAGTAGGCATAATTCTTTGGTTTCTCTTTTAGTTAGATGATAAATTCGGTAAATATTTTATCATATAAATTCACTGAAGATGTTCTTTACATTATTTAAGTTTTATCTTGATTTGATGGATCCTTTGAAAATCTGCAAATAAATTTGATTTGACGAATCATTTAAAAATCTGCAACTAACGATTAGTAATACCTTGTAAATACAGCAATGTTTCACCATCGTAAAGCTGATTTTTATTATCGACATTTTCCGACATTCTCCTATGCTCGCAGCCATTATCGTCAGTGAATCGTCTTTCCTCCGCTGACTAACGACTGTCAAATCCTCTCTGACTTCCAACTATTGACTAATTTCTATATGTATCTCATTACGTACTGTTTCACTGTATCACAACCCATCAGCGCGGCTAGAGAAGCCAGGATTGAAACTCAACCGCCTAAACGACAGTCGGCGCTTCCAACGGTCACGCTATTCGACTGCTGCTATGATGGCATGTGAATTAACAATGTTTAAAAATTGACCAAACGCCTAAGCTCTATTTATTTTATTTATTATTCATTTCTCAATATGCTCAACTCAATATAGCGAGCATTAAAGTCATCCACATAAAGTATTGTTTCGCTGTTTCACAGTTTATCAATGCAGCTAGACAAGCAACTACCTCAGCGTTTCTATAACAGACATGTGAATTAACAACGTTCAAACGTTGTTCAAACGCTTAGCCCCATTTGTTTACAAAAAGATTGTTTCCGTCTTCTGACTGTGTACTGAACTTCTTTACAAAACTCTTCTGTCAATGTTTGGAAAACAGACTTTTAAATTTTTATATACGTGATTTGAACCTGTGGAACAAATTCGATTTAGTATTTCACCGGTACAAATAATTGCTAAGGTGTTAAAATTTAAAAAATAATTGTAAATTCGAATTTCTTAGTCAAATTAAAGTGTCTTTTCATACATGCGTAAATATACATTTAAACGTTAAAATCATTTCAGTTTTAAACATTCTTTTTTTTAATCCATTTCACGATATTTAGGATGATATTGACTGGAGTTGGAGCGTTAAATGTTTGGTTTCTATTCAAGCTGATGGCACCCGAGTCATGTTTTTGTTAACTTTTTAAATCACTACTATATATCGGGTACAATATATTAATCAACAAAATGTTGGTTCTATAATATTAAATATGAAATCTGCGTGAACTAAAATATCATATTTAAGCGTTGTTTATAGCCAGGACACGCCGGATGGCATTAGAATGTATTATAATATAAAAATATGAATATGAAATCTACATAAATTAAAATATATTTAAACGAATATTACGACCGGGGCAGTTTGTATGATTAACACAAACAATTTGCAATTTAGAATTTTTATGACTTTGTTTTTTTTTAAACGTTTTTCACTTGGCTTATTTTTTTAAAATAATTTTTCTTGAAAAATTTAGCTACACACATTTATTAAAGTCCAGCAATCCTATTCACTGGTGCCATTTTTACATAAATTAAATAATCGTACCTGCCTATCTCATCTTTCGGTTGTACTGACTTCCAGTGCAAAAGCAAATTTCGTGACAGTGTTGTTATTGTTGGTGTTGTTGTTGGCGGTGGTGGTCATTAACATATAACTAACGCAGAACAAAGATATCTTAGTTTTATTCGGTTTTTCACCTTTGATTATTGTAGTTTTATGAATGGACAATACGTTAAATTTAAAAGAAAAAGTTTCCTCACACGTAATTAACGAACTTTTAAGAATTGAAAAATTTTCATTGTAAATTTTTAGCATTTTTTTTTTATCTTTTAATCTTTTTTAATCTCATATTTTTATCGTTTAATCTTTTTTAATCTCATATTTTTTATCTTTTAATCTTTTTTAATCTCATATTTTTTTATCTTTTAATCTTTTTTAATATCATTTTTTTTATCTTTTAATCTTTTTTAATATCATTTTTTTTATCTTTTAATCTTTTTTAATCTCATATTTTTTTATCTTTTAATCTTTTTTAATCTCATATTTTTTTATCTTTTAATCTTTTTTAATCTCATATTTTTTTATCTTTTAATCTTTTTTAATCTCATATTTTTTTATCTTTTAATCTTTTTTAATATCATTTTTTTTATCTTTTAATCTTTTTTAATCTCATATTTTTTTATCTTTTAATCTTTTTTAATCTCATATTTTTTATCTTTTAATCTTTTTTAATCTCATATTTTTTTATCTTTTAATCTTTTTTAATCTCATATTTTTTTTTATCTTTTTTAATCTCATATTTTTTATCTTTTAATCTTTTTTAATCTCATATTTTTTTATTTTCATTTTAATCTTTTTTAATCTCATATTTTTTTATCTTTTAATCTTTTTTAATCTCATATTTTTTATCTTTTAATCTTTTTTAATCTCATATTTTTTTATCTTTTAATCTTTTTTAATATCATTTTTTTTATCTTTTAATCTTTTTTAATCTCATATTTTTTTATATTTTAATCTTTTTTAATCTCATATTTTTGATCTTTTAATCTTTTTTAATCTCATATTTTTTATCTTTTAATCTTTTTTAATCTCATATTTTTTTATCTTTTAATCTTTTTTAATCTCATATTTTTTTATCTTTTAATCTTTTTTAATCTCATATTTTTTTATCTTTTAATCTTTTTTAATCTCATATTTTTTATCTTTTAATCTTTTTTAATCTCATATTTTTTTATCTTTTAATCTTTTTTAATCTCTTATTTTTTATCTTTTAATCTTTTTTAATCTCATATTTTTTATCTTTTTTAATCTTTTTTAATCTCATATTTTTTTTATCTTTTAATCTTTTTTAATCTCATATTTTTTTATCTTTTAATCTTTTTTAATCTCATATTTTTTATCTTTTAATCTTTTTTAATCTCATATTTTTTATCTTTTAATCTTTTTTAATCTCATATTTTTTTTATCTTTTAATCTTTTTTAATCTCATATTTTTTTATCTTTTAATCTTTTTTAATCTCATATTTTTTATATTTTAATCTTTTTTAATCTCATATTTTTTTTATTTTTTAATCTCATATTTTTTATCTTTTAATCTTTTTTTAATCTCATATTTTTTATCTTTTAATCTTTTTTAATCTCATATTTTTTATATTTTAATCTTTTTTAATCTCATTTTTTTTATCTTTTAATCTTTTTTAATCTCATATTTTTTTATTTTCATTTTAATCTTTCTTTGTTCTTTTTGTCTTTTTATCCACGTTTCAATCGTTTTTTTTATTTAAAACATGTTAAAAAGATTTTTCTTAATGATTTCGACACACGGAATCGAACTTGTATGAATTTACTAAACAAATCACAAGAAACTGACCAAATTTACAGTTTTGAACAGAAACAAAAAAGAAATCCCAGAATTTTCATGACATTTTTTTCGTATTGAATTGCTTAGAAGTAAAGGTAAGTTTTTATTTTCTTCGATATTTTATTTTATTTCCTAACTTTAACAATTTTATGCATATAAAATCATTGTATTTTTATTTTATTTCCTAACTTTAACAATTTAATTCATATAAAATCATTGTATTTTTATTTTATTTCCTAACTATTAAAAATTTAGTGCATTTGAAAAAAGATTTTTTTTTTAAATCTCGATTTCCCCGGATGACAGTCTTGCTTAAAAATTTAAACAGTAAAGAAAATTGGTGAATATGTGGTTTTCTACTCAAAATGGCTGCCACTTACACGTTTCCTATTTTAAACCGGTGGCCCAAAATGATTCGCGCTATATTTAAATCGTATTTCCAAGTTTAATTAAAGATTTATGATGTATTTTGTATTCAATTGTAAGGTTAAAGTATAGAATAGGTACAAAACACCCTCCCCATGTTAAGAATGGCTTTTTAAATAATAACGTTATTATTTACGTCCGGATCACTCTCTGCACTAGTACCAGAAATTTAATTGGTAAATGTGTAATTTTCTACTCAAAATGGCTGCCGACTGTTTACGCCACGTTACACGTTTACTATTTGAAACCGGTCGCCCAAAATTGTGTACATGAATTTATAGAAAGCAATTTACTATTAAGAATATTCTTTTTTATTTAAAAATTTAATTGGAAAAATAAAGTCAGTTTGTTTTATAATTTGATTCGGAATTGAACAAACATTAACAACCATTTTACTTCTTTCAAATAAAATCACAACTAACTGTTTAGTACTTATAGCAAATACGAACGTTTGATTCATTGGCTTTTAACTCGAAATAAAACATTCCTCTGAACTGCAGCTGCAAATAGCTTTCTCCGACTGCGTGTAAAGTGAATTCACCTCTTGTTCTCTTTGGAATCAAATCTATTTGTGCACTTTTCGCTTCTTTTGGATTCTGTACTCTTGAAATGTCCCTCCTCCTCCTCCTTCATGATGGCATAAATAAAGTCAGTTTGTTTTATAAATTGATTCGGAATAGAACAAACATTAACAACCATTTTACTTCTTTCAAATAAAATCACAACTGTTTAGTACTTATAGCAAATACGAACAAATGCTAAAATAATTACGTTATCAAGAAACCGACGCTTCTTGGCATAGGAAGCCGGGGCTTAAAAAACACACACTCTTCTGTTGTTTCATCTTTAATAAACAACAGATACCAAAAAATTGAATGTAACCTAAATACCCTATATAAAAAAATGTTTTAATAATTATTAATAATAAACAATTGTTTTTTTTTTGTTTTTGCAACAAAACCAGTTTTTCTGCCAGTAAATCGAATAGTAATCGATGATAACAATCGTTTAATGTAATTCGACTGCAACAACACAACGTCGTGAACCACAAATCAAATGTACATTCCGACCATTCAACATTACGCAAAAACTGCATTGAATGAAAATTTGTGTTCCTGTAATCCGTATGATGAGGGTCAAATAGCCAATAAATATAATCAGAATTTTTATAGTGCCTTCATATATATATATATATATATATATATATATATATATATATATATATATATATACATAATTCATTTAAGAATAATATACAGTGGCGGCTCGTGCCTGAGATTAGTGGGGGTGCTGCTTCAAAGATTTTACGTATTTTTTTTAATATTGTGTAAAGGAATTCGAATATATAAATAAATATTTAATCAAATAATAAACAAACATTCAAATAAATATTCAAATATATAACAAAGACAAATAATCAATCAGAAATGGATAATACACAAACACTTTTTTATTAAAAAGATTTTTTAAAATTATTTACACTTTACAAAATAAAAATAATATATATATATTTATTCCTTTTCAGATTAAATAAAAGTTTGCGTTTTTTTTTTGCAAACAAACGAAAAACATTTTAAAAAATAACGTATTTTTTATAAAAAGAAAAAAGAAAAACTTTGAAATTTACCTACCTCCCTACGAGGGTGTATTTAGGAGTTTACTATTTGAAAATAGCGGTTTATTAAATAACAGTTTTATTTACAAAATTTATTTTTAAAGATGTATTTATAACAAAACATATTTGTAAATAAAATGCAAAATAAAAAAGTTTACATTAGTGAGCAAACAAACAAAAATAATTTAAGATACAAAATTTTATTTACAAATCTTTTAACAACTTGCTTTTTATATAAAAAGAACAAACTTGGCTATTTACTGACCTTCCCACTGACAAGAAAATATGATGTCATATATAAGCATTATAAAACATTGAATTTTAATGTAGCTTTCTTCTCAAAAAAAACAAAAAATTAAAATTGTCTCAGTCGAGAAGGATTTCTAATTACTTTTTTTTAATGCGTATTATCTGACCCATCTACTAACAAATTCAATGTAAAGTTTAAAAATGCATAATTATAAAAAAAAAACTGTTTTTTTTTTTACTTACAAACACATTTTAATTAAAAAATCTTGTGTAAAAAATCCATTTTTCAAAGTGTAAAACTTCTAACATTGTCCTTGTCGGAGGCAAATAAATGCTATTTTTTTATATCTAAAACATACACGCTAAAAAGATTTCTAACTAAAATATATTTTCAACATAAACTGTTTCTTCGCTTTTTTGCTTCTAGGAAAAATGTAAACAGTTGTTTTTGTAAAGTTTAGTTGTTGCAAAATAAATAGCATTTAAAACTACTTTAAAGAAACAAACAAAAAGGCAGGTAGATGGAAAAATAACTTTATTTTTATGGTAAAATTTATTTATTGTATATTTGGTTTTTACTCTTGGCCGCGTGTTAGCTTCACTGCTAAATTCCCGATTACTTTTAATAAATAAAAATAAACAGTTTTTGCATATTATATATTTCCGTCTGCTACTGACTTAAATCGCAACGCTAAAAGTGTGCGTATTTTAAAAAAATAGCACAATATTTTATGTACAAGTACACGTTATGTGCAGATTTTAATAATAATTTTAAAAAATATAAGTAAACCTCCTTTTTTTTTCAATAACAATGTTATCATATATATACAGGCGCACACTCTAAGCAAACAACGAATTTCACGACACGAAACTGCGCCAAGCGACAGCTCTTTAAGCGGCTTTCATCGGCTCCCTAAAGCGTCTAATCCGCGCATGCGTACAAGAGAATTTCATTAAGAAAGTGTAACTGTGAATTTCACAGCGCCAAGAAAGTTTTATTTTTGTTATTATATGAATTTGGAGATACCGACATTAAAGTTAATGATTTTATAATGTGCACATAGAAAAAAATAATAATAATAATAAACAAACGTATTATTTTTAATTTTATCATTAATATTGTGTAGAAATAACTTGGGGTGACTGCTGCAGTGCTGCACTGCTGCAGTCCCACAGCTCCATGCACGAGCCACCACTGATAATATACCTTATGGAGTGTTTTAAAAAATATTTAAACGTTTAAGCTGAAAAAAAAAATGTTCATAAAAATGGTATTTAGCAAAGAAGCCAACAAGCGATTTTTTTTTAATTGAAACAAATAACAAATAAACATTACTAGGGGCAAGATAGGTAACTTTTCTACGTATCAGGATATTTTTTTTTTATTTTAATTTTTTTTTAATTTCTTATGTACTTCAAAGTTTTATTCCGTTCGAAAAAAAAAAAACAAGTAGTGTCGAGTTGCAGAGTTTACAAAGAAAACTTTAGCAACAAGAACCTGATGTCTTTGCAGTGTCATTTGTGGCTTAAAACTCGACAAAGAAACAAAATACGGAAAGATATTGACCCGATAGGTAGGTGCCACCGTGGGTGCCCGGAAAACTCGTCCCGGGAAAACTCGTCTCCGGAAAACTCGTCCCCTTTCGCTAGGTAGGAAAACTGGTTCCTTATTGAATAAATATCGATTGAAAACACATTTTATGATCGTTCTTGAAGGAGATATTGTTTTTTTTTTAAATAGACTATAGCCCCCCCCTAATATTTTTTAAAAATATTTTTACTTGTTTAATATTTTTGTTTTTAAAAATAAAATCGATTTTCTAAGTGTCCGTTTTCAACCTAACTGGCGTAACTCTTAGTGGTTTAACTTGTTTTAAAGCGTTTATTATCTTCATACAAAGTTAATTACACATTTTTTTGTTCTTATTTTAACGATGTTTTTTGGAGTCATAAAAACAATAATAAAAAACAAAACCAAAAAATTAAAAAACAGGGAGCGATTCGATTTTTCGTTACTTTTTTGTTTTGTTTTTTTTAATTCTGATAGTTTTTTGTTATTGTTATTATTTGGTTTCTCTCATACCACATGCACTCATGCGTTATTTAAAATTATAATTTTATCAATTATCAACATTTATTGTCGTCCTTTCAAATTTTGTAAAAATTAACTAATAAATCAAAAACGAAATATTTTTTTTGCGGGAGAGATGCCATATGCTAACAGTCTCTCGTTAACTAATGTTTAATTTTTTTAATTTTTACTTCAAAATTCTAAAATCAATCATTAAGAGAAAAAGTAATCACTAAATAAATTTATTAATCAATTTTATTGAAAACTCCGCTATCGTTTATCAAGAATCTTTTTAATTTCATTTTTTGTTGTTTGTTTGTCGGAGGGAAATATAGTTTTTACCCCCCTCTCTCTCTCTCTCTCTCTCTCTCTCTCTCTCTCTCTCTCTAAATTATATTTAAAAAAAAATAAAATTTATTATTTTCTTTTTAAGTAATTTCTTTAATTTTTTATTTTTTAGCGATTATCAAGACCCCTAAGATGTTATATACCGGACATTATTTCTCGTTCGCACGTAACACTCGACATGTTTTTTATTTGTTTTCTATGTTTTTTTCTTTAACAAATAAACGATTCCAAATAAATTTAATAAACAACATAGTCGGTGAGGTAGAAAAATCGATTTTACCCTTTTATAAACAACAGTATATAAGTAAATTCTTTTTATATTAATATAAAAAAATATGCGGTCTCGTTTATGAACATAATAAACGCTTTAAAATAAGTGAAACAACTCAGAACTTAGCCAGTTAGGAAGAAAACGGACACTTAGAAAATCGATTTTGTTAAAAAAAAAATTTAAAAAAAACATTAAACAAGTAAAAATATTTTTACAAAATATTAGGGGGGAGGCTATAGTTTATTTAAAAAAAAACAATATCTCCTTCAAGGACGATCATAAAATGTGTTTTCAATCGATATTTATTCAATAAGGGACCAGTTTTCCTACCTAGCGAAAGGGGACGAGTTTTCCCGAGACGAGTTTTCCCGGGACGAGTTTTCCTAAATTCGGTTTTACTATTATATAAATTGAAAAAAATATTTGTTAAATTTGTAAATTAAAATAATAACGGTTAATATTAAGAAAGCAATTAAAAACCTGAACTAGAAAAATTGAATTTCAAGTAAAATCAGTTAATTGCCATGTCGCAATTATGAACATATCCAAAACTGAAGAAGAAAGACTTTGGAAGAAATTCCAAAATCTGGCATCTTGAAGGAATAAATGATTAGAGTGAAAGGCTTTCCAGCATCTAGAGATCTCTGCAATTAAGTGGCAGGATTTCATTGCTAAACACGCCTGCCGGCTGTATGTACGTCAAGAGGCTACAAGTGCGATGAGTTTGTCAGAACAAATCCCATTAAAATGATTGATTGTGTCCGTTAAAGGAAAATAAATTATCACGTTTATAAAAATGTAGATATTTTATTTAAAAAAAAAGCTTGTATTTTCTGCAATTAAAAATAAAATATACAGTTTATAAATAAATAGATGTTCCTACTAAAAACATGTTTCGTTATGCAATAAAAAAAAACTGCAAAAAACATTTAAAACTACTTTAAAATGCAAAAAAAAACTGAACCAGTGAATTAAATTTTTAAACTAAAGTAAATTTTATTCGCAACGATAACATATATTTATTGTATATTTGATTTTTTTTTAAATTATTTGTTTGCTTCTCTGCTAAATCTAAAAATATGGATTTTACTATAAAAATTAACTTTTATTTATTAATTTTTATTTATTGCGGACGATTATCCTAATCTTTTTCTTAGTTTTTCTACGACGTTTCGGCCAACTATTCCACTGGCCTTCGTCAGGTGGTAACCGCGACGGATAGGAACTCTGAATTTCCTGACTGCATTCTCTGCAATTACTGCCTTCCATAGTTGTTGTCGTCTCACCACGTTTTTGGCCAAGTAAGCCTCTGGCCGGATTTGGATAGGATTGAAACCGCTATCTTCAGACAATTCTCACCGGGAACCGTAGAGATTTTACGTGTATAATGTGTATATATATATATATATATATATATATATATATATATATATATATATATATATAATGTTTGTGTGTGTGTATATATATAATGGGTGTGTATATATATAATGTGTATGTGTGTGTATATATATGTGTATGTGTCTCTATCAACTGCGCCAATCAAAGTTAAATAAAAAATGAATAAATCCAAGTTAAATAAAAAATGAATAAATCCAAGTTAAATAAAAAATGAATAAATCCAAGTTAAATAAAAAATGAATAAATCCAAGTTAAATAAAAAATGAATAAATCCAAGTTAAATAAATACAGATGATTAAATCCAAGTTAAATAAATACAAATGAATAAATCCAAGTTAAATAAATACAAATGAATAAATCCAAGTTAAATAAATACAAATGAATAAATCCAAGTTAAATAAATACAAATGATTAAATCCAAGTTAAATAAATACAAATGAATAAATCCAAGTTAAATAAATACAAATGAATAAATCCAAGTTAAATAAATACAAATGAATAAATCCAAGTTTAATAAATACAAATGAATAAATCCAAGTTAAATAAATACAAATGAATAAATCCAAGTTAAATAAATACAAATGAATAAATCCAAGTTAAATAAATACAAATGATTAAATCCAAGTTAAATAAATACAAATGAATAAATCCAAGTTAAATAAATACAAATGAATAAATCCAAGTTAAATAAAAAATGAATAAATCCAAGTTAAATAAATACAAATGAATAAATCCAAGTTAAATAAATACAAATAAATAAATCCAAGTTAAATAAATACAAATGAATAAATCCAAGTTTAATAAATAAAAGTTAAATAAATACAAATGAATAAATCCAAGTTAAATAAATACAAATGAATAAATCCAAGTTAAATAAATACAAATGAATAAATCCAAGTTAAATAAATACAAATGAATAAATCCAAGTTAAATAAATACAAATGAATAAATCAAAGTTAAATAAAAAAATGAATAAATCCAAGTTAAATAAAAAAATGAATAAATCCAAGTTAAATAAAAAAATGAATAAATCCAAGTTAAATAAATACAAATGAATAAATCCAAGTTTAATAAATACAAATGAATAAATCCAAGTTAAATAAATACAAATGAATAAATCCAAGTTAAATAAATACAAATGAATAAATCCAAGTTAAATAAATACAAATGAATAAATCCAAGTTAAATAAATACAAATGAATAAATCCAAGTTAAATAAATACAAATGAATAAATCCAAGTTAAATAAATACAAATGAATAAATCCAAGTTAAATAAATACAAATGAATACATCCAAGTTAAATAAATACAAATGAATAAATCCAAGTTAAATAAATACAAATGAATAAATCCAAGTTAAATAAATAAAAATGAATAAATCAAAGTTAAATAAAAAAATGAATAAATCCAAGTTAAATAAATACAAATGAATAAATCCAAGTTAAATAAATACAAATGAATAAATCCAAGTTAAATAAATAAAAATAAATAAATCAAAGTTAAATAAATCAAAGTTAAATAAAAAAAATGAATAAATCAAAGTTAAATAAAAATGAAAAAATCAAAGTTAAATAAAAAAAATAAATAAATCAAAGTTAAATAAAAAATGAATAAATCAAAGTTAAATAAAAAAATGAAAAAATCAAAGTTAAATAAAAAAATGAAAAAAATCAAAGTTAAATAAAAAAAATGAAAAAATCAAAGTTAAATAAAAAAAGGAATAAATCAAAGTTTAATAAAAAAAATGAATAAATCAAACTTTAATAAAAAAATGATAAATAAAAGTTAATTAAATAGAAATGATAAATAAAAGTTAATTAAATAGAAAGAAATAAATAAAAGTTAATTAAATAGAAATAAATAAATAAAAGTTAATTAAATAGAAATAAATAAATAAAAGTTAAATAAATAGAAATAAATAAATAAAAGTTAAATAAATAGAAATAAATAAATAAAAGTTAAATAAATAGAACTAAATAAATAAAAATAAATAAATAAAAGTTAAATAAATAAAAATTAATAAATAATACTCATCTCAATGAATTCCAATTAAAATAATAAAAATTTTTATTACTCTGCAATTAAAACTAAAATCTACAAAAATCCTTCTTAACATGACGAGGACAATTTTTAATATTCTGTACGTAAATTTTATATTTTAATAAACAAAAAATACGACGATAACTTTATTTAATTAAGTAATGTATTTTTAAATAGACCAGTCTGTATTGTGTACTATTTTTCTTATTGTTTTTTTAAATGAGCGGAGGGTGTCAACATGTAATACATTTTGGGCCTCGGTCATTCACTTTTTACACGTACCTGAAAAAAAACATTTATTTGTGATACGGCATTAATCTGAGCTGTTAAAAAAATAAATTTTTAAATTTTTACCAGAGAAAAATACAATTTGTGAAATCATAGATTTTATTAATAAAAATGAATGTTATTTAATGTTTTTAATTAAATCTTCATTAACATGACGGATATGAAACATTTTTGTGTAACATTTTGATAAACAAAAGATGAGGCAACAACCTAGTTTTATTGAATATATATATATATATATATATATATATATATAAAATGTGTATGTGTGTATATATATAATGTGTATATATATAATGTGTATATATATAATGTGTATGTGTGTATATATATAATGTGTATATATGTGTATGTGTGTATATATATAATGTGTATATATATAATGTGTATGTGTGTATATATATAATGTGTATATATAATGTGTATGTGTGTATATATATAATGTGTATATATATAATGTGTATGTGTGTATATATATATAATGTATATATATAATGTGTATGTATGTATATATATAATGTGTATATATATAATGTGTATGTGTGTATATATATAATGTGTATATATATAATGTGTATGTGTATATATATATATATATAATGTGTATATATATAATGTGTATGTGTGTATATATATATATATAATGTGTATATATATAATGTGTATGTGTGTATATATATATAATGTGTATATATATAATGTGTATGTGTGTATATATATAATGTGTATATATATAATGTGTATGTGTGTATATATATAATGTGTATATATATAATGTGTATGTGTATATATATAATGTGTATATATATAATGTGTATGTGTGTATATATAATATGTATATATATAATGTGTATGTGTATATATATATATAATGTGTATGTGTGTATATATATAATGTGTATATATATATAATGTGTATGTGTGTATATATATATAATGTGTATATATATAATGTGTATGTGTGTATATATATAATGTGTATATATATATATATATAATGTGTATGTGTGTATATATATAATGTGTATATATATATATAATGTGTATGTGTGTATATATATAATGTGTGTATATATATAAAGTGTGTATATATAATGTGTATATATATAATATGTGTGTGTGTATATATAATGTGTATATATGTGTATGTGTATATATATAATGTGTATACATATATATATATAATGTGTATGTGTATATATATATAATGTGTATACATATATATATAATGTGTATGTGTGTATATATATATAATGTGTATATATACAATGTGTATGTGTGTATATATATAATGTATATATATATATATATATATATATATATAATGTGTATGTGTGTATATATAATGTGTATATATAATGTGTATGTGTATATATATAATGTGTATATACATATAATGTGTGTATATATATAATGTGTATGTGTGTGTATATATAATGTGTATGCATATATATAATGTGTATGCATATATATATATATATATATATATATAATGTGTATGCATATATATAATGTGTATGTATGTATGTACACACACACACACACACACACACACACACACACATATATATATATATATATATATATATATATATATATATATATAAATGGCGTAATGTAAGTAAAAGTATATGGTAATTAGCGGCTTCTCTTGCAAGTTTTCGGATTTTTAATCATGCCCAAACGTATTTTATTTCCATTTTGGTAGATTGATAGTTGCTATTTCTTCCGATGAGTTAAGGGCAAATAGATTCATTGATTGATATAATCATTAACTGAATTTAAAATTGTAAATGTCAACTGAATTGAAGTAATAAATTGTAAAATGGTAAAAATTATGGAATTTGTAATATATATTCTCTTTAATTACATTGAGCTTCTTAAATAAGGATTTGTATATATAAAAAAAGAAATATAAGTGAATAGAAATAATTCCATATATATATATTTATCTATCTATGTATGTATCTATATATGTATATATATATATATATAGATGTAGTGTTATAATGGAATAAATATATATATGTAGTGTTATAATGGAATAAATATATATATGTAGTGTTATAATGGAATAATTCCAGAGGTAATCCGGGTATGAGAGCTCAATGTGGTAAACAGAGCAAAAAGATAATTTATTTCAACCTTATGGTATTTTCAAGCATCTAAATCAGACAATTACATTTTTGATACTGAAAAAAGAAAAGAAAAGATCGGGCTTCGACCCTCAAAAAACCAGAGGTGGTGGTAGTAGCAATCCACTTAATACATTTAATAGAGAGGGTGGTGGGGATTTAAAAATTAAAAATTAAAAATAACAAATAAAAATATTAGATTTGACACTTATAAGCGGCAGCTCGATGTAACCATAGATACACACACACACACACTCACACACGCAACACACACATACACCTACATCCACATACTCACACACACACACACGCTTCTAAGATGTACGTTCTGACATGTAAATGCCTTGACACGCGTTTACTAACCTAGGAAGAAAGGGGCGAAAGTATACGGATATATAGTGAAAGAAATAGAACAGCGCGTAATGGAAAAAAGAAGAAAAAAGAGGAAGAAAAAAAGAGGAGACAGTGATCAAATGTTAACTGTCATATTAGTCTAGAAACTCTGAGAAAGATAAGGGAAATAAACTGGATGTTGTACACGCGTCCTATAGTTAATTGAGTCATGGAAAGTAGGTCTATCAAAAGATAAATAAAAAGTAAGAAAAGTAAGAAAATAAGAATAAAAAGAATATTATATACAAAGTTTTAAAACTATCTGTATGTTATGTAAAAATTAGAAATAAATATTATCTTATAATTCATTTAAATATTGTATTTGTAATATAATACTATGAATTTAAAAAAAAATTAAGTCTTATGTATTTAATATTTTATATATTTTCATGTAAATAATTTTATTGGTGATCATAGCGGTCGTTGTAATTAATATTTCAATTCTTAATTGATTAAGAAGTGGAAAATTGTAATATTGGCCGCCCCCAATTTGATAGGACGTATCTAGTTTCGGTTAATATATACTTTTATTCACTCCATACAACAAAATTATTCTCATGCACGCATAAAGAAATAAGTAAAATAATTATATTTTGATTTGTATCAAATCTAATAATATCTAGTTTAGTGGGTGTAGGTGTATGTGTGTGTGTTGCGTGTGTGAGTGTGTGTGTGTATCTATGGTTACATCGAGCTGCCGCTTATAAGTGTCAAATCTAATATTTTTATTTGTTATTTTTAATTTTTAATTTTTAAATCCCTACCACCCTCTCTATTAAATGTATTAAGTGGATTGCTACTACCACCACCTCTGGTTTTTTGAGGGTCGAAGCCCGATCTTTTCTTTTCTTTTTTTCAGTATCAAAAATGTAATTGTCTGATTTAGATGCTTGAAAATACCATAAGGTTGAAATAAATTATTGCATCGACAATTATGTAATTTCCGTGTTATATTTTTTATTTTTTATATTTTTATTTCTATTTTATTTATATATATATATATATATATATATATATATATATATATATATATATATATATATATATATATATATTAGTGATGATCATATTTATTGGCACGGTAAAATAAAAGTTAAATTTTGTCTAATAAATTCTAAAAAAGGGATTAAATTAAAGAAAATAACAAAGTATATTATGTATTTTTAACTGGCCTTTCCGATGCAGCAATCGGATTTTAGAAAAAATAAATAACAAAGGAACAACAAACATAATTGCAAAAAAAACCTTGTTCAAAATTATTGGCACGATTTATTTAATAATCTATTGTATAGCCTTTGGCCTTGATTACCTTCCTCAGTCGCTTTTCATAGTTTACAACCAAGTTGTTGCACTCTTCAGTAGTAATTTTAGCCCACTCTTCCTGACAATAATCCTCCAATTGAATAAGATTCTTAGGCTTCCTTTGCATTACCCTCAATTTTAATGTTCTCCATAAATTTTCAATTGGATTAAGGTCTGGGCTTTGTGATGGCCACTCCAAAACATTAATATGATTGTCCTCAAGCCATTTCTTAGTCAGTTTAGCCGAATGCTTTGGGTCATTATCTTGCATGAACCACCAACGACGACCAAGTGAGAGCTCTTTAGCAAAGTCTTTCAGGTTCTCATCCAATATTTTGACATAATCTTCCTTTTTTATGCTACCTGTGACCTTAACAAGTCGCCCTGGTATAGAGGCAGCAAAGGATCCCCAAAACATCAAACTGCCTCCACCGTGCTTCACTGTGGGTATGGTGTTCTTAGGCAGGAAAGCTTCGCCAGATTTTCTGTAAATATAAGACACTTTATTATGGCCAAATAACTCTATTTTCGTTTCGTCAGTCCATGGAACACGTTTCCAGAATGCAACATCTTTATTAATATGACGTTTTGCAAAGGCTAGCCTTGCTTTCAGGTGCATAGGCTTCAATAAGGGAGTCTTTCTCGGACGACATGCTTTTAAACCAGCTCTCTTCAAAACTCTACCAACTGTATGTCGAGATACATTCACTCCAGAGGTGCTCTGTTCATCAACAATCTCCCCAACAAAGATCCCTGGGTTTTGTTTTACTTGTCGAACAATTTTCCGTTCATCTCTTGGGGAAAGAATCCTTTTTCTCCCTCTGCCCTCTAAACTCATAACGTGGCCTTGCGATTTGAACTTGTTTATTATGGCTCTAACAGTGGATTTGGGAAGGTTTAGCTTCTTTGAAATCTTATCATAGCCCTCCCCATTGGAATGGCATGCTACAACAAGCTTCCTGACGTCTTCGCTGTGTTCCTTAGTTTTAACCATGGCGATTGAAAATTATAATTTAGTCACTTATAATAGCTTAAATAAATCGCTATCTAAAAATTATCTGAAAAAAATTATTCACTGAATTAGCGTTAAACAAGCATAATATGGCTATAAAAAAGTTCAGAAAGCACGTAAACCGGAAATTGATTGATATTATACTGATACTAAAAGAAAAACAAAGCCGTGCCAATAATTTTGAACAAGGGTTTTTTGCAATTATGTTTGTTGTTCCTTTGTTATTTATTTTTTCTAAAATCCGATTGCTGCATCGGAAAGGCCAGTTAAAAATACATAATATACTTTGTTATTTTCTTTAATTTAATCCCTTTTTTAGAATTTATTAGACAAAATTTAACTTTTATTTTACCGTGCCAATAAATATGATCATCACTGTATATGTAGAAATATATTTTCTTATGATATATACCAAACCTTATTTAAGAAGCTTAATATCATTACATAGGAATATAGGGGAAAATGACAAAAATATATTCCAAAATTCATGATGTTGACCATCTTATAATTTATTCCTTTAAGTCAGTTGACACTTAGCAATTCTTGACAGCATCCGCTTCGTATCGCAAAATCAATGATTCAATTATTATGTCAATCAGTGAATCTATTATTCCCCTAACTCGTCAGAAGAAATAGCAACAATCAATCCCTCAAAAAGAAGTAAAGTGCGATTTGACACGAAGAGGAAGGGAGACTGCAATTCTTATCCTTCGCTTTTTTATTTTAAATGGATTGTCCTGCTTTATCCGGATCTCTAAATGCATGAAAGCACGTCCCACAAAATCAGCATCACGTTTGAATTTAAACCGATAAACAACATTACCGCAGTTGACATAAAGCACAATGACTTTGCGCAAAAGACAGGTAGGTATACTAGTATACAACAAACCTTAGGAAACAAGTTATAATCATACTAACAATTTTTTCAATTTTATACTTTTCCCAAAAATTAATTTTAAATAAAGAATACATTTTAAAGCATAATAGTTTTGATAATTTGAAATCTTCATTTTTTAATAAGATCTTCTGCATAAGTATTTTTAATGAATATTTTCCTGATCCTATATCTTTTAAGAGTTAAGTCTGCTAGGTTAATAACTCCTGGGAGCTCTATGAATCAAAGTATGAATTAAAGCAGGCTTTCGTTATTTGGGTAGAAAACGTTTACAAAAGTTTGTTTCATGTAAATGATAGCGACAGTCAAAGGAATGAATCAAATCTCAGTTTGAAATTCTCATTCAAAGTAAAACGTATTAACGTGTCATAACGAATACCATGTAAACGGAGACAATTTTTATTCAAATAATTAAAACGTAAAAGAATGAATCAATTCAGAGTCTGGATGTTATTGAAATATTTTACCATTTAAGATAAAACAAACTGAATGCAAATTGAATTTCATTTTTTATTTGCAGATATTCATGGTTGAACAATTTTGCTGAAGCTGAACTGATCATTAGTTTTATAAACATTAACTGGTCAACCGATGTATTTGAACTGATCATTTTTTTCTAAACATTTACCGGTCGAAAGATATATTTGAACTGTTCATTATTTTTTATATGCATTTACTGCTGAAAAGGGGTATTTAACTTATTATTTTTTCTAAACATTTACTAGTGAAAAGACGCATTTGAACTGATCATTATTTTCTAAACATTTACTAGTGAAAAGATTTATTTGTATGGATCATTATTTTTCTAAACATTTGCTAGTGCTAAGATGTATTCCTGTGAAATATGTGAACATTCTTGTCCTGATTAATCAGATTTAATAACACATACTAGAACTCACAGTGCAGAAGATGCAAATTCACGTGAAATACGTGAATATAATTGTTCTGATGAATCAAATTTAGTGACACATATGAAAACTCGCACAGAGAAAAAGACATGATTATGCAAAGTGTGTGATTATTCTAGTTCTGGAAAATCAGATTTAGAGTCACATATGAGAACTCACACAACAATTGCACTGAAAGGGACGGCTAGAATCCTGAAAAGATCTCTTGGTTGGACTAACTAAAATAGGGGTAAATGTCAGACATCTGGTTGGATGTCCCATCCCCTAGAAGAAAAAGTTTAAGAAAAATGAAAAAAAAGCGAGAAAACATATTCACATAGCACAGAGAAAAAACATATTTATGCAAAGTGTGTGATTATTCTAGTTCAGGAAAATCAGATTTAAAGTCACATATGAAAATTCACACTGGTGAGAAAACATTCTTGTGAAGAGTGTGGATATTCTTTCTCTAGAAAATCAGATTTAATGGAGCATACTAAAAGTCACAATGGCGAAAAACCATATAGTTGTAATATGTGTGAATATTCCTTTTCGTGGAAATCACATTTAGTTATTCATATGAGAACTCACACTGGTGAAAAGCCATATTCTTGTAAAATATGTGATTATTCTTGTTCTCAAACGTCAGATTTAGTGACACATGTGAGAACTCACACTGGTGAAAAACCATATTCTTGTAAAATATGTGATTATTCTTGTTCTAAAAAGTCAAATTTAGTGACACATATGAGAACTCATAGTGGTGAAAGGCCATATTCTTGTGAAATATGTGATTATTCTTTTGATCGAAAGTCAAATTTAGTGACACATATGAGAACTCACAGTGGTGAAAGGCCATATTCTTGTAAAATATGTGATTATTCTTTTACTCAAAAGTCACATTTAGTGACACATATGAGAACTCACACTGGATCCCCTTGATCTCCTCAAACTTACAAAAGTAAAATAAAAAATGTGAAAAACTATATTCTTGTAAAATATGTGATTATTCTTGTTCTAATAAATCAAATTTAATGAGACATATGAGAACTCACAGTGGGGAAAAGAAATAGTCTTGCATATCGTGAATATTCCATTTCTAAAAACTCAACCTTAGTGAGACATATGAGGACTTGCACTTCTACAAGTCGATCAAAACAAAAATAATTTTACGACATAAAGAATAAGGAAAACTTTCCCCAAAATAATTGAAATAAGATCCAAAGCAGAGTTCATGCACTCTACAATAAAACAACTAAGAGTAACACCATGGATAACTGAATAAATACATAAAAAAACAACTTTTTTCACAAATTGATTCATCATTAAATTTAATGAAATAATTACATAAGAAATAACGAATTTAAACCCAATATTTTGTTTTCTAAGAAGATTTTTTCCGAAAAAAAACATTAATTTTACATATTAAGCTTATATGGTTTTGAATATGTCCAAAAATGTATTAGGTTAACATATGAAAAACATATTAGTTTAACTTATCCAAAAAATATTAGTTTAACATATTAAAACATATTAGCTTAACATATTCAGCAGATATAAATTTAATATATCCTTAAAACATATTAGTTTAACATATCAAAAAAGATATTCGTTTAACGTATCAAAAAAGATATTAGTTTAACATATCAAAAAAGATATTAGTTTAACATATCAAAAAAGATATTAGTTTAACATATCAAAAAAGATATTAGTTTAACATATCAAAAAAGATATTAGTTTAACATATCAAAAAAGATATTAGTTTAACATATCAAAAAAGATATTAGTTTAACATATCAAAAACACATATTAGTTGAACATATAAAAACATATTAGTTTTACATATCCTAAAAACATATTAGTTGTACATATTAAAAAACATATTGGTTTAACATATTCAAAAACATTTTTTAAAAATATATTAAACTAACATGTTTTTAGAATATGTTAAACTAATATGTTTTAGAATATGTTCAACTAATATGTTTTTGGAATATGTTAAACTAATATGTTTTTTTGGAATATGTTAAACTAATATGTTTTTGGTTATGTTAAACTAATATCTGCTTAATATGTTAAGCTAGTATGTTTTTGGAATATGTTAAACTAATGCTTTTGTAATATTATTTTTGGATACGTTAAAGTAATATGTTCTTAAATATACAAAAACATATTAGTTTAAGATATCAGATTCGTTCAACATGTCCAAAAACAGATTGGTTCAACATATCCAGAAACAGATTGGTTCAACATATTCAAAAACAGATTGGTTTAACACATACAAAATCATGCTGAAAAGAAGTTCATTGCAATGATGTACGAGGAACACATAAAACATTCATTTCCGAAATTTGTAAAAATATATAAAAACCAATAATCTTTTTAAGTTATAGATATTTTAAGAAAAATACACTTTCTTAATAAAGGATAATCTTAAAATACTTCCATACAAGAATACATTTCATCCGTACATAATTTCAAGATGTAAAAAACAGGACGCATATGACAAGCAACACCAATAACTTCAAGATGAAATAAATTGGACTCATATGACTAGCAACACCAATAACTTCAAGATGCAAACACTGGACGGATATGACAAGCAACACCAATAACTTCAAGATTAAATAAATTGGACTCATATGACGAGCAACACAAATAACTTCAAGATGTAAAAACTGCACATATATTGACAAGCAACACCAATAATTTTGAGATACAAAAACTGGACGCATATGATAAGCAACACCAATAATTTTGAGATACAAAACACTGGACGTATATGACAACCAACACCAATAATTTTGAGAAGCAAAACACTGGACATATATGACAAGCAACACCAATAATTTTGAGATACAAAACACTGGACGCATATGACAAGCAACACCAATAATTTTGAGAAGCAAAACACTGGACGTATATGACAAGCAACACCAAAAATTTCAAGATGCAAAAACTGGACGCATATGATAAGCAACACCAATAATTTTGAGATGCAAAACACTGGACATATATGACAAGCAACACCAATAATTTTGAGATACAAAACACTGGACATATATGACAAGCAACACCAATATTTCAAGATACAAAACACTGGACATATATGACAAGCAACACCAATATTTCAAGATACAAAACACTGGACATATATGACAAGCAACACCAATAATTTCGAGATGCAAAAAATCAATTTCTTTTTTATATTTTTCATTCCGCTTTTAATTAGATTTTCAACTGTTTAATTAAATAACAGATTAGAAATAAAATTATTTCTTTAAATATATTTGTGTTCTTTTATTCATTCAAGATTGAAAGTCACAGATAAATAAACATTACATTTGAAAATTCAGTATAGAAATGATTATCAAAATTTCTCAGTTGTATCTTTGTGAAAAGGTTGTTAAAACTCAGAGCTTTAGAAGGTATCGAAAGCAGAAAAATGTGTCCCTATTTTACGAGCAGCCCATGTCAGGGGGCGCCGCATTTTGAGGGGGTAAAATAGAAAATAGAAAAAAAATAAAAATAAAAGCTAACAAAATATCTGAAATTTTATACTGAAAAGTTTTTTTTTTAAATCGTAACTTTTGGACGTATTGGAATCGGAAACATGTTTCCCTATTTTACAAACTGCACATATCAGGTGGCGGCAGTTTGTAAGGATAAAATAGTAAATTTTTAAAAAATACAAATAAATAAAAGCTAACAAACAAATTTGAAATTTTATACCGAAAAGGTTGTAAAAAAATCGGAACTTTTGGAGGTATCGGAATCGAAAAATGTCTCTAATTTTCGATTCAATAACCGATTGTTTGAAATTTATAATTTAATTCTTCTTTTTTACATGGTGGTCACTACTTATGAAGACCCGTAAGCCAGTTGGGGATAAAGGCTATTGCTTATACATTAATCAATGGGATAATATCGTATTAATCTTTTAGTAATGGAGATTTGATCAAATGTCTTACTTAAAGGGGTGGTTTATCAGGAATTTATTTATATTGGACTTGAAGACATCCAAGTGGTAGTCAGGTAGGAAACAGGCAAACGAAAGAGAGTTCCACAGGCGTGGACTTCTAAGAAAGAAGCTTTGTTCATGAAATCTGTG
This sequence comes from Euprymna scolopes, assembly GCF_053919585.1. Classification (NCBI taxonomy): domain Eukaryota; kingdom Metazoa; phylum Mollusca; class Cephalopoda; order Sepiida; family Sepiolidae; genus Euprymna; species Euprymna scolopes. The sequence continues at coordinate 192,434,529 of NC_136527.1, forward strand.
TTTTGATTTAGGCAGAGATAAAGAGTGGGGACAATTTTTGACAGTGATTTCAGGTGGACGGATGTTTTTCGGGAAAGATTGGCGAGAGAGGACCAGAGATTGGAGCTCAGACCTGCACCTGCCACGGAAGTAACGATAAAACAAAGACAGGCTCGCAACGTCTCTTCTGTGCGAGAGAGGTTGCAGGGAAGAGAAAGGGACACCCCCACTAGGCTATGAAGTCTATTTTGTACTCTATCAAGGCAGCATAAGTTTTAAGCACCTCCTACCCAGATGTGGCAGCAGATCTCCATCCTTGGACGTATTTGGTTTTTATATAGATAGAGAATTGCATCAGCAGTGAGATATCTACTGGAGCGGTAAAAAGATCCCACCATTTTCCCAGCGAACTTGACAACAGACGATGTACGTGTTCCATTTCAGATCAGGAGTAAAAGTCAATCCCAGAAGCTTGTCAGAACATAAAGCCTTCCCAAGACGAGAGCCATCCATTTCAATTGATGTCAGATGGGGCAGGGCGTTGATTATGTAAAGATAGGAGCTTGGTTTGAGATGCATTAAAAGTAACCAGCTATCTCCCCCCCCATTGTACCACGCGCTCAAGATCAGAGGAGAGAGAATCAGAGAGAACTTTGTCATTTACGGCCTTTGATGTGTTGCCATAGATGGTCGTGTCGTCAGCATAGATGTCAACGAATGATTTAAGTATGTGTTTTGGGAGATCATTAATGTAGATCAGGAAGAGAGTTGGGCCTAGGATGGACCCCAGAAGGACTTCAGTATTAATACTGTGGGCTTCTGAAAGCAGTTGATCTATATGTACTTAGGCCATCTTATCACTCATGAGGAATAAACCTCTCCAAAATACAGGCTATCATAGACATGCCTCTTCCCGAAAACAAAAGACATTATGATTTTTGGGACGAACCAATTACCTATATAAATTATTAGCGGAATATTCGGAGGTAACTACACCGCTAAGAAAACTCCTACACAACGATGCACTCTGGTCATTTGAAAAACATCAAATAGAGGCTGTAGAGAAATTAAAATATATAATAACAATTTTTTTAATTCTATGATCCTTCTAAAGAAATAAAAGTGACCACTGATGCTGGCAATGACGTGCACGCAGTTCTACAACAAAAACATAATGAAACATGGCTACCTGTATCATACGCATCACGATCGACAACTCCTGCTGAACAAAACTATTTTCCTATTGAATTGGAAACACTTAGCATAGTGTTTGCCTGTAACAAATTTCACCAATTCATCTATGGAAGAAAATTTTATATTGAAAACGATCATAAACCATTAAGGCAGATTAAAAAAAATCAATCACGAAAAACCCTCCGAGAATACAAAGATTTCTCATGGCACTCCAAAAATATGGATTTAAAGTGTTATATATCCCAGGTCGAGAATCCGTAATTGCTGATGCATTATCGCGTGCATATATATCGGACAGCACACAAGAGATACCTGATATGGTGATGGACAAATATATCCACACGATTCTAAAACAATACAACCAAAAACTTGACGTCCATCGAGATGCGTATAAAGTATGCAACGTCAAGTCGGCCAGAAAATAAAGACGTACCACTCAAAATAGCGCCGTATATGCCAGTTCGGGATGAGATATCGGTTTGTAAAGGACTAGTACTAAAAGGTACACGAATAGTGGTCCTCACCTCTTTAAGAAAAGAAGCCCTACAAACGAGCCATACAGGACACTTAGGAATAGAGAAATGCATTGCACGAGCAAAGGAAGTCATATATTGGATCAACATGAATCATCAGATAACAGAAATGATAGGCACACATGCACACACTGTTTAAAATCATAGAAACCAACAACCGTCAGAATCTCTAATGCACCATGAAATACCAGTAACACCATGAAATACCTGTAACACCATGAAATACTAGTAACACCATGAAATACCTGTAACACCATGAAATACCAGTAACACCATGAAATACCTGTAACACCATGAAATACCAGTAACACCATGAAATACCAGTAACTCCATGAAATACCAGTAACACCATGAAATACCTGTAACACAATGAAATACCTGTAACACCATGAAATACCAGTAACGCCATGAAATACAAGTAACTCCATGAAATACCAGTAACACCATGAAATACCAGTAACACCATGAAATACGAGTAACACCATGAATACCAGTAACTCCATTAAATACCAGTAACACCATGAAATACCAGTAACGCCATGAAATACAAGTAACTCCATGAAATACCAGTAACACCATGAAATACCAGTAACACCATGAAATACCAGTAACACCATGAAATACCAGTAACTCCATGAAATACCAGTAACACCATGAAATACCAGTAACTCCATGAAATACCAGTAACACCATGAAATACCAGTAACTCCATGAAATACCAGTAACTCCATGAAATACCAGTAACACCATGAAATACCAGTAACTCCATGAAATACCAGTAACTCCATGAAATACCAGTAACTCCATGAAATACCAGTAACACCATGAAATACTAGTAACCCCATGAAATACCAGTAACTCCATGAAATACCAGTAACACCATGAAATACCAGTAACACCATGAAATACCAGTAACTCCATGAAATACCAGTAACTCCATGAAATACTAGTAACTCCATGAGATACCAGTAACTCCATGAAATACCAGTAACTCCATGAAATACCAGTAACACCATGAAATACCAGTAACTCCATGAAATACCAGTAACTCCATGAAATACCAGTAACACTATGAAATACCAGTAACTCCATGAAATACCAGTAACACCATGAAGTACTAGTAACTCCATGAAATACCAGTAACTCCATGAAATACCAGTAACTCCATGAAATACCAGTAACTCCATGAAATACCAGTAACTCCATGAAATACCAGTAACACCATGAAATACCAGTAACTCCATGAAATACCAGTAACTCCATGAAATACCAGTAACACCATGAAATACCAGTAACTCCATGAAATACCAGTAACTCCATGAAATACCAGTAACTCCATGAAATACCAGTAACACCATGAAATACTAGTAACCCCATGAAATACCAGTAACTCCATGAAATACCAGTAACTCCATGAAATACCAGTAACACCATGAAATACCAGTAACACCATGAAATACCAGTAACTCCATGAAATACCAGTAACACCATGAAATACCAGTAACTCCATGAAATACCAGTAACTCCATGAAATACTAGTAACTCCATGAGATACCAGTAACTCCATGAAATACCAGTAACTCCATGAAATACCAGTAACTCCATGAAATACCAGTAACACCATGAAATACCAGTAACTCCATGAAATACCAGTAACTCCATGAAATACCAGTAACACTATGAAATACCAGTAACTCCATGAAATACCAGTAACTTCATGAAATACCAGTAACACCATGAAGTACTAGTAACTCCATGAAATACCAGTAACTCCATGAAATACCAGTAACTCCATGAAATACCAGTAACTCCATGAAATACCAGTAACTCCATGAAATACCAGTAACACCATGAAATACCAGTAACTCCATGAAATACCAGTAACTCCATGAAATACCAGTAACACCATGAAATACCAGTAACTGCATGAAATACCAGTAACTCCATGAAATACCAGTAACTCCATGAAATACCAGTAACACCATGAAATACTAGTAACCCCATGAAATACCAGTAACTCCATGAAATACCAGTAACTCCATGAAATACCAGTAACACCATGAAATACCAGTAACACCATGAAATACCAGTAACACCATGAAATACCAGTAACTCCATGAAATACCAGTAACACCATGAAATACCAGCGACAGACATTTTTTTATTTATACAATAGAACATATGTAGTAATAATAGACTACACAACGAGATACTTTGATATCTACAAACTTGATGAATGTAAATCATGCACAGTGATTAAGAAAATAAAAACACTTTCGCAAAATTTCGTTTTCCACAAATTTTGATCAGCAACAATGGACCTGAGTTCGAATCATCAGAATTTAAAATAAGTGTTTGCTAAAGATTGGGATTTCAAAAACATGACGACAAGTCCGAACTATTCATAATCCAATGGACTAGTATAAAGAAATATACAAACTATAAAAAGGACACTAATAAAGTCATATGAAAGCAACCGAGACCCATATCTAGTAATGTTAGCACTTGTTCGAACATGTTTTCCCTTACATATACGCACGCACGTACGCGCACACACACTCACGCATATACACAGCCTCATACACACACTCACATTCATGCGTATACACACCCGAGCTATGACGTCACTTCCTTTTAAGTGAAAACCAGACATGCGCACCCAGAACACTAACTTCAGTATAAAAGTCAACAAAACCTGTTAACTTCCCTTTTTTCGTCTGGACGAGCGTTCGAGCTGCTTAGTCGACGAACCGACCACACGTCACTTTCCCTGCTACTGTAATGTGGGGCAAGCGCAAGTACACTTTATACGCTTTCTATCTCCATGAATTAGATTGACTTAGGCACTCTATCTCCCCGTCGCATTTGGCCCATCGACACAGACATGTGCGCGACGTTCTACTGAGCTTAACACTTTCTTTCTACAGACGGCTTGCCACTTCGCGTTTATCTATTGCATTCCCTTTCTTCCACGCGCGTAGTCGTCAATGGCTGAATGAACACGTGTACACCGAAGACTTTTATTTCTCAACATAAAATAAACGACATGTTGATTTTATTCCAGCATTTGTGTTCTTTGTTTTCTCTATTCAATTCGTTTCATTATTTTTTCTTGTAGCGAGTTAGGGTATTTTATATCCTGGTCCGCAACACACTACGGACATCCCTATTAAAAGAAAAATCGCCGTCGCCAGCCCAAAAACTGATGAAAAGAACGCTTAGGACAAACCTTCCTAACACCATGCATAATAAAGCAACAAAAGGCCAGAAACAGATAAAAAGTCTAAAGAACTACCAACACTAAGCAAAGATGACACCGTTCGCATTTGCTCCCGAGGAAAATCGAACCTGAAAGGTAAAATTGTTAAGAAAACTAAAAGAGCCTCGCTCGTATTTAGCAAAAATAGAACAAGAAAATATTTAAGACATAAGGGGCGTCCCCTCTTTAAAACAAATGAAACTCCAACACGCAAAGTTACACACGACTATGAAAGCATATTTGATCAAGAAAATACTCCAAGACAAACCGTACCACAAACGGGCATGGAAAAGAGAACAAGAAAAAACTTCACAACGAGAGGAAAAACAATTAGGCTTTCAGTCAGATACAACACTAATTAAATACATATAAAATAAAAATAAAAACTTTCTTATTTTTAGTTAAAAACTAATGTTATATACATCAGGTAACACGAGTTATCTCCCCTTGACTAGGATTACTCCCACCATCAATATTGCCTGCAACCTCCCACCACACGATCACGTGGTATATCGTAGTAACAAAAACTGCTACTCCTTCTTCGTCTTAATAAAGCTTTTGTCCCGTTCACACGTGTGTCTCTCTCTTCTCTCCATGTTCTCACTAACCATTTACTAATACAGTCCACAAAATACAACAGATGTGAGCATAAAAGTCAGAAACATGTACTGCAGTTTTATTGCTGTTCGCTGAGTGCTGATTGCATTTTTATACAGGAATGCTAATTTGTAAATTAAGTTTGAAATAATAAGGGAAGATCAGCATAAGTTTAACTGAATCGGTTTTGATAACAATAAGTTTTGATAACAATAAGTTTTGATAACAATAAGTTTTGATGACAATAAGTTGCAAGTTTCATAATGTAATTATAGGTTCGGGCAAAATCAATGCCGTTGCTCAAAATGTATAAACATTTTGACCCCTGTCATGCTGTGTTGTACATGGATGTGTAAGAATAAGATTAGAACACGTGTGTTTGGTTGGTAAGAAGGGCACTAAATAATGGCACCCCGTTTTATTGATTAATTGCTATGTGCATGCGTGGGTGCATACTAATGTTAGATCACGAAACCAGAACGAAATAGTCTATATAAAAGTTACTGAAACGAAAGAGCAGCGCTATCATTACATGTCCCTTTCTCTGAAAACAAAGATGACTTAGGTATGTAAAACAAAACAAATAAAATGGAAAAGCTGGTTCAGGGTAGACTACCTGAACAGCTACAGCGAAGCAGGGGATTAATCTGCTCCATGAGATGCTTGCTTGGAGGTTATGAGTGTTTGCGCACCATAAGTTCATTTTTGATGGTGGTCGTACCACCCTACCACTACGGGTACGTTTTCGAGTGTCATTTGGTATGTTTGGGGATGCACACACAAAAGTGGATCCACAGATGTCACACATTTTTGTGGAGCTGTGTTGGGGAGGTCTTGCGACATTTGTGGGGTAGGCATCACTGGAATACTTCTTATGTGTTGTCGGTTTCTTCGCAGCACATGCCCATTGACATTCTCCAGGAGATAGGAGCGGTGACCATCTACCTGGGATACTACAGTCGCTGGGTTCCAGCTTCCAGACAAAAAATTCTGTACCCTTACTCGAATGGCAGTCGTTCAAAACAATACCTTCCAAATTGTGCTTGGAAAGTTGTTAGCGGCTGACTTTCAGGGTCGAGCTTTATAGACCAGCACCCAGACTTAGCGTCGAACTTTGAGAAGAATTTTGCTTCTGCAAATCGGTGGTTGAGCTCCTCGACAGTTGGAATTTGGTGGTATGGCTGTATGAGAACTTTGTTTAGCGCTCGTGGGTTTAAGCAAAGCCTAATTGTGTTGTCACGTTTGATAACATAAGTGAGAGAACTTACCCAGTTTGTGGGTTCGTTGATGCGGCGAATGAGTCCTTGCAATTCCATCTTTTCGAGTTCCGATTTGATTTGTCCGCGCATGGCTATAGGTGTTCTCTGTGGGTCTATGTGGCATGATTCATTGGGGTTGGCAACAAGCTACTGAGTGTTCCGAAATTCACCAATACAGTCAAATCTCTTAGTGTATAGATGTATTAGGTCAGCTACACTATTGATGGGTTGGTGCTAGTCTGAGATGGCACAATTCGTTGTCACTACCCTAGGAGCCACTGATGTTTGTATGCCCAATATGGCTGCTCCTGGTACATCAACCACATAGAATTGGTAACCAGCCATGGGGGGTTTTATACTTGCACCTAAAAGTTGTGGTGCCATAACAGTTTGTCCTGGTATTGTTGTAGGCTGTTAACAGACATTGTGTTGAGGTGAGTGATCCGGGCATTGGGTTTCCAGCTTCGTCTATACTGCTAGGGTACATGTTGCGGAATATGCGGGTAGGCAATGTATTTGCTTGTGCCCCTGAATCTACTTTCAGGGTGAAGGTACGAGTGCCTGGGTGATCCTTTAGCTTGATGCTTAGATCAACAAATGCCTCATTTAGAGGATCTTTCATGTTTGCTGACTTTCCGCTGTTAGTTGTGATGGAGCTAAAGGTGAGGTTCTCCATTGCCATGCCTATGTCAGTCATGGCTTGGTCATCGTGTTACGCGAAACTGTTTATTTTCTTGCCAAACTCCCTTTGTTGTCTCTCAGTGTTGTGCTTCCCTAAGATGCAAACTTTAGCCCAGTGACCTGTTTTGCCACATGTGTGGCATATATCATTTTTGGCAGGGCAGTGTTCTTTGCCAAAACGGTGACTGCGTCCACAACTTTTACAGGTTTGTCCGCGTTTATGGTCAATCCCTTGTCACTGGTGTGTACCGCGGCTATCTGTGGTGATTCCTGTAACTGGTGGAGCTGGTTGACATACACTGCTGAAGCCTCGTGTGAACGGGCTGATCTAACAGCTTCCTCGATTCTGTAATCCTTCAGTTCCTTTTGCAATTCGGGTATTGGTGTGCTGGCAATAAGTAACTCGACGAGGCGTTCGTTTAATTCGTCGGCACTGAAATCACATTTTTTGTCAATAGTCGACATCTGTTGATGTCGGTTGTTTCATTTGGTCTCTGTTGGTAGTTTCCGAGTTCCAGTCTACAAACGCGGTGATTTGTTGCCGGTTCTAGCTGCTCCAAAAATGCAGCAAATATTATTTGTGGATCCTTGCGATCATCATCCGACATCGACCAACTATTATACCGGTGTAAACCGTCTTTGCCGGTCGCGAGAAGTATTAGAGGGACTTTACCCTCGTGTTTCGTCGCTTTGACGATGAAGTAAAGTTCCATTCGTTGTCGAAATAGTTTGAATGATTCAGCAATACATGTCGTGCACCAATCAAAACTAGGGACTTGTAATAAAATTGTGGCCATGGCGATAAGAAAGTGTAAAGAAAAAAGGAACAGCTCATTTGTGTGGCGTGGGCGGTTAGAAAAAAAGTTCATTCAGCGAGAGATAAAAAAATCGTTTTTTTGTTGCTTTCTTTTACTTGCTGTTTTACCTTTTTTAATTGTCTGTGACGTCATAAGATTGTGTGTTGTATGATAATATCGCTGCCACCATGTCATGCTGTGTTGTGCATGGATGTGTAAGAATAAGATTGGAACACGTGTGTTTGGTTGGTAAGAAGGGAACTGAATAATGGCGCTCCACTTTATTGATTAATTGCTATGCGCATGCGTGAGTACATACAAAAGTTAGATCACGAAATCAGAACGAAAGAGTCTATATAAAAGTTACTGAAACGAAAGAGCAGCGCTATCATCACAATTTACATGCAAATTAGATGCAATCAGAACGTTGGAATTAAAAAATTAGAAATCATACATTACATTATCATATAATGACAATTAAATAGTCAATTTATTTTAATATTATCATAATAAATAGTTCAGAAATTTTGTAACAGGGCTTATGTCCACATTGTATATCGAAGGAAGGCACTTTCTGTAGCTGTAGGCGACAGCTAGACGAATTCCTCACGATTGAACGTTGATTACATTTACATGCAAATTACATACAATCAGAACGTTGGAATTGAAGTGGATAATAAACTGGTCGAGAGAAATGGCCTGTTTTTTTTGTATTACATAGATTAAGGGTGATTAAGCGGAGGGAGTACAGACCTACGAGTGAGATGTACTTGGAAGAAATAGGAAAGGATTTCTGATTTTGATTATCAGGGTAAGCGCGTACGCAGACCCCAAACTTTAAAATAGCACGTCCGAGTCGTCCACATTTGGGAAGATCGCAAAGCTCAACCAAACCGCAATGCAATGGATGGGCCTCGCTCTGGGGGAACGACCTTAATGATCACCGTTATTCCTACGTAAGGTAGAATTTATTTGCTTAACCACTGAGCAAATTAGGCACAAAGCCGTTTTTTAATGTGGAGAGAGAGGGAGGAGGGAGGGAAAAGGGAACCGGGCCTTATTTACGTAAGGTAAGTATAATTTTATGTGGTGCTCACCACTGTTTTTATATCCCACTTCTATACTTGCCACCGACAAACACCAATAAAAAACTAAAATACCTCCATATAAGTCTCACCAATATCAGTAGATCAAAACTTTTTCATTCACGAATAACAATAATCCATAACAAATAATTTACTATCATTTAAACGTACCAACATTTTTACAAAATACCTCAATTCTTAACAAAACTTACATTTTACTGTAATATTCAATGTCAAGGTCGTTTACATGTGAACAACATAAATTCATAATCTTTTCAATGAGAACAAATACAAACGAATGAAAACTTTTAGAACTCAAACCAAAGCACTAACAAAAACAACCACATATTTATGTAAGTTAATCGAACAGTTTTGTATGTCATTAATTGGCACTTCTACAGTTTAATCAAGACATTACAAAGTGAAAATATTGAAAGAAAAGAGTTATAATTTACGTACCCGTTATGGAATGAAGTTCTCCAAAAAAAATAACTTAATTTGATCAAGTATATATATATTTTTTACAGAGGAAAATCAAATTTTAATGAAATCGATATATTATCGCCATTTGGCTATTTAGGGACACAAGTAGGGATGGCTTAAAACGAATGATTAACAAAAGACCAAAATGAAAAAAATATTTTTTAAACTTTGTAAAATAAATGAAAAAACAATTATCTAAGTATTTTTCTGCTCTTGTTTTAAACGATGATTGGAGTTATCTCCCCTTGGTGTTACTCGATCGATCTCATTCAAATTTAATCTTTTCAATGAGAACAAATGAAAAAACTACTTGATCAAATTAAGTGATTTCTTTTTTCATGAAAACTTTATTCCATAACGAGTACGTAAAATATAATTTTTTTAATATTTTCATTTTTGATGTCGTGATAAAAATGTACAAGCACCCATTAATTATATCAAAGCACGGATGAAACAAAATTCAAAATTACGATCTGAAGAGTTATTCCCCCTTACATGAGCAGTAATTTAAAACATGCAAATAGACGCTATATATTTTTTTTCATATGTTAATCCCTAGGTGTATCAGAATTTGGGGAGGTGGGGGAATTTTTGACACCCCTAACACGAAACTGCGAATAAAATATAAACAAAAACTCGTAATTTCTTTTTTAAAAGTGGGTTGTTTATTTTCTTTATGAATTATACTTCCAAAATAAACTATTAAAGTTGTATAAAAAGTAATAGAAATAGTATTTTTTATTTTTTAAAAACAGTAATGAAATCAAGTAAATTTTACGAGTTAAGTATTTTTCAATTTTTAAACTTTAAACATCTATAAAAAAATTGCTATTGATTAAATTCTTACGATATTTTCAGCGTCAATGTGAAATATTATGCTCTTTCCAATAAACTGAATATTTAAGAGAAAGGTTTTTTAATTTACGCCCTCGCATTTTGAAATGTATATTAAAAAGTAAATAATTAATTTACACACCAAAGTTTTATATACCACAAATTGAAGATAAAAGATCAATAAATAATATATACAAATTTAAAACAAAAAAAGTGTTTTTTAGTAATTTACCTGTGAAGTCCGAAGTTTAAAAACTTTTTTTAAAAAACACGTTTTTTTTAGATGAAACTTTGGTCCTTGCTCCTTTCATTGAAAGTTTTCTTCTCCAAGCTGAGTTATATGATTTAGTCTTCATGTTTCCTCTTTTACTCTCCTGGTGTTGAAGTAATAATATACCATGCTGTCCCGTATATTGTATTATTTATTTCACTCAATGTGGCATGAATGGGAATAATCCTTGTGAGGCCATCATTGACTTTTGAAACAAGCATCTTGAAGGCTTTATTCATATTAAGTTTTTAAAGTCTGGGTCGATCTTCAACAGCCAGACCCGGTACCATTTCTATCCTGTTTACCAGCTCTTCCTCTAGTTCCAACTGGTCCACGTCCAGTGTCACATGTTGAAGTGGGATATACTGTTGGTATGTCGTCCCATATTTAAATTGTATTGGGTCTGTTGGGAGTGATTCCTGTGGAGATGTTGCATTATTTGATGACGTGACGCATCGGCTATATTTCTGGTTTGCTTTGGTAGGCATGTTAGACTTGAACTCGTTGACATTGTCTCACTGAGCTGTGTCAGGTGAGAATTTGTTGTAGTGTCTTCTTGATTGATTTGGCAGATGGACATCCTGTTTTAGCTGAGATATTTGCTCGACAGAAAAGACATTGTTCTAAAAAATTAGACCATTTTCTTTTTAATCTCTTTCTTCTTTGGTGCTTAAAAATCGTTTGCCATTGTTTACAGCTTTTTGTGAGTTTTTGATATTTTATATATTCGTATTCGATTGAACAAATCAATGTCCAATTTTCCTCCCTATTCCACTGAGTTTGGGCAAATCCAGCAGTGTAAGATTTGGTAACATCAATTGCTGCTTCACTAAAAGCTTTCTTCTCAATTTGTCAGGTGAGAATTTGTTGTAGTGTCTTCTTGATTGGTTTGGCAGATCTTGGGTATAGAGGGCATTGCTGATTGGGCAAGTGTTGTTTTTAGCCATTTCATGGACATCCTTTTTTAGCTGAGATATTTGCTCCACAGAAAAGACATTGTTCTAAAAAATTAGACTTCTGACATGTTAACCTTTTTCTTTTTAATATCTTCCTTCTTTGGGCAGTGATGCTTAAAAATCTTTTGCCATTGCTTACAACTTTCTGTGAGTTTTTGGTATTTTTATATGCGTATTCGATTGACCAAATCAATGTCCAATTTTCCTCCCTATTCCACTGAGTTTGGGCAAATTCAGCAGTGTTAGATTTGGTAACATCAATTGCTGCTTCACTAAAAGCTTTTTTCTCAATTGCCTCTCTAACATCTTTTGGGTAATATTGATGTTGAAAGTTAATTCTTAGATGTGGTTAGTGATGTTTTTTCTTTTGTCAAGGGATAAGATTTTAATTGAGCCTCAAATACTGTTTTTCCTCCCCCATTTTTGATACCTTAAATATGCGAAACAGTGGAAAATAATGTTCGTCTCCTCAAGAAATCAATTTATTACTTGGTTATTAATGTCTTTTTATAGTAGTCTTGGTTTGCTCTCGCCGGATTTCAGGACTAGAATTTGACTGGTCTTATATTGTGTCCAGCTTAGTGTTGATACTTGTGGCAACACACCTAGGAGAAGATGCACCGTTATTTTCCTATGACCCAATGCTATGCTTAGGAAATCCTGCAAGTTTGCTGATTTACTTTTATTTTTAATTCCCAATTTGATTCGAATATGTGATCAGAGTTTACTTCAAATTGAAAATTAAAAGTATCCTTATACCAGAGTTCCTGGTAAATCTCTGTACAGAGAGACAAAGACACCCGGGATTTTTTTTCTAGTAGGCATTCAATTCTCCTCAATGTGAGTTCTCCTATGTGTAACAAATGTTGATGTTTGAGAACAAGAATATTTAGACACTTCACAAGAAGATGGGGTTCCCCCAGTGTGAGTTCTCATATGTGTCACTAATGCTGAGTTTTGAGAACAAGAATATCCACACACATTACAAGAATATGGCTTTTCCCCAGTGTGAGTTCTCATATGTGACGCTAAATGGTATTTTCGAGAACAAGAATATCCACATACTTCACATGAATGTGGCTTTTCCCCAGTGTGAGTTCTCATATGTCTCACTAATGATGATTTGTAAGAACAACAATATCCACACATTTGACAAGAATATGGCTTCTCCCCAGTGTGAGTTCTCATATGTGATACTAAATGCGATTTTCGAGAACAACAATATCCACACACTTCACAGGAATGTGGCTTCTCCCCAGTGTGAGTTCTCATATGTGCCACTAACTGTGATTTTTCTGAACACGAATATCCACACACTTCACAAGAATGTGGCTTTTCCCCAGTGTGAGTTCTCATATGTCTCACTAATGCGGATTTGTGAAGAGAAGAATATCCACAAACTTTACAAGGATGTGGCTTTTTTTCAGTGTGAGTTCTCATATGTGTCACTAATGATGATTTGTGAGAACAAGAATATCCACACATTTCACAAGTATGTGGCTTCTGCCCAGTGTGCGTTCTAATATGTGAAACTAATGATGATTTACGAGAACAAGAATATCCACACACTTCACAAGAATGTGGCTTTTCTCCAGTGTGAGTTCTCACATGTCTCACTAAATTTGATTTTCCAGAAAACGAATGTCCGCACACTCTACAAAAATGTGTCTTTTCCCCAGTATGAGTTCTCATATGTCTCAATAATGCGGATTTTGTAGAACAAGAATATCCACACACTTCACAAGAATATGGCTTTTCCCCGGTGTGAGTTCTCATATGTGTCACTAACTGTGATTTTTGTGAACAAGAATATCCGCACACTTCACAAGAATGTGGCTTTTCCCCAGTGTGAGTTCTCATATGTATCACTAACTTTGATGTTTGTGAACAAGAATACCCGCACACTTCACAAGAATGTGGGTTTTCCCCGGTGTGAATTCTCATATGTGTCACTAAATTTATCTTTAGAGAACAAGAATATCCACACACTTCACAAGAATATGGCTTTTCCCCAGTGTGAGTTCTCATATGTATCACTAACTTTGATTTTTCAGAACATGAATATCCACACACTTCACAAGAATGTGGCTTTTCCCCAGTGTGAGTTCTCATATGTATCACTAACTTTGATTTTTCAGAACACGAATATCCACACACTTCACAGGAATGTGGCTTCTCCCCAGTGTGAGTTCTCATATGTATCACTAACTTTGATTTTTGTGAACAAGAATATCCGCACACTTCACAAGAATGTGGCTTTTCCCCGGTGTGAATTCTTATATGTGTCACTAAATTTATCTTTAGAGAACAAGAATATCCACACACTTCACAAGAATATGGCTTTTCCCCAGTGTGAGTTCTCATATGTATCACTAACTTTGATTTTTCAGAACATGAATATCCACACACTTCACAAGAATGTGGCTTTTCCCCAGTGTGAGTTCTCATATGTATCAGTAACTTTGATTTTTCAGAACATGAATATCCACACACTTCACAGGAATGTAGCTTCTCCCCAGTGTGAGTTCTCATATGTATCACTAACTTTGATTTTTCAGAACATGAATATCCACACACTTCACAAGAATGTGGCTTTTCCCCAGTGTGAGTTCTCATATGTATCACTTACTTTGATTTTTCAGAACAAGAATATCCACACACTTCACAGGAATGTGGCTTCTCCCCAGTGTGAGTTCTCATATGTGTCACTAAATTTTACACACTTCACAAGAATATGACTTTTCCCTAATGTGTATATTCATATTTAAATAAATTTTAACTGGAGCAAGATTTTCACCACCAAGTTATAAACATTGACATTTCTTAACTTTTTCAGTTTTAATCTGGAGTTATTGATGCAAGTTAAATTTTTCTGCTAAAGAAATTTCAATTTGTATCACTTACTTTATTTGATAAGAGATATTTCGTAGTATAAAAGTTAAAATATTTTCTTTGTAAATTAGCAGATTTTTCTGAAATGTTAAATTCGATATCTTATGATTTATTAAAACATTAAACAAAAATTTCACAAATTTAAATATGTGTGATGTTCTTATCACTATTTGCTAAACAATCCAGATAACTTTTCACACATATATGTCTAATAATGTTGTGTGCTGCCGTTTTTGTTGTCTGCCAAGTAAGGAAATAATTGTGTATAGAATACTGTTTAAGGAGAAGGATGGTGCCTGAATATTCATAAAAAACATTCAAGCAGGAACATCTGAAAATAAAAAATAAATGAAATTTAATATTTTTATATCATTGTTTATTTTAATCATGCCAACAAAACAAGAAAAATAACTTTATAAAACATTTAAAAATCACAGAAATAAACACGTAATTCACATTCATATTGTTTAACTGTTTAACATTATTCATAGTATTTTGTAATAGATAAAGGAATTATGCAATTAATGAAGTAAAATAAACAATAATATAGTAAGAATTTGTAGGAACAATAAACATACAACTACCATAGTTGATACTGATAATAACAAAAATATATTGCTGACAATAGGAATATAATACCTTTATAATACAGGAAAGTGAATTTAAATACTCAGTAAATTAAAGTTAATAATACAAATGAATATATAATCTAGTTACTTAGCAATGCATACTAATATGGTCTTTTAAAATAGTTTTCGTTTTAAGTCATATGTGTTGAAATATAACCACTTATTCATAATATGTTTGATATTAAACTGGATATTTTCATAACAATACATATTTATTAATATTCCTAATAATTTAATGCAACAGAATTAGGTTCTTATTTTTTTGTACTTTTATTTTTAGAAATCAACAGTTTTTTTCATGCATTATTATCATTCCCACATTTCATTATACAAATGATATAAACAGTTTTTATAATCGATTATCGCAATTTCATTTTTTTAAATTAATGTCTAATAATACATATTTGTATACCAAAAAGCTCTCGAAAGCTGTTAATTGTTACCTGACCAATATTACAGAAATGATATTCTTCATAATTATTTTAATTTTGATTAGAATATTTTTTATTTTGGAAATTAAACAAATTGTTACTTGCATTCAGCACATTATTTCATACACCGAATAATATAGTAACAATTTGTAGAAACAATAAACAGACAACTACCATAGTTGCTACTGACAATAATAAATATATATTGCATCCAATAGAAATATAATAAGTTTATATTACAGGAAAAGTGAATTTAAATACTCAGTAAATTAAAGTTAATAATACAAATAAATATATAATCTAGTTACTTTTAAAATAGCTTTCGTTTTAAGTCATGTGTGTGGAAAAATATAGCCGCTTATTTATAATGTGTTTGATATTAAACTGGATATTTTCCTTACATTACATATTTATTAATATATATTTGTTAATACGCATGATAATTTACTGCAACAGAATTAGTTTCTTATTTATTTACTTTTATTTTTAGAAATCAACAGTCTTATAATATATATATGTTTGTATATGAAAAAAGCCATCGAAAGGTGTGAATTAACATAAGAGAATTGATATTCTTAGTAGTTATTTTAATTTTGATAAAAATAATTTTTTATAGTAAACATTCAACTAATTGTTTCTTCCAACTTTTTTAGCGTATTTTTATTATTCACATATTTTTTAGTTTCTTTATGCATTTTAATTCTAATTATTTTCACCTTCTAATAGTATAAATTATTAAAATGTATTAACGCTCAAAGCTTTATATGAATTTCAATATGGCCTGTAAAATCCAACTAATTAAGTCATGTTATACGAACTAAACTTCTCTCTTCTGCACATTAACCAGTAGATATTTTATTGTCTTTTAAACCTAAGAAAAAAAGGAACATTTTTTTTTGGATGAACTGATGAAAAGTCTGATGGTTTGATTGGTTGATGCAATGAAACACGTGAAAGAGTAAATCATTTTCATTGAACTGTTGCAATTTTAAGATGTGCTTATTGATTATATACATTATTGTAAGACTTCTACTTTTTTAGGCACAAAGTGAAAAATTGGGATTGGATAGTTTCATCTAAAAATATTTGTTAATTCTTAATTCATCCGAACGTTAAAATTATTTGTAATCATAGACGTTTAACTTATAAGCGAGTTTAACGTTTTATATCTAAATATTAGTAAGACAAAATATTTACATTATCATTAACATATAACAAACATTTAACGTAATTATATAATTTGATTTTTATCTAAACATTTTATAACAATACAACTGCCACATATAGATTGATATTTTCTTTGCTTGGGACAATTAAATTTTCTATTTTTTTTTTCGTGTATTTCTCAATGTGTCAATCCTATTATTCCAAACTAATGAAGACAAATATCTGTTCATCTCTAATTCAGCTTAACATATTTTTTAAAACTTAATCACATGTAAGATCAGCACATTTAATAAGAAATCTATAAACATGGTTTTATATTTAAAAAGTTAATTTTTTTATTCTATTTTTAAGGAATATAGTTTTTAGAGATTTTATAGTGAATTGTTATTGTCAATAAAAACAGACGAAATACAGCTCCACAAGTCTGCAGCTTTGAAAAGATATGTACGGGAATATGATGATGTATTATAACGAGGTACCTGAACAGAGAATTGATGAAGAGAAACTCTTTGTTTCTGTCTTCTTGCCGATAATTAATGTGAATCAGTTGTAAGCTGTTATTTGTGTAGACAGATCGGCAGGCAGAGTGTATTGAATTTCTCTTTACAATCCTCTTTTTAACGGCTTTAAAGGGGTGCTCATTTTACTGTGGAGGGTTTTGAGGGTTGCTACACCTGATGTTTGATCTGCTTTATCAATTTTGCATGTCATTTAATGCATTTAACATGATAAACAATATGATTACAATTTATTGTGGTAGAGAGGGAGTTGCATCGGTTTTAGTTTTCTTACGTTTGTTGAGGGAGAATGAAAGCCAAGTGTTGTTAACTATTCTATAATTTCACGTAAAAATTTAATAAACAATCGATTGGTCCTTAAAATATTTAGGCGTTATATCAATATATATATATATATATATATATATATATATATATATATATATATATATATATATATAGATGAGCATTGGATTGGATAGGCTTACTTAACATTTCTGAGCTGGCACTATCCATTTTGTGTGTGGTTTATAAGGTGCAGACTTAAAAGGTATAAAGTTATTTAATTAGAACTAGAGCACAAATTGTTCACTGGAGAGATTTTATGGAATTTTATGATCTCCACAGAATATGTTCTAACAAAGTGCTGAAACATGTTGGATTTAAATTTGCGACCCCAGGTTTTAAGAGTTTTTAACGGTTGCTATTTTTTAAAAGTTGTTTTTTACACAATAGTTAATATATTTTTTCAAGTTTAAGAAAAGTTTTACATTATTATATTTTTTGGAGGCAGTGAAAATGTTACATTTGAAATTTTATATACCTACGTTTGACATTTTTTTAATTACAAATGAGTCACCATTTATCAAGGCCAAGAGGCAACTGTGGGATAAGGGTTTATAAGCATACAGTGGTAAATAAAACACTGGTCTTAATTGTTAATGGAAATTTGATAAATTGGATTACTTAAGAGAAACGGCTCATTAAGAACATGTTTACGTTGGACTTGAAAATGACCATATTAGAGTCAGCTGGAAAGCAAGCAAATGGAAGAGTTCAAAAGGTGTGTTTTCTAAGAAAGAAACTTTGTTCATTGAATCTATGCTTATGTTTAGATAAAGAGTGGGGGAAATTATTGATAGGTTTTTCAGCTAGACGAGTGTTTCTCATGAAAGTTTGGTGAGGGGGACTATAGATTAGAGCTCTGACGAGCAATTGCCATGAAAATAATGATAAAGCAGAGACAGGTTGTGAGAAAAGGTTGCAGGGAAGAGAAAACGGCATCACCCACTACGAAGTCTACTGTTAACTCTGTCAAGGCAGGGAACATGAGTTGGAATAGATACATTGAGATCATTGCCAAGACTGCTGCGAAGAAGGTGGCCTCTCTCTACCTTGCTAGAAAGTTACTTACACTTGAAAATATCCTATACCTCTACAAAGCTACCATTCGCCAATGTATGGCATATTGTTGTGACATTTGGGCTGGGGCATCTGCTACTAGTCTCTTGCTCCTGGGCAGGGTTCAAAAGAGAGTCACCAACCTAATAGATCATTAACTATCATCTAAGCTTCAGCCGCTGTCTTATCAACAAAATATTGCATCCCTCCACTTTTTTTACAAGTATTTTAATGGTGGATGCTCTGCCAAACTACAAGCTCTTGTCCCCCGTTATGAAAATACCTCCGACAAACCCAACAAGCACTGAAGTATCACCCGTACACTACAAAGCCTTCTACTCTAAGTTTTTTCCCCAGAACCGCTAAACTTAAAAATTCTCTTCTGGCTTCCTACTTCCCCAACTGTACTGACATGCAGAAATTCAAGTGTAATGTAAACAAACATTTTGCTGCTAAACTCCCTACATAGTACTGTTATATACTAATGTTATTATTAGACGAAGGTTCCACTTGTGCGTGTATGTTACGTGAGTTCTTATTAGTAAAGATAGGAGTCTTCAGTGTTCATGCTTAGTAAGAGATATTTGAAGGTTCGTGTGTGTAATCATGTTGTGAGATATGGAGACATTAACAGGTGTATATAAAGAGAGAGAGAGTGTGTACATATAAATAAACTTTGAGAGGTGATTCGCTATCTAGATAGACAGACTGATAATTGAGAGGTTTGCATTTATGCCTTGACAGTTCGTATGAACGGGAGTGTTTGTATAACATAAATAGACACATTTACTTTCTAACACATATATTTTTTTTAGATGATGAATTTCAAATAGTTTGTACACATAAATAGACAATACCTTTTTCATGTAATGATGGACACAGGAGACGGCAGTTATAAAAACACATTGAACATTTATTCTTCCCTGACCGGTTGGGGGCTTTGCGTCCAAGAATTCAAAGCTTCACATATTAAGTTTCAAAGTGACCGTCTCGCTTCCTAGACGTTCGAATTCCAAACTCCAGACTATCGTCTGTCGTCCTCAAACTCCCTCTGAGTTTCTCACTAACTCTAACTAACTAACTCTCACTTCGTATATTGAGAAATCCATGCATGTCCGGCCACGTGACCACAATTCACGTGCCATCAACATGCGCGACCTGCACGTTTCCGAACATTCTGATTCTCAATAACCTATTTTTCTTTTGTTGTTTTCACAAAGGAATTCAACCTACATATCTAATTCATTTAATCCATATTTTATTATCCACATTCTTTCTAACAATTGAATAGTTTATTTATTATTTATTTCATCAGAATGCACAATTTACTGGACATTCCATTTAAACCTATTGTTCTTTAAAACTTATATCCAGGGTTCGATTTCTGCTTTCTCTCATTTTATTTTCATTTCAAGTAGATCTCTCTATTTTTATACTTACATGAAAAGGGGACATCCCTTATCATGTAACAGTACCCCTGTAACTAAGGTCCCTGATAGTAGCCCCCTACATTAAAGTGGCAATATGCCTTGTTTGGTGTAATAAAAAAACCCTGGTAAAACCAAACAGGAAAATCACGTGAAAATATAATAATAATAATAATAATAATAATAATAATAATAATAATAATAATAATAATAGATAATTGTGGACAGAAAACTACTTCTAAAAGTTTTGAAAAAAAAACTTTAAAAAAAATGGAATAATAATAATAATAATAATAATAATAATAATAATAATAATAATAATAGATAATTGTGGACAGAAAACTACTTCTAAAGGTTTTGAAAAAAAAACTTTTAAAAAAATGGAATAATAATAATAATAATAATAATAATAATAATAATAATAATAATAATAATAAAAGATAATTGTGGACAGAAAACTACTTCTAAAAGTTTTGAAAAAAAAAAACTAAAAAAAAATGGAATACTGAAAAACTATGCTGGTTTCGATGATAAATATTTACCAATTATTTTTTTTTATATTAATTTTTTGTTAATTGGTGATGGCCAATAAATGAGTCCTCATTTTATGTAAACTTTATTAAAGAAAATTATCCTTATTCTAAAACCTAAAATATTGAAAAACAAATCAAACTCCAAACAATTCTCTAGCGAAATATTAGGTAAATGTGGACAGAAAAGTATTTGTAAAAATAATTTAATAAAAAGAAAAGCATTTTGTGCTTAGTTGTCTGACAATTCGACAAACTTTGGATCAACTTATTTTGTTTATGGTAAACATTATTATTTGCTCAGAAAGCACGTAAGTTTAACTTAAATAAACCCATTTTTGGAAAAAAATCTTATTGTCGGATTGAATACGATATTTAAAAAATTTTAAATAGGAAATTCATTGTTTTATATACATCGGTTATTTATTTATATACATCTGCTATTTATTTATATACATCTGCTATTTATTTATATACATCTGTTATTTATTTATATACATCTGTTATTTATTTATATACATCTGTTATTTATTTATATACATCTGTTATTTATTTATATGCATGTTATTTATTTATATACATCTGTTATTTATTTACATACATCTGTTATTTATTTATATACATCTGTTATAGAGACATGACAAAAGTAAATAAACACATTTTTGGTGGAATCCAAGTTTAGGGTTACAAATTCCAGAGAATTAATTGAGGAGGGGCACTATTGCCAAACGAATTATTAAACGTAATAAAATAATAATCTTATGTAAACGTAATAAAATAATCCTTATTCCATTAATCCAAAACCTAAATCATTGAATACAATATCAAAATTACAGAGAACTATATATATATATATATATATATATATATATATATATATATATATATATATATATATATATATATATATATATATATATATATATATATTGTCGAAATTAGCATACCGACGAGTAGAGGGGAGGAGAAGAAAAGACGGTTTAAGTCTTGTAACGAAATGTCGACGTTGCTTACAAGCAGTCTTTCTTTGTAAAAGTAACATATGGGTAACGATGGTTGAAGTGTAATTTATCTAAAAGACTACTACAACAACAGTAGAGCAGAGCGGCCACCCCTTTTATCTACTCTAACTCTCAGTCAACGAGATTCACGCGTGACTGAAATGTCTATTTAACTTGTAAGGAATAGGCACTCAGCCTGAGAAGAACCTGAGTGCCACTCAGGTTCTTTGATTAACGGACCAACGGCCGTGTTGGTCACAGCTACCAACACTCCTTTCTTCCCTACCGACCTACCCTTGGCAAGTCAACAAATTCAAAATTCGCACAATATATATATATATATATATATATATATATATATATATATATATATATATATATATGTTAATTACCGAAAAAACAGTTTTGCGTTCAGTTGTTTAACAATTCAACCAACTTCGAATCAAATTATTGTGTTTATGATAAACGTTAGGATTTTCGCAGAAATCACGTAAATTTTACTTAAATAAACACACTTTTATTCACGAAATCAATATTTTTATTGGATTGCAATAAAAAAATAACCTTTTTTTATGTTTAAGATTATTTTAAGAATCACAAAAAACTTACCTTCTATTCCAAGAATTTAAAACGAAAAATAAATCGTTTTTCTTTTGTGTCCAACGCAGAAAATGTGTTTGTTTGTTAGGATTTCTTAATATAATCTTTAGTAAATTGATACAAATTTTGTTTTGTGTGTCCAACAAAGCAATTAAATATATGAAAATATAAAAGAATCAAAATTAAAAGATAAAAAAACACGATTTGAACGTGAAATTATTAAAAGAAGAAGAAATCAACTGCTTCAGAACAAAGAACTTTTGTTCATCGTAAAACGGTGTAATCATTATTTTGTTCCTCGCGTAAAAGATTGAACATTTCATTATGATTTGGATTAGTCGAACTACTGTTTACATCCAAGATGAGAACAGTAATCCAAATAATCCAAATATAAAAAAATGCAAAACTGAATATTTCACATAAACAATTCAAAAAGGAAGGAATTGAACAAATAGCGAAGTCAATCAAATAACAAAAACTAGATTTGAACCAACAAAAAACAAAACAATAATTACCTGATTACATTATGAAAATTTCGACTTATTTTTATCAGATTCGATTCCGTTAATTTTACGATGACCTTAACTTATAATTCCAGACTTAAATGCAATTACATGCAATCAACGACTAACGATGGAAGTGTAGTAGCTGTTTCTAGTTTGTTTGCGCATTTCAGCCATGTGTCGCGTTATCACATTTTTGGTTTTACTTGGCATGTTTTCCGCCCTCCCATGTATTACCACCTCCTTTGATAGAGAAATACCGCAATGTTGTAAAATGTTACGATTCGCAGATGTGAATATGAGAAAAATCGATATCTAACAACATTCAGTAATATATATATATATATATATATATATATATATATATATATATATATATATATATATATATATATATATATATATATATATATATATATAAAAAATAAGAATTACAGTTAAGTTTACCAAAATGATCCAAGATGGCACAATTAAAGTAAAGTATACATATTAAAGAATTAATATTTATAAAGTAATTGCCAGGGAAAGGTTACGACGCTCGCTCGGCTGATACCGATGATCGCAGAGCCGCAGCAGCAGCACGCAGCTTGTCTCGCCCGATCCATGCTTGACGGGAATTAACGAGAATTCGGGTCAAATTATGTAAGAGTACCTAAAAATATAGAAAAATATAATTTTTGTTTGCACTAACTTTTAGAAAAGGAAGAGTTATCGATCCTTGACAAGCGACATCTTTCGACGGTTCTTGAAACTAAAATACAAACATCTTGCAGTTTATATGTTCATGAAACAGTTGCTTTTCACCAGATGAAATATAAAATGCCCTGCTCGCGAGTGTATGTGAGAAAATAGAATAGAACACAAATCGATAATTAATTAAATCACTTTTTTTTTGCCTTTTTATATATCGTTTCAAGAATCTGATAGTCAAACTTGGGGCAAATTTACCGTTTGCATGGTATTTACCCCTGAACTCACGAACTACTTTCCACCATTTTGCAGCTTCCGTTTATGCTACGCGCATGCACGCTGTAGCATAAACGACGGCTTCACCAAGCAAACTACGTTGGGAGGGAGGGGATTTTTTTTTTTCCAGGACATAGAATTTTCTAATTTTCAAAAATACATTATAGCACTTTTTGGGTGGAAAATTTTAAATTAGCTGAAAAAGAAATAAAACAAGAAAAGGAAAGCACTCCAAGTTGGAGTAGGGGGGGGGTTAATTTAGCTGGGTTTTTTTTTTGTTTGTTTTGTTGTTTACCTGGAACATAGAATTTTATAATTTTCAAAAAGTAACGCACCAACATTTACCAATTAGAACACCCTTTAACATTTTCCGGAGATTTTACTGTGTACATTGGGGGCGCAAGCAGGGGGGGGGGGGCGAATGTGATGTTGGGCGCGTAAAATCTTCGGAAAATGCCAATGGTGTTGAACACCATTGGCATTTTCCGAAGAACACCATTGGTGTTCTAATTGGTAAATGTGCGGTGCGTTACTTACGGAAAAACGTTTAACTAAACTGCAAAAGCACCTATTAAGCCACATAAGTTCTATAATTGAATCCCCCTCCCGCAAAAAAAGAATGAAAAACATAAAGATGTTTGATGCTTATGTTTTTGAAAACCACATTAAAAACTACGTGAAACAACAACAAAAAAAAAGTCCCTTAATTTGTTGTACTTTTTTTTTTAACTATAAGTCATTAAACAAAAAATGTCAGTCCGTAATCTTTTGATTGGTACGCCATGTGAGAAGGCAGTTTGCTAGGTGAAGCAAGCCGTCGTTTATGCTGTAGCGCACGCGCGTAGCGTAAACGGAGGCTGCAAAATGGTAGAAAGTTATTCGGGGGTTCGGGGGTTATGGGGTTAATACCATGCAACGGTAAATTTGCCCCAAGTTTGACTATCAGATTCGTTGTCAGCGACCTCAATAACCTATAAAAATCAAATTAGAGTGATCGGTGTCCTGTAGTAGCCGATCTGGATATTTACCATATTAAATATTTACAAAACTTGTAAGGATTAAAAACCAACTTTTTTCTATTCACAAAAAAAAAAAAAAAAACTTTGTGTAACTAACAAAACGAACGTATATGTAACAAAATATATTCAAATAAACGGGTGTCTTTCTGAGTGCTTTTTTTAATATATTTACAGAACTTTAATAATAATAATAATGATAATAATGATGATGATGATGATGATGATAGTGATGGTGATGGTGATGAAAAAAAAATTAATTAAAATTAATGTCCTATATTAATTGCAAAACATTAGAAACTGAAATTTTCGGACGCTAAACTTGTCTTTATGGAGAAGTAAGCAAATAGCAAGTTTTTTTTTTGTTTTTTTTTTTTAATAAAAATAAAAATTATAAAAAGATTTGTATCTTGTGATAATACTTTTCATCTTTATAAAAATAAAGTTATAAAAGATATGTTAATAAAATATATTTTTTTTTAAATCTCGATTGTTTATACTTGTGATTTTATTATGCATAAAATTGCCTCGGTCTAGAAGGATTTCTCGGCCACTGACCACCTACATACATCACACTTTAAATGAATATTGAATTGTATTAAAAGCGCACGAAGAAAGACACACACACACACACACACACACACACACACACACACTGTACATACAAATTACTCTTGGTCGCAAAAATCCGCACAAGTCAGTTATTTTTTATTTGTTTATGCCATAAAAGGTTTGGTTATAATAATTTTATTTCAATTTTTTTTTTTAATTGTGTATTTTTTAATTGACATCATCCGAAATTCTCAGTTATATCCTCGGTTTATTTATTTATTTGGTATTATTTTACGACCTGCCCCAGCGTAGTATAAACACACCAACTACCCCATGTTAAGAACGGCTTTCGGAATAAACACCTCCCAACCTCCCCATGTAAAGAACGGCTTTTGAGGTTTGGGGTGCTTTTTTCCGAAAGCCGTTCTTAACATAGGGGGGTTGAAGTGTTTATAATATGCTAAAAAAGCTACCATTTATTTATTATTATTATTATTATTATTATTATTATTATTATTATTATTATTATTATTATTAATAGTTTTATTAAAAAGTTCTGTAAATATATAAAAAGAATGTACTCAGAAAGATACCCATTTATTTAAATATATTTTGTTTAAATACGTTCGTTTTATTACTTAAATTAAAAAGTTTGCGTAAATAAAAAAAGTTGTTTTTATCCTTAAAAGTTTTGTAAATATTTAATATTAAAGAAAATGTTTTATAAATATATATTTGTTCTTTTAAATCATTAAAAGTTTTGTAAATATATTTAAAAACAAACTTGCTCGCGAACATTCGAATATGTCTGCTATTTGACCTGTTTACAAGTTTAGAAACAACTACAGGCAATGTCAAGGTCGAACAAACGGTGCTTCTTGAATTGTTCGCCTATTTTTGTCGTCTGCTACGTGGTATCTAATCTTTACTTGATCCTAAAATTTTTATTATGGACGCAGAAAAGTTATCGTAAAATCAAGAACTCGAGGATTAGTGAAGTTTTATATTAGAGAATGAATGATGGAACATAGAATGAAGAGAGCAAATAAATCTATGAGTTGGTAAAAGCAACAAAAAACAATCATAAATGATACGATAATAAATAACAATTGCAACGATAAAAACAGACATATGAGAACTCACATGGAGAACACGACCTACGCTTTATCTGTCCATATTGTCATGAGGTAGGGGGACATCTGCATTGTGCTGCTATTGTGAGTACTGGATAATATCTCCCAAAATCCAAACCTCAAAATATTACGCCAACATCACTTAATAAAATCAATTTTGAACAAGATTATCTTATAAATGAGAGAGAATTAGAAAACACATCTGTTACGGCATATTTCGGGTGAATTCAATAAGGATCTTATGATGAGGACTATAATTGCTGACAAAAATGAAGACTTACTAATGATTTTAAGAAGATGAATGTAAATATGTTCACTAGACGATCTGTAAAAAGTTAAATACCGAATGCCTCAGCAAGTGTTGCGAACGTATACAGAAAGAGCAGTTAAAATAAGTCATACACAATCCACTATGACTGTGTAATTCGTACAGCTACGTATAAAAAAACTGCTCTACTAAAGCTGACATCGTTATATGAAACACGAAAGAATCAACCTTAGTAGAAATGAGTGTCTACAACGATGCAACGTTTAACAGAAATGAAAGGGAAAGATAATGAAATACGAAAGTCATTTGTACGACATGAAATTAGAAATTGTAATCCTAGGAAGATCGTAATCATACTTAAATGATGTAATTATATGATGTAATTATAGGAGTAATTGGTTAATGCCTGTCTTTTCAAATGGTTGTTTAAAAAATTCTTTTATTTAAAAATACATGGAATATAAATTATAAATTTGGACAAATTCTCATAAGTGAAGAATGGAAGCATCCATTGATTAGTATTTTATACGAGAAAGTGATTTTTTTTTTAATTTATATATATTTATTATATTTAGATTAAGTTAAAATTCGTTGAATTTCGTGAAATCTTTTTCAAATGAAATCAATTTAAAAAAAACATTGTATATTTTTCGATAAGACCTTTTATTATTTTAAAGTTTGGTATTTGCTTCTTTTATTGAGAAAATTAGGGTTTACATTATATTATTCATGTTATAAGCTTCAAAAGATAGCGACTATAATTAATCACTCTTTTTTTTAATGGCGACTTCTGACACTCTTAACGGTCCATTGACTTCCTCGACCTAAGCAACGCTATTGATTATGAGGCCTGGACAACAGATCCAATCTACAGCAATATATTCCTTGATGCTTAACTCCAAATTCCCATTGGCAGGGTAGCAGGATCTGAAATAGTACGATAATGATCACTAAACAAGTGAAAGTGCACGGGGCTTACAAACCCAGTGTAGAACTGGTCATCTACCCTTGCAATTGAAGCTCAAACTCTTTTTAATGTTTACCAACTCATCAAAGTTCCAGACATTTTTGCATTAAAACTGTTTACTTTTTGTTTCAGTATATATTGAATATAATGACCGTACAGATCGCAAATAAAATCATATTATCAGCATAAAATTGTTTTTTTTTTTAATTTTACATAATTGAAAGTTACCGATAAACGAACATTTCTATGGTATTATAATTTTTCTAAAAATAAACGGAGTTCATAGTTAATTCACTACCGTGAGAAGTTGAAATTGTGAAACTTGCTGAGGATGGGTAGGAGAAGTAAGACATTCGTGTGTGGATGACGTTTTACCTTTTTTCGTAATAAAAACAAATACCCGGATTTGTTGTATTATGTTTTTATTTATTTATTTTTATTCAATTTTCACTCCAAACAAGGCACAGTGCCACTTAGAAGCAGGGGACTACTATCAGGGACTTAATTTGCAGGGGCATTATGAAGGGAGAGGAGTAGAAAGATGTTTGTTCACATTAAACGTGAACTTCTGCATATCAGTACAGTTGGGAAAGCAGAATCCCGGAAAGGAGTTCCAAAAACTAGCAGTTCTGGGGAAGAAACTATTGGAGTAAAAGGCTTTCTTGCACCTAGGGATCTCTACCGTAAAGGGGTGAGGTTCGTCGGGTTTGTCGGGGGTAGTTAAATCGAGGAGGTACAAGTGTTTGCAGTTCGTCAGAGCATTCACCATTAAAGTATTTGTAGAACAGGCAAAGGGATGCAATATGTCGTCGATGGGACAGAGGCTGAAGTCTAGATGACAGTTCAGGACCTATCAGGTTGGCGACTCTCTTTTGAACCCTGTCCAGAAGCGAGAGACAAGCAGGATGCACCAGCCCAGATGTGACAACAGTACTCCATACATGGGCAAATGGTGGCCTTATAGCGGTACAGGATACTTTCAGGCGTAAGTAGTTTTCTAGCACGGTAGAGGAAGCCAACCTTCTTTGCAGCAGCCTTGACTATACTCTCAATGTATCTATTCCAGTTCATATTCCCTGTGAACGTTAGGCCGAGGAGTTTAAACGAAGTGCTTTCAGGCAATGGGTTCTTGGCCATTGTTATTGGTGGTAGAGAAAGTTTCTTGTAGTTATTGAAGGAAACAAGCTTAGTCTTAGCAGCATTGAATGTGACCATCCATTTTTGTCCCCATTCCACTACAGATTGGACGTCATCCTAGTGTTTCTGCCATTTCCTTCGATATGCGTTCATTTGTTTTCTCCTCATATCTGTTATAGAGGGTGGTGTCATCGGCAAATATGCCCATCTCCGAAACAATTTTATCATGGAGGTCATTTATGAATATCAGGAATAATAGAGGTCCAAGGATAGACCCCTGAGGTACTCCCGCATTTATGTCATATTGTTTAGATGTACGACCGTCGAGGACAACTTGGAGTTTTCTCTTATTTAAGAAGGATTTAATTACATTATGTATTCTTCCAGTGATTCCATATGATCTATGTGTTATACATATCATCAAATCTCGCTAAAAGAGCGCTCGAGTTTATAAAATATGCTATCTCTCGTTGGAAGGTAATTTTTCATTTTCAGACTTAGAAATTTAAAAAAAAACAATTTGAGTCCAAACTGTATGTGAACCGCATGCAACTGTCAATAAAATAACTGATCTGTGATTTTATGAGATTCACACTTTAATTCAACCTACTGATGACATTGTCTCAAGTTTCTTGTTTGTTTTTACTCTTCTGTTAAAGAGTAGTTCAGGAAGGCTGTGTAGTTTCTGATAAATTGGTGTTGTTCCGTGCATTATGAAAGCAAATTAAATATATTTATTGAATCGTTTGAATTGTTTTAAATGTGTTTTTCACCGGATTATGTGATAATGCTTTAATGATTTTACATGTCTGTAATTCACATCTGATTCGAATTTCTGGTATTTGAAACAACATTGTCAGACTCTATTTGTTCAGTTGAAGCTACACTTTTTGATATCGCAAACTATTCTGATAACTTCTTTATCATTATGTATTTGCTATAGTAATCCGCAATGACCAGATAACTTTCAGCATCCAATGAGGATAAGTATATGCCTAGATAGGCTTATAAGAGTAGCTGTTGATGGGCCGAGATCAGAAACTCATAGTATTAACGCTTGTGTCCCTCAAGATTCCATCCTGGGCCGAACTCTCTTCTTAATCTTCATCAAGGATTTCCCAAATCACATTCTTAGATCATTCCTAAACATTTATACAAACGACACCGCAATTTATGGCAACACTTCAAAGGCCTGCAATGACCAAGATATTTTTATTCTCTTTTCTCATCTTGAGAACTCGGTGCAATGGGGAAAAAGCTGGCTGGTTAATTTTAACGCATCGAAAACCAAGCTTCTCTTCTTTCGTCATATACGCCCTGACCCCAATTGAAATCAGTGACTCTCGTCTTGGGGAAGCTTTTTGTCTTGACAAGATTCTTTCACTTTTGATCTGAACTGTTGGATAAAAAAAAATGGTAGCCTTCAAATCAAATGTAAACAAATTCTTGTTGAGTCGTCACAATAAATAAGCCAATTCTACCAAATTTACACAATTAATGATCACTGTCATACGGCCTTATTCATTAATTCATATCCTCACGTTGCCTTCGGACCTTGATAAGTGATGACTCAAGTAAAAAAAATGTCCTGCCTAAATTTCATATTTCGTTGTTTGTGTTATTCTTTATTTGAGTTTTTTTATGTGAAATATTTAGTTTGTCAATTTTTAATATGATGATTATTTTGATTATTCGAACTACTGTTCTCATCTTGGATGTTAACAATAGTTCGACTAATTCAAATAATAATGAAATATTCAGTCTTTAAAAACTCATTTTTGATCTTAATATATTTTTTAATGAATTGGACTCGCAAAAGAGAAATTTACCAAAGAAATACCCAAAGTATTGACAAATATAATCTAAGAGAAATTAATATATATTATCTTGGCAATCTCCAAAAATACCGTTAGGGCTTACAACATGGCCGCCAGAAGAGTCACGTGATCCGGTTGATCCAAAACATGAATCGCCGTATTACAAAACTGGAAAACGCAAATGTCTACGAACGTGCGTAGACCTTTTGTAAACATTGTTTTTAAAAAAATAAAAAATAATACTTCTATTATGTTTTAAACGACTGTAATAGTTTATTTTGGAAGTATATTTCATAAAGAAAATAGACAACCCACTTTAAAAACAGAAATTACGAGTTTTATATATTTTATTCGCAGTTTTTTGTTGGGGGTGTCAAAAATTACGCCTAAAATTCTGATACACCTAGTCGACCACTTGTTTGTTCTGAATAAAATACTTTTTATAAGCACTGTTTTAACTAAAAACTACCTAAGATTGTTTCTCAAAGTTTGCCTATTTTTATAACAACATTATATCAACAAAAAATTAAATACAAACAAATTGTGATTGTTTGTCTAAGTTTGCCTTATTTTTGGAGATTACATTATCTTTTAATCAATTGGACACGCAAAAGAGAAATTTACCAAAGAAATACCCAAAGTATTGACAAATATAATCAAAACTTGATAAGAAAACAATTCGGTGGTCTAAGTAACGGACATTTTTACACGAGGAACGAAATAATGATTACACCGTTTTACGATGACCTAAATCTTTAGCAGTGGATTTTCTCTTTTAATAATTTCACGTTTAAATCGTGTTTTTCATATTCAAATTTTGATTTTTTTATATTTTCAAATATTTCATTCCTTAATGAATTGGACACACAAAACAAAAGTTGTGTTCATCGACTAAAGCAATCCTAAAAAATCAAAACAAATTTTATGTTTTGAACACAAAAGAACAAAGAATTTAACTTGATTTTTTTTCGCATTGAATTCCTGGAATGAAAGGTAAGTTTCTTCTTTTTTTTTTACAATTCCATTAAATAACTTTTAAAATGAACTTAAATATTAAATTACGTTTATTTATTTATTTAATTTGTAATCCAATAAAAATATTGGTTCTATATACTTCATAACAAACGTGAATAAAAGTATGAGTCTGCGATTAAAAAATCTCCTAAAAATCTATTATTTTTTAATGAAAGAGTAAAAAAAAAATCCTCGAATAAAAATTGTAAATGCCCCTCCCCCTATTTTTATATAAAACCAAATATAATAAATATTAAGAAAACCAATAACGATATTAGTAAATTGTTTGGTAAAATTTCGAAATCACAAACAATAATCACTAACTGACCATTAAGTGGGTGCTCACTTTACTTAGAATTTATATAGGAAATTATTCCTTATTTGAGTTGTTTATGTGAAATATTTAGTTTGTCAGTTTTTAATATGATGATTATTTAGATTATTCGAACTACTGTTCTCATCTTGGATGTTAACAATAGTTCGACTAATTCAAATAATAATGAAATGTTCAGTCTTTAAAAACTCATTTTTGATCTTAATATATTTTTTAATGAATTGGACTCGCAAAAGAGAAATTTACCAAATAAATACCTCAAGTATTGACAAATATAATCAAAACTTGATAAGAAAACAATTCGGCGGTCTAAGTAACGGACATTTTTATACGAGGAACGAAATAATCATTACACCGTTTTACGATGACCTTAATCTTTAGCAGTGGATTTTCTCTTTAAATAATTTCACGTTTAAATCGTGTTTTTCATATTTAAATTTTGATTCTTTTATATTTTCAAATATTTCATTCCTTAATGAATTGGACACACAAAACAAAAGTTGTATTCATCGACTAAAGAGATCCTAAAAAATCAAAATAAATTTTATGTTTTGAACACAAAAGAACAAAGAATTTAACTTGATTTTTATTCGCATTGAATTCCTGGAATGAAAGGTAAGTTTCTTCTGTTTCGTTTACAATTCCATTAAATAACTTTTAAAATGAACTTAAATATTAAATTACATTTATTTATTTATTTTGCAATCTAATAAAAATATTGGTTCTATATGTTTCATAGAAGACGTGAATAAAAGTATGAATTTGCGATTAAAAAATCTCCTAAAAATCTATTATTTTTTCAACGAAAGAGTAAAAAACAAAATCCCCGAATAAGAATTGTAAATGACCCCCCCCATTTTTATATGAAACCAAATATAAGAAATTTAAGAAAACCAACAACGATAATTTTGGTATTATTATACAAACACCGTGACAGCGTTAGGGTTAGAGTTAGGTTTAGGGTTAGGGTTAGGTTTAGGGTTAGGGGTTAGGGTTAGGGTTAATTCGCTGTCACGGTGTTTGTATAGTTTTACCGATATTTTTACGGTATCTTTCATTTAGTAAATTGTTTGGTAAAATTTCGAAATTACAAACAATGATCACTAACTGACCATAAAGTGGGTGCTCACTTTACATGGAATTTATATAAGAAATTAATAACCCATTCTAAAATCTTAAATATTTATTATTATTTTTTAATTCCTTCTTTGCAGATATATTTTAAAGCTTCGCAGATGTATTTTTAAGGCTGTTGAAAGTTGATTTAAATAGGAAAGTTATGCCACATTCTAAAACCTTTAATATTTATTATTATTTTTTAATTGTTTCTTTGCAGACTTCTTGAAACGTACAAAAAAATATAGAGTTTGAATTTTTATTGTGTAAACTATGCTGGGTTAGAATCTAAAGATTTAGCAAAATATTTTTGTTATTATTATTATTATTATTAGTATTATTATAGGTACCGCCAAAAATGGCCGAAAAATCAAGTTGTTGTTGATTTTCAAAACGAAATTACATTTATTAAAATCCATTATTTCTGAGTAACTTTTTTCCAGACAGATAAAACCCTGAATTTTTTCATAAGAAAACAGAATGATGTAAACCCTTTTCTACTATTTTTAATTAAATTTCCCCCAACGACTTATTTTTTCCATCTGCCGTAAATGACTGAGCTACAAGGACATGTTTGCTGCAAGGCTAAGAATAAACATGAACCAATAGCTACTAAGTCATGCATACATATTCGTAATGCCGGAGTTCGATCTTCACCTAGCAAATTTCATTTTTTTTTTTCATTTTCACACTTTAGTACTGATTTTCGCGTGATTAAACCCAAATATAAATTAACGCATAGGCTCAAATACCTTAAATATGAAGTTTCATGTCCGTGGACCAAAAACTGATAGAGGAGTATGGTAGGCAATTTTTTTAAACAATCATTGTGTTGGATGTTTTCCAAGAGATTAGTATCATAGGCTTATTTAATTTGTACTGTAATTAAATTGCCATTCAAATGTATTCCCGGCCTAGTACTCGTGTTGGGTGTTTTTCAAGAGTTTAGTATCATAGGTTTATTTAATTTGTAGTGTTATTTAATCCCCATCCACATTTATTTCCGGTCCAGTCATCGTGTTGGCTGTTTTGCAAGAGTTTAGTATCATAGGTTTATTTAATTTGTAGCGTTATTTAATTCCCATCCAACCCGGCCCAGTAATCGTATTGTGTTTTTAAAGAGTTTGGAATCATAGGTTTATTTAATTTGTACGTTTTTTTTAATTCCCATCCAAATTTATTCCCGGCCCAGTCATCGTGGTGGGTGTTTTTCAAGAGTTTAGTATCATAGGTTTATTTAATTTGTAGGTTTTTTTTAATTCCCATCTAATTTATTCCCGGCCCAGTCATCATTTTGGGTGTTTTTCAAGAGTTTACTATCATAGGTTTATTTAATTTGTACGTTTTTTTTAATTCCCATCCAAATTTATTCCCGGCCCAGTCATCGTGGTGGGTGTTTTTCAAGAGTTTAGAATCATAGGTTTATTTAATTTGTAGGTTTTTTTTAATTCCCATCTAATTTATTCCCGGCCCAGTCATCGTGTTGGATGTTTTGCAAGAGTTTACTATCATAGGTTTATTTAATTTGTAGGTTTTTTTTAATTCCCATCTAATTTATTCCCGGCCCAGTCATCATTTTGGGTGTTTTTCAAGAGTTTACTATCATAGGTTTATTTAATTTGTAGTGTAATTTAATTCCCATCCGAATGTATTCTTGGTCCAGTTAGCATATTTGGTGTTTTGCAAGAGTTTAGTATCATAGGTTTATTTAATTTGTAGTGTAATTTAATTCCCATCCAAATTGTTTCCCGGCCCAGTCATTATGTTGGGTGTTTTGCAAGAGTTTAGTTTCATGGGTTTATTTTATTTGTCGGTTTATTAAATTTCCAACCAAATTTATTCCCGGCCCAGTCATCGTGTTGGGTGTTTTGCAAGAGTTTAGTATAATAGGTTTATTTTATTTGTCGTGTTATTCCAATCCAAATTTATTCCCCGCCCAGGCACCGTGCTGGGTGTTTTAAAGAGTTTAGTATCATAGGTTTATGTAATTTGAAGTGTTATTTAATTCCCATCCAAATTAATTCTCGGCCCAGTCATCGTAAGGGGGTTTTGCAAGAGTTTAGTATCATAGGTTTATTAAATTTGTAGTGTTATTTAATTCCACTCCAAATTTATTTCCGGTCCAGTCATCGTTTTGGCTGTTTTGCAAGAGTTTAATATCATAGGTTTATTTAATTTGTAGTGTTATTTAATTCCCATTAATTTGTACGTTTTTTTTTAAATTCCCATCATAATTTATGCCCGGCCCAGTCATTGTGTTGGGTGTTTTTCAAGAGTGTAGTATCATAGGTTTATTTAATTTGTAGTGTAATTTAATTCCCATCCAAATTTATTCCTGGCCCAGTCATCGTGTTAGGTGTTTTGCAAGAGTTTAGTATCATAGGTTTATTTAATTTGTAGTGTTTTTTTAATTCCCATCCAAATTTATTCCCGGCCCAGTCATCGTGTTGGGTGTTTTGCAAGAGTTTAGTATCATAGGTGTATTTAATTTGTAGGGTTATTAAATTTGAGTTTAGTATGATAGGTTTATTTTATTTGTAATGTAATTTAATTCCCATCCAAATTTATTCCTGACCCAGTCATCGTGTTGGTTGTTTTGCAAGAGTTTAGTATCATAGGTTTATTTTATTTGTCGGGTTATTCCTATCCAAATTTATTCCCGGCCCAGTCACCGTGCTGGGTGTTTTTCAAGAGTTTAGTATCATAGGTTTATTTAATTTGTAGTGTTATTTAATTCCCATTTAAATCTATTTCCGGTTCAGTCACCGTGTTGGGTGTTTTTGAAGAGTTTAGAATCATAGGTTTATTTAATTTGTAGGTTTTTTTAATTCTTATCCAAATTTATTCCCGGACCAGTCATTGTATTGGGTGTTTTTCAAGAGTTTAGTATCATAGGTTTATTTAATTTGTAGTGTAATTTAATTCCCATCCAAATTTATTCCCGGCCCAGTCATCGTGTTGGGTGTTTTGCAAGAGTTTAGTATCATAGGTGTATTTAATTTGTAGGGTTATTGAATTCCAATCCAAATTGTTTCCCGACCCAGTCATCATGTTGGGTGTTTTGCAAGAGTTTAGTATCATAGGCTTATTAATATTGTAGATTTATTTAATTTCCATCCAAATTTATTCCCGGCCCAGTCATCGTGTTGGGTGTTTCGCAAGAGTTTAGTATCATAGGTTTGTTTAATTTGTAGTGTTTTTTAATTCCCATTCAAATTTATTCCCGGCCCAGTCACCGTGTTGGGTGTTTTTAAAGAGTTTAGAATCATAGGTTTATTTAATTTATAGGTTTTTTTTAAATTCCCATCCAAATTTATTCCTGGCCCAATCATCGTGTTGGGTGTTTTTAAAGAGTTTAGAATCATAGGTTTATTTATTTTGTAGGTTTTTTTAAATTCCCATCCAAATTTATTCCCGGCCCAGTCATCCTGTTGGGTGTTTTGCAAGAGTTCAGTATGATAGGTTTATTTGATTTGTAGTGTGATTTAATTCCCATCACAATTTATTCCTGACCCAGTCATCGTGTTGGGTATTTTTCAAGAGTTTAGTATCATAGGTGTATTTAATTTTAGTGTAATTTAATTCCCATCCAAATCGTTTCCCGGCCCAGTCATCGTGTTGGTTGTTTTGCAAGAGTTTAGTATCATAGGTTTATTTTATTTGTCGTGTTATTCCCATCACAATTTATTCCCGGCCCAGTCACCATGCTGGGTGTTTTTCAAGAGTTTAGTATCATAGGTGTATTTTATTTGTAGTGTTATTACATTCTCATACAAATTTATTTCCGGTTCAGTCATCGTGTTGGGTGTTTTGCAAGAGTTTAGTATAATAGGTGTATTTTATTTGTAGTTTAATTTAATTCACATTCAAATGTATTCCCGGCCCAGTCACCGTGTTGGGTGTTTTTAAAGAGTTAAGACTCATAGGTTTATTTATTTTGTATTTTTTTTTAATTCCCATCCAAATTTATTCCCAGCCCAGTCATCGTGTTGGTTGTTTTGCAAGAGTTCAGTATCATAGGTTTATTTAATTTGTAGGGTTATTGAATTCCAATCTAAATTGTTTCCCGACCCAGTACTCGTGTTGGGTGTTTTGCAAGAGTTTACTATCATTTGTGTATTTTCTTTGTAGGGTTATTGAATTCCAATCTAAATTTATTCCCGAGCCACTAATCGTGTTTGGTGTTTTGCAAGCGTTTAGTATCATAGATTCATGTAATTTGTAGATTTATATAATTTCCATCCAAATTTATTCCCGGCCCAGTCATCGTGTTGGGTGTTTGGCAAGAGTTTAGTATCATAGGTTTATTTAATTTGTAGTGTTATTTAGATCCCATTCAAATTTTTTCCCGCCAGTTACAGTGTTGGGGTTTTTAAAGAGTGTAGAATATTAGGTTTATTTAATTTGTAGCTTTTTTTAAATTCCCATCAAAATTAATTTCCGGACCAGTCATCGTGTTTGGTGTTTTACAAGAGTTCAGTATGATAAGTTTATTTAATTGGTAGTGTAATTTAATTTCCATCCAAATGTATTCCTGACCCAGTCATCGTGTTTGGTGTTTTGCAAAAGTTTAGTATCAAAGGTTTATTTAATTTGTAGTGTTATTTAATTCCCATCAAAATTGGTTCCCGGACCAGTCATTATGTTGGGTGTTTTGCAAGAGTTTTTAATCATATTTTTATTTAATTTTTCAGTTTGTTTAAGTTCCGACTAAATATATTCCCGGCTCAGTAATCATGTAGGGTGTTTTGCAAGAGTTTAGTATCATAGGTTTATTTAATTTGTTGTGTTATTCCCATCCGAATTTATTCCCGGCCCAGTCACCATGCTGGGTGTTTTTCAAGACGTTAGTGTTATAGGTTTATTAAATTTGTAGTGTTATTTTATTCCCATTAAAATTTATTCCCGGCCCAGTCATCGTGTTGGGTGTTTTGCAGATGTTTAGTATCATAGGTTTATTTTATTGGCAGGGTTATTGTATTCCAATCCGAATTGTTTCCCGACCCAGTCATCGTGTTGGGTGTTTTGAAAGAGTTTAGTATCATAGGCTTATCTAATTTGTAGATTTATTTAATTTCCATCCAAAGTTTTTCCCGGCCCAGTGATCGTGGAGGGTGTTTTGCAAGAGTGTAGTTTCATAGGTTTATTTTATTTATAGTGTTATTTAATCCAAATTTATTCCCGACCTAGTCATGGTGTTGGGTTTTTTGCAAGCATTTAGTATCATAGGTTTATGTAATTTGTTGATTTATTTAATTTTCATCAAAATTTATTCCCTGCCCAGTCATTGTGTTGGGTGTTCTGCAAGAGTTTAGTATCATAGGTTTATTTGATTTGTAGTGTTTTTTATTCCCATTCAAATTTATTCCCTGCCCAGTCACCGTGTTGGGTGTTGTTAAAGAGTTTAGAATCATAGGTTTATTTTATTTGTAGCTTGTTTTTAATTCCCATCCAAATTAACCCTGGCCCAGTCATCGTGTTGGGTGTTTTGCAATAGTTCAGTATGATACCTTTATTTAATTTGTAGTGTAATTTAATTTCGATCCAAATGTATTCCTGACCCAGCCATCGTTTTTGGTGTTTTGCAAGAGTTTAGTATCATAGGTTTATTTAATTTGTAGTGTTATTTAATTCCCATCCAAATTGGTTCCCGGCCCAGTAATTCTGCTGGGTGTTTTGGAAGAGTTTAGTATCATAGATTTATTTAATTTTAGTTTTATTAAGTTCCCTTCCAAATTTATTCACGGCCCAGTCAGCATGTTTGGTGTTTTGCAAGAGTTTAGTATTATAGGTTTATTTAATTTGTAGTGTTATTTACTTCCCATCCGAATTTATTCCCGGCGTAGTCAGCATGTTTGTTGTTTAGTAAGAGTTTAGTATCATAGGTTTATTAAATTTGTAGTGTTATTTAATTCCACTCCAAATTGTTTCCCGTCCCAGTCATTATGTCGGGTGTTTTGCAAGAGTTTAGTATCATAGGTTTATTTAATTTGTCGGTTTGTTTAATTTCCGACTAAATTTATTCCCGGCTCAGTAATCATGTTGGGTGTTTTGCAAGAGGTTAGTATCATTGGTTTATTTAATTTGTAGTGTTATTCCCATCCAAATTTGTTCCCGACCCAGTCACATGCTGGGTGTTTGTAAAGAGGTTAGCATCATAGGTTTATTTAATTTGTAGTGTTATTTAATTCCCATTCAAATTTGGTCACGGCCCAGTCATCGTAAGGGGTTTTGCAAGAGTTTAGTATCATAGGTTTGTTTTATTTGTAGTGTTATTTAATTCAACTCCAAATTGTTTCCCGGACCAGTCAGCGTGTTGTGTGTTTTGCAAGAGTTTAGTATCATAGGTTTATTGAATGTTTAGTGCGATGTAATTCCCATCCGAATGTATTTCCGACCAGTCATCGGGTTGGGTATTTTGCAAGAGTTTAGTATCATAGATTTATTTTATTTGTAGTGTAATGTAATTCCCATTCAAATTTATTCCCGGCCCAGTCACCGTGTTGGGTGTTTTTAAAGAGTGTAGAATATTAGGTTTATTTTATTTGTAGCTTGTTTTTAATTCCCATCCAAATTAATTCCTGGCCTCGTCATCGTTTTGGGTGTTTTGCAATAGTTCAGTATGATAGGTTCATTTAATTTGTAGTCTAATTTAATTTCCATCCAAATTTATTCCTGACCCAGTCATCGTGTTTGGTGTTTTGCAAGCATTTATTATCATAGGTGTTTTTAATTTGTAGTGTTATTTAATTCCCATCCAAATTAGTTCCTGGCTCAGTCATCATGTTGGGTGTTTTGCAAGAGTTTAGTATCATAGTTTTATTTAATTTGTATTGTAATGTAATTCCCATCCAAATTGGTTCCCGGCCCAGTCATTTTTTTTTTTTTCAGTGTTTTGCAAGATTTTAGTATCATAGATTTATTTAATTTTAGTGTTATTTAGTTCCCATCCAAATTTATTCCCGGCCCAGTCAGCATGTTTGGTGTTTTGCATGAGTTTAGTATCATAGGTTTATTTCATTTGTAGTGTTATTCCCATCCAAACTTGTTACCGACCCAGTGACCATGCTTGGTGTTTTTAAAGAGGTGAGTATCATAGGTTTATTTCATTTGTAGTGTTATTTAATTCCCATTCAAATTTATTCACGGCCCAGTCAGCGTGTTGGGTGTTTTGCAATAGTTCAGTATGATAGGTTCATTTAATTTGCAGTGTAATTTAATTTCCATCCAAATTGATTCCCGGCCCAGTCATCGTGTTGTGTGTTTTGCAAGAGTGTAGTATCATAGGTGTGTTTAATTTGGTGTGTTATGTAATTCCCTCCAAATTTATTCCTGGTCCAGTCATCATGTTGGGTGTTTTGCAAGAGTTTAGTATCATAGGTTTATTTAATTTGTAGTGTTATTTAATTCCCATCCAAATTAATTCCCGGCCCAGTCATCGTATTAGGTTTTTTTTAAAGAGTTTAGAATCATAGGTTTATGTAATTGTAAGTTTTTTTTTTTAATTCCCATCCAAATTTATTCCCAGCCCAGTCATTGTGTTGGTTGTTTTGCAAGAGGTTAGTATCATAGGTTTATTTTATTTGTAATGTTATTTAATTTCCATCCAAATTTATTCCCGGCCCAGTCATTGTGTTTGGTGTTTTGCAAGAGTTTAGTATCATCGGTTTATTTAATTTTTAGTGTTATTTTATTCCCATCCAAATTTATTCCCGGCCCAGTCATCATGTTTGGTGTGTAGCAAGAGTTTAGTCTCATAGGTTTATTACATTTGTAGCGTTATTTAATTTTCTTCCAAATTTATTCCCAGTCAGTCATTGTGTTGGTTGTTTTGCAAGAGTTTAGTATCGTAGGTTTATGTAATTTGTAGTGTTATTTAATTCCCATCCAAATTTATTTATGACCCAGTCATTGTGTTGGGTGTTTTGCAAGAGTGTAGTATCATAGGTTTTTTTTATTTGTAGTGTCATGTAATTCCCATCCAAATTTATTCCTGGTCCAATCATCCTGTTGGGTGTTTTGCAAGAGTTAAGTATCATAGTTTTTTTTTTAATTTGTAGTGTTATTTAATTCCCATTCAAATTTATTCCCGACCCAGTCATCGTGTTTGTTGTTTTTAAGGAGTTTAGAATCATAGGTGTATTTAATTTGTAGTTTTTTTTTTAATTCCCATCCAAATTTAT
This sequence comes from Euprymna scolopes, assembly GCF_053919585.1. Lineage (NCBI taxonomy): Eukaryota > Metazoa > Mollusca > Cephalopoda > Sepiida > Sepiolidae > Euprymna > Euprymna scolopes. The sequence continues at coordinate 192,476,038 of NC_136527.1, forward strand.
TCCGTGCCCAGTCATCGTGTTGGGTGTTTTGCAAGAGTTTACTATCATAGGTTTATTTAATTTGTAATATTTTTTAATTCCCATCAAAAATAATTCCCGGCCCAGTCATCGTATTGGGTGTTTTGCATGAGTTTAATATCATAGGTTTATTTTTTTGTAGTGCTATATAATTCCCATTCAACTTATTTCCCCAGCCCAGTCATCGTGTTGGGTTTTTGCAAGAGTTAAGCATCTTGGCTTTATTTTATTTGTAGGGTTTGGTTTTGTCCTTCCAAATTTACTCATGACGCAGTCATCGTGTTGGTTGTTTTGCAAGAGTTTAGCATCTTAGGTGTATTTAATTTGTAGTGTTATTTAATTCCCATCCGAATGTATTTCCGGCCCAGTCATCGTGTTGGGTTTTTGGCAAGAGTTTAGTATGATAGGTTTGTTTAATTTGTAATTTTATTTAATTTCCTTCCAAATTTATTCCTGACACAGTCATCGTGTTGGGTGTTTTGCAAGAGTTAAACATCTTTTGTTTATTTAATTTGAAGTGTTATTTCATTCCCATCCAAATTTACTCATGACGCAGTCATTGTGTTGGCTGTTTTGCAAGAGTTAAGCATCCTGGGTGTAATTAATTTGTAGTGTTATTTAATTCCCATCCAAATTTATTCCCGGCCCAGTCATTGTGCTGTGTGTTTTGCAAGAGTTTAGTATCATAAGTTTATTTAATTTGTAATGTTATTTAATTCCCATCCAAATTTATTCCTAGCCCAGTCATCGTGTTGGGTGTTTTTCAAGAGTTTAGTATCATAGGTGTATTTTATTTGTAGTGTTATTTAATTTCCTTCCAAATTCATTCCCAACGCAGTCATCATGTTGGGTGTTTTGCAAGAGTTTAGTATCATAGGTTTATTTTATTTGTAGTGTTATTTAATTTTCTTCCAAATGTATTCCCGACCCAGTCATTGTGGTGTGTGTGTTGCAAGAGCTTTGTATCATCGGGTGTTTTTATTTGTAGTGTTATTTAATTCCCATCGAAATGTATTCCCGGTCCAGTCATCGTGTTGGGTGTTTTGCAAGAGTGTAGTATCATAGGTTTATTACTTTCAAACTGAGTATATATGTTTTATATAATGTTTACATCCATTTATATAATTGTATAATTTTATATGCAACTTAGTAAACGTTTTAATTATTTATATAATATTATAATTTTGTATGCAAATGATTAAATGTTTTTATCCATTTATATAATGATTAAACTTTTTAATTCATTTTTATAATTGTATAATTTTATATGTAAATGATTGGATTTTTTAATTCATTCATATAATTGTATAATTATGTATGCAAATGATTAAAAGTTTAATCATTTATATAATCGTACAATTGTATATGCAAATGAGTAAATGTTTTAATTCGTTTATATAATTGTCTGATTTTATATGTAAATTATTATTTTTTTAAGTCATTTATATAATTGGATAATTTCATATGTAAAGGATTATTTGTTTAATTTATTCATATAATTGCATAATTTTATATGCAAATGATTAAAGTTTTAATCATTTATATAATTGTACAGTTTTATATGCAAATGATTAAATGTTTTAATTCATTTATATAATTGTTCAATTTTGTATGTAAATGATTAAAGTGTTTAATTATTTCATATACTTGTATAATTTTATATGTAAATGATTTATTTTTTTAATTCATTTGTATAATTATATAATTTTATATGTAAATTATTATTTTTTAATTCATTTATATAATTGTATAATTTTATATGCCAATTATGTCATGTTTTAATTCATTTATATTATTGTATGCTTTTATATGCAAATGATTAAATGGTTTAATTCATTTATATAATTGTATAATTTTAAATAGCAAATGATTAAATGTTTCAATTCATTTATATTATTGTATAATTTTATATGTAAATGATTAATTTTTTTAATCCATTTATATAATTGTATTACTTTATATGTAAATGATTACATGTTTTAATTCATTTATATCATTGTATGATTTTATATGCAAATGATTAAATGGTTTAATTCATTTATATAATTGTATAATTTTATATGAAAATGATTAACGGTTTTAATTTATTTATATAATTGTATAATTTTATATTCATATGATTAAAGGTTTTAATTCATTCATATAATTGTAAGCTCAGCTCGACGTATGACCTTAAACCACTTTATTTTATTATATTATTGACACTTTATTTTAATATAATTACTGACACAGCATTTACTTTCAACCAAATGCTGAAGTTGAAGCAAATATTATCCTTCCTTTTTTAAATTTAAATGGATTGTCCTGCTTTATCCGGATCTCTAAATACATGAAAGCCCGTTCCACAAAATCAGCATCACATTTGAATTTAAACTGATAAACAACGTTACCGCAGTTGACATAAAGCACAATGACTTTGCGCAAAAGACGGGTAGGTCTAATAGTATACACCAAACCTAAGGAAACAAATTATAATTATACTAACAATGTTTTTTTCAATTATATACTTTTAATAAAAATTAATTTGAAATAAAAATACATTTTAAAGCATAATAATTTTTATGATTTGAAATCTTCATTTTTTAATAAGATCTTCTGGATAAGCATTTTAATGAATATTTTCCTCGTCCTATCTCTTTTCAGAGTAAAGTCTGCTAGGTCAATAACTCCTGAGAGCTCTATGAATCAAAGTATGAATTAAATCAGGCTTTCGTTATTTGGGTAGAAAACGTTCACAAAAGTTTGTTTCATGTGAATGATAGCGACAGTCAAAGGAATGATCAAATCTCAGTTTGAAATTCTCATTCAAAGTAAAACGTATTAACATGTCATAACGAATACCATGTAAACGGAGACAATTTTATTCAAATAATTAAAACGTAAAAGAATGAATCAATTAAGAGTCTGGATGTTAATGAAATATTTTACAATTTAAGATAAAACAAACTGAATGCAAATACTAAAAAAATTGAATTTCATTTTTTATTTGCAGATATTCATGGTTGAACAATTTTGCTGAATTTGAACTGATCATTAGTTTTATAAACATTAACTCATCAACAGATGTATTTGAACTGATTATTATTTTTATAAGCATTTACTGGTGAAAAGATGTATTTGAACTGATTATTATATTTATAAGCATTTACTGGTGAAAAGATGTATTTGAACTGATTATTATATTTATAAACATTTACTGATGAAAAGATGTATTTGAACTGATCATTATTATTCTAAATATTTACTGGTGAAAAGATGTATTTGAACTGATCATTATTTTTGTAAGCATTTACTGGTAAAAAGATATATTTGAACTGATCATTATTTTTATAAGCATTTACTGGTGAAAGAATGTATTTGAACTTATCATTATTTTCTAAACGTTTACTGACGAAAAGATGTATTTGAACTGGTTATTATTTTTCTAAACATTTACTGGTGAAAATATGTATTTGAACTGATTATTATTTTTGTAAACATTTACTGGTGAAAAGATGTATTGGAACTGATTATTCTTTCTAAATATTTACTGGTGAAAAGATGTATTGGAACTGATTATTCTTTCTAAATATTTACTGGTGAAAAGATGTATTTGAACTGATAATTATTTTTCTAAACATTTACTGGTGAAAAGATATATTTGAACTGATTATTATTTTTCTAAACATTTACTGCTGAAAAGATGTATTTGAACTGATTATTCTTTCTAAACATTTACTGGTGAACAGATGTATTTGAACTGATCATTATTTTTATAAACATTTACTGGTGAAAAGATGTATTCTTGTGAAATATGTGAATATTCTTGTTCTGATGAATCAGATTTAATAACACATACGAGAACTCACAGTGCAGAAAATTTATATTCTTGTGAAATATGTGAATATAATTGTTCTGATGAATCAGATTTAATAGCACATACTAGAACTCACAGTGCAGAAAATTTATATTCTTGCGAAATATGTGAATATAATTGTTCAAATAAGACAAATTTAGTAATACATATAATAACTCACAGTGCAGAAGATGCATATTCACGTGAAATACGTGAATATAATTGTTCTGATGAATCAAATTTAGTGACACATATGAACACTCGCACAGAGAAAAAGACATATTTATGTGAAGTGTGTGATTATTCTAGTTCTGGAAAATCAGATTTAAAGTCACATATGAAAATTCACACTGGCGAGAAAACATATTCTTGTGAAGTGTGTGGAGATTTTTTCTCCAGGAAATCAGATTTAATGGAGCATACTAAAACTCACCATGGCGAAAAACCATATACTTGTAATATGTGTGAATATTCCTCTTCGTATAAATCACAGTTAGTTAGGCATATGAGAACTCACACTAAAGAAAAGCCATATTCTTGTAGAATGTGTGCATATTCTTTTTCTGAAAAATCAAATTTAGTGAGACATATGAGAAATCACAGCGGTGAAAAGCCATATTCTTGTAAAATATGTGATTATTCTTGTTCTAATAAATCAAATTTAATGACACATATGAGAACTCACAGTGGTGAAAGGCCATATTCTTGTAAAATATGTGATTATTCTTGTTCTCAAAAGACAAGTTTAGTGCAACATATGAGAACTCACACTGGTGAAAAGCCATATTCTTGTAAAATATGTGATTATTCTTTTACTCAAAAGTCAAATTTAGTGACACATATGAGAACTCACACTGGAGCCCCTTGATCTCTTCAAACTTAAAAAAGTAAAATAAAATAAAGAAGTGAAAAGCCATATTCTTTTAAAATATGTGATTATTCTTGTTCTAAAAAATCAAATTTAATGAAACATATGAGATCTCACAGTGGGGAAAAGAAATAGTCTTGTATATCGTGAATATTCTATTTCTAAAAACTCAACTTTAGTGAGACATATGAGGACTTGCACTTCTACAAGTCGATCAAATCAAAAATAATTTTACGACATAAAGAATAATGAAAACTTTTCCCAAAATAATTGAAATAAGATCCAAAGCAGAGTTCATGCACTCTACAATAAAACAACTAATAGTAACACCATGGATAACTAGATAAATAAATAAAAAAAACTTTTTTTTCACAAATTGATTCAGCATTAAATTTAATGAAATAATTACACAAAAAATAACTAATTTAAACACAACTCTTTGTTATCTAAGGAGAGTTTTTCAGAAAAAAACATTAATTTTACATATTCAAAACCATATAAGTTTAACATGTCCAAAAATGTATTAGTTTAACATATCCAAAGCATATTAGTTTAACTTACCCAAAAAATATAAGTCTAACATATTAAAACATGTTAGCTTAACATATTCAGCAGATATTAGTTTAACGTATCGAAAAACATATTAGTTTAACATATCCTAAAACATATTAGTTTAACATATAAAAATATATTAGTTTAACATATCAAAAACACATATTAGTTTAACATATAAAACACATATTAGTTTTACATATCCTAAAAACATATTAGTTTAACATATTCAAAAACATATTGGTTTAACATATTCAAAAACATTTTTTTAAAATATATTAAACTAATATGTTTTTGGAATATGTTCAACTAATATGTTTTTGGAATATGTTAAACTAATATACTTTTGGAATATGTTCAACTAATGTTTTTGGAATATGTTAAAATAAGATGCTTTTGGAATATGATAAACGAATATGTTTTTGGAATATGATAAACGAATATGTTTTTGGAATATGATAAACTAATATGTTTTTGGATATGATAAACTAATATGTTTTTGGATATGATAAACTATTATGTTTTTGGATATGTTAAACTAATATGTTTTTATGATATGTAAAACTAATATTTTTTAGGATATGTAAAGCTAATATGTTTTTGGATATGTTATCTGCTGAATATGTTAAGCTAATATGTTTTTGGAATATGTTAAACTAATATGTTTTTGGAATATGTTAAACTAATATGTTTTTGGAATATGTTAAACTAATGCTTTGGAATATGATAACCTAATATTATTTTTGGATACGTTAAAGTAATATGTTCTTAAATATACAAAAACATATTAGTTTAAGATATTCCAAAATCATGCTGAAAAGAAGTTCATTGCAATGATGTTCGAGGAACACATAAAACATCCATTTCCGAAATTTGTTAAAATATATAAAAACCAATAATCTTTTTAAGTTATAGATATTTTAAGAAAAATAAACTCTCTTAATAAAGGATAATCTTAAAATACTTTCATACAAGAATACACTTCATCCGTACATACAAATCATCAATAGGATTATGCAAAAAACTGGACGCATATGACAAGCAACACCAATAACTTCAAGATGCAATAAATTGGACTCATATGACAAGCAACACCAATAACTTTCAGATGCAAAAACTGGACGCATATGACAAGCAACACCAATAATTTTAAGATGCAAAAACTGGACGCATATGACAGGCAACACTAATAACTTCAAGATGCAAAAGAACTGGACGCATATGACAAGCAACACCAATAACTTCAAGATGCAAAAAAACTGGACGCATATGACAAGCAACACCAATAACTTCAAGATTCAAAGACTGGACGCATATGACAAGCAACACCAATAACTTCAAGATGAAATAAATTGGACTCATATGAAAAGCAACACCAATAATTTCAAGATACAAAAAACTGGACGCATATGACAAGCAACACCAATAACTCCAAGATGCAATAAACTGGACGCGTATGACAAGCAACACCAATAATTTCAGGATGCAAAAAACTGGACGTATATGACAAGCAACACCAATAATTTCAAGATGCAAAAAATCAATTTCTTTTTTATATTTTTCATTCCGATTTTTAATTAGATTTTCAACTGTTTCTTTTCTTTAATTAAATAACAGATTAGAAATAAAATTATTTCTTTAAATATATTTGTGTTCTTTTATTCATTGAAGATTGAAAGTCACAGATAAATAAACATTACATTTGAAAATTCAATATAGAAATGATTATTAAAATTTCTCAGTTGTATCTTTGTGAAACATGAACAAGTTTATGACACGTGTAAAATGTGCAGATGTAAACTTTCTAAACCCGTAAACTGTATTTCGTTATTTTTATCAGATTAGGATTTTACCATTCTATGTCCAGTATCAAAAGTTGTAATTCGATGCAAGTCAATCATTGTAAGCTTTCATTTCCGTACGGCAGATGTAAACTTTGTATCTTAGAGTAAACAAAAAATCTTGGCTAAAATGATTTTCTTTTTGTTTTATTCGACTTTTATTTTGTTTTATACGATTGTATATGGACAATTTGAAAATGCAAGTCAATCATTGGATGCTTTCATTTCCGTACGGCAGAGGTCTTTGTATCTTAGAGTTTTTTTCACTTTCACGGTAAAGTCTAGAGTCCTCTGTTCAGGTCAGGGATTATGTAGTTCACACAGTGGCGTATCAAGGGCGGACCGAGGATCGGTCCGCCCCGGACGAGACGTTCAAGGGGGCAGCATTTTGAGAGATAAAACGAAAAAAAAAATGAAAGCTAAGAAAAAAATCTGAAATTTTATGCCGAAAAGGTTGTAAAACATCGGGACTTGTAGAGATATCGACATCAGAAAAATGTGTCCCTATTTTATAAGCGGTACACGTCAGGGGCGGCATTTTTTGAAGTTAAAATATACAATAGAAAAAATAAATAAAAGCTAACAAAAAATCGGATTTCTTTTACCGAAAAGGTTGTAAAAACTCGGAACTTTTGGAGGTATCGAAAGCAGAAAAATGTGTCCCTATTTTATGAGCAGCCCATGTCAGGGGGCGCCGGATTTTGAGGGGGGTAAAAATAGAAAAAATAAAAGCTAACAAAATATCTGAAATTTTATACCGAAAAGTTTTTTAAAAAATCGTAACTTTCGGACGTATTGGAATCAGAAACATGTTTCACTATTTTACGAACGGCACATACCAGGTGGCGGCAGTTTGTATGGATAAAATAGAAAATTTTAAAAAAATACAAATAAATAAAAGCTAACAAAAAAATTGAAATTTTATACCGAAAAGGTTGTAAAAGAATCGGAACTTTTTGAGGTATCGGAATCGAAAAAATGTCTCTAATTTTCAATTCAAAAACCGATTGTTTGACATTTATAATTTAATTCTTCTTTTTTTTTACATGGTAGTCACCACTTATCAAGGCCCGGAAGCCACTTGGTGATTAAGGTTATTGTGCATACATTAATCAATAGGATAATATCGTATTAATCGTTAGTAATGGAGATTTGATCAAATGTCTTACTTAAAGGGTCGGTTTATCAGGAATTTATTTATATTGGACTTGAAGACATCCAAGTGGTAGCTAGGTAGGAAACAGGCAAACGAAAGAGAGTTCCACAGGCGTGGACTTCTAAGAAAGAAGCTTTGTTCATGAAATCTGCGTTTTTATTTAGGCAGAGATAAAGAGTGGGGAAATTTATTGACAGTGGTTTAAGGTGGACGGATGTTTTTCGTGAAAGATTGGCGAGGAGGACCAGAGATTGGAGCTAATGCGAGCACCTGCCACGGAAGTAATGATAAAACAAAGACCGGCTCGCAACGTCTCTTCTATGCGAGAGAGGTTGCAGGGAAGAGAAAGGGGCACCCCACTAGGCTACGAAGTCTATTTTGTACTCTATCAAGGCAGCATGTTTTTAGCAGCTCCTACCCAGATGTGGCAGCAGATCTCCATCCTTGGACGTATTTGGCTTTTATATAGATAGAGAATTGCATCAGCAGTGAGATATCTACGCGAGCGGTAAAAGGATCCCACATTTTCCCAGCGAACTTGACAACAGACGATGTACGTGTTCCATTTCAGATCAGGAGTAAGGGTCAATCCCAGAAGCTTGTCAGAACATAAAGCCTTCTCAAGACGAGAGCCATCCATTTCAATTGATGTCAGATGGGGCAGGGTGTTGATGATGTAAAGATAGGAGCTTGGTTTGTGATGCATTAAAAGTAACCAGCCATATATTCCCCAATTGTACCACGCGCTCAAGATCAGAGGAGAGAGAATCAGAGAGAACTTTGTCATTTACGGCCTTTGATGTGATGCCATAGATGGTCGTGTCCTCAGCATAGATGTCAACGAATGATTTAAGTATGTGTTTAGGGAGATCATTAATGTAGATCAGGAAAAGAGTTGGGCCTAGGATGAACGCCAGAAGGACTTCAGCATTAATACTGTGGGCTTCTGAAAGCAGTTGATCTATATGTACTTAGGCCATCTTATCACTCATGAGGAATACACCCCTCCAAAATACAGGCTATCATAGACATGCCTCTTCCCGAAAATAAAAAAAAGACATAATGATTTTTGGGACGAACAAATTACCTATATAAATTCATAGCGGAATATTCGGAGATAATTACACCATTAAGAAAACTCCTACACAACGATGCACTCTGGTCATTTGAAAAATCTCAAATAGAGGCTGTAGAGAAGTTAAAATATATAATAACAATTTTTTTAATTCTATGATCCTTCTAAAGAAATAAAAGTTACCACTGATGCTGGCAATGAAGTGCACGCACTTCTACAAAAAAAAACATAATGAAACATGGCTACCTGTATCATACGCATCACGATCGACAACTCCTGCTGAACAAAACTATTTTCCTATTGAATTGGAAATACTTAGTATAGTGTTTGCCTGTAACAAATTTCACCAATTCATCTATGGAATAAAATTTTATATTGAAAACGATCATAAACCATTAAGGCAGATTAAAAAAAAATCAATCACGAAAAACTCTCCGAGAATACAAAGATTTCTCATGGCACTCCAAAAATATGGATTTAAAGTGTTATATATCCCAGGTCGAGAATCCGTAATTTCTGATGCATTAACGCGTGCATATATATCGGACAGCACATAAGAGATACCTGATATGTTTATGGACAAATATATCCATACGATTCTAAAATAATACGACCAAAAACTTGACGTCGATCGAGATGCGTATAAAATATGCAACGTCAAGTCGGCCAGAAAATAAAGACGTACCACTCAAAATAGCGCCGTATATGCCAGTTCGGGATGAGATATCAGTCGGCGAAGGACCAGTACTAAAAGGTACACGGATAATGCTCCCCACCTCTTTAAGAAAATAAGCTCTACAAAAGATCCATACGGGACACTTAGAAATAGAGAAATGCATTGCACGAGCAAAGGAAGTCATATATTGGATCAACATAAATCATCAGATAACAGAAATGATAGGCACACATGCACACACTGTTTAAATAATGAAACCAACAACCGTTAGAATCTCTAATGCATAAAATGAAATACCAGTAACACCATGAAATACCAGTAACACCATGAAATACCAGTAACACCAAGAAATACCAGTAACACCATGAAATACCAGTAACACAATGAAATACCAGTAACACCATGAAATACCAGTAACACCATGAAATACCAGTAACATCATGAAATACCAGAAACACCAAGAAATACCAGTAACACCATGAAATACCAGTAACACAATGAAATACAAGTAACACCAAGAAATACCAGTAACACCATGAAATACCAGTAACACCAAGAAATGCCAGTAACACCATGAAATACCAGTAACTCCATGAAATACCAGTAACACCATTAAATACCAGTAACACCATGAAATACCAGAAACACCAAGAAATACCAATAACACAATGAAATACCAGTAACACCATGAAATACCAGTAACACCAAGAAATACCAGTAACACCATGAAATACCAGTAACACCATGAAATACCAGTAACACCATGAAATACCAGTAACATCATGAAATACCAGAAACACCAAGAAATACCAGTAAGACCATGAAATACCAGTAACACAATGAAATACCAGTAACACCAAGAAATACCAGTAACACCATGAAATACCAGTAACACCAAGAAATGCCAGTAACACCATGAAATACCAGTAACTCCATGAAATACCAGTAACACCATGAAATACCAGTAACACCATGAAATACCAGAAACACCAAGAAATACCAATAACACAATGAAATACCAGTAACACCATGAAATACCAGTAACACCATGAAATACCAGTAACACCAAAAAATACCAGTAACACCATGAAATACCAGTAACTCCATGAAATACCAGTAACACCATGAAATACCAGTAACACCAAGAAATACCAGAAACACCATGAAATACCAGTAACTCCATGAAATACCAGTAACACCATGAAATACCAGTAACACCATGAAATACCAGAAACACCAAGAAATACCAGTAACACCATGAAATACCAGTAACACCAAGAAATACCAGTAACACCATGAAATACCAGTAACTCCATGAAATACCAGTAACACCATGAAATACCAGTAACACCAAAAAATACCAGTAACACTATGAAATACCAGTAACACCATGAAATACTAGTAACACCAAGAAATGCCAGTAACACCATGGAATGCCAGTAACTCCATGAAATACCAGTAACACCATGAAATACCAGTAACACCATGAAATACCAGAAACACCAAGAAATACCAGTAACACCATGAAATACCAGTAACACCAAGAAATACCATTAACACCATGAAATACCAGTAAGACCATGAAATACCAGTAACACCATGAAATACCAGTAACACCATGAAATACCTGTAACACCATGAAATACCATTAACACCATGAAATACCAGTAACACCATGAAATACCAGTAACACCATGAAATACCAGCGACAGACCTTTTCTATTTATACAATAAAGCATATGTAGTAATAATAGACTACACAACGAGATACTTTGATATCTACAAACTTGATGACTGTAAATCACGCACAGTGATTAAGAAAAAAAAAACACTTTCGCAAAATTTCGTTTTCCACAAATTTTGATCAGCAACAATGGACCTGAGTTCGAATCATCAGAATTTAAAATAATTGTTTGCTAAAGATTGGGATTTCAAACACATCACGACAAGTCCGAACTATTCATAATCCAATGGACTAGTATAAAGAAATAGACAAACTATAAAAAGGACACTAATAAAGTCATATGAAAGCAACCGAGACCCATATCTAGCAATGTTAGCACTTGTTCGAACATGTTTTCCCTTACATATACGCACGCACGTACGCACACACACACACTCACGCATATACAGAGCCTCATACACACACTCACATTCATGCGTATACACACACCCGAGCTGTCACCTCTTCCTTTTAAGTGAAAACCAGACATGCGCACGCAGAACACTAACTCCAGTATAAAAGTCAACAAAACCTGTTAACTTCCCTTTTTTCGTCTGGACAAGCGTTCGAGCTGCTTAGTCGACGAACCGACCACACGTCACTTTCCCTGCTACTGTAATGTGGGGCAAGTGTAAGTACACTTAATACGCTTTCTCTCTCCATGAATTGGATTGACTTACTCACTCTATCTCCCCGTCGCATTTGGCCCATCGACACAGACATGTGCGCGACGTTCTACTGAGCTTAACACTTTCTTTCTACAGACGGCTTGCCACTTCGCGTTTATCTATTGCATTCCCTTTCCTTCCACGCGCATAGTCGTCAACGGCTGAATGAACACGTGTACACCGAAGACTTTCATTACTCAACAGAAAATAAACGACATGTTTATTTTATTCCAGCATTTGAGTTCTTTGTTTTCTTCATTCAATTCGTTTCATTATTTTTTCTTGTAGCGAGTTAGGGTATTTTATATCCTGGTCCGCAACACACTACGGACATCCCCATTAAAAGAAAAATCGCCGTCGCCAGCCCAAAAACTGATGAAAAGAACGCTTAGGACAAACCTTCCTAACATCATGCATAATAAAGCAACAAAAGGCATGAAACAGATAAAAAAAAGTCTAAAGAACTACCAACACTAAGCAAAGATGACACTGTTCGTATTCGCTCCCAAGGAAAATCGAACCTGAAAGGTTAAATTGTTAAGAAAACTAAAAGAGCCGTATTTTGCAAAAATAGAACAAGAAAAATATTTAAGACATAAGGGGCGTCCCCTCTTTAAAACAAATGAAACTCCAACACGGAAAGTTACACACAACTATGAAATCATATTTTATCAAGAAAATAATCCAAGACAAGCCGTACCACAAACGGGCATGGAAAAGAGAACAAGAAAAAACTTCATAACGAGCAGAAGAACAATTAGGCTTCCAGTCAGATACAACACTAATTAAATACATATAAAATAAAAATAAAAACTTTTTTATTTTTAGTTAAAAACTAATGTTATATACATCAAGTAACACGAGTTATCTCCCCTTGATTGGGACTACTCCCACCATCAATATTGCCTGCAACCTCCCACCACACAATCACGTGGTATATCGTAGTAGCAAAAACTCCATGTTCTCACTAACCCTTTACTAATACAGTCCACAAAATACAACAGATATGAGCATAAAAGCCAGAAACATATACTGCGGTTTTATTGCTGTTCGTTGAGTGCTGATTGCATTTTTAAACAGGAATGCTAATTTGCAAGTTAAGTTTGAAATAATATGGGAAGATCAGCATAAGTTTAACTGAATCGGTTTTTATAACAATAAGTTTTGATACCAATAATTTGAAAGTTTCATAATGTAATTATATGTACGGGCAAAATCAAGGCCGTTGCTCAAAATGTCATGCTGTGTTGTACATGGATATGTAAGAATAATAATAGAACACGTGTGTTTGGTTGGTAAGAAGGGCACTGAATAATGGCGGCCCGATTTATTGATTAATTGCTATGTGCATGCGTGAGTGCATACAGATGTTAGATCACGAAACCGGAACAAAATAGTCTATATAAAAGTTACTGAAGCGAAAGAGCAGCGCTATCATTACATCTCCCTTTCTCTGAAAACAAAGATGACTTAGGTATGTAAAACAAAAAGAAAATGAAAAAGCTGGTTCAGGGGAGACTGCCTGAACAGCTACAGCGAAGCAGGGGATTATTCTGCCGCATGAGATGCTTGCTGGGAGGTTATGAGTGTTTGCGCACCATAAGTTCATTTTTGATGGTGGTCGTACCACCCTACCACTACGGGTACGTTTTTGAGTGCCATTTGGTATGTTTGGGGATGCACACACAAGTGGATCCACAGACGCCACACATTTTTGTGGAGCTGTGTTGGGGAGGTCTTGCGACATTTGTGGGGTAGGCGTCACTGGAATATTTCTTATGTGTTGTCGGTTTCTTCGCAGCACATGCCCATTAACATTCTCCAGGAGATAGGAGCGGTGACCATCTACCTGGGATACTACAGTCGCTGGGTCCCAGCTTCCCGACAAAAGATTCTGTACCCTTACTCGTTGACAATGGTATAGGGTTCATAGATCTTCCTTAAGTGCATGTCGGTCAAAATACCTCTTTTGGTTCTGCTGGCGTTGTTGGAATGCGCTGTATATCTGATACTAATCATGGTTGTCGTTTCTGATTTTGGTGATCAGTGGAGATTGGATTCGTCTACCCATGAGTAGTTGTGCAGGGCTTGGTATGACACTTGAAATTGGGCTGCAGCGCCAGTGCAGCAGTGCGATCTCAGGAGTTGGTCGCGACTGTTTGGCTTTCTTGAAAATATTCTTGATAGTCCTTATTTAACGTTCTATGAAGCCATTCCCCTGTGGTCTCCGAGGTGAAGTGGTCTCATGATAGAAGCCCCATTCTTTGTCGAATTCGTGATAGAGATGACTTGAACATTATGGTCCGTTATCGCTGACTATCATTGATGGTATGCCAAACTCTGAGAAGATTTGGCGTGTGATGTTCACTATGACACTGCTTGGTGAATGATCAGGTAGGCTTTTGACTATAGGATACTTTGAGTAATAGTTAGCTATGATCAACCCTTGACTTCTGTGGAGATCAAACAGGTCTGTGCCACCTAGGTCCCATGGCTTTGTTGGGATGTCATGTTGCATTAGCGGCTCTTGCATTTGGGAGGGCTGGTGCTTTTGACAGATACTGCATGACTTTGTGAACTGTTCAATGTCTTTGTTTATGTTTACCCAGTGAACAGTGTCCTTGGCAAGGAGTTTTGTGTTCTCTTGTACTAAATGAGAAGCATGTAGCTGTTCTAATATGTCTTTTTGAAGTGTCTGGGGGATATCGATTTGTTGTCCTTTAAGTATAAGACCATCATCAATTCAGAGCTGATCTCTTAGGCCTCAGAATACTCTAATGTCAGTGGGCAGCTGCCTGATTGTCTCTGGCCATCCCGTGATGATGGTCTCTCTCAGTTGGTTAAGCAGATGATCCGCTGCCGTACACTGTCTTAGCTGTTCGATGTAATTAGTGGAAAAACGAACTGTATCAACCCGGACATCAAGTTCCATAAGGGCCGCATTACAAGATGGTGGTAGGCGCGATAATCCATCAGCCAAGATGTTGTCAGATCCCTTGTTATATGTGAGCCTGAAGTTGTATCCTTGGAGTTTTATTAGCATTCTTTGCAGACGTGCCGGGGCTGAGGTGAGCGGTTTGTCGATGATCACAGTGAGGGGTTTGTGGTTTGGAAATTGTGGCTATAAAGGTATGTGTGGAACCTCTGTGTGCCAAATACGATGGCCAGTAGCTCTAGTTCGATACATGCGTATCTCTGTACTGTCTGTGTGAGGCTCTTGCTAGCATATGTGACAGGCGATAGATTGCCATCTGGTTGTAGCAGAGCTGCACCGATTCCATGTAAACTCGAATCACAGTGCATGTATATCGGTTTTTAGGGTCCAAATAGTGGAGCAGGGACGTTTCGGATACTTCACTTTTTATCTTTTTGAAAGCTTCCTCATGGTGTGGTTCCCACTGGAAATCAGAGTCCTTGCGTAATACGTCACGCAACACTGCTGTCTTGGAACTGGAGTCCTTGAAAAAACGTTGTAGTTCCGTCTTGTTATGTGGTTCAGGCATTTTCTCTAGGTACAGGTACATTCGCCGGATCTGGTTTTAATCCGGTATGTGTGTACAGATTTCCAAAAAAGGATATTTCACGGCATTTGATATTGCACTTCTCCGAGTTCAAGGTAAGGCCTTCTTCAGTAGCGACCTTCATGAAATGTCTTAGATTTTCGTCATGTTGCTGCTCTGTCGACCCATATATGGTGATATCGTCAGCTGTACCACAAGCACCAGTGCATTTCTCGAGTAGTCTGTCCGTCTCGAGTTGGTAGATGTCCTGACTGACACACAAACCGAATGGCAGTCGTTCAAAACAATACCTTCCAAATTTGGTTTGGAAAGTTGTTAGCGACTGACTTTCAGGGTCGAGCTTTATAGACCAGCACCCAGACTTAGCGTCGAACTTTGAGAAGAATTTTGTTTCTCCAAATTGGTGGTTGAGCTCTTCGACAGTTGGAATTTGGTGGTATTGCTGTATGAGAGCTTTTTTTAACGCTCGTGGGTTTAAGCAAAGCTTAATTGTTTTGTCACGTTTGGTGACATAAGTGAGAGAGCTTACCCAGTTTGTGGGTTCGTTGATGCGGCGAATGACTCCTTGTGATTCCATCTTTTCGAGTTCCGATTTGATTTGTCCGCGCTTGGCGATAGCTGTCCTTCTCTGTGGGTCTATGTGGCATGGTACATTGGGGTTGACAACAAGCTTGTGAGTGTTCCGAATTTCACCAATACAGTTACACCTCTTAGGGTATAGATGTATTAGTTCAGCTACATCATTGATGGGTTGGGGCTAGTCTGAGATGGCACAGTTCGTTGTCACTACCCTAGGAGCCACTGATATTGGTATGCTAAATATGGCTGCTCCTGGTACATCAACCACATAGAATTGGGTAAACAGCCATGGGGGGTATACTTGCACCTAAAAGTTGTGGTGCCATAACAGTTTATCCTGGTGATGTTGTAGGCTGTTAACAGACATTGTGTTGAGGTGAATGATCCGGGCATTGGGTTTCCAGCTTCGTCTCTACTGCTAGGGCACATGTTGCGGAATATGCGGATAGGCAATGTATTTGCTTGTGCCCCTGAATCTACTTTCAGGGTGAAGGTACGAGTGCCTGGGTGGTCCCTTAGCTTAATGCTTAGATCAACAAATGCCTCATTTCGAGGATCTTTCATGTTTGCTGACTTTCCGCTGTTAGTTGTGATGGAGCTAAAGGTGAGGTTCTCCATTGCCGTGCCTATGTCAGTCATGGCTTGGTCATCGTGTTACGCGACGCTGCTTATTTTCTTGCCAAACTCCCGTTGTTTGTTATGACTGTTACATCAGGGCCTTCCTTGTTGTCTCTCGGTGTTGTGCTTCCCTGAGATGCAAACTGTAGCCCAGCGACCTGTTTTGCCACATGTGTGGCATATATCATTTTTGGTAGGGCAGTGTTCTTTGCCAAAACGGTGACTGCGTCCACAATTTTTGCAGGTTTGTCCGCGTTTTTGGTCAATCCCTTGTCACTGGTGTGTACCGCGGCTTACTGCGGCTATCTGTGATGATTGCTGTAACTGGTGGAGCTGGTTGACATAAACTGCTGAAGCCTCGTGTGAACGGGCTAATCTAACAGCTTCCTCGATTCTGTAACCCTTAGGTTTGTTTAACAGTTCGTTTTGCAGTTCGAGTATTGGTGTGCTGGCAATTAGTAACTCGACGAGGCGTTCGTTTAATTCGTCGGCACTGAAATCACATATCTTTGCCAACAGTCGACATCTGTTGATGTCGGTTGTTTCATTTGATCTCTGCTGGTATTTTCCGAGGTCCAGTCTACAAACGCGGTGATTTGTTGTCGGTTCTAGCTGCTCCAAAAATGCAGCAAATATGATTTGTGGATCCTTGCGATCATCATCCGACATCGACCAACTATTATACCGGCGTAAACCTTCTTTGCCGGTCGCGAGAAGTATTAGAGGGACTTTATCCTCGTGTTTCATCGCTTTGACGATGAAGTAAAGTTCCATTCGTTGTCGAAATAGTTTGAATGATTCGGCAATACATGTCGAGCCACAATCAAAACTAGGGACTTGTAATGAAAGTGTGCCAATGACGATAAGAAAGTGTGGAAAAAAAGGTACAGACAATTTGTGTGGCGTGGAAGGTTAGAAAAAAAAATCGTTCAGCGAAAGATTAAAAAAATCGTTTTTTTGTTGCTTTTTTATTAGCTGTTTTACCTTTTTTTAATTGTCTGTGACGTCATAAGATTGTGTGCTGTATGATAATGCCACTTGCTAACATGTCATGTTGTGCATGGATGTGTAAGAATAAGATTGGAACACGCTATCATTACAATTTACATGCAAATTAGATACAATCAGAACGTTGGAATTGAAGTGGATAATAAAATGGTCGAGAGAAATGGTGTATTTTTTGGTATTACAGACATTAAGGGTGATTAAGCGGAGGGAGTACAGACCTACGAGTGAGAGGTACTTGGAAGAAGTAGGAAACGATTTCTGATTTTGATTGTATTGTCGGGGTAAGTGCATACACAGACCCCACACTCAGAAATAGCACGTCTGAGTCGTCCACATTTGGGACGATCGCAAAGGTCAACCCAACCGCAGTGCAATGGATGGGTTTCGCTCTGAGGGAACGACCTTAATGATCGCCGTTACCTCTACGTAAGTAAGGCTATTTATTTGCTCCCCCACCGAGCAAATTAGGCACAAGGCTGATCTTTTATATGAGGAGTGAAGGGGAAATGAGGACCAACTTCCTGGCGAGTAGGGGAGCTGGATAGTGACAATTGGAATGAAGAGTTGCCCTACATTGACCAAGGTCTTATATATGGGGTTGCCCCCACATATGGTCTTTGCTTGACACCCACTGCCCAGGCCCCGAAGGACCGGAGGCAGATAGGTATTTATTTGCTCCCCCACCGAGCAAATTAGGCACAAGGCCAACTTTTATAGTGAGGAGTGAAGGGAAAATGGGGACCAACTCTCTGCGGAGTAGGGGAGATGGGTAGTGACAATTGGTATGAAAGGTTGCCCCTACATTGACCAAGGTCTTGCTGGTCTTTGCTTGACACCCGCTGCCCAGGCCCCGAAGGACCGGAGGCAGGTAGGTATTTATTTGCTCCCCCACCGAGCAAATTAGGCACAAGGCCAACTTTTATAGTGAGGAGTGAAGGGGAAATGGGAACCAACTCTCCGCGGAGTAGGGGAGATGGGTAGTGACAATTGGTATGAAAGGTTGCCCCTGACCAAGGTCTTGCTGGTCTTTGCTTGACACTTGTTGCCCAGGCCCCGAAGGACCGGAGGCAGGTAAGTATAATTTTTTTTTATGTGATGTACCACTGTTTTTATGTCACACTTCTATACTAACCACTGAAAAACACCAATAAAAAACTAAAATATCTCCACATAAAATAAATAATAATTAATAATAAAAAACTAAGTAACCTCCATATAATTCTCACTAATATCAGTATATCACAACCTTTTTCATTCATTAATAACAACAATCATAACAAATAATTTACTATCATTTAAACTTATCAACATTTTCACAAAATACCTCAATTCTTAACGGAACTTACATTTTACTGTAATATTCAATGTCAAGGTTGTTTACATGTCAATAACATAAATTCATAATCTTTTCAATGAGAACAATTACAAACGAATGAAAACTTTTCGAATTCAAACCAAAGCACTAAACCAAAAACATATTTATGTAATTAAATCAGTTTTGTATTTCATTAATTGGCACTTGTACAGTTTAATCAAGACATAAAAAAAAATATAAAAAAAGGAGTTATATTGTACATACGCGTAATGGAATGAAGCTCTCCGAAAAAAAAGTAACTTAATTTGATCAAGTACTTTTTTTTACAGAGGAAATCAAATTTTATTGTAATCGATCTATCATCGCTATTCGGCTATTTAGGGACACGAGGAGGGGTTGCTTTATACAAAGGACAAAATGAAAAAAAGATTTAAAAAGGACAAAGAAATTCTGTGAAATAAGTATAAAAATATTTATGTAAATATTTTTCTGCTTATGTTTCAAAACAAAATAATTTTGTCAAAATTTGACAAACTTTAAGCGGTGATTGGAGTTATCTTCCCCTGACGGCCCCTTCTCCTAAGCGAAAAAAAGATGGCCGTTACGTGATCGATCTCATTAAAATCCTTGATAAAAAATAAAAAAATAACTGCTGGATTAAATCAAGTGATTTCTTTTTTCATGAAAACTTTAATCCATAACAAGTACATACAATATATTTTTTCAATATTTTTAATTTTTTGATGTCTTGATTAAACTGTACAAGCACCCATTAATCATATCAAAGCACGGATGAAACAAAAATAAATTAAAAATTATGATCTAAAGAGTTAGACGCTATATTTTTTTTCTATAGGATAATTTGCGTCGTCGAGGTAATCGATAATATAGTATAGCATAGTTCCTGGCTTTAAATTATTTTAGGCAAACAACGCTGATAATTAATGTAAATGATATAAAATATACGTTTAAAAGTTATATTTGTGACGACAGAAGAAAAACAGATTTAGTTTATCAATTTTAATGTAATTACGAGAAAAAAACAAAAAAACACC
Organism: Euprymna scolopes; assembly: GCF_053919585.1. NCBI lineage: Eukaryota > Metazoa > Mollusca > Cephalopoda > Sepiida > Sepiolidae > Euprymna > Euprymna scolopes. Next base: position 192,496,546 of record NC_136527.1, read on the forward strand.
AACGTTTTTATTTTGCTAATTTGCTAACGATCTTTCACAAACAAACAAATAAAAAATAACCAAATTTTTATGTGTAATTATTTTATACACTAGAATCATGTATACAGATTTTTGTACAAATACATTTCATTCACGTTTATTTTTGAGAAAAAAATATTTTTCTCAGTACGCCACGCCACACACATTTTTATGTACACACACACACACACACACACACACACACACACACACACACACACACACACACACACACACACACACACACACACACACATATATATATATATATATATATATATATATATATATATATATATATATATATATATATATATATATGGGGACTTTATATATATTTATATATATGTGGGGACATTTTACAACATTGCGTTACTTCTCTATCAAAGGAGAAGGTAATACATGGGAGGGCGCAAAACATGAAAAGTAAAGCCAGAATGGTGACAATGCGACACCTGGCTGAAATGCACAAACAAACTAGAAACAGCTACTACACTTTCATCGTTAGTCGTTGATTGCATGTAAAACATCAGGTTTAAGTCTGGAATTATAAGTTAAGGTCATCGTAAAGTTAACGGAATCGAATCTGATAAAAATAAGTCGCAATTTTCATAATGTAATCATGTGATTATTGTTTTGTTTCTTGTTGGTTCAAATCTAGTTTTTGTTATTTGATTGACTTCGCTATTTGTTCAATTCCTTCCTTTTTGAATTGTTTATGTGAAATATTCAGTTTTGCATTTTTTTATATTTGGATTATTTGGATTACTGTTCTCATCTTGAATGTAAACAGTAGTTCGACTAATCCAAATCATAATGAAATGTTCAATCTTTTACACGAGGAACAAAATAATGATTACACCGTTTTACGATGAACATAAGTTCTGTGTTCAGAAGCAGTTGATTTTTTTCTTCTTATAATAATTTCACGTTTAAATCGTGTTTTTTGTCTGTTATTTTTTATTCTTTTATATTTTCATATATTTAATTGCTTAATGAATTGGACACACAAAACAAAATTTGTATCAATTTACTAAAGATTATATTAAGAAATCCTAACAAACAAATTTTCTGCGTTGGACACAAAAGAAAAACGATTTTTTTTTTCGTATTAAATTCCTGGAATGGAAGGTAAGTTTATTTTTTTACTTTGAAAAATTATAATTCCACAACTTTAAAATAATCTTAAATAAGTACAATGCACTTATTGATCCGTGCTGAAATAATAACGTTATTATTTAAAAAGACATTCTTAACATTCAGAGGGGAGGGTGGTTTGTACCTATTCTATACTTTAACCTTACATTTGAATAAAAAAGTATATAAAACTTTAATTAAACTTAGAAATACGATTTTAAAAAATAACGCGGATCAGTAAGTGCACTAGCACTCTTTAATATCAAAATAAGTTTATTTTTTTCACTTTACAAAAATATTATTCAACTTTAAAATAATCTTAAATATTAAAATAAGTTTATTTTTTATTACGATACAATATGAAAGTTAAGTTATATTTTTATGCTTTAAAAAAATCCCCATTCAATAACTTTTAAAATAATCTGCAACATTTTTTTTGCAATCTGCCTAAAAAAATATTGGTTCTTAAAATAATATCAAACATAAAAAAGGTTTAATTTTATTGCAATCCACTGACAATATTGATTTCGTGAATAAAAATGTGTTTATTAAAGTAAAATTTACGTGATTTCTGTGAAAATCCTAATGTTTACCATAAACAAAATAATTTGATTCGAAGTTGGTTGAATTGTTAAACAACTGACTGCAAAAACTGTTTTTTCGGCATTTAATATATATATATATATATATATATATATATATATATATATATATATATATATATATATATATATATATATATATAAATGTTTAGAGGTACAGAATTTGTATATAGTTTTAAATAAAATACTAGGCGGAAGTTTCTCGAGAGCTATTTCGGCTATCATCTCGTCAGGAGTAAATCGATAGCAATCTAAATAATATTGTACCTATTTACTATGCCTCCCCACGGGACAGTTAGACACCAGGGTCGTTTTTTAACGTGGAGAAAAGGTAAATAATACAGTCATTAATAAGGTCAACAGGATAACCATTATTGATGAATATTTCCCTGATCTTATCGAGTTCAACATCTAATCTGTTAGGCGAACAATCTGTTGACCTTATTGATGACTATATTTTCAAAAAGGTTGCGGATTTTAAATCCCCTAAAAAGTTTGGACCCTTGAAATGCCCGGTTTATTTGAAATTACCGTGGATTGGGGAGGGGAGTAATAGAATTTCCAAACAGATTCGAAGAAGTATTTATGAATGCTTCAATTCGGTGACCTTGCGTTTGGTATATACTACGAGACCTGCTTTTCCGTCTTTCCGCAAGGATAGTTTGCCTTACATCCAAAATAGTAATATTGTATATCAGTTTAGATGCCAGTGCGATGCTGGTTTTCCCGACTGCTGGAAAACCGCCTCTGTGGTACCAGTCTTCAAGAATTCTGGTGAAAGAACTGACCCACTAAATTATCGCCCCATTAGCCTCCTCCCGCTTTTCGCCAAAATATTTGAGTCCTTAGTTAATCAAGTCCTTGTCCAGCACCTAACAGCTGCTAAACTCCTGACTGACAAACAATTTGGATTCAGGCAAGCCCGTTCAACAGCAGATATCTTAACTGTAGTTTCTGAACGTATATACCGTTCATTGGATAAAACAGGGGAGGGTAGAGCGGTGGCCCTTGATATATCTAAGGCTTTTGATAGGGTATGGCACGATGGTCTTCTAAGGAAAATTAGATCATATGGAATCACTGGAAGAATTCATAACGTAATTAAATCCTTCTTAAGTAATAGAAAAATCAAAGTTGTCCTCGACGGACGTACATCCAAACAATATGACATAAATGCGGGAGTGCCTCAGGGGTCTATCCTTGGACCTCTATTGTTCCTGATATTCATAAACGACCTCCCTGATAATATTGTTTCGGAAATGGGTATATTTGCCGATGACACCACTCTCTATAATAGATATGAGGGGAAAACAAATGAACACATATCCAAGAAAATGGCAGAAACACTGGAGGATGAGCTCCAATCCGTAGTGGAATGGGGACAAAAATGGTTGGTCTCATTCAATGCTGCTAAGACTAAGCTTGTTTCCTTCAATAACTACAAGAAACCTTCTCTACCACCAATAGCAATGGCCAAGAACACATTGCCTGAAAGTACTTCTTTTAAACTCCTCGGCCTAACGTTTACAGGGAATATGAACTGGAATAGATACATTGAGAGCATTGCCAAGGCTGCTGCAAGGAAGGTTGGCTCCCTCTACCGTGCTAGAAAACTACTTACGCCTGCCAGTATCCTATACCTCTATAAGGCAACCATTCGCCCATGTATGGAGTACTGTTGTCACATCTGGGCTGGTGCATCTGCTGCTTGTCTCTCGCTCCTGGACAGGGTTCAAAAAAGAGTCGCCAACCTGATAGGTCCTGAACTGTCATCTAGGCTTCAACCTCTGTCTCATCGACGAGATGTTGCATCCCTCTGCCTGTTCTACAAATACTTTAATGGTGAATGCAAACACTTGTACCTCCCCGACGTAAGTACCCCCGACAAACCCGACAAGCTACTAAGTCTCATCCCTTTACAGTGGAGATCCCTAGGTGCAAGAAAGCCTTTTACTCCAATAGTTTCTTCCCCAGAACTGCGGGTCATTGGAACTCCCTTCCGGGATTCTGCTTTCCCAACTGCAATGATATGCAGAAGTTCAAGTGTAATGTTAACAAACATCTTTCTACTCTTCTCCCTTCATAATGACCCCGCTAATTAATTCCCTAATAGTAGCCCCCTGCTTCAAAGTAACACTGTGCCTTGTTTGGGGTGAAAATTGAATAAAAAAAAAAAAAAATGTTGGGCGAACATCCTTGCACCTTTTGACTCGTATAAACCAGCATGTAACATCGAAGATCAGACAAGGGAGAATGGGGTTTAGTGGTCTCAATCCTTCTGCAGCCTTGGACTCTGCTATTGGCCAGCATTTGGTTGACAACCCGTGCTGTGCCGATAGATATAAAATAGATTGGTTCGAGGTGCTACATAGAGCGGACTCCAAAAACCATTCAAAGATTTTGGAGGCCGTCTCTATTGCGGTGCGTCAACCTTCTTTGTGCCTGCAAAAAGAAACATCAAACGCATTGTTTCTCTTTGGGGAACTTTAAATTTTTTTCTCCCTCGTTGTGCCATTATTTTTAATCGTTTTTAGACGTAAATAAATTTATTTAGTGCCCCCGTACTTTTGGCACATTTAATAAGTTCCCCAATAGAACTCTTTATTTTCGTTACAATATTATTTAGATTGCTATCGATTTACTCCTGACGAGATGATAGCCGAAAGAGCTCTCGAGAAACTTCCGCCTAGTATTTTATTTAAAATATATATATATATGTGTGTGTGTGTGTGTGTATATATACATGTATATATATATATATATATGTATATAGTAATTTATAAAAAAATATATTACTAACTAGCTCTACCTACGTATTGAGCACTTTTGAAGTAAATACTTAAAGTTTACGCATAAATCTATACTTTCGTATATTAAATTTATGTGAATAAATGAAGTAGTTATATATGTATATATATATTTATGTATATATATGTGCATATATGTGTGTATATATATGTATATATGTATATATATTTATTTGTATATATGTGTATATATATGTATATATATGTATATGTGTGTATATGTATGTATATGTATATATATATATGTATATGTATGTATATGTATATATGTTGTATATATATATGTATATGTATGTATATATATGTATATGTATATATGTTGTATGTATATATATATATGTATATGTATGTATATATGTATATGTATCTATATGTGTATATATACATATATATGTATATATATGTATATATATATACATATGTATATATATATGTTATATACATATACATAATTTTATATAGATATACAGTTCTGGGGAAGAAGCAATTAAAATAGAAGGCTTTCATACATCTTGTTATCTCTACTATAAAGGGATGGGATTTAACTGCTTATCGGATTTGTCACGGGTATTTTCATTAAGGGCGTGCAAGAGTTTGTAGAGGTATAGGATATTTTAAAGTGTAAGTAATTTTCTAGCAGGGTAGAGAGAGTCCACCTTCTTCGCAGCAGTCTTGGCAATGATCTCGATGTATCTATTCCAACTCATGTTTCCTTCCTTTGACAGAGTTAAAAGTAGACTTCGTAGCCTAGTGGGTGGTGCAATTTTCTCTTCCCTGCAACCTCTTTCTCATAGCCTGTCTCTGCTTTATAATTAGTTTCATGGTAAGTCCTCATCTTAGTTTCAGTCTATAACCCCGCTTGGCAAACTTTCACAAGATACACTCGTCTAGCTGAAAAAATTATCAATAACTTCCCCCACACTTTATCTGTGCCTAAACATAAACATATATTCCATGAACAAAGTTTCTTTCTTAGAATACAAACCTGTTGAACTCATCCATTTTCAACTTCAACCTAAACATATTCTTAATGATGCGTTTCCCTTAAGTAATCCAATTTACCAACAATTACGACGACAGTGTTACATTAACCACTGTATGCTTATTAACATCTATCCTCGAGTAGCATCTGGGCCCTAATAATGGTGACACTTTTCTAAAAAACATCATAAGTCAAACGTAGGTATCTAAAATTTCAAATGTAAAATTTTCACTGACTCTAAAAAATATAATAATTAATTATGATTTCTTAAACTTGAAAAAATATATTAATTATTGTGTAGAAACAATTAGTAAAATATAACAAATGTTACAAACTATTAAAAACTGTGATCGCAAATTTAAATCCAACATGTTTCAACATTTTGTAAGAACATATTCTGTGGAGATCATAAAATTCTATAAAGTTTCTTCCGTGAACAACTTGTGCTTTAGTTCTAATTAAATAACTTTATACCTATTAAGTCTGCACTTTATAAACCACACACAAAAGTGATAATGCCAGCACAGAAATGTTAGGTAAGCCTATCTAATCCAATGCTCACCACACAATGAAGTACAACCGCACAATATATATATATATATTGTCTGATTATTATGTGAAGATGAATTAGTATTGATACAACACAATATATATATTGTCTTATTATTATGTGAAGATGAGTTAGTATTGATACAACACATAATATATATTGTCTGATTATTATGTGAAGATGAATTAGTATTGATACAACACATAATATATATTGTCTTATTATTATGTGAATATGAATTAGTATTGATACAACACATAATATATATTGTCTGATTATTATGTGAAGATGAATTAGTATTGATACAACACATAATATATATTGTCTAATTATTTTTTAAAGATGAATTAGTATTGATACAACACATAAACATTTTAAAGTCCAATCGATTTTGCAGGTAAGTTGTTACACACTCCTTACACATAATACAATTTAATGTCCGGGTAAAGTTTGCTATACAAACAGTAAACATGATATTTAATGACAATATAGATACTATGGGTAAGTTGAATTAGCATATCTTTCAATATAGCACTTAAAACATTCGATGTTAAAGGGAGAAACACTTTAAAGTCGTTAACAAATGATAATCATATAAAAAATATTTATTTCAATACGAAACTCAATAATAATGAAAATCATATGAAATAATATTTAATTCAATAAAAAGACTCAATAGTAATGATAATCATATGTAATAATATTTAATTCAATAAAAACTCAAAGATAATGATAAGCATATGAAATCATGTTGAATTCAATAAAAAATCAATAATAATGAAAATAATGTGAAATCATATTTAATTTAAAAAAACTCAATAATAATGATAATCATATGAGATCATATTTAATTCAATAAAAAACTCCGTAATAATGATAATCATAGGAAATAATATTTAATTAAATAAATAACTTAATAATTATGATAATCATATGAAATAATATTTAATTCAATAAAAAACTCAATAATAATGATAACCATATGAAATTATATTTAATTCAATAAAATCTCAATAATAATGATAATCATATGAAATAATATTTAATTCAATAAAACACTCAAAACTCATGATAATCACATGAAACATTTTATTCAATAAAAACTCAATAATAATGATAATCATATGAAATAATATTTAATTCAATAAAAAACTCAATAATAATGATAATCAAATGATATAATATATAATTCAATAAAAAATCAATAATAATAATCATATAACATAATATTCAATTCTTTAAAAAACTCAATAATGATGATAATATGAAATCATATTTAATGCAATAAAAAACACCATAATAATGATAGTCATAGGAAATCATATTCAATTCAATAAAAAACACAATAATAACGATAATCATATGAAATCATATGAAAAAAATATTTAATTAATTAAAAACTCAATAATAATCATAATAATATGAAATAATATTTAATTAAATGAAAACCTCAATAATAATGATAATCATATGAAATAATATTTAATTCAATAAAAACTCAATAATAATGATAATCATATGAAATGATATTTTATTCAACAAAAAATCAATAATACTGATAAGTTTTTGATCGTTTGACTTGTTGATCTAGTGTTAATTAATTCACTGTTCAGGTACCTTGTTATTATACATCATCATATTCCAGTACCTTTCACTTCAAAGCTGTAGACGTGCAGCTCTACTCTGTCCGTTTTCATTGCCTATAAAAATTCACTATAAAATCTCTTAAAACTATATTCCTTAAAAATAGGAAACAGAATTAACTTTTCAAATATAAATCCATTAAATGTGCTGATCTTACATGTGATTAACTTTTTAAAAATATGTTAAGCTGAATTAGAGATGAACAGATATTTTTCTTCATTGGTTTGGAACAATAGGATTGAGACATTGAGAAATACACGAGAAGAAATAGAAAATGTAATTGTCCCAAGCAAGGAAAATATCAATCTATATGTGGTAGTTGTATTGTTATAAAATGTTTAGTTAAAAATCAAAATGATATAGGTTTAATTTTTTGTATGTTAATAATAATTTCAATAATTTGTCTTACTAATATTTTAATATAAAACATTAAACTCGCTTATAAGTTAAACGTCTATGATTACAAATAATTTTAACGTTTAGATGAATTAAGAATGAACAAATATTTTAAAATAAAATATTCCAACGCCAATTTTCACTATTTTCGTCTTAAACAGTAGAAGCCTTACAAGCATAAACGAAGGAGAATTGTTGGATTTTGATGTTTATCTGATTGGTTGGGAGTAAGTATGTTGGTGAAGAGCATATACTTGAGACTTGGTAGTTGCACGAAGCCATATTTGGCAACAATAAACAATACATATGGTAATCTTAGCTTTGTAAACGTATAGGATACTATTTTGTAATTTTCTAGCAAGGTTTAAGCAGGTTTCGTAATATCCTTACTATGTTAATTGTGTATTAAATAATTATTAAATAACAATTTTGTTTTAACCAATAGTTAAAAATTAAATATTAACTTTACATAAAGATTAAATATTAACTCGCTGATGAGTTAATCACATGTAGTAACAACAATTTCTATGTTCAAATGAATTAGCAATAAATGGATATCCTTAAACAATCCATAAATTTTAATAATATGCTTTAAATTTGAGAAATATATACGGAAAACAAGTAAAACTAATAAAAAATAAATGCACAGATTTTACTGTAGATTTTTTCCAACCGAATATGTTTCGTTTTTTTGCATTAAATAAGTCTCTTTTAACAAAGTGTTGAGAGTTTTATTGAATTTACATATTCCTATATCAAGTATCCCTATATACACTATATGCATTTGCTTTAGATGAACCTAGATATATTTCTCTCATTATAACAATGACAAATATTACATCAAGATTGTCACACACGCACGCACGCATGTACACATTTTCCTTAAAACAAAATACGTTTATAATGTATATATTCAATAAGCTTAATATAAAAAATATATATAGATTTTACTGTAGGTTTCCCAACCGAATTAGTTACATTTTTGGCAATTAATAAGTCTCTTTAAATCAATTGTCGATTGTTTTGATAAATTTACTGATATTCGTGCATGTGCTTTAGTAAAGCAAAAAACTCTGATGAACGTCGATATATTTCTCTCATAACAATCGTAAATATTACATGACCATTTTCACGTTGTATATAATGTATATATTCAATAAACATATCTTAAAATTGCAACGGTTTATTTCTCTCATAAGAATCGTAAATATTACATGACCATTTTCACGTTGTATATAATGTATATATTCAATAAACATATCTTAAAATTGCAACGGTTTATTTCTCTCATAACAATCGTAAATATTACATTACCATTTTCACGTTGTATATAATGTATATATTCAATAAACATATCTTAAAATTGCAACGGTTTATTTCTCTCATAACAATCGTAACTATTACATGACCATTTTCACGTTGTATATTATGTATATATTCAATAAAAATATCTTAAAATTGCAACGGTTTATTTCTCTCATAACAATGGTAAATATTACATGACCATTTTCACGTTGTATATAATGTATATATTCAATAAACATATCTTAAAATTGCAACGGTTTATTTCTCTCATAACAATCGTAAATATTACATGACCATTTTCACGTTGTATATAATGTATATATTCAATAAACATATCTTAAAATTGCAACGGTTTATTTCTCTCATAACAATCGTAAATATTACATGACCATTTTCACGTTGTATATAATGTATATATTCAATAAACATATCTTAAAATTGCAACGGTTTATTGAACTCATAACAATCGTAAATATTACATGACCATTTTCACGTTGTATATAATGTATATATTCAATAAACATATCTTAAAATTGCAACGGTTTATTTCTCTCATAACAGTCGTAAATATTACATGACCATTTTCACGTTGTATATAATGTATATATTCAATAAACATATCTTAAAATTGCAACGGTTTGTTTCTCTCATAACAATCGTAAATATTATATGACCATTTTCACGTTGTATATAATGTATATATTCAATAAACATATCTTAAAATTGCAACGGTTTATTTCTCTCATAACAGTCGTAAATATTACATGACCATTTTCACGTTGTATATAATGTATATATTCAATAAACATATGTTAAAATTGCAACGGTTTATTGAACTCATAACAATCGTAAATATTACATGACCATTTTCACGTTGTATATAATGTATATATTCAATAAACATATCTTAAAATTTCAACGGTTTATTAAACTCATAACAATCGTAAATATTACATGACCATTTTCACGTTGTATATAATGTATATATTCAATAAACATATCTTAAAATTGCAACGGTTTATTAAACTCATAACAATCGTAAATATTACATGACCATTTTCACGTTGTATATAATGTATATATTCAATAAACATATCTTAAAATTGCAACGGTTTATTTCTCTCATAACAGTCGTAAATATTACATGACCATTTTCACGTTGTATATAATGTATATATTCAATAAACATATGTTAAAATTGCAACGGTTTATTGAACTCATAACAATCGTAAATATTACATGACCATTTTCACGTTGTATATAATGTATATATTCAATAAACATATCTTAAAATTTCAACGGTTTATTAAACTCATAACAATCGTAAATATTACATGACCATTTTCACGTTGTATATAATGTATATATTCAATAAACATATCTTAAAATTGCAACGGTTTATTAAACTCATAACAATCGTAAATATTACATGACCATTTTCACGTTGTATATAATGTATATATTCAATAAACATATCTTAAAATTGCAACGGTTTATTGAACTCATAACAATCGTAAATATTACATGACCATTTTCACGTTGTATATAATGTATATATTCAATAAACATATCTTAAAATTGCAACGGTTTATTGAACTCATAACAATCGTAAATATTACATGACCATTTTCATGTTGTATATAATGTATATATTCAATAAACATATCTTAAAATTGCAACGATTTATTAAACTCAATAAAAATCATTTACATTTTCAGAGCATATGTAACTTTATTAAACATTAAATTCACATTTATATTGTTTAAATTACTGCGTCTTACACGTGTTTCATTGCATAAATCATAAAAATAATCAGACTTTTCATTCATCAAGAAAAAAAATGTTCATTTTTTTCTTGGTTCAAAAAGGAAACGTAATTTTAAAGCGAATGAAAAAGGTTTAAAAGATATAAATATCCCAAATCAAGTTAAAAAAGTTAAGGAAATGTAATTTTAAAACGAATTAAAAAGGTTTAAAAGACAGTAATAAATGTACTGGTTATACATACAACATTAATATGCAGAACAAAGAAGTTTTTCATAGACCATGAGTTGAATAGGCTAATTTTACAGGTAATATTTAAATATTAAGCATTTCTTAGCTCAAAAGGGGAGCCCTACACCACGATGAGGAAAAGGTTATAATGGCTACGCAAGATCAGGGATTGATGAGCAATGCATTCAAGAAAATCGCAAGTATCAGTAATGACAACAAATGCAGGTTCTGCCATACAGAATTGGATTGTGTGAGTCAGCATTAATATGCAGAAGAAAGAGAGAAGATTAGTTCGTAGACGATGAGTTGAATAGTTGAATTTCACAGGCCATATTTAAATTCATACCAAGCTTTACACATTAATACATTTTAATAATTTATACTATTAGAAGATGAAAATAATTAATATGCAGAAGAAAGAGATAATATTAGTTCGTAGACGATGAGTTGAATAGTTGAATTTCACAGGCCATATTTAAATTCATACTAAGGTTTCAACATTAATATATTTTAATACTTTATACTATTAGAAGGTGGAAATAATTGATATGCAGAAGAAAGAGAGAAGATTAGTTCGTAGACGAGCAGTTGAAGAGTTGAATTTCACAGGCCATATTTAAATTCATACTAAGCTTTACACATTAATACATTTTAATAATTTATACTATTAGAAGGTGAAAATAATTGATATGCAGAAGAAAGAGAGAAGATTAGTTCGTAGACGAGCAGTTGAAGAGTTGAATTTCACAGGCCATATTTAAACTCATACTAAGCTTTCAACATTAATACATTTTAATGATTTATACTATTAGAAGGTGAAAATAATTAATATGCAGAAGAAAGAGAGAAGATTAGTTTATAGACGATGAGTTGAATAGTTGAATTTCACAGGCCATATTTAAATTCATACTAAGCTTTCAACATTAATACATTTTAATAATTTATACTATTAGAAGGTGAAAATAATTAATATGCAGAAGAAAGAGAGAAGATTAGTTCGTAGACGATGAGTTGAATAGTTGAATTTCACAGGCCATATTTAAATTCATACTAAGCTTTCAACATTAATACATTTTAATAATTTATACTATAACACTATCAGCCGGTCACGGAGGTGTGACCGACAGACGTGTTATAGTAAATGTCTTAAAGCGGTCTCATGAAGACATGAAGATGGGCCAGTCATTAGGGTCTGTGTAGTAAGAAGAAAATCATACCTGAGATGTTGGATTTGGGTGTGGCTGCTTTCTTTTCTCAAGATGATCTCTTCACCCTGGTGGCATTCTGGTGGGAATCTTCATCTCTTTGTCCTCAGGGCCGCCTTTCGACTTCAGACATTTATGAAGGCATTCATGGCAGACACAAGAAAAATGACACGCGACACAATTGTAATATACATAAGGTATGACTAACTATTTTATTTTACATTAGAAATACAATATATATTACAAAAAACAATTTACAATTCATTTTTACGATAAAAAATGGATAATAGGCTTTTCGAAGCTAACTAAACTACCCTAACTAGTGTTGAGGGAGGGGGTGCCCCCCTCATTTACGGAGAGACAAAATATGCGTCCTCACATCATGGTGGTCGTGCAGGAAAGAGACAGAAAGATAGCAAGGGGATTATGGGAAGGAGTTTCTTTGTATCTCTACGCTCATGGACAATTTACCACCCGTCCATGCTGCAGAGTGTGTTAGAAACAGTGGCACAAGGAAATAGTGCCACATCCCTCCCTATGCTATCCGAAATTTATGAGTATTCATAAATTTCAGAAGTCCCTTATTTTCCGTGAATGGTGCGTCAACCGGCCGTCAGCAATCAATGTCCCCATGCTCTACGTTCCTCAGGAACTCAGTGAAGCAAGTTATTTTTTTCCACCAGGCTCCTGGTAGACTGGTATACTGCTTCAAATACCAGAGAGGGTAATCATCCTCGCCCTCCATCGAGGCAATGACCTCATGATTTCAGTTACTGGATTTACACTTTCTTAAGCAACCAGTATAATATTTTTTAACAAAGCCGGATTTTACGTGAGTTCATCACGCCGATCTATACGTATTTCACTTAGCCGGATTCTACGTGAGTTTATCACGCCGACCTATACGTATTTCACTAAGCCGGATTCTACGTGAGTTTATCACGCCGACCTATACGTATTTCACTAAGCCGGATTGTACGTGAGTTTATCACGCCGACCTATACGTTTTTTAATTTAGTCTGCATAACATTATTTTCGTAACTGGATTTACGCTCCCTTCAGCAACCAGTATAATGTATTTTAACCAAGTCGGAGTTACGTGACCTCATCACGCCGACCTATATGTATTCCAAGTTATTACTTCAGTTACTGGACTTACGCTCTCTTCAGCAACCAGTATAATGTATTTTAGATAAGTCGGGGTTACGTGACCTCATCACGCCGACCTATATGGATTTAGTAAAACCTTGGTCTTCAGAGGTTCTAATCCAATTAATTCTGTTAGAGCAAGGAGTCTGCCGCCGAGCGACCAATAAAAACTACCCACCACGGAATATTTATTAATTATATAAAGAATTAACTAAGAAGGGCACTCAGCCTTCATGAGTTAGAATACTCAATTAGGGGGAAAAAAATTTCCAAAAACAAACAATTCAGAAACCTGGTATACATTAAATCAATGAAATAGGGTGTTAACAATTTTTTTTCTTAAAAAGAAAACATTTTTAAAAAATCATTTCAGAGCACCTCGGTCACAATTAGAATTTGTTTACACAATGCAAACGCATTTCAGTTATTACATTCATAATTAACTTTTTCCCAAATTTCAGGGTACATTTAAAAAGTATGTGTATTTTTTTTCAAAACTTGATTTACAAAAGATCATTAAAATTTAATTCCAAAATTTCAAAATTATTTCAAGTATTTTGGTTCATCGTTAAAATCAATTTATGTTAGTTAACTTCTTTCCAAAGTAATTCATTTATTATTATAAAAACCAATCTTCTCAAAAGGTCATAAACTTCGAATAGACCCATTTTTCGTAATACAATTCAAAAATTATTCCAAACATTTGGTTCATTATTAAAATTAATCTTCCGAAAAGATCATAGAAAATTCATTTTGAATCAATTTACCCTTCACAATGAGATTCAGAAACATCCCAAATTTTTCATTTCGTAATTATTATTTTTAAAATTCAGTGTACATTTACAGTTATTTAATTGATTCTTAAAAATCATTTCTTCTTTTAGACCATTATCCAGGTCATTTCGAATTCAGAAACTTTTCATGTTAATTAACTTTATTTTCCAAGTAATTATTTTATCATTTAAAAGCAATTCTTTTCCTAAACTCACTCACAAGGATTATTTCGAACTAATAAACTCCCGCCACACCTGGGAGTCACATTAGTTAACGACCAGTTCTGTATAGTTAACAGCTCGAAAAAATTAAAGTTTCAATTAAAGAGAGATCTTTCTAGACTGAGGAAATCTTTTTTTTTTTTTCTTAATAATTAATTCAATTTTACGTATATACTCCTCAGTCAATATTTCAGGGACCCCTATCATACGGTCCAATTTCAAATAAACCTTCAATTAAAGAATTTGCTCGAATAATTCTTCCTTAAAATCATCTAGAGTTCAGGAAAATCTCTTTCGTTAGTCAAACAATATTTCCTTAGAAATTATTAAAAATTCAGAGAATATTCGAAATGTAATAGCGTAATTTTTCTTTAAGAAAAACTATGAACATCTCAGAGAACTCTTAAAAAATTAACGTAATCATGTAACAGTTGGCTTTTCCAAACACTCGAAGACTTCAAAAAAAGTACTTTAAGTGCTGTTTGAATAATCGTCTCAGTTTTTATTTTTAATAAAAACCAATTGAAGACATCATTTAATGTAATTTAACGAAGCATAAATAATTTTGTTCTTTAAACTTGGTAGAAAAATTTAAAAAACTCCAAGTTAATTCGTTATTATATGCCCTCCTGCAATCAGCCATGGGGGTTTAGCTATACAATCATTAAAACACAAGAGTAGAGAGAGAGAATGAGGGGGAAAGAAGGGGATAGAGACAGAGCGATGCCATTACACACCCTACCACCCCCATAACACTATTACGTAATCTCACAAAAAAAACTCTTCGATTTTAAAAGTCACTCTCTCGTCCCCAAAAAAAAGCTTGCAGAGGGTGAAAGAATGGTAGACAACACGAGAGGTGGTGAAAGAGAGGAAGAGAAACAGAGGCAGGTCGCATTGTTCCACCACCCATCCCTCAACACCCTCACAAACACCATGACGAGGTCATCTTCGCTTCCTTCCTATGTGCGGCCATTGTTTCAAACAAATGAGTGACAGGTAGACATTAAACATTTCTACGAGTTTAAAACAATTAACTAAATAGAAAAACAATCTTATTTTGAACAATTTTGTTAAAGGCATTCTCACACAAAAAAAAACGTTCACATTATGTAATCCACATTTTTAGCAATCCATTTTTTCTTTCCTTTTTTTTAAACAGACAAATCAAAATTAATAAAAAAAAACATAATCAAATCAAAAAAACCACATATGTTTCGGCATTAACTGCTAATCTAACCCGAAAAAAAAACACATCAACTGTTCATGGAATAAAATGTAATGTAAAAGTTCTATTTTTTTCAAATCTAAATCTAACACTTGCAAAGTCAAAAGCAATTTTTTAAAAAGTCCTATATCTTTATAAACCTGAAATAAAGATCAGATAAAAAATGTTAGGTATCCTTTATTTTCTTTCCTTTTTTTTTTTTAAATTTATTTTTCGAGCTTCGTGTTTGAAGGATTTTTTTCTTTTTTTTTTTTCATGTAATAACAAGATGCATAGATATACACACATATCGATATATATCCGGAGAGAGACAGAAAGAGAGAAAGCGTGAGAGAGAAAGAGATATTGCATATTCTAGAGACACTTTTTTTTTTCTCGTCTCTGTTTTTTTTTTTTTTTTTGTGTGTGGGACACATTTCTTACTTTTTTTTCGAAGGGTTACTTTCAATACTCTTTTTTTTTAAATCGATCTTTTGTAAACTGTTTTTTTTTTTTGTAGGTGCAAGACAATTTTTTGTCCAGGTTCTGAATTTTCCTTTTTGAGTGCGTTTTTTTTTTTTTTGTGCGCGTGTGTACTGGTCTGCCATTTTTTTAAAATTTTGCCAGAAATAATAGTTTTTTCCGTTTTTAAAGACCGTGGACCATTTTTTTTATTCGATTCGTCTAGTGGTCGTTATTTTTGGTTGTGCCGTGGGTTTAAGAGTCGAAATTATTTCCATGCTGGGAAACAATATGTCTTGGTCATAGTGCATAATTTATACTGCGACACAGATGCGACGAGATCCGTCTGGTAATTAACCAGGGTCAATCCTGCGTCTTAAGGCAACCATTTATACCACTATCAGCCGGTCACGGAGGTGTGACCGACAGACGTGTTATAGTAAATGTCTTAAAGCGGTCTCATGAAGACATGAAGATGGGCCAGTCATTAGGGTCTGTGTAGTAAGAAGAAAATCATACCTGAGATGTTGGATTTGGGTGTGGCTGCTTTCTTTTCTCAAGATGATCTCTTCACCCTGGTGGCATTCTGGTGGGAATCTTCATCTCTTTGTCCTCAGGGCCGCCTTTCGACTTCAGACATTTATGAAGGCATTCATGGCAGACACAAGAAAAATGACACGCGACACAATTGTAATATACATAAGGTATGACTAACTATTTTATTTTACATTAGAAATACAATATATATTACAAAAAACAATTTACAATTCATTTTTACGATAAAAAATGGATAATAGGCTTTTCGAAGCTAACTAAACTACCCTAACTAGTGTTGAGGGAGGGGGTGCCCCCCTCATTTACGGAGAGACAAAATATGCGTCCTCACATCATGGTGGTCGTGCAGGAAAGAGACAGAAAGATAGCAAGGGGATTATGGGAAGGAGTTTCTTTGTATCTCTACGCTCATGGACAATTTACCACCCGTCCATGCTGCAGAGTGTGTTAGAAACAGTGGCACAAGGAAATAGTGCCACATACTATTAGAAGGTGAAAATAATTAAGATACAAATCATTGAAAAAATTTAAAAGATATATATGAATAAATAAAATATGCTAAAAAAGTTGGATGAAATAATTCGTTGAATGCTTGTAACAATTTCTTGAATGTAAAAAAATTAGGAAATTATATTTATAAAATTTAAAATAACTACTAAGAATATATACAATAATAGGAATATAATGTATACGAATATGTATTACCAGACTTTAATTTAAAAAAATAAGATTGCGATAATCAAATTGTTTATATCATTTGTATGATAAAATATGGAAATGATAATAATGCATTCAAAAGCGTGGGATGAAAAAATTTGTTGAATGAAAAAACTGTTGATTTCTAAAAATAAAAAGTAAAAAAAATAAGAACCTAATTCTGTTGCATTAAATTATTATGAATATTAATAAATATGTAATGTTAGGAAAATATCCAGTGTAATAGCAAATACATTATGAATTAGCGGCTATCTTTCCACACATATTACTTAAAATGAAAGCTATTTTAAAAGACCATTCCATTGCTAATAATTAGATTATATATTGATTTGGATTATTAACTTTAATTTCCTGAGTATTTTAATTCACGTTCCTGTTATATAAACTTATTATATATCTATTGTCATCAATATATTTTTATTATTATCAGTAGCAACTATGGTAATTGTATGTTTATTGTTCCTACAAATTATTACTATATTATTGTTTATTTTACTTTATTAATGTCATAATCCCTTTATCTATTAAAAAATACTATGAATAGTATTTTACATCTAAACAATATGAATGTAAATTAAGTGTTTATTTCTGTGATTTTTAAATGTTTTATAAAGTTATGTTTCTTGTTTTGTTGGCACGATTAAAATAAACAATGACATTAAAATATTTAATTTAATTTATCTTTTATTTGCAGGTGTTCCTGCTTGAATGTGTTTAATGAATATTAGGGGATGATCTTTCTCCTTAAACAGTATTCTATACACAATTATTTCCTTACGTGGCAGATAACAAAAACGTCTGCACACAACTTTATTAGACATATATGTGTGAAGAGTTATTTCGTCTGGATTGTTTAGCAAATCGTGATAAGAACATCACACATATTTCAATTTGTGAAATTTTTGTTTAATGTTTTCATAAATCATAGATATCGAATGTAACATTTCAGAAAAAAAATGATAATTTACAAAAGAGACTATTTTAACTTTTACACAAGGAAATATCTCTTATCAAATAAATTAAGTGATAGAAATTGAAATTTCTTTAGCATAAAATCTCACTTGCATCAACAACTCCTGATTAAAATTTGTTTATAACTTGGTAGTGATAATCTTGCTCCAGGAGCAATTTAGTTACAATATGAATAAACATATGAAGGAAAATCCACATTCTTGTAAAGTGTGTGGATATTCTTTTACTGAAAAATCAACATTAGTTACACATATGAGAACTCACACCGGAGAAAAGCCACATTCTTGTGAAGTGTGTGGATATTCTTTTACTAAAAAAGGAACATTAGTGACACATATGAGAACTCACACTGGGGAAAAGCCACATTCATGTAGAGTGTGTGGATATTCTTTTACTGAAAAATCAACATTAGTGAGACATATGAAAACTCACACTGGGGAAAAGCCACATTCTTGTGAAGTATGTGGATATTCTTTTACTCGAAAATCACATTTAGTGAGACATATGAGAACTCACACCGGAGAAAAGCCACATTCATGTAGAGTGTGTGGATATTCTTTTACTGAAAAATCAACATTAGTTACACATATGAGAACTCACACTGGGGAAAAGCCACATTCTTGTGAAGTATGTGGATATTCTTTTACTGAAAAATCAAATTTAGTGAAACATATGAGAACTCACACCGGAGAAAAGCCACATTCATGTAGAGTGTGTGGATATTCTTTTACTGAAAAAGCAACATTAGTTACACATATGAGAACTCACACTGGGGAAAAGCCACATTCTTGTGAAGTATGTGGATATTCTTGTACTCGAAAATCAACATTAGTGAGACATATGAGAACTCACACCAGTGAAAAGCCACATTCTTGTGAAGTGTGTGGATATTCTTTTACTGAAAAATCAAGTTTAGTGAAACATATGATAACTCACACTGGGGAAAAGCCACATTCTTGTGAAGTTTGTGGATATTCTTTTACTAAAAAATCAACATTAGTTACACATATGAGAACTCACACTGGAGAAAAACCGCATACTTGTGAAGTGTGTGGGTATTCTTGTTCTCAAAAATCAACATTAGTTACACATATGAGAACTCACACTGGGGAAAAGCCACATTCTTGTGAAGTTTGTGGGTATTCTTGTTCTCAAAAATCAAATTTATTGAGTCATATGAGAACTCACACTGGGGAGAACTGAATGCATACTAGACACCAAACTCGGGTTTCAGTCTCTCTGTATAGCGGTTTACCAGGAACTCTGGTATGATGATACTTTCAATTTCATGTAAAAACTAATGATATATTAAAATTTAAATGAAAATGCAAAATAAAACTAAATCAACAAACAGGCAGGACGTCGTTCAGAACAAAATAATCCCATAAGCATTGCTAGGTACTGGGTTATATGAGATAAATAACGGTGCATCTTCTCCTAGTGATGTTTCCACAAGTAACAACACTAAGCTGGACACTCCACCAGACAAGTCAAATTCTAGTCCTGAAATCCGGCAAGAGAAAAGAAAGACTACTAGCAAAAGAGACGATAACCAAGTATAGTTGTATATTGAGGAGACGAAAATTATTTTTCACTGTTTTGCATATTCAAGTTATGAAAAATGGGGGAGGAAAATAACACAGTATTTGTGGCTCAATTAAAATCTTATCCCTTGACAAAAGAAAAAACAGCACTAACTACAACTAAGAATTTACTTTCAGTTCGTCTACAATGCATAAATACCTCTTAAAATTTGTTAGAGAGTACATTAAGAAAGATTTTAGTGAAGCAGCGATTGATTTCACCAAATTTTACACTGCTGAATTTGCCCAAAGCCAGTGGAATAGGGAGAAAAATGGACATTGATTTGGTCAATGGAATACGCAAATATAAAATATCAAAAATGCACAGAAAGTTGTAAGCAATAGCAAAAAATGTTTAAGTACCACTTCTCAAACAAGAAGGAGATTGAGAAGGAAAAGGTAACATGTCAGAAGTCTAATTCTTTGAGGAACAATGTCTTTCCTGTTTAGCAAATATCCCAACTAAAAAAATATATCCATGAAATGGCTAAAAACGTCATTTGTCAAATCAGCAATCCCCCTCCCTATAGCATGATGTGCCAAACCAAACAAGAAGACACTACAACATATTCTCACCTGACACCGCTACCTTAGTCCAAGCTTTACATGCCTAGCAAAATCAAACCGTTAATATATCCGATGTGTCACTCCATCAAATAATGAAACATCTCCCCAGGGATCATTCCCAACAGACCCAATACAATTTAAATATGGGAAGACATACCCACAGTATGTCCCACTTCAACATGTGACACTGGACGTGGACCAGTTGGAACTAGAGGAAGAGCTGGTAAACAGGATATAAATGGTACCGGGTCTGGCTGTTGAAGATCGACCCAGACTTTAAAAACTTAATATGAATAAAACCTTCAAGATGCTTGTTTCAAAAGTCAATGATGGCCTCACAAGGATTACTCCCATTCATGCCACATTGAGTGAAATAAATAATACAACATACGGGGCAGCATGGTATATTTTTACTTCAACACCAGGAGAGTAAAAGAGGAAACATGAAGACTAAATCATATAACTCATCTTGGAGAAGAAAACTCCAACAGAAAATAGATAAAATCCGAAAGGAAACTCCCCAGATATCTTAATTCCTGTCCTGTGGAACTCCAGGCAAAAAACTAAATAAGAAGGTAATTAAGTTGAAAACTTATTATTCCCTCCAAGACAAAGCACAGCTAAGAGCTAAGATGTTAGTACATCAGGCTGAAATAAAAGCCTTAGCTGCACAAATAAAAAATAAAACCAAAAACTTTGAAGGAAAAAGGATAAACTTTTTACAACAAATCCAAGAATTGTCTATAGGAGCCTCGTTAAAGAAGAAATAAAGCTGAGCTCCTCAGTAACTCAGGAAGTTGAAAACTTCTGGAGGCCACTCTATGAGTACATTAAAGTACATCAGAAAACAAAGAGAAGAACAAGGAGAAAGAAAAGATGACAGCTCTTAGAATTACCAAGGAAGCTGTCTGCAGGAATGTAGCTCAATGTAGTAATTTAAAGACCCCAGGAATAGACCACAAACCAAATCTCTGGCTGAAAGAAGTGAGCACACTTCATCATCACTATGCCAAGACATTCAATAGAATCATCAGTAGTGATGACAAACCGCCTGGGTGGCTTACTGTAGGTAGTACATAACTTATTCTAAAAAATGAGGACACCCACATGGCAAACAAATATCGACAATCTGCTGCCTTACAACGACAGAGATAACAGTTATAATCGCTGATGCAACATACGACCATCTGGTTGCTGGCGATTACCTCGAAAATGAGAAGGTGTACGAGGAAAACTTTGCACAAGACAACAGTTCCTTGTAAATAGAACAATACTAGAAGACTGCAGAAGAAGACAAATCTGTCAATGGCCTGGATTGATTACAAAAAGGCCTTTGACAGTCTACCTCATTCCTGGATACTTCGATGTTTGGAGCTGTATAATGTGCACGCAGATATTAAATCATTCCTTCAAAAGGAAATGGCCAGATCGTGCACATCAATTAGGCTACAGCATACGAAAGGATGGATGCAGACCTCAAACATTAAGATCATTTTTTTTTCAATGAAAGGAGCAAGGACCAAGGTTTCATCTAAAAAAAACGTGGTTTAAAAAAAAGGGTTTTAAACTTTGGACTTTACATGTAAATTTCTAAAAAACACTTCTTTTTTTTTAATTTTTATATATTATTTCTCGATCTTTTATCTTCAATTTGTGATATATAAAACTTTGGTGTGTAAATTAATTATTTATTTTTTAATAGACATTTCAAAATGGGGGACGCGTGAATTAAAAACCGTTTGTCTTAAATATTATATTCGGTTTATTGGAAAGAGCATAAAATTTCACATTGACCCTGAAAATATCGTAAAAATTTAATCAATAGAAATTTTTTTATAGATTTTTAAAGTTTAAAAATTGAAAAATACTTAACTCGTAAAATTCACTTGATTTCATTACTGTTTTTAAAAAATAAAAAAAATACTATTTCTATTACTTTTTATACAACTTTAATAGTTTATTTTGGAAGTATAATCCATAAAGAAAATAAACAACACTCTTTTAAAAAAGAAATTACGAGTTTTTTGGTTTATATTTTATTATCAGTTTCGTGTCAAAAATTCCCCCACCTCCTTAAATTCTGATACACCTAGAGATTAACATATGAAAAAAAATATAGCGTCTATTGGCATTTTTTAAATTACTGCTCATGTAAGGGGGAATAACTCTTCAGATCGTAATTTTGAATTTTGTTTCATCCGTGCTTTGATATAATTAATGGGTGCTTGTACATTTTTATCAAGGGATCAAAAATGAAAATATTAAAAAAAATTATATTTTACGTACTCGTTATGGAATAAAGTTTTCATGAAAAAAGAAATCACTTAATTTGATCAAGCAGTTTTTTATTTGTTCTCATTGAAAAGATTAAATTTTAATGAGATCGATCGAGTAACACCAAGGGGAGATAACCCCAATCATCGCTTAAAACAAGAGCAGAAAAATACTTAGATAATTGTTTTTTCATTTATTTTACAAAGTTTTAAAAAATATTTTTTCATTTTGGTCCTTTGTTAATCATTCGTTTTAAGCCATCCCTACTTGTGTCCCTAAATAGCCAAATTGCGATAATATATCGATTTCATTAAAATTTGATTTTTCTCTGTAAAAAATTATATGTATACTTGATCAAATTAAGTTATTTTTTCGGAGAACTTCATTCCATAACGGGTACGTAAATTATAACTCTTTTCTTTCAATATTTTCATTTTCTAATGTCTTGATTAATCTATAGAAGTGCCAATTAATGACATACAAAATTGTTCGATTTAATTACATAAATATGTGGTTGTATTTGTTAGTGCTTTGGTTTGAATTCTAAAAGTTTTCATTCGTTTGTATTTGTTCTCATTGAAAAGATTATGAATTTATGTTGTTCACATGTAAACGACCTTGACATTGAATATTACAGTAAAATGTAAGTTTTGTTAAGAATTGAGGTATTTTGTGAAAATGTTGGTAAGTTTAAATGATAGTAAATTATTTGTTATAGATTATTGTTATTAGTGAATGAAAAAGTTTTGATCTACTGATATTGGTGAGACTTATATGGAGGTATTTTAGTTTTTTATTAGTGTTTGTCGGTGGCAAGTATAGAAGTGTGATATAAAAACCGTGGTTGGCACCACATAAAATTATACTTACCTTACGTAAATAACTTAGATACCCCACCAGACAAGATGAATTCTTGTCCTGGATCCAATAAGACCAAGACACCAAAACGAAATTTATACTATAAATTCAAAATGGCTTACACTTCTAGACTTACTTATACTTACTGTTGCAATATGTTGGGCTTCTAATGGAGTATGATCCCACACAGTCGGGCGATTCTATTTATAAACGATGCTGCTAAGAACTGACGAATCAAATTCACGTTCTGCTACCAACCAAAAAAAATAAATAACGGTGATCATGAAGGTCGTTCCCTCAGAGCGAGGCCCATCCATTGCACTGCAGTTGAGTTGACCTTTGCGATCGTCCCAAATGTGGACGACTCGGACGTGCTATTTTAAAGTGTGGGGTCTGCGTATGCGCTTACCCTGATAATACAATAAAAATCAGAAATCCTTTCCTATTTCTTCCAAGTACATCTCACTCATATGTCTGTACTCCCTCCGCTTAATCACCCTTAATCTCTGTAATACCAAGAAATAGGCCATTTCTCTCGACCAGTTTATTATCCACTTCAATTCCAACGTTCTGATTGTATCTAATTTGCATGTAAATTGTAATGATAGCGCTGCTCTTTCGTTTCAGTAACTTTTATATAGACTCTTTCATACAACACACAATCTTATGACGTCACAGACAATAAAAAAAACGATAAAACAGCAAGTAAAAGAATGCAAGAAAAAAACGATTTTTTTAATCTCTCGCTGAATGAACTTTTTTTCTAACCGCCCACGCCACACAAATTAGCTGTTCCTTTTTTCTTTACACTTTCTTATCGCAATGGCCACAAGTTTTATTACAAGTCCCTAGTTTTGATTGGTGCACGACATGTATTGCCGAATCATTCAAACTATTTCGACAACGAATGGAACTTTACTTCACAGTCAAAGCGACGAAACACGAGGATAAAGCCCCTCTAATACTTCTCGCGACCGGCAAAGACGGTTTACGCCGGTATAATAGTTGGTCGATGTCGGATGATGATCGCAAGGATCCACAAATAATATTTGCTGCATTTTTAGAGCAGCTAGAACCGGCAACAAATCACCGCGTTTGTAGACTGGAACTCGGAAAATACCAGCAGAGATCAAATGAAACAACCGACATCAACAGATGTCGACTATTGACAAAAAAAAATGTGATTTCAGTACCGACAAATTAAACGAACGTCTCGTCGAGTTACTAATTGCCAGCACACCAATACTTGAACTGCAAAAAGAACTGTTAAACAAACCTAAGGGTTACAGAATTGAGGAAGCTGTTAGATTAGCCCGTTCACACGAGGCTTCAGGAGTGTATGTCAACCAGCTCTACCAGTTACAGGAATCACCATAGATAGCCGCAATAAGCCGTGGTACAAACCAGTGGCAAGGGGTTGACGAAAAACGCGGACAAACCTGCAAAAATTGTGGACGCAGTTACCGTTTTGGCTAAGAACACTACCCTGCCAAAAATGATATATGCCACACATATGGAAAAACAGGTCACTGGGCTACAGTTTGCATCTCAGGGAAGCACAACACCGAGAGACAACAAGGAAGGCCCTGACATAACAGTCATAACAAACAAATGGGAGTTTGGCAAGAAAATAAACAGCGTCGCGTAACACGATGACCAAGCCATGACTGACATAGGCACGGCAATGGAGAACCTCACCTTTAGCTCCATCACAACTAACAGCGGAAAAGTCAGCAAACATGAAAGGTCCTCGAAATGAGGCATTTGTTGATCTAAGCATTAAGATAAGGGACCACCCAGGCACTCGTACCTTTAACCTGAAAGTAGATTCAGGGGCACAAGCAAATACATTGCCTATCCGCATATTCCGCAACATGTACCCTAGCAGTATAGATGAAGCTTGAAACCCAATGCCCGGATCACTCACCTCAAGACAATGTCTGTTAACAGCCTACAACATCACCAGGATAAACTGTTATGGCACCACAACTTTTAGGTGCAAGTATAAAACCGCCCATGGCTGGATACCCAATTCTATGTGGTTGATGTACCAGGGACAGTCATATTGGGCATACCAACATCAGTGGCTCCTAGGGTAGTGACAACGAACTGTGCCATCTCAGCCTAGCACCAACCCATCAATAATGTAGCTGACCTAATACATCTATACCCTAAGAGATTTGACTGTATTGGTGAATTTCGGAACACTCACTTGTTGTCAACCCCAATGTACCATGCCACATAGACCCACAGAGAAGGACACCTATAGCCAAGCGCGGACAAATCAAATCGGAACTCGAAAAGATGGAATCGCAAGAACTCATTCGCCGCATCAACGAACCCACAAACTGGGTAAGTTCTCTCACTTATGTCATCAAACGTGACAACACAACTAGGGTTTGCTTAAACCCACGAGCGCTAATCAAAGCTCTCATACAGCCATACCACCAAATTTAAACTGTCGAGGAGCTCAACCACCGATTTGCAGAAGCAAAATTATTCTCAAAGTTCGACGCTAAGTCTGGGTGCTGGTCTATAAAGCTCGACCCTGAAAGTCAGTCGCTAACAACTTTCCAAACACAATTTGGAAGATATTGTTTTGAACGACTGCCATTCGGTTTGTGCGTCAGTCAGGACATCTACCAACTCGAGATGGACAGACTACTCGAGAAATGCACTGGTGATTGTGGTATAGCTGACGATATCACCATATATGGGTCGACAGAGCAGGAACATGACGAAAATCTAAGACATTTCATGAAGGTCGCTACTGAAGAAGGCCTTACCTTGAACTCGGAGAAGTGCAACAGCAAATGCCGTGTAATATCCTTTTTTGGAAACCTGTACACACATACCGGATTAAAACCAGATCCGGCGAATGTACCTGTACCTAGAGAAAATGCCTGAACCACATAACAAGACGGAACTACAACAATTCTTGGGTATGATGACATATCTGTCTCGTTTTGTAAAGGACTTCAGTTCCAAGACGGCAGTGTTGCGTGACGTATTACGCAAGGACTCTGATTTCCAGTGGGAACCACACCATGAGGAAGCTTTCAAAAAGATAAAAAGTGAAGTATCCGAAACGTCCCTGCTCCACTATTTTGACCCTAAAAACCGATATACATGCACTGTGATTCGAGTTTACATGGAATCGGTGCAGCTCTGCTACAACCAGATGAGAATGGCAATCTATCGCCCGTCACATATGTTAGCAAGAGCCTCACACAGACAGAACAGAGATACGCATGTATCGAACTGGAGCTACTGGCCATCGTATTTGGCACACAGGTTCCACACATACCTTTATAGCCACAATTTCCAAACCACAAACCCCTCACCGTGATCATCGACAAACCGCTCACCTCAGCCCCGGCACGTCTGCAAAGAATGCTAATAAAACTCCAAGGATACAACTTCAGGCTCACATATAACAAGGGATCTGACAATATATTGGCTGATGGATTATTGTGCCTACCACCATCTTGTAATGCGGCCCCTATGGAACTTGATGTCCGGGTTGATACAGTTCGTTTTTCCACTAATTACATCGAACAGCTAAGACAGTGTACGACAGCGGATCATCTGCTTAACCAGCTGAGAGAGACCATCATCACGGGATGGCCAGAGACAATCTAGCAGCTGCCCATTGACATTATAGTGTTCTGGGGCCTAAGAGATCAGCTCTCAATTGCCCTCAAAGGACAACAAATCGTCATCCCTCAGACACTTCAAAAAGACATATTAGAACAGCTACATGCTTCTCATTTAGGACAAGAGAAAACAAAACTCCTTGCCAAGGACACTGTTCACTGGGTAAACATAAACAAAGACATTGAACAGTTCACAAAGTCATGCAGTATCTGTCAAAAGCATCAGCCTTCCCAAATGCAAGAGACGCTAATGCAACATGACATCCTAACAAAGCCATGGGACGTAGTTGGCACAGACCTGTTTGATATCCACAGAAGTCAATGGTTGATCATAGCTAACTATTACTCAAAGTATCCTATAGCCAAACGCCTACCTGATCATTAAAAAAAAGGGTTTTAAACTTCGGACTTTACAGGTAAATTACTAAAAAAACACTTTTTTTGTTTTAAATTTGTATATATTATTTATTGATCTTTTATCTTCAATTTGTGGTATATAAAATTTTGGTGTGTAAATTAATTATTTACTTTTTAATATACATTTCAAAATGCGAGGGCGTGAATTAAAAAGAACGTTTGTCTTAAATATTATATTCAGTTTATTGAAAAGAGCATAAAATTTCACATTGACCCTGAAAATATCGTAAGAATTTAATCAATAGAAATTTTTTTATAGATTTTTAAAGTTTAAAAATTGAAAAATACTTAACTCGTAAAATTCACTTGATTTCATTACTGTTTTTAAAAAATAAAAAAATACTATTTCTATTACTTTTTATTCAACTTTGATAGTTTATTTTGGAAGTATCATCCTTAAAGAAAATAAACAACCCACTTTTAAAAAAGAAATTACGAGTTATTTTTATATTTTATTCGCAGTTTCGTGTTAGGAGTGTAAAAATTCCCCCACCTCCCCAAATTCTGATACACCTAGAGATTAACATATGAAAAAAATATATAGCGTCTATTGGCATTTTTTAAATTACTGCTCATGTAAGGGGAAATAACTCTTCAGATCGTAATTTTTAATTTTGTTTCATCCATGCTTTGTTATAAGTAATGGGTTCTTGTACATTTTTATCAGGGCATCAAAAATGAAAATATTAAAAAAATTATATTTTACGTTCTCGTTATGGAATAAAGTTTTCATGAAAAAAGAAATCACTTAATTTGATCAAGCAGTTTTTTATTTGTTCTCATTGAAAAGATTTTTAATTTTAATGAGATCGATCGAGTAATACAAAGGGGAGACAACTCCAATCATCGTTTAAAACAAGAGCAGAAAATACTTAGATAATTGTTTTTTCAATTATTTTACAAAGTTTAAAAAATATTTTTTTCATTTTGGTCCTTTGTTAATCATTCATTTAAAGCCATCCCTACTTGTGTCCCTAAATAGCCAAATGGCGATAATATATCGATTTCATTAAAATTTGATTTTCCTCTGTAAAAAATATATATACTTGATCAAATTAAGTTATTTTTTCGGAGAACTTCATTCCATAACGGGTGCGTAAATTAAAACTCTTTTCTTTCAATATTTTCATTTTTTTAATGTCTTGATTAATCTGTAGAAGTGCCAATTCATGACATACAAAATTGTTCGATTTAATTACATAAATATGTGGTTGTTTTTGTTAGTGCTTTGGTTTGAATTCTAAAAGTTTTCATTCGTTTGTATTTGTTCTCATTGAAAAGATTATGAATTTATGTTGTTCACATGTAAACGACCTTGACATTGAATATTACAGTAAAATGTAAGTTTTGTTAAGAATTGAGGTATTTTGTAAAAATGTTGGTACGTTTAAATGATAGTAAATTATTTGTTATAGATTATTGTTATTAGTGAATGAAAAAAGTTCTGATCTACTGATATTGGTGAGACTTATATGGAGGTATTTTAGTTTTTTATTGGTGTTTGTCGGTGGCAAGTATAGAAGTGTGATATAAAAACCGTGGTTGGCACCACATAAAATTATACTTACATGACGTAAATAAGGCCCGGTTCTCTTTTCCCTCCCTCCTCCCTCTCTCTCTCTACATTAAAAAACGGCTTTGTGCCTAATTTGCTCAGTGGGGAAGCAAATAAATAGCCTTACCTTACGTAGGAATAACGGTGATCATTAAGGTCGTTCCCCCAGAGCGAGGCCCATCCATTGCACTGCGATTAGGTTGAGCTTTGCGATCTTCCCAAATGTGGACGATTCGGACGTGCTATTTTAAAGTGTGGGGTCTGCGTACGCGCTTACCCTGATAATACAATCAAAATCAGAAATCCTTTCCTATTCCTTCCAAGTACATCTCACTCGTAGGTCTGTACTCCCTCCGCTTAATCACCCTTAATCTCTGTAATACCAAGAAATACGCCATTTCTCTCGACCAGTTTATTATCCACTTCAATTCCAACGTTCTGATTGTATCTAATTTGCATGTAAATGTAATCAACGTTTAATCGTGAGGAATTCGTCTAGCTGTCGCCTACAGCTACAGAAAGTGTCTTCGTTCGATATACAATGTGGACATAAACCCTGTTACAAAATTTCTGAACTATTTATTATGATAATATTAAAATAAATTGACAATTTAATTGTCATTATATGATAATGTAATGTATGATTTCTAATTTTTTTTTTAGAAACAAAAGATGTTAATTTTTAAACAATGTCTTTTGAATTGGAGAGAAGATTAACCATAGAGCAACACGAGAATTTGCATGTAAATTGTAATGATAGCGCTGCTCTTTCGTTTCAGTAACTTTTATATAGACTCTTTCGTTCCGGTAAAACAGCAAGTAAAAGAAAGCAACAAAAAAACGATTTTTATAATCCCTCGCATGCTGAACGAATTTTTTTTTTAGCCTCCAACGCCACACACATTATCTTACTTTTTTTTACACAGTGATCACCACTTATCAAGGCCCGGAAGCCACTCAGGGATAAGGGTTATTGCAAGTACATTACTGAATGAATTTTTTTTCTAAGCGCCCACGCCACACAAATTAGCTGTTCCTTTTTTCTTTACACTTTCTTATCAGATAGGCGCCGTAAGCCGCGGTACACCAGTGACAAAGCGATTGACCAAAAACGCGGACAAACCTGCAAAAATTGTGGACGCAGTCACCGTTTTGGCAAAGAACACTGCCTTACCAAAAATGATATATGCCACACATGTGGCACAACAGGTCGCTGGGCTACAGTTTGCATCTCAGGGAAGCACAACACCGAGAGACAACAAGGAAGGCCCTGACATAACAGTCATAACCAACAACGGGAGTTTGTCAAGAAAATAAACAGCGTCGCGTAACACGATGACCAAGCCATGACTGACATAGGCACGGCAATGGAGAACCTCACCTTTAGCTCCATCACAACTAACAGCGGAAAGTCAGCAAACATGAAAGATCCTCGAAATGAGGCATTTGTTGATCTAAGCATTAAGCTAAGGGACCACCCAGGCACTCGTACCTTTAACCTGAAATTAGATTCAGGGGCACAAGCAAATACATTGCCTATCCGCATATTCCCCAACATGTACCCTAGCAGTATAGATGAAGCTTGAAACCCAATGTCCGGATCACACACATCAAGACAATGTCTGTTAACAACCTACAACAATACCAGGATAAACTGTTATGGCACCACAACTTTTAGGTGCAAGTATAAAATCCCCCCGAATGCTATTTTCTTGACTGAATATGGTTTCATAATCATGTGTAGCTTTGCGTGTTGGATTTTCAGTTGTTTTTAAGAGGGAACGCCTGTTATGTCTTAAATATTTCCCTTGTTCTGTTTTTGCTAAATACGAACGAGGCTCTTTTAATTTTCTTAACAATTTTACCTTTCTGGTTCGATTTTAATTGGGAGCGAATTCATTAGTTGTTGGGCGATGACGATTTATATTTTAATGGGGATGTCAGTAGTGCTAATTGATCGCAATTTGTGGAAAACAAAATTTTGCGAAAGTGTTTTTATTTTCTTGATTACTATGCGTGATTTACAGTCATCAGGTTTGTGTATATGTTAAAGAGCATCTCTCCTCTCTCTCTCTCTCTCTCTCTCTCTCTCTCAGGCTCTTTCATACTCTCTCTATTTTTTCTCTCTGTGTCTCCATTAGATAGTAGATCGAGAGAGAGAGAGAGAGAGAGGGAGAGTGTGGGAGGAGGTCAGAGAGATATTTTTGTAGTTAATCCACGTTGCAGGAAGTGACGTTTCATCTAACCAGATGTCATGTGATGCTACGTGGCAAGGTTGGTGAAACGTTGAGTCTCTCAGAAAATGCCGAGCCGAGAAGAAGTCTAAAATGGTTCTCTCCTAAGTAAGGGGGGAGATGCGCGCCCCAGACGTGGGACGTGGTAGGTACCCACAGTGGAGACCATCGATGGCGGCATCTGCAGATCATGCCTGGGAGAATAAAAGGTTGAAAACCCAACATCTGTCTTCATCTTGTGTATTCCGGCGAAAACAGCAAGAGAGCTCCACCAAGATGAAGACTCTCCCAGAGCAGCGGAACCAGGTATGAATCTTCTTTAATTCAAACACATAAATACACAACAAGCGTCCTAACACTAGACAAACGGTTTAAGGGATCTTGGGTCTCGTTCTCTCGTCTCTTAACACTCGTAATATCTCTCTCATTGTCGTAAACTTCTTCTCTTCATTAGTAAAATGGACACGTCATCACCAGGGTACCAGTATCCCTCAAGTAAAGTGTCCAAGTCAAATCCTCTTCTTTTCCCTCCCTTATGTAAAAGATATCAAAGTATCTCGTTGTGTAGCCTATTGTTACTACATATGCTTTATTGTATAAATGAAAAAAATGTCTGTCGCTACTTTCGTCCATGGTGTTACTGGTATTTCATGGTGTTACTGGTATTTCATGTTGTTACTGGTATTCCATGGTGTTACTGGTATTTCATGGTGCATTAGAAATTCTGACGGTTGTTGGTTTCTATGATTTTAAACAGTGTGTGCATATGTGCCTATCATTTCTGTTATCTGATGATTTACGTTGATCCAATATATGACTTCCTTTGCTCGTGCAATGCATTTCTCTATTCCTAAGTGTCCCGTATGGATCTTTTGTAGGACTTCTTTTCTTAAAGAGGTGGGGACCGCTATTCGTGTACCTTTTAGTACTAGTCCTTTGACGACCGATATTTCATCCCGAACTGGCATATACGGCGCTATTTTGAGTGGTATGTCTTTATTTTCTGGCCGACTTGACGTTGCATATTTTATACGCATCTCGATGGACGTCAAGTTTTTGGTCGTATTGTTTTAGAATCGTGTGGATATATTTGTCAATCAACATATCAGGTATCTCTTGTGTGCTGTCCGATATATATACACGCGATAATGCATCATCAATTACGGATTCTCGACCTGGGACATATAACACTTTAAATCCATATTTTTGGAGTGCCATGAGAAATCTTTGTATTCTCGGAGAGTTTTTCGTGATTGATTTTTTTTTTAATCTGCCTTAATGGTTTATGATCGTTTTCAATATAAAATTTTCTTCCATAGATGAATTGGTGAAATTTGTTACAGGCGAACACTATGCTAAGTGTTTCCAATTCAATAGGACAATAGTTTTGTTCAGCAGGAGTTGTCGATCGTGATGCGTATGAAACGGGTAGCCATGTTTCATTATGTTTTTGTTGTAGAAGTGCGTGCACGTCATT
This sequence comes from Euprymna scolopes, assembly GCF_053919585.1. Lineage (NCBI taxonomy): Eukaryota > Metazoa > Mollusca > Cephalopoda > Sepiida > Sepiolidae > Euprymna > Euprymna scolopes. The sequence goes on from NC_136527.1 coordinate 192,529,865, forward strand.
GCCAGCATCAGTGGTAACTTTTATTTCTTTAGAAGGATCATAGAATTAAAAAAATTGTTATTATATATTTTAATTTCTCTACAGCCTTTATTTGAGATTTTCAAATGATCAGAGTGCATCGTTGTGTAGGAGTTTTCTTAGCGGTGTAGTTACCTCCGAATATTCCGCTATGAATTTATATAGGTAATTTGTTCGTCCCAAAAATCATTATGCCTTTTTTTTATTTTCGGGAAGAGGCATCTCTATGATAGCCTGTATTTTGGAGGGGTGTATTCCTCATGAGTGATAAGATGGCCTAAGTACATATAGATCAACTGCTTTCAGAAGCCCAAAGTATTAATGCTGAAGTCCTTCTGGGGTCAATCTTAGGCCCAACTCTCTTCCTGATCTACATTAATGATCTCCCAAAACACATACTTTAATCATTCGTTGACATCTATGCTGACGACACGACCATCTATGGCAACACATCAAAGGCCGTAAATGACAAAGTTCTCTCTGATTCTCTCTCCTCTGATCTTGAGCGCGTGGTACAATGGGGGAATAGATGGCTGGATACTTTTAATGCATCTCAAACCTATCTTTACATAATCAACGCCCTGCCCCATCTGACATCAATTGAAATGAATGGCTCTCATCTTGGGAAGGCTTTATGTTCTGACAAGCTTCTGGGATTGACCTTTACTCCTGATCTGAAATGGAACACGTACATCGTCTGTTGTCAAGTTCGCTGGGAAAATGGCATGACCTTCACCTTCACCGAGGTGAACGATTTATATGACTTTCACCGAGGTGCGCGACTTGACACACAAAAATAAACCGCCTCTTAATCACCTGCTTACGCACGTGTCACTGTAACGTCAAATGACAACAAAAACCTTCTCACTCGACCTGCCTTTATACCACTATCTCAATTCCTTCTCTTGCGCATGCGCCTGTAGATTCCTGACAACCTCGAGACTTCCGCTTATACAAACCCAAGTTTTGTTGTCGCGCATGCCTATACAAGGCACAAACACGACAGCGTTTGTTGTGTTGGTAAGTACTACACTCCCCCCTGATCTGATGATCATATAGAGTGCACTCTGGGGGTGGCCTCTTAGTTCGTTGGCTTCTGCGAAGGGTGGTATTTACACTCTCGGATTCAGGTTCTAGTTCTGGTTCTGGGTGTGGTTCTGGTTCTGGTTCTGATCCTGCCTGATCAGACGAATTACAACTATCACTCTCTTGCTCGGTGACCTCATTCATTAGCAGCTCATCATCTGATGATTCATCGCTCTCTGTAGTTGTGGGGTGTACTTCACTTGCCGGGCGAAGATCGCGCACATGGCGTAGGGTTCCCTCAACAAGGACCGACTGCTAGCTGACCACTCCAGATATTCGTCCTCGCTTGAACTTGGTGGTGCACCGGTTTCCAGGGGGTCTAACTCAAAAAACTGGATCCCTTACCTTGTATTTGTTATGACTCTCCTCGTCGATTGGTTGGACAGTGTCAATGCCCTTTATCCTAACACGGTATTTGTGTATGGCATTGGCCGGTGCTGTTGTTAGTATCTTCCCATCATTTGGTGTGATGTTATACCAATACGTGGCCTCCGTAATGGTGCATTGCTTTCTGGCAGCAATTCTCTTGATGCTGCGATGTCTCCTCTCAGTAATGTCATTCCTTGATGGCACATGAGCACATCGCAGTCGTAGTCGGACACCCCACTCATTCAACAACTGCCGAACTTGGTGGCTATAAAAAGCAGCATCGTTGTCCGTCAATATCTCTTCCGGCGCATATCGCTCAGAAAAGATAGATGACAGTTGGCGGACAACATTCGCTGAGTCCTACCTGGTCATTTGCCGCCACACCGCAAAACGAGTGGGTCCACAGTCGATAAGGGTTAGAAAGGGCTTACCACTGTAATGGGTAATATCCATCGCTAATCGTTGCCACACATGCTCAACTTCCAATCGCCCCTTCTGCCATTGCTCAGGTGCAGGATCGATAGACTGGCATGCCTCACAGTGATTGATGATCTGCCTGACATCCGCCCTTGTCACTGCCGGGTCAACACGCCTCGCAAAATACAAAGTTCTTTTGATACCTGGATGTCCACTCTGCACATGAATTCTTTGTATTTGGCATGAGCTAATCGCACCAACTGCGCAAGATCGAGCAGTGAACTCCACGCCTGGCTTCACAGCTTCATACCATTTGTGAGGCACACGGGTTAGTTGGTCTGCACGATTACAGTGTGATGCCACGAGCGTTACACTCACCGACAGGTCATACTCTGATACCAGACTCTTCAGGGTGTTTAGCCTCCGCCGGATTAACATCTCACTGGCTGCCTTAGTACGGACTCTTGTTCGTCCCGATAGAGTGTCGGACACCCAGTGGTAGACGCAGAGAGAATACGTGTACAAGTGTAACTTCTTCGACTGCCATTGCAATGCCAGATTTAAACCCTTCACAACAGCATCCAGTTCCGCCAGGTTGATGTGTTGAGCATCATTCACGGGTCGCAGCCACCACGCGTCTTCAATTACATTTCCACGTTGCTCCAATAACACTCCCAATGCCAAAGAACTAGCATCAACCCACACATTCACAGTGTCCCTATCGACACACCATTCTCCACGGGCAGGACCCTCCTTGTTAACTCTCTCAAGGGTTTCTGTCATCATCAGAGTTAGAAGAGCATCATCAGATACATCATCCCAACCTGTAGTTACTAAACTTGCCCTGCGTTTGATGACGCCCACAGCTGCTCGGAGCCAGCCACACGCTGGTAAGTGACCAATAAGTTTCCCACACAAGGAAAAAATAGTCCGCCGCGTAATAACATCAGGGATGGTTGGAATCTCACTGCCACGCCTCCATCGTAAGGTACCGTCTTTCCCGCAAACGTCCAATCCTAATACCCGTGCTCCATCCCTCAGACGTTCGGGATCCTTGCACTCCAACCCGAATTGAGCTAACTTTTCTCTGACGTGTGACGCAGATTGTACGTCTTCATTGACGTACACATCATCAACATAGGCCGATGTTGCGTCCTCAGTGGTCTTTTCCTGGGACAACACTGCATTTACGATGGTCTTCATGATTTGCGGTGCCACATTCAGCCCAAAGCCAAGCCGGGTAAGGCAGTATCTCTGACCCCGGAACCACACTGTCTGGAACGGCCACAATGTCTCATCCACTCGCACCTGCAAATAAGCCTACCGCAAGTCTACTATAGACACATTGGAGCCCTTCTGGCGCCATTCTCTCAGCTTGCTGGCGCACACGTCAACATCGGCAGTGTACGTATCAATGTATCTATTGAGTTCACGATAGTCCAGCACCGGACGAACTTTTGATTTTATATACTGGACTACCGCCATTAAGGGAATCAGACCCTTGGGTGGTCCCAGCTTGTTGGGGTAGGGGATCAGCCATCCATCCTGGATCCATGCCTCAAGTTCCTTCTCGCATTCATTACGGGCCTCGTCGGGTATCGAGTACTCTGCAATGCTATTCTTGAGTTCGGTTGGCACCCTTCCTTCTGTCCACTTCCAAGATGCAGTCCATGCTTTTTGGTGAGGGTCGTAGTCCACCTTGAAATCAGGCCGATCAATGTGAACTGCAGCACACACTGGGGTTTCCAAAAATCGCACAGTCCCATCTCTTCCGATAACCACTCCCCCCAGTGCCTTAATAGCATCATATCCCAACAGTATCTCGAATCCCAGCAAATCCCCTCGCATCATCAGCACATTAATGTTTGCGGTCACACCAGAGTCTGTGTGGACTTTGACAGTTCCGGCTCCACAGCAAGCTTGCGTATTGCCACCTATTATGGTTACTTTGATGTTCTGCTTTGTCCAGTTTCGACACAACTTGGCACACATGATGGTGTGTGAGCACCCGGAGTCGAGAAGAGCTGAACAAAGCACTTGGTCCACGCACAAATTTATTGTCGGTTGCGCCTCAATTAAATCTTGTCCGGAGAACAGGACAGTGCTGACGTCCTGCCCCCTGATGCATATCCCGCACAATTTTGGGATAAATGTCCATAACTACCACATTGGAAACAGGGCGGGCGCCCCCACCCCTTGTTAGTACAATTTCTTGCGATATGGCCTCGCTGGCCACAGCAGAAACATCTCCCATTAGTCGTGGGTCTCAAACTGGGACTCTTTTCAGCATTAGTCTTGGCTGCCTGCGCCATCATTACAACCGGTTCCTCAGGTCCTCCTCATCTCTGATAATGGCTCGAGCGCGATCTAACAAATGTTCCATGGGCGTTACAGATACGCTGGTGGAAGCCCTCAACATGGGTGGGAAGGCCAGCCACAAACGCATACGCCAGTGTTTGCTCTGACACTCCATTGCCAAATAGAAATGCAAGTTTCTTCAGCTCCGCGAAGAAGACGTCCACGGTTTCTCCTGGCATGAGCTTTCTAGTGGCAAATGTTTCGTAGGCCGTACAGGGATCCATGGAAAATGCCTTGTATAAAGCATTTTTTTATACAGGTAATATCAGCCTTCTCCAGAGCACTAAGTTGCTGATATACACTTAGGGTGTTACAGAGAGAGAGAGAGAGAGAGAGAGAGAGAGAGAGAGAGAGAGAGAGAGACAGGTGTGTAAACGTGGAGGTAGACACGTTTACCAGAACCGAAGGAGCTGACCAGATCACGTATGAGTAACGTGGCCAGGTTGGCTAGATCTGGGAGATTTGATTTGGGCTTTGAAGAAGACTGACGGCTTTCCGTTGTCTCCCCCTCTAAACTTGGGAGGGGGGGACGAACGCTGACGTGTGTAGAAGAAGAACCCCCACACAGGCCGATTTCACTTCCACCTTCTACAGGACCTCTGGGGAAAGTGAAATAAAAACTATAAAACGCATTCATCGTCTTGGAGTGATAAATCTTCGTCAAACAGGTATCAAGTCTCCCTCCAGGATGAGAAATTTCTAGATGGTCCAACATCGAAGAAGCAGAGGTAGGTTCTGAAAATACATGTCACACACACGAGTCCCTTTATGATAATCAAACACACAACCATTTATATTAGAGACAATCATACGCACACGGAATCCTTTTTATGTTATACACAAAACGTAAATGGTGCCCCTCGATGATAACCCTAGTGAGAACCTCAATCCAGCCAATCTCAGGGGAATCACGGTATGCACCCCCTTTACTTTACAGAGGTTGCAGGTCAGCTCAACCCTTTCGACCCAGTCGACAACAGAAGTTGATCCGTCGAATTCGGGTATCAGTTTTAAATCAAACTTTGCCCCAGCCATAGTTGTCCAGGAAAAGAGACAAAATGAAATCGTCGAAATTGTGGCCTTCACCTTCACCGAGGTGAATGATTTATATGACCTTCACCGAGGTGCGCGACATTACACACAAAAATAAACCGCCTCTTAATCACCTGCTAACGCACGCGTCACTGTAACGTCTAATGACAACAACAACCTTCTCACTCGGCCTTTATACCACTATCTCAATTCCTTCTCTTGCGCATGCGCCTGTAGATTCCTGACAACCTCGAGACTTCCGCTTATACAAACCCAAGTTTTGTTGTCGCGCATGCCGAAACAAGGCACAAACACGAGGGCGTTTGTTGTGTTAGTAAGTACTACAAATGGTGGGATCCTTTTACCGCTCCAGTAGATATCTCACTGCTGATGCAATTCTCTATCTATCTATATAAAAGCCAAGTACGTCCAAGGATGGATATCTGCTGCCACATCTGGGCAGGAGCTACTAAAAACAGCTTATGCTGCCTTGAGTACAAAATAGACTTCGTAGCCTAGTGGGGGTGCCCCTTTCTCTTACCTGCAACCTCTCTCGCAAAGAAGAGATGTCGCGAGCCTGTCTTTGTTTTATCGTTACTTCCGTGGAAGGTGCTCGTCTGAGCTCCAATCTCTCGTCCTCTCTCGCCAATCTTTCACGAAAAACACCCGTCCATCTGAAACCACCGTCAAAAGTTTTTCCCACTCTTTATCTCTGCCTAAATCAAAGCGCAGATTCCATAAACAAAGCTTCTTTCTTAGAAGTCCACGCCTGTGGAACTCTCTTTCGTTTGCCTGTTTCCTATCTGACTACAACTTAGATGTCTTCAAGTCCAATATAAATAAATTCCTGATAAACCGCCCCTTTAAGTAAGACATTTGATCAAATCTCCATTACTAACGATTAATACGATATTATCCCATTGATTAATGTATGCACAATAACCTTTATGCCTTACGGGTCTTCATAAGTGGTGACTACCATGTAAAAAATAAGAATCAAATTATAAATTTCAAACAATCGGTTTTTGAATCGAAAATTAGAGACATTTCTTCGATTCCGATACCTCAAAAAGTTCCGAGTTTTTACAACCTTTTCGGTATGAAATTTCAAATTTGTTTGTTAGGATTTATTTGTATTTTTTTTAAATTTTCTATTTTATCCTTACAAACTGCCGCCACCTGATATGTGCCGTTCGTAAAATAGGGAAACATGTTTCCGATTCAAATACGTCCAAAAGTTACGATTTAAAAAAAAAAAACTTTTCGGTATAAAATTTCAGATATTTTGTTAACTTTTCCTTTTATTTTTTTCTATTTTCTATTTTTACCCCCTCAAAATGCGGCGCCCCCTGACATGGGCTGCTCGTAAAATAGGGACACCTATTTCTGCTTTCGATACCTCCAAAAGTTCCGAGTTTTTACAAACTTTTCGGTAAAAAAAATTCCGATTTTTTATTAGCTTTTATTTATTTTTTCTATTGTATATTTTAACTTCTTAAAATGCCGCCCCTGACGTGTACCGCTTATAAAATAGGGACCCATTTTTCTGATGTCGATATCTCTACAAGTCCCGATGTTTTACAACCTTTTTAGGCATAAAATTTCAGATTTTTTTCTTAGCTTTCATTTATTTTTATTTTTTCGTTTTACCCTCTCCATATGCTGCCCTCTTGAACGTCTCGCCCGGGGCGGACCGATCCCAGCCCCGCCCTTGATACGCCACTGTGTGGACTACACAGTCCCTGACATTAACAGAGGACTCTAGATTTTACCATGAACGTGAAAACCCCTAAAATACAAAGACCTCTGCCGTACGGAAATGAAACACGAACAGAGGACTCTAGACTTTACTGTGAAAGTGAAAAACTCTAAGATACAAAGTTTACATCTGCCGTACGGAAATGAAAGCTTCCAATGATTGACTTGCATCGAATTACAACTTTTGATACTGGACATAGAATGGTAAAATCATAATCTGATAAAAATAACGAAATACAGTTTACGGGTTTAGAAAGTTTACATCTGCACATTTTACACGTGTCATAAACTTGTTCATGTTTCACAAAGATACAACTGAGAAATTTTAATAATCATTTCTTTACTGAATTTTCAAAGGTAATGTTTATTTATATGTGACTTTCAATCTTGAATGAATAAAAGAACACAAATATATTTAAAGAAATAATTTTATTTCCAATCTGTTATTTAATTAAAGAAAAGAAACAGTTGAAAATCTAATTAAAAAGTGGGAATGAAAAATATATAAAAGGTTTGAAGCATTTAATGAGTCAGACGTTGGTAAAAATTAATAATTTTATTTCCAATCTGTTAATTAATTAAAGAACAGAAACAGTTAAAATTCTAATTAAAAATTGGGAATGAAAAATATATAAAACAAAAGAAATTGATTTTTTTGCATCTTGAAATTATTGGTGTTGGTTTCCATATACGTCCTGTGTTTTGCATCTTGAAATTATTTGTGTTGCTTATCATATGCGTCCAGTTTTTTGCATCGTGAAATTATTGGTATTGGTTGTCATGAGTCCAGTTTTTTGCAATAGAAATTATTGCTGGTGGTTGTCATATACGTCCAGTTTTTTTCATCTTGAAATTATTGGTGTTGCTTATCATATGCGTCCAGTTTTTTTCATCTTGAAATTATTGGTGTTGCTTATCATATGCTTCCAGTTTTTTTGCATCCTGAAATTATTGGTGTTGCTTGTCATATATGTCCAGTTTTTTGCATCTTGAAATTATTGGTGTTGGTTGTCATATACGTCGAGTTTTTTTGCAATAGAAATTATTGGTGTTGCTTGTAATATGCGTCCAGTTTTTTGCAATATAAATTATTGGAGTTGCTTGTCATATGCGTCCAGTTTTTTGCAATATAAATTATTGGAGTTCCATGTCATATACGTCCAGTTTTTTGCATCTTGAAATTATTGGTGTTGCATGTCATATGTGTCCAGTTTTTTGCATTTTGAAATTATTGATGTTGGTTGTCATATATGTCCAGGTTTGTTCAATAGTGTTGGTTTTTATATACTCCGGTTTTTGCATCTTGACATTATTTGTGTTAGTTGTCATATACATCCAGTTTTTTTGCAATTGAAATTATTGGTGTTGGTGGTCATATATGTTCAGTTTTATTGGATAGAATTATTGGTGTTGGCAGTGATATACGTCCCGTTTTTATAATAGAAATTATTGGCGTAGGTTTGCATAAATGGTCAGTTTCTACAATAGAAATTATTGGTGTTTTTTTGCGGACTGTTTTGTTTTAGTTCGCAGCAGACATTTTTATGATATTATTTGTTTGACTGTCTTATTGCATAATCTTATTGATGGTGTGTATGTACGGATGAAGTGTATTCTTGTATGGAAGTATTTTAAGATTATACTTTATTAAGAAAGTTGATTTTACTAAAAAATGTCTATAACTTAAAAATATTATCGGTTTTTATATATTTTTACAAATTTCGGAAATGAAGGTTTTATGTGTTCCTCGTACATCATTGCAATGAACTTCTTTTCAGCATGATTTTCGGATATGTAAAACAAATATGTTTTGGGAATATGTTAAACTAATATGTTTTAGTATATTCCAAAACACATTACTTTAACATATCCAAAAATCATATTAGTTTAACATATTCCAAAAACATATAAGTTTAACATATTCCAAAAACATATTAGTTTAACATATTCCAAAAACATATTAGTTTAACATATTCCAAAAACATATTAGTTTAACATATTCCAAAAACATATTAGTTTAATATATTTAAAAAAATGTTTTCGAATATGTTAAACCAATATGTTTTTGGATATGTTAAACTAACATGTTTTTAGGATATATTAAACTAATATTTTAGGATATGTTAAACAAATATGTTTTTGGATATGTTAAACTATTATGTTTTTTTGGGTACGTTAAACTAATATCTGCTGAATATGTTAAGCTAATATGTTTTCATATGTTCAACTAATATTTTTTGGATAAGTTAAACTAATGTTTTTGGATATGTTAAACTAATACATTTTGAACATGTTAAACTTATATGGTTTTGAATATGTAAACTTAATGTTTTTTTCTGAAAAAATCTCCTTAGATAACAAAGTGTTGTGTTTAAATTGGTTATTTTTTATGCAATTATTTCATTAAATTTAATGCTGAATCAATTTGTGGAAAAAGTTTTATGTTTTTTTTTATTTATTTATCCAGTTATTCATGGTGTTACTCTTAGTTGTTTTATTGTAGAGTGCATGAACTCTGCTTTGGATCTTATTTCAATTATTTTGGGAAAAGTGTTCCTTATTCTTTATGTCGTAAAATTATTTTTGATTTGATCGACTTGTAGAAGTGCAAGTCCTCATATGTCTCACTAAGGTTGAGTTTTTAGAAATATAATATTCACGATATACAAGACTTTTTCTTTTCCGCACTGTGAGTTCTTATATGTTTCACTAAATCTGATTCTTGAGCACTAGAATAATCACATATTTTACAAGAATATGGCTTTTCACCACTGTGAGTTCTCATATGTGTCACTAAATTTGACTTTTGAGCACAAGAATAATCACACATTTTACAAGAATATGGTTTTTCCCCACTGTGAGTTCTCATATGTGTCATTAAATTTGATTTAGTAGAACAAGAATAATCACATATTTTACAAGAATATGGCTTTTCACCACTGTGAGTTCTTATATGTTTCACTAAATCTGATTCTTGAGCACTAGAATAATCACATATTTTACAAGAATATGGCTTTTCACCACTGTGAGTTCTCATATGTGTCACTAAATTTGCCTTTTGAGTAAAAGAATAATCACATATTTTACAAGAATATGGCTTTTCACCACTGTGAGTTCTCATATGTCTCACTAAATTTGCCTTTTGAGTAAAAGAATAATCACATATTTTACAAGAATATGGCTTTTCACCACTGTGAGTTCTTATATGTTTCACTAAATCTGATTCTTGAGCACTAGAATAATCACATATTTTACAAGAATATGGCTTTTCACCACTGTGAGTTCTCATATGTCTCACTAAATTTGCCTTTTGAGTAAAAGAATAATCACATATTTTACAAGAAAATGGCTTTTCACCACTGTGAGTTCTCATATGTTTCACTAAATCTGATTTTTGAACACTAGAATAATCACATATTTTACAAGAATATGGCTTTTCACCACTGTGAATTCTCATATGTTTCACTAAATTTGATTTTTCAGAACAAGAATAATCACACATTCTACAAGAATGTGGCTTTTCTTTATTGTGAGTTCTCATATGCAAAACAAACTGTGATTTATGCGAAAAGGAATTTTCACACATATTACAAGTATATGGTTTTTCGCCATTGTGAGTTTTAGTATGCTCCATTAAATCTGATTTCCTAGAGAAAAAATATCCACACACTTCACAAGAATATGTTTTCTCGCCAGTGTGAGATCTCATATGTGACTTTAAATCTGACTTTCCAGAACAAGAATAATCAAAGACTTCGCATATGTCTTTTTCTCTGTGCGTCTTCATATGTGTTATGAAATCTGATTCATCAGAACAAGAATATTCACATATTTCACAAGAATACATCTTTTCACCAGTAAATGTTTATAAAAATAATGATCAGTTCCAATTCAGCAAAATTGTTCAACCATGAATATCTGTAAATAAAAAATAAATGAAATTCAATTTTTTTGTATTTGCATTCAGTTTGTTTTATCTTAAATGGTAAAATATTTCATTACCATCCAGACTCTTATTTGATTCATTCTTTTACGTTTTAATTATTTGAATAAAAATTGTCTCCGTTTACATGGTATTCGCTATCACACGTTAATACGTTTTACTTTGAATAAGAATTTCAAACTGAGATTTCATCATTCCTTTGAATGTTGCTATCAATTACATGAAACAAACTTTTGTGAACGTTTTCTACCCAAATAACGAAAGCCTGGTTTAATTCATAATTTGATTCATAGAGCTCCCAGGAGTTATTGACCTAGAAGACTTAACTCTGAAAAGAGATAGGATCAGGAAAATATTCAGTAAAAATGGTTATCCAGAAGATCTTATTAAAAAACTGAAGATTTAATATTATCAAACTTATTATGCTTTAAAATGTATTCTTTATTTCAAATTACATTTTCGGAAAAGTATATAATTGAAAAACACATTGTTAGTATGATTATAACTTGTTTCCTTAGGTTTGGTGTATACTATTAGACCTACCTATCGTTTGCGCAAAGTCATTGTGCTTTATGTCAACTGCGGTAATGTTGTTTATCAGTTTAAATTCAAATGTGATGCTGATTTTGTGGGACGTGCTTTCATGCATTTAGAGATCCGGATAAAGCAGGAGAATCCATTTAAAATTAAAAAGGGAAAGATAAGATTTGCAGTTTCCCTTCCTCTTCATGTCAAATCACACTTTATTTCTTTCGGGCGGATTGATGTTTGCTATTTCTTCTGACGAGTTAGGGGCATAATAGATTCACTGATTGATATAATGATTGCGTGATTGGTTTTGCGATACGAAACAAATGCTCTCAAGAATTGTTAAGTGTCTACTGAATTAAAGGAATAAATTATAAGATGGTCAACATCATGAATTTTGGAATATATTTTTGTCATTTATTCACTATATTCCTATGTAATTATATTAAGCTTCTTAAATAATGTTTGGTATATATCATAAGAAAATATATTTCTCCAGATTATATATATATATATTATATATATGGAAATATTTTTTATTCACTTATATTTCTTTTTTATATATGCAAATCCTTATTTAAGAATGTCAATATAATTACAAACAACATAATGAAGTTTATATTACAAATTCCATATTTTTTACAATTTTACAATTTATTACTTCAATTCAGTTGACATTTACAATTTTTAAAGTATCTGTTTTGTAGCACAAAATCATTCACTTAATGATTATATCAATCAATGAATCTATTTGCCCTTAACTCATCGGAAGAAATAGCAACAATCAATCTAACAAAATGGAAATAAAAATACGTTTGCGCATGATTAAAAATCCGAAAACTTGGAAGAGAAGCCGCTAATTACCATATACTTTTACTTACATTACGCCATTTTTATATATATTATATGTAGAAACATATATATTTTTATTTATTTAACATGATTAAAAATCCGAAAACTTGGAAGAGAAGACGCTAATTACCATATACTTTTATTTACATTACGCAAATTTTATATATATATATATATATATATATATATGTGTACATACATACATACATACACATATATATGCATACACATTATATATATATATATACTTTTATTTACATTACGCCATTTATATATATATATATATATGTATATATATATATAAATATATATACACTACATATACGCATACACATACACATTATATATATACGCATACGCATTATATATACACATACACATTATATATACACACATACACATTATATACACACATACACATTATATATATACACATTATATATATACACATATATATACACACATATATATACACATTAAATATATATATACACATTATATATATACACACATTATATATATACACACATTATATATATACACACATACACATTATATACACATTATATATACACATACACATTATATATATACGTATTATATATATACATACACATTATATATATATATATTATATATATACATACACATTATATATATATATATATTATATATATACATACACATTATATATATATATATATACATTTTATATATACACATACACATTTTATATATACACATACACATTTTATATATACACATATACACATTTTATATGTATATATATACACATTTTATATATACGCATACACATTATATATATATACACGTACACATTATATATATATATACACATACACATTATATATACACATTATATATGTATACACACATTATATATGTATACACACATACATACACATTATATATCTATATATATATATACATATACATATATACACACATACACATATATACACATATGTACACATACACATTATATATATACATATATATTCAATAAAACTAGGTTGTTACCTCATCTTCGTTTATTAAAATGTTAAACAAAAATGGTCCATACACGTTATGTTTATGTTTTTTGTAGATTTAATAAAAAAGTTAAATAACAATTTTTTTATTAATAAAATCTATGATTTCATTGATTGTGTTTTTCTCGGGTTAAAATCAGCTCAGATTAAATTTTTGTACGTGCAAAAATGAATGAGCGATGCCCAAATGAATTAACTATTTAAAAATAAATTAACTAAATAAAGTTATTGTATTTTTGTTTATTAAAATATAAGATTAACGTAGAGAATATTAAAAATTGTCCTCGTCATGTTAAGAAGGATTTTTGTAGATTTTAGTTTTAATCGCAGAACAATAAAAATTTATATTATTTTAATTGGAATTCACTGAGATGAGTATTATTTATTAATTTTTATTTATTTAACTTTTATTTATTCATTTTTATTTATTTAACTTTTATTTATTCATTTTTATTTATTTAACTTTTATTTATTCATTTTTATTTATTTAACTTTTATTTATTCATATTTGATTATTTAACTTTATTTATTCATATTTATTTATTTAACTTTATTTATTCATTTTTATTTATTTAACTTTTATTTATTCATTTTATTTAACTCTTATTTATTCATTTTATTTAACTCTTATTTATTCATTTTATTTAACTTTTTTTTAATTTGTATTTATTTAACTTTTATTTATTCATTTTTATTTATTTAACTTTTATTTATTCATTTTTATTTGTTTAACTTTTATTTATTCATTTTTATTTGTTTAACTTTTATTTATTATTTTTTATTTAGTTAACTTTTATTTATTCATTTAACTTTTATTTACTCATTTTTATTTATTTAACTTTTATTTAGTCATTTTTATTTATTTAACTTTTATTTATTCATTTTCATTTATTTAACTTTTATTTATTCATTTTTATTTATTTAACTTTTATTTATTCATTTTTATTTATTTAACTTTTATTTATTCATTTTTATTTATTTAACTTTTATTTATTCATTTTTATTTATTTAACTTTTATTTATTAATTTTCATGGATTTAATTTTATTTATTAATTTTTATTTATTTAACTTTTATTTATTAATTTTTATTTATTTAATCTTATTTATTAATTTTTATTTATTTAACTTATTTATTAATTTTTATTTATTTAACTTTTTTATTTATTAATTTTTATTTATTTAATTTTATTTATTAATTTTTATTTATTTAACTTTTATTTATTACTTTTTATTTATTTAACTTTTATTAATTTTTATTTCTCTGGCCTTCGTCTGAATTTCCTGACTGCATTCTATGCAATTACTGCCTGCCGTAGTGGCTGTCGTCTCACCAGATTTAACCCAGGGCCCGTGGCGCAGTTGATAGAGACGTTAAATCTCTACGGTTCCAGGTGAGAATTGTCTGAAGATAGCGGTTTCAATCCTATGCAAATCCGGCCAGAGGCATACTTGGCCAAAACGTGGTGAGCCAACAACAACTACGGATGGGAGTAATTGTAGAGAATGCAGCCAGGAGATTCAGAGTTCCTATCCGTCGCGGTTACCACCTGACGAAGGCCAGAGGAATAGTTGGCCGAAACGTCGTAGAAAAACTAAGAAAAAGATGAGGATAATCGTCCGCAATAAATAAAAATTAATAAATAAAAGTTAATTTTTATAGTAAAATCCATATTTTTAGATTTAGCAGAGAAACAAACAAATAATTAAGAAAAAATCAAATATACAATGAATAAATGTTACCGTTGCGAATAAAATTTACTTTAGTTTAAAAAAGTAATTTACTGATTCAATTTGTTACATTTTAATGTAGTTTTAAATGCTTTTTTGCAGAGTTTTTTTTATTGCATAACGAAAAATGTTTTTAGTAGAGACATCTATTTATTTATAAACTGTATATTTTATTTTTAATTGCAGAAAATACAAGCTTTTCTTAAATAAAATATCTACATTTTTATAAACGTGATAATTTATTTTTAATTGCAGAACAATACAAGTTTATTATAGTAAAATCTATATTTTATAAACTATGTATTTTTTTTAAATTGCCAAAAAATTCGATTCATCTTTTTCCTCAATCGGACACAATCATATCATTTTAATAGGATTTGCTCTGATAAAATCATCGCGCTTGTGGCCTCTTGACGTACATACAGCCGGCAGACGTGTTTAGCAATTAAATCCCGCCACTTAATTGAATGCAGCGGTCTCTAGATGCTGGAAAGCCTTTATCTCTCCTAGTTTATTCCTTCAAGATACTAGGTTGTGAAAATTCTTCCAGAGTCTTTCTTCTTAATTTTTGGATATGTTCATAATTGCCACATGGCAATTAATTGGTTCTATATTTCTATTTCAGGGTTAGGATTGGTTTCTTAATAATAACCGTTATTATTTTAATTTACAAATTAACAATTTTTTTTTTCAATAGTAAGATGATTACTAAATAAAAATGTTTTTTATAAAAAAATATTATTTCGCATTAAAATCTTATAATTGACTATCTTTATACACATTATATTTATGCCACATAACAGAGTATATCTGAATAAATTGTGTGCAATACGACGGCGCCATTAATTTGTATAAAGAACTAGCAGCATGACCCGACGTTGCCCTGGATAAAATTATTATCAACAAATGTTTCACACTCCCATATATTTATTGTCATCGAAATCGATGAAATTGACTATTTTTCAATCAAATCGATTGATTGCATGCTCTAATTGGAGAACTATCGCGATGCACCAGGAGGAAAGCTTCATATGCCCATCGCAGTGATTTTCACAATAAAGTGTAATCTACATTGCACTGTATAAAACCTACTGTTGATTTTATCAAATAATTTGCATATATAATGGCTTGCATTTAAGTTTAAAATGCAAAAGCCAAGTATCATTCTTCAGTTGTTGTCTAAACAGAAACATTAATTTCGAACGCGCCTCTGTCATATCAAAGAATTTTCTGTTTAGTTTATATTCCTGGAATTACTGGTTGCGCGGTGATAATGGCTTGAATTTAAGTTTAAAATGAAAATCTTAAGTATCACCGTGAAATTGTGCTTGAAACTGAAACATTTATTTCAAACGCGCCTCTGATATATCCAAAACGTTTCTGTTGAGCCATTTGGCTTTTATGCTAATAAAACTTGTCAAATGTGCATGTGATGTTTAGTTGTGAAAGATGCTAACTTTGGACAAAATCGTATGTTACTTCTTTCATTATTTTGATTTTCGGTACTTATCAAAGGCATTCCGACAAAAAAAAAACTATCTTAAAACACTGCCAAACATATAACGTACCTTCCTGTGAAATTTAAAAAAATCGATCCAGCTGTTTTATAATCCAAACAGAACGAACTCACAGAAGAGATAAAGACAGAAATACTACGTTTTTATTATTTGGTATTTATTCAGAATACGGACCATGCTAGTTTTAGGATTTTAAAGTGAAATTCAATCGTTATCTTTTGTTTATTAAATTGTTAGGGTAGAATACAAAATAAATAAAACTTGTTCCACTCAGATTAAGGAAGGCGTGTCTGTAAGGTTTTATTTAATGAAATGATAATTTTTTTAAATTATAAAATCTTTTTTTAAAAACAGTATTTTTTCTATGTGAAACATTAATAATTTGTTAGTTTGCACTTTATATTATTGCATAATCTTAAATTAATTTTAAATATAAATATAAACAAAATGATTATTTTTAAATGATAATGATGTATCGAATACAGCCTCCCCCCCCACACACCAAAAAAAAAGAAAGAAAGAAAGCAGATTAAAAAAAAAGAAAAAAAAGCAGATAAAAAAAAAGACAGTTTCTTTTTAAAACAACGACGTCATGGGAATTCTGACAAAAAAAATCTTGGATATTTTCCTGTCCTCGACTAATAATTATTTTTACAGGGGGAAAAAAATTTAAAAAAATAAAATAATAATAATAATAATAATAATAATAATAATAATAATAATAATAATACACGCATCCCTTATGGTATTTGCTCCTCATTGCACGAGTGTTTAAACAAACTCCAATTTCTATTGTGTGTAATGTTGTGTTGTTCATGATCAAGAGAATTGCATTTGTCTATCACAACTTGTTGTTATGATTGAAAGCATTAAACGAATGAAAGACATCGTGCAATATTCGACTTGATGCCAACTCGTTGTCACAAAAAACAAATAGTTAAAAGAAAACACTTAATGTTATTTTTTAGATAGTACATGCTTTATTTAGGTACTTGTACAGTTTAATCGACATAAAAAATGAAAATATCGAAAAAAATAAAAGCTTATATTGTACGTATCCGTTTTAAACTGAAGATCTCCGAAAAAATATTACACTTAATTTGATCAAGCAGGTTTTTTTTTTTTTTTTTTTTTTTCAGCGGAAAAAAAATACGTTTTTATGGCAGCGCGTTACTGGTGTGCGTCTTTAAATTTTTTTAACACACCATGGGGAGACAACTCAGTTTAAAGCACCCCTCCCTCAACTTTAATACTAGCTTTTCTTCCTAAAAAATCGAACCTTTTGATCAGTATCATAAAAAATTGTTTTTTCCTTGTTAAAGAAGAAACTACTTGCTGAAATTAAGTGAACATTTTTCGAAGAACTTCATTCCATAACGGATAATTACGATATAAACTGTTCGATATTTTCATTTTTTAATGTCTCCATTAAACTGTACAAGTACCTTTATTTAATTTTTATTGTATCCTTTATTTATTAACTTGTTAGCTGAAAGCACAGAATAACTCCACATATTAAGAATGTCTTTCTAGATAATAACGTTATTACTTCAGCACGTTCCGTATTGTGCACGAGTACGAAAAACTAAAATTGCACCGGATTTATTTTCACAAAATTTGTTTTTTAATTTAATATTTGTTCTATTTCAGATCGATTAATAAAATTCATAAATGAATTGAAAAAATAATCAGAGAAGCAAACAAATAATTAAGGCGGGAAAAATCAATGAATAAATGTTACGATAATCAATAAAATATACTTGGCTTTAAAAACTCAAATATTCGGTTTTACGAGCGATTTTGCGAACAAGATGGCGGCCAATAGTTTTTTTCATGAAAAACAAACCTGTCGCCATTTCAAACTAATTTAAAATACAAAAATAACTGAAGTATAAAATAACTTTTATTTATTGTATATTTAATTTCTGACCCCTTTTTCGTTTGTTGGATTCTGTTAAATCCCAATATTTTCTAAAAGTAAATTCCTTTCTATAAATTCACGTACACAATTTTAAAAGAACCTTAGAACAGGTTGAAAATAGCAGATGTTTAAATGACATAATAGTCGGCAGAGTAAATGTGTAGTTTTCCATTCCAAATGAGTGGAAAACTACACATTTACTATTTAAATTTCTTTAATAAAAACCGTAATCTGGCTATGGGATATGTTTTATTTTTTTAAATACATAGGAATGCAATAAAAAATAAACTTTTTAAAAATGCATCAATTACGAAAAATTAAGGAATAAAATAAAAATAGCGAGAAATAAACTTACCTGTCAATCAAGGAAATCTAACACGAATCAAATTGCTTTGAATGTTCCAAACTAATAATTTAGTAAATTTGTAAAACATCAATTTTGTGTGTCCAATTCATTAAAAACTAAAATTGAAGATTGAAAAGTAATTAAAAAGATATAAACACACAATTTATACGTGATTTTTTTAAATATAAAAGAATGAAAAATATTAAAAAATTAAAAGATTTTAAAAAATGATAAACGGTTAGAATAAAACGTTAAATGTTCGTTAATTACGCGTTTTCCGATGATGTGTGCGACTTGGGACGTATTGACAATTCATACGACGAAAATAATTCAACATTAAAAGACGAATGAAACAAACATATCTTTGTGAAACGTAACTTTTATGTTTTCGGCCAATAAAGACTCCGTCGCATAATTTGCATTTGTATTGGTTGTCGCCGGAAAACAACCGAAATAACTAGAAAAAAAAAACAATATTTCTATTTCAGGTTTTGAATTGGTTTCTTAATAATAACCGTTATTTTAATTTACAAATTTAACAAATATTTTTTTTCTATTTATATAATAGTAAAATTATTACTAAATAAAAATGTTTTTATAAAAAAATATTGTTCCGTATTAAAAACTTATAATTCACTATTTTTATACACATTATATTTATGCCACATAACAGAGTATATCCGTGAATAAATTAATTTGTATAAAGAACTTGCAGCGTGACCCGACCTTGCCCTGGATTAAATTATGATCAACAAATGTTTCACACTCTCATATATTTATTGTCATCGAAATCGATGAAATTGACTATTTTTCAATCAAATCGATTGATTGAATGCTCTAATTGGAGAACTATCGCGATGCACCAGGAGGAAGCTTCACATGCGCATCGCAGTGACTTTCACAATAAAGTGTAATCTACATTGCACTGTAGAGAACCTCCTGTTGATTTTATCAAATAATTTGCGTATATAATGGCTTGCATTTAAGTTTAAAATGCGAAAGTCAAGTATCATACTTCAGTTGTGATCCAAACAGAAACATTAATTCCGAACGCGCCTCTGTCATATCAAAGAACGACCCAGTCGTTTTCGAATCCAAATAGAACGAACTCACAGAAGAGATAGAAATATTTTATTTTTATTCGGTACTTATTCAGAATACGAACCATGCTAGTTTTAGTTAGGATTTTCAAGTGAAATTCAATCGTTATCTTTTGTTTATTAATTTGTTAGAATACAAAATAAATAAAACTCGTTTCACTCAAATTAAGGGAGACGTTTTGTAAGGTTTTATTTAATGAAACGATAATTTTGTTGTGTTGTTCGTGATCCACTGGAATTGTGTATCACAACTTGGTGTTCCTATTTACAATGCCTCATCACTAACAGAGAACAAGAAATTGAAGTGTAGCATCTGAAGAACGTGCACTATTCGACTTGTTGGCACAAATACAAATGGTTAATAAAAGAAAACACGTAATGCTATTTTTTTTTTTTTTAGATAGTCCAGGTTTTATTTAGGTACTTGTACAGTTTATTCAAGACATTAAACAATGAAAATATCGGAAAAGGTTATAATATACGTATCCGTTTAGGACTGAAGATCTCCAAAAAAATATTTCACTTAATTTTATCTAGTATTTTTTTTTTTTTTAGCCGAAACACGTTTTTATGGCATCTTTTAATTTCTTTAACGCACCACGGGGAGATAACTCAGTTTAAAGCGCCGACCTTCCTCCCCAACTTTAATACTAGCTTTTTTTCTTAAAAAATCGAACCTTTTGATCGGTATCATAACAAATTGTTTTTTGCTGTAAAAAAAAAAAAAAAAAAAATACTTGCTAAAATTAAGTGATTTTTTTTTTCGGAGAACTTCATTCCATAACGGATATGTACAATATAAACTTTTGTTCGATATTTTCATTTTTTAATGTTTTGATTAAACTGTACAAGTACCTTTATTTAATGTTTGGTCTATTTCAGATCGATTTATAAAATACCGATTTTATTTTCACAAAGGAATTGAAAAAGTAATCAGAGAAGCAAACAAATAATTAAGGGGCAAAAATAAATGAATAAATATTACCATAATCAATAAAATTTAATTTAGCTTAATTACCTGGCTTAATTTTTTTTTCAAGTAGTATTACATGCTTTTTTTATCTCAAATATTCGGTTTTTACAAGCGGTTTTGCAAACAAGATGGCGGTCAACAGTTTTCTTCATGGAAAACAAACCTGCCGCCATTTTAAATTTAAAATACAAAAATAAATGAAGTATACGATAACTTTTAGTTATTGTATATTTAATTTCTGACGCTTTTTTTTTTCGTTTGTTGGATTCTGTTAAATCCGAATATTTTCGAAAAGTAAATTGCTCTCTATAAATTCACGTACACAATTTTAACAAAACAGGTTTAAAATAGCAGATGTTTTAATGACATAACAGTCGGCAGCCATTTGGAGTGGAAAACTACACATTTACTATTTAAATTTATTTAATAAAAACCGCAATCTGGCAATGGGATATCTATGGGTTTGTTTTGTTTATTCTTTTCTATCTGAATGCAATAAAAATAAAATTGTTTAAAATGCACCAAATTACGAAAAGTTAAGGATAAAATAAAAATATCGAGAAACAAACTTACCTGTCAATCTGGGAACTCCAATACGAAACAAATTGCTTCCAATTATTGTGTTCCAAACTGATAATTTATTTTGTTGGGATTTCTTTAGTAACTTTTTAAAATTTCGATTTTGTAAGTCCAATTCGTAAAAACAAAATAAAATTGAAAATTGAAAAGTAATTAAATGATAAAACACAAATTTATACGTGATTTTTTTTTAAAAATATAAAAGAATGAAAAATATTAAAAAATTAAAAGATTTTAAAAAATGATAAACTGTTAAAATGAAACGTTAAATGTTCGTTAATTACGTGTTTTCCGATGATGTGTGCGACTTGGGACGTATTGACAATTCATAAGACGAAAATAATTCAACATTAACAGACGAATAAAACAAACATATCTTTGCTAAACGTAACTTTTATGTTTTCAGCCAATAAAGACTCCGTCGCATAATTTGCATTTGTATACAAATGCAAATTATGCAACGGAGTCGGAAAACGACCGAAAACGTCCGAAATAACTAGAAAAAAAACCTGTCAATCTAAGAAATCCAATAGGAAACAAATTGCTTCCAAAATATTGTGTTCCAAACTGATAATTTCTTTTGTTGGGATTTCTTTAGTACATTTGTAAAATTATGATTTTGTGTGTCTAATTCATTAAAAAAAAATATATGAAGATTGAACAATAATTAAAAACTACAAACACACAATTTATACGTGATGTTTTTAGTTAAA
>NC_136527.1:192554655-192827155 GCF_053919585.1 Euprymna scolopes
ATTTTTATTTTTATATACAATAGTTTTAATTAAACTTTTAAAAAAATTTTATTTTTATATATAATAGCTTGAATTAAACTTTAAAATTATGCTTATTTTTTATAAATAATGGCTTTAATTACACTTGAAAATTATTTTTATCTATATATATATATAATGCTTTTAATTAAAATTTAAAATTATGTTATATATAATGGCTTTAATTACACTTGAAAATTATTTTATATATAATTATTTTATTAAACTTTAAAATTATTTTTATATATAATAGCTTGAATTACACTTTAAAATTATTTTTTATATAATAACTTGAATTAAACTTTAAAATTATTTTATATAATGTCTTTAATTAAACTTTAAAGTTATTTTTATATATACTAGCTTTGATTTAACTTTAAAATTATTTTATATATGATAGCTTTAATTAAACTTTAAAATTATTTTATATATAATAGCTTTAATTAAAATTTAAAATTATCTTTACATATATAGCTTTAATTAAATTTAAAATTATTTTCATGTATAATGGCTTTAATTAATCTTTTAAATTATTTTTATATATAATAGCTTGAATTAAAATTTAAAATCATTTTTATATATAATGGCTTTAATTAAATTTTAAAATTATTTTTATATATAATAACTTTAATTAAAATTTAAAGTTATTTTATATATAATAGCTTTAATTAAACTTTAAAATTATTTTATATATAATAGCTTTAATTAAACTTTAAAATTAATTTATATATAATAGCTTTAATTAAACTTTAAAATTATTTTTATATATAATAGCTTTAATTAAACTTTAAAATTATTTTTATATATAATGGCTTTAATTAATCTTTAAAATTACTTTTATATATAATAGCTTGAATTAAAATTTAAAATCATTTTTATATATAATAACTTTGATTCAACTTAAAAAAAAATTATATATAATAGCTTTAATTAAAATTTAAAATTATTAATTTTAAAATGAAAAAGTCAAGTATCCTGGTTCAATTATGCTTTAAGCAGAACTATTCATTTCGAATGCGCCGCAGTCATATCTAAAAACGTCTTCGTTATATTATATGGCAGGCCTTTTTGCTTTTGTGGTGATAAAATGTCTCCAATAAATTTGTGATGTTAGACTGTATAAGGTGTTAACTTTGTTAAAAATATCATGTTCCGTTTTTCATCGGATTTCTTCGATTATCAATTAGTGATTCTTATCGACGACATTCCGATGTAACAACCTATCTAAGTACACTGCCAGGCATATGAAGTGCATTTGTGTGAATTTTCAGAAAAATCGACCGATCCGTTTTGGAATGCGTAGGGAAACACCTGACACACATACAAAGTGCCTTTTATATAACAGTAGGTATCTATCTGTAATATAGTGGGGTTGTATATATTTATGAGTATATATATATATATATATATATATATATATATATATATATATATGTGTGTGTGTGTGTAATATATATATATATATGCAATATATATATAATATATATGTGTAATATATATATATATATGTAATATATATATATTATATATATGTAATTTATATTATATATATGTAATATATATATATTATATATATGTAATATATATATTATATATATATGTGTATATATATATATATATATATATATATATATACGTGTTGATATATTTGATCTTCTAGTGATGAGAATATACAGAGGACATATACCAAAAAATGGATAAAAATTCTCTTAAATGTTAACATTATTTACCATTGAAGAAACAGAACTAATCTGTTTGATCTTGATTTAACGAATCCTTTGAAAATCTGCAACTAAAGATTAGTAATTACAGCAATGTTTCAGCATTGTTAAGCTGATTGGTACTATCGACATTTTCAGACATACTCTTATGCTCGCAGTCATCATGGTCAGTGGATCATCCTTCCTCCGCTGACTAACGACCGTCGACTCCTCCCTGACTACCAACTATCGACTAATTACAGCAACTTTATTTACAAATGTTTCACCATCGTAAAACCAATTGTTACTATCGCTATTTGCCAACATTTTTCAATGCTCGTAGCTTTTATGGTCAGTGGATCTTCCTTCGCTGAGTAACGACTGTCGAATTTTCTGTGACAACCAACGACTAATTTTTACATGTCTCTCAAACTAATTACGTACTGTTTTGATGTATCACAACTCATCAGCGCGAATAAAGCCAGGATTGAAACTCGACCGTCTAGTCGACAGTCGGCGCTTCTAACACTTACGCTATTCGACTGCTGCTATGACTGCATGTGAATTAACAATGTTTAAACATTGTCCAAACGACTAAGTTCTATTTATTTCTTTAGCCCTATGTATTTACACAAAAGGTAGCAGTTTTTTATCACCACCCAAGATAGGGAGCATTATAGTTATCCACGTAAAGTAGTGTTTCGCTGTATCACAGCTCATCAGTATAGCTAGACAAGCAACTATCTCGGTGATTCTATGACAGACATGTGAATTAACAACGTTCAAACATTGTCCAAACGCTTAAGACCCGTTTATTTACAAAAAAGATTGTGTCTGTCTTCTGACTGTGTACTGAAGTTTTTTTTTACAAAACTCTTCTGTCAATGGTTGGTAAACAGACTTAAAAATATAATTAATTAATGTTGTTTCATTTTTAACTATCTTATCCATTTCACGTTAGTTCAAATGATATCGATTGGAGTTGGAACGTTAAATATTTTGTGTCTATTCAAGCTGATGGCATCCAAGCCATGTTTTTGTTAACTTTTGTAATCACTACTATATATAGGGTACAATATAATAATCAATACTGTAAAAGATCTATAATATTGAATATGAAGCATGCGTGAACTAAAATATCATATTTAAGCATAGTTTATGACCGGGACATGCCGGGCAGCATTACAATGCATTATAATATAAAAATCATTATTAATATTGTCGTTATAAAAATAATGAATAGGAAATTTGCATAAATTAAAAAAAATATTTAAACGTATTTTACAACCGTATGATTAATAAAAATAATTTTCAATTTAGAATTTTTATGACTTTATTTTTTTAACGTTTTTAACTTGGCCTATTTTTCATGAAAAATTTAGCTACAGACATTTATTAAAGTCCAGCAACCATATTTAGTGGTGCCATTTTTACATAAATATAACATTGCCCATCGTGCCTGCCTATCTTACCTTCGATGGTGGCGAATCCCAGTGCAAAAGCAATTTTCGTGACAGTGTTGTTGTGTTGACCGTTAGCATATAACTAATGCAGAACAAAGAAATCTTAATTTTATTCGTTTTTTTACCTTTAATCATTTTCATCTTTTGAATGGACAATACGTTGCAAACATCATCGGAAAACGTTCACTCACACGTAATTAACGAACTTTTAAGAATTTACAACGTTTTATTATAATCGTTTTTCGTTTTTATATTTTTGATCTTTTTTAATCTTTTCATTTTTATTTTTCAATATTCGTTCAGTCGTTTTTTTTTATATCTACGTTTCAATCGTGTTTTTGATTTAAACATTTTTAAAAGCTTTTTCTTAATGATTTCGACACGCAGAATCGAACTTGTATGAATTTACCAAAAGAATCCCAAGAAATCGAACAAAATTGACAGTCTGGAACAAAAACAAAAAAAATCATCCAATTTTCATGGTCTTTTTTTTCGTATTAAATTGCTTAGAAGTAAAGGTAAGTTTTTATTTTTCGATATTTTATTCCCTAACAATTAACAAATTTAATGCATTTAAAATAAGATTTTTTTTATTTCTATAAAAATTTTGATTTCTTTTTTACCAGATCTTGCGTTTACCAGGTCTTGCTTGAAAAATTTGTTTAAATGGTAAAGAAATTTGGTACTAGTGCAGAGATAGGTGTGTCAGAAATCTCGTGAAAATAGTGAATAATTCCACCCCATCTTTCCAAGCTTATAACTCCTCGAAAAATGTAATTCAAGCCCCAAGTTTTTTTCAATTAAAGGAACAAGGATCAAGGTTTCATAAAAAAAAAAAACGTGTTTTTTTTTTTTTTTTTTTTTTTAAAAGGTTTTAAACTTTGGACTTTACAGGTAAATTTCTAAAAAAACAGTTCTTTTTTGTTTTGTTTTAAATTTGAATATATTATTTATTTACCTTTTCTCTTCAATTTGTGATATATAAGACTTTGTTACATAAATTATTTATTTTTAATAGACATTTCAAAATGGGAGACGTGAATTATTCGACCCCCTGTCTTTCCAAGCTTATAACCCGTCGGAAAATGTAATTCAAGCCCTAATTTTTTTCAATTAAAGGAGCAAGGTTCCATGAAAAAAAAAAAAACAAATAACGTGGTTTAAAATAAAAGGTGTTAAACTTCAAACTTTACAGGTAAAATTCTAAAAAAAAAAAACACTACGATATTTTTTTTTGTTTTACATTTGAATATATTATTTATTGACCTTTTCTCTTCAATTTGTGATATATAACACTTTGAGTACATTAATTATTTACTTTTTAATAGACACTTGAAAATGGGGGGGGGGCGTGAATTAAAAAAAAAACGTTTGTCTAAAATATTATATTCGGTTTATTGGAAAGAACATAAAATTTCACATTGACCCTGAAAATAGCGTTAAATTAGAATCAATAGAAAAATTTTGATAGATTTTTAAAGTTTAAAAATTGAAAAATATTAAGTTCGGAAAATTCATTATTGCTTTTTTTTTTATTATTTCTATTACTTTTAAAACAACTTTAATAGTTTATTTTGGAAGTATAATCCATAAAGAAAATAAACAACCCACTTTAACAGAGAAATTACGAGATTTTTATATTTTGTTCGCAGTTTCGTGTTAGGGGTTTCAAAAATTCCTACAAAAATTCTGATACACCTAGTGCAGAGAGTAATCCGCGCTATTTTTAAAACCGTATTTCCAAGTTTAATTAAAGTTGGGACTAGTGCAGAGAGTTATCCGGACGTAAATAATAACGTTATTTAAAATAAAAAAAAACATTCTTAACATGGGGAGGGTGTCTTGTACCTATTCTATACTTTTAACCTTACAATTGAATAAAAAAACTATATATATAATAAAGCTTTAAGGTATTAGTGCAGAGAGTGATCTGCGCTATTTTTAAAATCGTATTTCCAAGTTTAATTAACTATAATAAGTATGGGTTTCTTAATAACCCAATTATTTCAGCACAGCCCGTATTTTGTGTAAGTACTCGAAAGTTGTGGTAATAGTGCAGAGAGTGATCCGCGCTATTTATTAAATCGTATTTCCAAGTTTAATTAAAGTTTTATGACCATTTTTTTTTTATTCAATTGGTTAAAGTATAGAATAGGTACAAAACACCCTCCCCTCCTCATGTTAAGAATGGCGTTTTAAATAATAACGTTATTATTTACGTCCGGATCAGGCGGATCACTCACTGCACTAATACCAAAGTTGTAATTTAATTTGTAAGGAGTAAAAGGGTTGTTAATATTTGTTCAATTTCGGATCAATTTATAACACGAAGTGATTTTTATTTTCCCATTAAAATTGAAAATAAAAGCAATATTTTTAATAGTAAATTGCTTTCTATAAATTCATGTACATATTTTGGGGCACCGGATTTAGATATCAAACGTATAAGTGGCGTTAACAGTCGGCAGCCATTTTGAGTGGAAAATTACACATTTACCAATTAAATTTTCTGGTACTAGTGCAGAGAGTTATCCGGACGTAAATAATAACGTTATTATTTAAAAAAGCCATTCTTAACATGGATGAGGGGAGGGTGTTTTTGTACCTATTCTATACTTTAACCTTACAAGTGAATAAAAAAATACATCATAAAACTTTAAGGTACTAGTGCAGAGAGTGATCCGCCCTATTTTTTAAATCATATTTCCAAGTTTTATGTATTTTTTTATTCAATTGTAAGGTTAAAGTATAGAATAGGTTCTATACCAAAGTTGTAATTCAATTTGTAAGGAGTAAGAGGGTTGTTAATATTTGTTTAATGTTGAATCCATTTATAACACTAAGTGATTTTTATTTTCCCATTAAAATTGAAAATAAAAATATGTTTAATAGTAAATTGCTTTCTGTACACATTTTGGGGTCACCGTTTTAAAATAGCAAACGTATAAGTGGTCTTCACAGTCGGCAGTCATTTTGAGTGGAAAATTACACATTTACCAATTAAATTTCTGGTACTAGTGCAGAGAATGATCCGGACGTAAATAATAACGTTATTATTTAAAAAGCCATTATTAACATGGTGAGGGTGTTTTGTACCTATTCTATACTTCAACCTTAGAAGTGAATAATAAATACATTATAAAACTTTAATTAAACTTGGAAATACGATTTAAAAAATAGCGCGGATCACTCTCTCCACTAGTACCACAACTTTTGAGTACTTATACAAAATACGGGCCGTGCTGAAATAATTGGGTTATTTAGAAACGCATACTTAACATACGGAGCGCCGCTCCGTATGTTAAGTATGCGTTTCTCGGTGGCTAAAAAAAAGAAGCTATTCTGTAGTTTCATCTATAATTTAATAAACAACAGATACCATAACAATTGAATGTAACCGAGAAATAAGAAAAAATTAATCTGAAAAAAAAAAAACTGACTCGAACTAAGTGTTATAATTATTATAATGATAAGCAATTGTTTTTAGCAACAAAATCTGTTTCTGTTTTTTTTTTCTGCCATTAAATCGAATAATAATCGATGATATCAATCGTCTAACGCAATTCTACTGCAACAACACAACGTTGGGAACCACAAATCAAATGTTGTACATTCCGACCATTCAACATTACACACAAACTGAATCGAAAGAAGTAACTCGTACGATGAGGGGCAAATACCCAAGAAATATTCTTAGAATTTTTATGGTGTCTTCATATATATATATATATATATATGAGCCCCTTTCTCAGAAAAGAGACATACAAATCAGATATGCCCTAAGCTGTCTATAATATGATTGTCTTCAAGTCCAACGTGAACAAGTTTCTGATGAGCCGTTCCACTTAAGTTAACAAATTTACCGAACTTCCATTACTATCGATTACTATATTGTCCTTTTGACTACTCTATACTCTTTAACCCTTATCCTTGAGTGGCCTGTCGGCCTTGATAAGTGGTGACCCTATGTAAAAAAAAAAAAAATTCATTTTCGAATATACCATGGAGTGCTAGAAAAAATAATGAAAAATGTTTAAGCTGAAAAAAAAAAATTGATCATAAAACAGTGTATAGCATAGAAGCCAACAAACAAAGAAAAAAAGGTTTTAAAAATTCAAACAAAGAGACAAAAAATGTTACCAAAGGCAAGATAAGTTACTCTTTTATGTATCTGGATAAGTTTTGAATTTCTAACGTATTATGAAGTTTTATTCCGTTCGAAAATATAAAAAATAAAAATAAGTGCCGAGTGCAGAGTCAAAAAGAAAATATGACCGACAAGAAATGCCTTCTTTAAAGTGTCATTACTGGCTTAAAACTCTACAAATAAACTAAATACTGAAAGAAATTGATTCAATGAGTGTCACCGTGAAATTATTTGGATAAATTTCTATCAGTATATTGCTTTGTTGTAAAGATTTAAACGATTATCGAGACTTCCCATTTAAATGATTGCATGGCGGCCATCTTCTCGTCCTAACTTACCTTGTGTTTCAGATTAAATAGACGCTTTAAAATATGTACAATCACACAAAACTTAATCAGATAGGTAACAGAATAATTTATCTTGCCTTTGGTAACATTAATTTGTCATATTTGAATTTTTTATCCATTTTTCGTTTTTGGGGTTTCTATTTTTTTATTTATTTATTTTTTTTTACAGCGGAAAAACACGTTTGTATGAGAGCGCGTTGAAGGCAGACATCTTCTTTTTTTTTTTTAATTTTGTTTGAATTTTATAAACACAACGGGGAGATAACTCCATGTAAAGCGCCGATACTCCCTCCCCATCTTTAATTCTAGCTTTTCTTACTAAAAATCGAACATTTTGCTTGGAATCATAACATTTTCGCTGTAAAAAAAAAAAAACTACAAAAAAAAAAAAACTACTTGATAAAATTAAGTGAAATTCTTTTCCGGAGAACTTCGTTCCATAACGCATACGTACAATATAACCTTTTTTCGATATTTTCCTTTTTTTAATGTCTTGACTAAACTGTACAAGTGCCCAATTTATTCAGGAATATATTATATGGAATACGGCATTACGCTGAGGTATAAACTAAAAAACAAATAAAGTATATGATTTTTTTTTTAAATTCGGAAAAACGTTGTTTATGAAGAGATATATTTAATAATAACTTTGGCTACTTTAGCATCCCCGTTCTTCTGAGATACTGTCCTCAGCAATGTTTTATGTCAAACGTCAATGAAAAAAAAGCGAGATGTTTTTTTTTTCATTGAAATTACAAACTTTATTTGAACTTTTAAACAAACTTTTACAAACATACAAAAATAGACTTTATACACCTTTTATAATAAAAAATTTAAAAATTTATTTAACCAAAATATATGATGAAAAATCGTCCCCGTATTTTGCACACACTGAAGAAAAACTTTTTTTTTTTTTTACAGAAAGTAATGGCGACACTGTATGAAAAACAAATAATTCATGAATATATTATATGGAATACCTCATTACTATGAGGTGTAATAAATAAATAAAGTATATTATGAATTTTTTAATTCGGAAAAATGCTGTTTATGAAGAGATAGATTTAATAATAATTTTGGCTTTGTTTTACTTTGGCATCCCCGTTGTTCTGAGATACTAGGAACATGGCGGTGTATGCGAAAAATTCATCCTCGGCAATGGTTTAAGTCAAACGTCAATGTTAGTTTTATTTTTAAAAAAATAAAAAGAAAAACGAGATTTTTTTTGTTATTTTTACTTGCCTTACAAATTTTATTTGAACTTTTAAACAAAATTTCACATTCATAAAAAATAGACTTTATACACCTTTTATAATATAAAATTTAAAAATTTATTTAACCAAAGTATATGATGAAAAATCGTCCCCGGGTTTTATCATGTCGCAGTAATATCCAAAAATTACGAAAAAAAACAGCGAAATTAATTTACAAAAAGCCAAGGTCCTTGCACAGTTTAATCAAGACATTAAAAAACTAAAAAAAATATGGCATTTTTTTTTAGTTTGCCGACCCCTCGGCATTCATTTTTACTTTGTCGACTTTTATAAATTTTCGGGTACATTGAGAAAGAATATCGCATTCATTTTTTGCGCAAACAAGTAGTTATCAATATTTGAAGACATTTAGTATCCAACGTAATCACTATTGTTTTGCTGGCGGCCATCTTGTTCCCGTTTGGGAAAAAAACGCCAAAAAGAACCAAAAGGGCCAAAACATGGCCCAAAAACATTCTTAGGCTTCAAGGCCGAAATGACCCCCTCACCCTCACCCTCACCCTTCCGGACATTTTTCAGCTTCCCGATATCGAAACCGACATTTTCTTTCACTTTCTTAATTATATTATTTTTTTCACTTTTCTTTCTAATCTGCGCGCACGCGCGTAGTCACTTGACGTTTCACTAAGTTCATGAATACATGGCGGACATTTTAAATGACAAGAAATATTTTTCATAAAATAAAAAGTCTTCACCTCATTTAAAAATAAAAATATTGCTGTCGGTAAGTTTTCACGAGCGGTTATGTTTTGTTTTTTTTGTTTTGTTTTTTTGGAGGGGAGGTATTCCATTATAGAACTTGTATAGGTTAATAGGTGCTTCTGCGGTTTAATTAACCGTTTTTCCATAAGTCACGCGCCGACCTTTATCGAGTAGAATACTATTCAACATTTCACAGAATTTCTCTGTTTACATTTGGGGGAGGCGGTGGAGGAGTGGGGGCGGCTGTGCTTTGGCCCCCAAAAAGAACGAAAAACATAAGATATGCTTTTGTAAACCACTCGTGAAAACTTAATTCTTTTTTTTTTAATCAATTAAAAGGGGTTAATACCATGCAAACTTTAAATTTGCAACGGATTTGATCATCAGGTTTGTGGCCAGCAACATCGAATATCCCTAAAAACAAACAAATTAGTGGTCTGTGGTAGTGAAAGGTAATATTTACTTTTTAATTTGTTTTAATAAATATCATTATTTATATTAATAAATTAAAAGGTAAATTAAAATAAATTAAAATTATTCTAAATACTGTTTTTAATTTGTGGTGGTGTCTTTACGGTCTTTCCTTTCGCTCAAGATTTCTTGGAATTTAACCCCCCCCCTCCAATAAACCTTTTTTTTTTTGCGTTAACACAAGTGGCAGGAAAGGGGGGATTCCAGTTACATGTGACATATTTAGCCTTTTTTTTTTTTTTTTTTTGGCGTTTTTTTTTTCGCTATTGGAAAACAAGATGGCCGCCATTAAAAATGATAAAGATTACGTTGGATATTGAATGTCTTCAAATACGGATAACTACGTGTTTGCGCAAATAATAAATGCGATATTCGTTCTCAGCGTACTCGAAAACTTATAATAGTCGACAAATTAAAGGTGGATGCCGAGGGGTCGGTAAACTAAAACTTTACCAAAAATATATTGTACGTACTCGTTATGGAATAAAGTTTTCATGAAAAAAAAATCACTTAATTTGATTAAGTAGTTTGTTTTTTCTTTCCAAGGAAAATCAAATTTTAATGAGATCGATCGGGTAGCGACCAACTCCTACTCCCCCCCCCGGGTTAGGAGAAGAAAAGCCAGGGGGAGATAACTCCAATCACCGCTTGAAGATTGTCAATATTTGACGAGATTATTTTGAAACATGAGCAGAAAAAATACTTAGATAAATATTTTAGTTTTTTTTCCCCCTTTTTTTTACAGAATTTTTTAATCATTTTTTAAATTCTTTTTTCATTTTGTCATTTGTTAATCAATCGTTTGTTTAAAGGCACCCCCTACTCGTGCCCGTAAACAGCCAAATGGCAACGATAGAGCGATCTCATTAAAATGTGATTTTCCTCTGTAAAAAAAACCCTACTTAATCAAATTTAGAGAATTTTTTTCAGGGAACTTCATTCCATAACGGCTACGTACAATGTTATTCTTTCAATATTTTCATTTTTTTTAATGTTTTTATTAAACTTTACAAAGACCAAAACTAAATTTCGAAGTGAATAAAGTTCTGCTAAAATTCATTATATATATATATATATATATATATATATATATATATATATATATATATATAAAATTCCTTTGTTACGATTCGAACTCTTCGGTTTCTTTTATTTTCCAAATCTCAATTTTCGTAAATTGTATTCGAAACATATTTAATTAATATTTAGTTTTCTACCTCATCGTTTTTCGCAATTTTTGGATATGTTCATTACTGTGGCATGACAAAGTAGATACAATTGGTTTTACTTGAAAGTTTGTATTTCAGCTTTAGATACAAATAGTTTTATTTTAAAGTCTGTATTTCGACTTTAGATATAATAAAACACTTTAAATTTTATTATTTCCCAATATTGTTTATAAAAAACACAGATTTTATGATTGACATATTTAAAAAAGAAGGTACTTGTACAGTTTAATAAAGATATTAAAAAATGAAAATATCGATAAAAGTTTCAATTGTACGTATCCGTTATGGAATGAAGTACTCTGAAAAAAAACCCACTAAATTTCATCAAGTATTTTTTTTAAAGCATACAAGCAATTTATGATACCAAACAAAAGGTTCGATTTTTAGGAAAAAATGCTAGTATTAAGGATGGGGAAGGAGTGTTGGCGGTTTAAATTGAGTTATGGTGTGTTCAAAAAAATTCGAAGATGCCTACCTTCAACGGGCTGTCATAAAAACGTGTTTTTCCGCTGTAAAAAACAACAAAAAAAAAATTACTCTATCAAATTAAGTTTACTTCGTTTCTGTCCAAAACGGATACGTACAATATAACCTTTTTTCCGATATTTTCAGTTTTTAATGTATTGATTAAACTGTACAAGTGCCAAAAATAAATGTTAAATTTGAAATCTTTTTTTTTTAATTATTTTTAGTCCAATTAAAAACAAAACAAAAAAAATGATTCATTTTATTGTGAAACAAAATTTACCGAATTTCACATGAAAACGATGGTATCTACGTTTTTTTCGATAATTTTAAAGATGATTATATCCCAAAATTATGAAAATCGAAAAGGGAAAAATCATTTCTTAAATAAAACAGAAAATCGATTTGGAAGAAAACGGTCGTAAGACACGAGAGAGCTCAAAAGGGGGATAAATTTGCGTTTTGATTTAAACAAGATGGCGGCAATTTTACACTTGTTAACACGATTAAAGTTGTTTTGTTTAATAATGCAGTAATATTCAAGTAATTTCGACTGAATAATTTGGAAGTTACTTTGTAATTTATTACGAACTGATGAAAAAATCAGTAGAAACGATTGCTTTTTTTATCTGAAAACTCTATTTATCGATTAAAAAATTGTGTTCTATTAGTGTAGAAGCGCTAAATAATTATTTAAAAGTCTGCATAAGGAAATATAATTTTAATAAAATAATTTAATAATAAAAAGCAACATTGGATTGTTATGAAGTAATTTTTTTTCGGGAGAGATGAACAATTTAAATGGAACATCTTTTTTTCAAATTAAAACAACATTAAAAGGTCAACAACAAATTAATAATTTAAATGAAACATTTTTCAAATTAAAGCAACATTAAAAGGTCAACGGTCAACTACAAATTAATGATTTAAATGAAACATTTTTTTCCGATTTAGATCAACATTGGATTTTTTTCCGAAACATTTTTTGACTTGAAGTATAAGTGTGGTACTTGTTGGACTGAGAAGTGCCATCAGGCGCCAGTTTAGTGAAACGCACAAACTAAGGTGACCACCGTCCGCATACTGCAGAATGGCCTTAAATACTAAAACACTTTAAAAATAATTTATAACATTATATAATCAATTTTTAATGCTGCAATATTTTAAGTTATAAATTTATTATATTTTTACTAGAATATTTTTTCCAGTTTCAACAAGTCTTTTACGACTACGTTTAAGTTTAACCATATTACTTTTCATGCTCGCATTTTTCTAATGTAATATATATATATATATATATATATATATATAATTTAATGATTTATCCAAATTTTTGATATGTCAAAATTCCCGTAATGTTCATATACTAATAAAAAAGAATCAAATTTTATATATATTTTTGGCTCAGGTATTTAAGATTAATGATTAAGATATTCATCATAGGTGTGAATGTATCAATATAAAGCGAAATCTTTAAATAATTTTCCCAAAGAGTTGTGCGAATTCCATAAGGATAAAAATAAAAATTATTTAATACAAATCAATTAATAAATAACTGCAATAAATAATAAATTTAATTAATTTTTCTTTGCAGATGTTCCCGATGAACGCTTTAATATTTTCTACAGAGAAAATCATATTCATATTTGGAAGATATAAACTATTACCTGTGGTTAAAAAATATCTTAAATACTTATATTTATCAGAAAAAAAATCTGAATTATTTTTATAACAAAATTGTTATTCTTGTTTCTCAAAATAATACTTACTGAAACAAGCAAGTAAACGGTAAATATACACAATCTTTTTGCTTAATATGTGAATTTTCCTCTTCTCGAAAATAACATCTAGTGCAACATATTATGCGTCACATAAGAGAAAATCCTTCATCTTGTATATGTGGATCGATTTCATTTAATGCGGCATATGGTAAACCAGGCTGACGATTGGTGTGAAATTGTTAATGATAAATCACATTCAGTAAAACATATGAGTACTCACACTAGAGAAAAGCAACATTCTCGTGAACAATGTGAATATTCCCGTACTGAGAAACCAAATCTTACGATGCATATGAGTACTTACACCGGTGAGCAGCAATATTCTCGTGAACAGTGCCAATATTCATGTTTTGAAGGACAAAATCTAGTGATATATGAGTACTCACACTGGAGAAAAGCCATATTCTCATGGACAATTTCAATATTCACATTCTGAGGAACCAAATCTAGTGATGGATATGAGTACTCACACTGGAGAAAAGCCATATTCTCATGGACAATTTCAATATTCACCTTCTGAAGAACAAAATCTAGTGATGGATATGAGTACTCACACTGGAGAAAAGCCATATTCTCATGGACAATTTCAATATTCACATTCTGAGGAACCAAATCTAGTGATGGATATGAGTACTCACACTGGAGAAAAGCCATATTCTCATGAACAATTTCAATATTCACATTCTGAAGAACAAAATCTAGTGATGGATATGAGTACTCACACTGGAGAAAAGCCATATTCTCATGGACAATTTCAATATTCACGTTCTGAAGAACAAAATCTAGTGATGGATATGAGTACTCACACTGGAGAAAAGCCATATTCTCATGGACAATTTCAATATTCACGTTCTGAAGAACAAAATCTAGTGATGGATATGAGTACTCGCACTAGAGAAAAGCCATATTCTCATGGACAATTTCAATATTCACGTTCTGAGAAACCAAATCTAATGATAGATATGAGTACTCACACTGGAGAAAAGCCATATTCTCATGGACAATTTCAATATTCACGTTCTGAAGAACAAAATCTAGTGATGGATATGAGTACTCACACTGGAGAAAAGCCATATTCTCATGGACAATTTCAATATTCACGTTCTGAGGAACCAAGTCTAGTGATGGATATGAGTACTCACACTGGAGAAAAGCCATATTCTCGTGGACAATTTCAATATTCACGTTCTGAGAAACCAAATCTAATGATGGATATGAGTATTCACACTGGAGAAAAGCCATATTCTCATGGACAATTTCAATATTCACGTTCTGAGAAACCAAATCTAATGATGGATATGAGAATTCACACTGGAGAAAAGCCATATTCTCATAAACAATTTCAATATTCACGTTCTGAGAAACCAAATCTAATGATAGATATGAGTACTCACACTAGAGAAAAGACATATTCTCATGGACAATTTAAATATTCACGTTCTGAGGAACTAAATCTAGTGATGGATATGAGTACTCACACTGGAGAAAAGCCATATTCTCATGGACAATTTCAATATTCACGTTCTGAGAAACCAAATCTAGTGATGGATATGAGTACTCACACTGAAGAAAAGCCATATTCTCATGGACAATTTCAATATTCACGTTCTGAGGAACCAAGTCTAGTGATGGATATGAGTACTCACGCTGGAGAAAAGCCATATTCTCATGGACAATTTCAATATTCACGTTCTGAGGAACCAAATCTAATGATAGATATGAGTACTCACACTAGAGAAAAGCCATATTCTCGTGGACAATTTAAATATTCACGTTCTGAGGAACCAAATCTAGTGATGGATATGAGTACTCACACTGGAGAAAAGCCATATTCTCATGGACAATTTCAATATTCACCTTCTGAGAAACCAAATCTAATGATAGATATGAGTACTCACACTGAAGAAAAGCCATATTCTCACGGACAATTTAAATATTCACGTTCTGAGGAACCAAGTCTAGTGATGGATATGAGAATTCACACTGGAGAAAAGCCATATTCTCATGGACAATTTCAATATTCACCTTCTGAGAAACCAAATCTAATGATAGATATGAGTACTCACACTAGAGAAAAGCCATATTCTTATGGACAATTTAAATATTCACGTTCTGAGGAACAAAATCTAGTGATGGATATGAGTACTCACACTGGAGAAAAGCCATATTCTCATGGACAATTTCAATATTCACCTTCTGAGAAACCAAATCTAGTGATAGATATGAGTACTCACACTGAAGAAAAGCCATATTCTCATGGACAATTTAAATATTCACGTTCTGAGGAACCAAGTCTAGTGATGGATATGAGTACTCACGCTGGAGAAAAGCCATATTCTCATGGACAATTTCAATATTCACATTCCGAGGAACCAAATCTAGTGATGGATATGAGTACTCACACTAGAAAAAATCCATATTCTCGTGAACGATATCAACATTCATTTTCAGAAAAACAAAATCTAGCGAAACATGTTCAAACTAACACTGGAGAAAAACCATATTCTTGTGAAAAATGTCAATATTCATGTTTATATAAATCATATCTAGAGAAACACATAAGAACTCACTCTGGAGTAAAACCATATTCTTGTGAACTATGTGAATATTCATGTTCAGATAAATCAAATCTACAGAAACATATAAAAATTCACTCTGCAGAAAAACCATATTCTTGTGAACTATGTCAATTTTCATGTTTATGGAAACAAAATCTTACGAAGCACATGAGATCTCACGTTAGTGGAAACCCATATTCTTGTGAAAAATGTGTATATTCATGTTTTCGGAAATCAGATCTAACGAAACATATGAAATACCATAAAATGTGAAAACCAGATTCATGTGAACAATTTTAATATTACAGTTCTCGTAAACAAGATCCTTTTATTTTTAATCGAAACTGGCATTGGACAGACTATTTACCTAAATGAGTTCGTAATTAAAGGATACTCTAACTTAACTTCTAAATCTGACCCCCAAGATCGCCATGGGCATGGAATATGTGCCTATATAAAATATGGCTTTCCATGTGGTAGGGACATCTCCAGTGAAGATCCTTACTTACCCTATATGTGCTTCCGGGTTGCACTAGCTCACACTACTGCATTTATATTTAGTCTCATCTGCCCCCACAACAGCAGAGTTACCATATTTAAAAGCATATCTGAGAAAATTGACCAAGTCCTATCTGCTTATTCTTCAGCTAATGTATGTGGAGACTTCAATGTTAGCAGTGTAGAATGGTTGCCCCACTCAAACAAGACCGATAATGAGGGGAGGTTCTGTCATGATTTCTCTATTGTTTATGACCTCACTCAGATTGTTCACGAACCCACGCGTGTGCCCGACAATGACGTCCAGTATGCGAGTCTACTAGATCTTTTTTCTCACAACTTGCCCTGAACTATGTTCAGTTTCCGTTCTGTCTCCTCTTGGATCTTTCGACCACTCTGTTGTATCAATTAAGATAAAAATGAAATGTAATAAGTCCACAAACGTACCTCTCCATCGTACAGTATATCGATACATTATGGCTGATTGGGATAGATTCTGTACAATTATATCGGATCTACCTCTGTGTTCAATGTTTAAAAAGGATATGTCCTCTATAGGATCAGACCTGACGGAATGGTTAATTGTAGGTATATACCGTTTCATGCCCTCGAAAAAGTTCCAGCGAAAATCTAACAACAAGCCATGGTTCTCTCCAGATTGTGCTGCTGCCATTGCGCACAAAATCACTTTTCCACTGTTTCCAATGTAATAGATGTATGGAAACTAAAGCCGCTTTCAGAACTGCCAGCAACCATTGTAAGAAAGTAATAAAGAACGCAAGAGGGTTGCATGTTCAGTCCGTTAAGTCCAAAGTAGCTGAGCAGTGGCTTGGTTCCCACAAGTTTTGGCAAATAGCAAACAGAATCCTGAACAAAGGCGTGCTCTATCCCAACTATCATCAATGTATTTGAGGTAATCTCGTCAACATCAGACAAAGCCAAACTCTTTGCCAAGAAATTTGCAGCTAATTCTAGTTTTTGCGACCAAGGCCGCGAACCCCCAATATATCCGCCTGTATCAGAAAACACGGTATGTGATATACAAATATATGTACGTAATGTTGTCAAGCTAATCAAAAACCCTGATTCCAGTAAAGCAACCGGCCCTGACGGTATACTAATTATAGTACTCAAAAAACTTCAACCAGGACTAGCGCCCAAAATTACAAAACTGTTTAAACGTTGTCTTAAGGAGAATTGCTTGCCATCACCCTGGTAAATCTCATCAGGGTCCCCTATATTTAAGTATACAGGTGATCGCTCATCCCTCTCTCTGTACAGGCCAATAAGCCTCCTGTGCATCATGAGTAAGTTACTGGAATTTGTTAAATAGAGCAGTAACCAAGAATCTCAGCAAAAACAACCTTCTTAGTGACACACAATATTGTTTCCGTTCTGTTAGATCTACAGAAAGTATGCTTACAGTTATATTTCATATGAGTAGCAACCTGTATTAGACAATGTCTCTTGGCATATCCAAGCCTTTGATAGCGTATGGCATAAAGTTTTACTTCACAAGATCTCCAGCTATGGTATAGCTGGAAATTTCTTCTCAATTATTAAATCATTTTTTCCTGATAGATTCATACGACTGGTAGTTAATGGGCAAAAATCAGCTCACAGTATTAATGCTGGAGTTTCTCAGGGGTCCATCCCGGGTCCAACTCTTTTCCTGATCTACATTAATGATTTTCCAAAACACATCCTTACATCATTCGTATACATTTTTGCTGATAACCCTACCATTTATGGTAGCAGATCTAAGACAGTAAACGACCAAGTTCTCTCCGATTCTCTCTCCTCTGATTTTGATCATGTACAATTGGAATAAGGAGTGGCTGGTTACTTTTAATGCATCTAAAACCAAGCTTTTCTCTTTACATCATCAACGTTCTGATCCACATCTGGCATCAATTAAAATGAATGGCTCTCGTCTTGGGGAGACCTCAAGTTTATACAATCTTCTTGGCTTGACCTGATCTTAAATAGAACACATACATCAAATCTGTTGCCAAGGCCGCTAGAAAAATGGTCGGATGCTTTTTATCGATCCAGTAGATATCTCACTGCTGATGCAATTCTCTATCTATATAAGAGCCAGGTACGTCCAATGATGGAATACTGTTGCCACATCTGGGGAAGAGCTGCTAGAAAGGACTTGTCCTGCCTTGATATAGTTTAAAATAGACTTTATAGCCTCATAAGAGATGTCATTTCCTCTTCGCTGCAACCTCTATCTCACAGAAGATATGTTGCGAGTTTGTCTCTGCTTTATCGTTATTTTCATGGAAACTGGTCGACTGAGCTTCAGTCTATGGTCCCCTCCGCCAAACTTTCACAAGAAAAGCTTGTCTAGCTGAAACACTATCAAGAATTCCCCCAACTCGTTATCTGTGCCTAAACATAGATTTCATGAACAAAGCTTCTTTCTTAGAACTGCACGCCTGTGGAATTGTCTTCCGTTTTCCTTCTTTCCAGCTGACTACAATGTGTTGTCTTCAAGTCCAACGTAAACAAATTATTGAGGGGCCGTTCCACTTGTTGTTAACAAATTTACCCAATTTCCATCACTAACGATTACTTTATTGTCCAACTGACTACGATAGACACTTAAACCTTATCCTCGAGTGATCTCTTGTCCTTGATAAGTGGTGATGCCTATGTAAAAAAGAAACATAATATTGTGGTTCGGCCTTAAAATAAACTGTCAGCGACGAAAGTCTCTGTTTTAAAGGAAACACAAATATCAGCTCTAATAATATAAAAAAGCGAATCACAATTGGCTTCATTCAACAATGCATCAGAAACACATCTTAAATTACACTACCATTCATCTGCTGATTCATTCGAACCGTTTTGATCATGCTGTCTCATCACTTATAACCATGATCTTATTTGTGAATTGACTCCCCTATAAACGATTGACAATAACCGTAGAAATTTAAAGCTACTGCAATAGCTGGATAAACCTTAGAAATTGCGGAACAAGATGGTCAATAAGTCCAGAGTATGGAAATGTAGCGAAGACCTTTGTTGGCAAATATAAAACTACAAGAATTACAACGAGAGTAATAAAGTATTCAACTCTAACGTAAACAAGTTTTTCATGAGCCGTTCCAATTGCAAAATTAACGTCCTGAGCACAAAAACATATTGAAAACGGAAGCTCTAAAATCGGTTACAATTTTGACTATGGCATTTCATCACTTACAACCATGATATTATTTGTGAAATAAACTGCACTACCATTCATCTGTTGATTCATTTCAACAGTTTGGACCATGACATTTAATCACTTACAACCATGATATTATTTGTGAATTGAACTATACTACCATTCATTTGTTGATTAATCGAACAGTTTTGACCATGACATTTAATCACTTACAGCCATGATATTATGTGAGAATTA
This sequence comes from Euprymna scolopes, assembly GCF_053919585.1. NCBI lineage: Eukaryota > Metazoa > Mollusca > Cephalopoda > Sepiida > Sepiolidae > Euprymna > Euprymna scolopes. The sequence continues at coordinate 192,574,721 of NC_136527.1, forward strand.
AAGTACACTACCATTTATTTGGTCATTAATTCATACAGTTTTAACCATGACATTTCATCACCTACAACAATATTATTTTTGAATTAAACTACGCTACCATTCATTTGTTGATTCACTCCAACAGTTTTGATTTTGACATTTCATCACTTGCAACCCGGAGATTATTTGTGAATTAAATTACGCAACCATTCATTTGTTGATTCATTCCAACGGTTTTGACCATGGCATCTCATAATTTACAACAACCTCCGTCTGGAGCTTAACCTGCACACTCCGTCTCTTCTTGTATATAATAAAATGGATGCAATTTTCCCCCTCGAGACGAAACTGCACGAGGAGCGCCATAACTTATCGTTCTTACTGTTGGAATTATTTTGTATCAGTAATTATTCATCCCCTGTTTACTTTTATTATATTTTTATACTAGTTCTTATATTTGATTCTCTGTATTTCGAATCTTATGATTCTTAGTTTCGTATATTGTGGGTTTGTAAGAAACTCCCTTTAATGTAAAGAAAAGGGCAGTGCTAGCTCCTTGATGACGTCACGAGTGCAGCGCAAGATTCGGCCTCTTTTGGATTCCAGTGACGTGGAGAGTGGACGTAGATTCAGTGCCCGGTGTAGATATGGAATCTTGATGTGTCCTCCTTCAAGAAGAATACCCGGCAACAGAACACTGGGACACGACGAGGCGTACTTCTGAAGACTTTACGTGGATACGCTTTGCACGTATTTTGAAGAAGTGTAATTTTTAAAAAGAACTTAAATCGAGAAAAAAGAAAAGGGCAGGTGCCTGATCACCATCAATTTGTGAGTACGTTCCTAAAATTTATTGCATATGTGATTAGGAACTACTATTTGAATTATATTGTATTCGTTCAGTGATACGACATTTTCAATATAAGAACAAGCGTTTTTTTTGTTGTTATTTGTGCATTATATGTTGTTACTTTGTCGTTCTTTGTTTTTGAATTTAATGGCGACAAAGGGAAAAATTTGCAACCAACTTTTTGTAAATAAAATCTCTTCGTTTTTAAACAAGAATTTATATTTTTCTTTACCCCACCACTTTTTTATTCATCCTTACATATATTTTTTTGCAGGTTAGTTATTTTCGTGGTGAATTTATCTGAAGGAGGATAAATTTCCGACATTATGCAAATTTGTTTTCCCTTATTTAGAATCATTGATTGGATTCGCCCCTCTCGTAGTACAGGTGTTGATCTCACTGGGTTCTTGTGCTTACGAGGGAACTGAGATATTTTGGTCTTCACCAGAGATCCTATAAGGATGAGATGCTAGGTGAACTTTTCAAGCCTTTATACTCTTTAAGGAAAAGGGAAATACTATTGGACGTGGTTTCATTGCCCGGCACTGATACAGATCTTCCAGAGTCGTCCTTCAAAGAAATAAATCTGGCAAGCATACCCCGGACGCGACGAAAGCAACTTTCTGAAGACTTTATTTACGTGGCTACGGTTTGCACGTAATTGGAAGGAGAGAAATTGTAAAGGACTGGGTTCTTGTGGTTACGAGGGAACTGAGATAATTTGGTCTTCACCAGAGATCCTATAAAGATGAGGAGGTTGTATGGTAGATGAACTTCTCAATCCTTTATACTTTTTTATATGCAAATATATATCTGGCGGAATTTTCCCCATTCAAACTTCTGTTGTGACCTTGCATCTGATAACTAGTTTTTACATTTGTGAATCTTGTACAAACATAAAAGATGGGTAGAGGCTTACTTGGCCAAAAACGTGATGTGACAACAACACCAACAACTATGAAAGACAGTAATTGCTGAGGATGCAGTTGCGAGATTCAGAGTTCCTATCTCGTCACGGTAACCACCTGACGAAGGCCAGAAGAATAGTTGGCTGAAACGTCGTGAAAAACGACAATAAGAAGATGAGGAGAATAGTTCGAAATAAAAAAATAAAATTAATCTATCTGCCTCCCACGAAGAGAATGTTAGAAGTTTTACACTTTGAAAAAAGAGTTTTTATTTATAAAAGTTTTTTTTAATTAAAATGTATTTGTAAGTAAAAACTGCTTCATAATTATGCATTTTAAAACTTTGTTGCAGATAATATGTATTAAAAAAGGTAATTAGAAATCCTTCTAGACTGAAGCAATTTATTTGGGGGAGGGTACATATAAACCCGACATTTCATAATGCTTGTATATAAATATATAATATATAAAACCCTATTTACTTATAATAAATTCGACTGTAAGTATGGAATCATGAGTGAAAAAGTTCATCATAATTGAACCACATCGAATTTGATAACAATAAGTTGCAAGTCCTATTACGTAATCATGCGATAACAATAAGTTGCAAGTCCTATTACGTAATCATGTGATAACAATAAGTTGCAAGTCCCATTACGTAATCATGCGATAACAATTAGTTGCAAGTCCCATTACGTAATCATGTGATAGCAATAAGTTGCAAAACCCATTACATAATCATGTGATAACAATAAGTTGCGAGTCCCATTACGTAATCATGTGATAACAATAAGTTGCAAGTCCCATTACGTAATCATGTGATAGCAATAAGTTGCAAAACCCATTACATAATCATGTGATAACAATAAGTTGCGAGTCCCATTACGTAATCATGCGATAACAATAAGTTGCAAGTCCCATTACGTAATCATGTGATAACAATAAGTTGCAAGTCCCCATTATATAATCATGTGATAACAATAAGTTGCAAGTCCTATTACGTAATCATGTGATAACAATTAGTTGCACGTCCCATTACGTAATCGTGTGATAACAATAAGTTGCAACTCCCATTACGTAATCATGTGACAACAATAAGTTTCAAGTCCCCATTATATAATCATGTGATAACAATAAGTTGCAAGTCCAATTACATAATAATGTGATAACAATAAGTTGCAAGTCCCCATTATATAATCATGTGATAACAATAAGTTGCAAGTCCCATTACGTAATCATGTGATAACAATAAGTTGCAAGTCCCCATTATATAATCATGTGATAGCAATAAGTTGCAAGTCCCATAACGTAATCATGTGATAACAATTAGTTGCAGGTCCTATTACGTAATCATGTGATAACAATAAGTTGCAAGTCCAATTACGTAATCATGTGACAACAATAAGTTGCAAATCCATTACGTAATCATGTGATAACAATAAGTTACAAGTCCAGTTACGTATTCATGTGATAACAATAAGTTGTAAGTTTCATTATGTAATCATGTGATAACAATAAGTTGCAAGTCCATTACGTAATCATGTGATAACACTAAGTTGCAAGTCCCATTATGTAATCATGTGATAACAATAAGTTGTAAGTTTCATTATGTAATCATGTGATAACAATAAGTTGCAAGTCCATTACGTAATCATGTGATAACAATAAGTTGAATGTCCCATTACGTAATCATGTGATAACAATAAGTTGCAAATCCATTACGTAATCATATGATAACAATAAGTTGCAAGTCCCATTACGTAATCATGTGATAACAATAAGTTGCAAGTCCAATTGTATAATCATGTGCTTATAATAAATTGCACATCCAATAACGTAATCAAGTTGTCATTGTTTAATTTATTGGTAAAAATCTGTTTTGTTACTTGAATGCCTTAGCAGCTTTTGTGCAAGTCCTTCATCTCATGTGAGTTATTTATGTGGAATATTCAGTTTTACAATATTTTGTATGTGAGGATTATTTGGATTATTCGGAATACTGTTCTCATCTTCTATGCTGTGATTGTGAAAGCTTCGTATATTTTATTTTTAAATCGATCTAATACGAAATAGAATTTTACAATGGAAGTACCAAAAAAAAAGATGTAAAAATTGACAAATATAATGTAAACTTGATAAGAAAACAATTCGGCACATTTATCTAATCCTACGGATATTTTTACACAAGGAACGAAATACTGATTTCACCGTGTTACGATGACCTTAAGTTCTTTCGGTAATCTCCAAAAATACCGTTAGGGCTTACAACATGGCCGCCAGAAGAGTCACGTGATCCGGTTGATCCAAAACATGAATCGTGCAAATGGAAAACGCAGCCTTGAAGGCAAACTTTGACAAACAATCACAATTTGTTTGTATTTAATTTTTTGTTGATATAATGTTGTTATAAAAATAGGCAAACTTTGAGAAACAATCTTAGGTTGTATTTAGTTAAAACAGTGTTTATAAAAAGTATTTTATTCAGAACAAACAAGTGGTCGTGGTCGACGGAACGCAATTGAACCATGACAATTCCTGGAATTGAACCACGACGATTCCTGAAATTGGAACTGCTACCTACCTCAGAGAATTACAAAAATATCAATGGCCCTTAACGTATCACCCTTGTTCCTCGTTCCTCGTGTTCATGACAATAACGCTATACTTGGCGAAACTATGACATTGTCTCGGCTAATTTAGCAATGCCAGATGACGTGCACATATTGACATGGCTTGCACAGAGACTTCTGATAGCCAATTCATGCAATTGTCAAATTTGTGGGTCACCATGCGTGGTGGCTCAATATTCCGAATCCAAGGATGGTTGGAGATGGCGTTGCCGAAACGATGGATATCGTAATACAATTAGAACGAACTCTTTTTTTCAAAGAACCATTGTAATAATTATGTATATGTGGAGCATGGATTTTCCACAAAAAACTATGGCAACAGAAAGTGAGGTGAGTGCCAACACAGTGAGCGACTGGTGCAACTTTTTGAGGGAAGTGTGCACTCAGTACATTGAACAAAACCCAATTCAATTGGGGGGTGTAGATGAGACCTGGACCCCAAAAGAGGTTGAAATTGATGAAAGCCATTTTTACCCTCGGAAATATCACAGAGGAACTGTCCGACGTAGCCATTGGGTGTTCGGCGCCATCGAACGAGGCTCTAAGAATTGCCTTTTGATCGAGGTTCCAGACAGAAAACGTGAAACTCTGATCCCTATAATTCGCCAATGGATCTTACCCGGGACTCGTATAATAAGCGATGGGTGGAGCGCTTATGCAACCGTAGCAGACATTGACTTTGGTATTTACAGCCACGATGTTGTTGTCCACGAAAGAAATTTTGTGGAGCCTAACGACGCGACTATAAATACTCAACTTATTGAAAATATGTGGATGCGAGCGAAGAAAAAACTTCGTCGTCAATTCGGTACATCAAAGGCTCACTTCACTTCATATTTAAATGAAATTATGTGGCGTGAAAGAGTCGGCCCAAATAAATTTTGTGAGCTAATTTGTTGCATCGCCTCCATCTATTCTGCCTAAATTTATAAAATGAAAATTAAAAATATAAACTGTTTTTTTACATCATATTTTTATAACATTACATCTTAAAAAAATGAATACCTTGTTTTAAATACCATTTTTATGAAAAACTCTGAATAAAATATTTTTTATAAACACTGTTTTAAAAAACAAACAAACTGTGATTGTTTCTCAACAAAAAATTAAATGACCGTTCTAAATAAATTATTTATTATGGTGATATTGAAAAACTGTTTTTGTACTTAATTATTATGCTTGTTTGTCAAAGTTTACTTTAAATTTGCGTTTTCCGGTTTCGTAATACGGCGATTCATGTTTTGGATCAACCGGATGACGTGACTCTTCTGGCGGCCATGTTGTAAGCCCTAACGGTATTTTTGGAGATTACCTATATATATATATATATATATATATATATATATATATATATATATATATATATATATATATATATATATATATATATATACACGGCATATTGTGATTAAACTAGGATTAAATTGTGCCCCTCGACGTACATATCCTTGACAAACCTGCTTAGCAATAAAATCTCACCCCTTCACTGTTGAGGTGCAAACAGACATCTTTCTATTCTAATAGTTTCTTTCTTGATACCGCTAGGCTTTGGAATGGTTCGAGGTGCTACATAGAGCGGACTCCAGAAACCATTTAAAGATTTTGGAGTCTGTCTCTTTTGAGGTGCGAACACCTTCTTTGTGCCGGCAGAAAGAAACATTTAACGCATTGTTTCTCTTTGGGGAACTTTGAATCTTTTCTCCCATTCCCCACTCCCCTCGTTGCCAATATCTTTATCGTTTTTTTTCAACGTTAATAAACTTTATTTTAGTGTCCCCGTATTTTTGGCACATTCAATAGTTCCCCATCAGAACTCTTTAGTTTCGACATAGTATTATTATTTTACGCTATCGATTTTCTCCTGATGAGATGATAGCTGAAAGAGCTATGGAGAGATTTCCGTGCATTATATTTAAAACTGTATATAAATTCTGTACCTCTAAACACTTATTTAAATAAATATACATATATATATATATATATATATATATATATATATATATATATATATATATATATATATATATAATTTTTTTACTATAATAATTAAATACCTACAGACACTAGTGTTTCATCCTTTCGGGATTCTTCAGTGCAGGGTGTCACGATTACTACCAGTCGAACGATTCGAACCCCGCGACACGAGACATCTCTGGCTCGATTAGCGGAGGCCGTATCCATTCGGCTACCATTAATCATGTGAAATAGCGTTGAATTTTTAAACATTTTAAAATAAATGTTCATTACGCCAGACAGACAGTGATCAAATCGTTATACGATGATCTACACATAAGAGCTAAATTGACCGACTTTTTAATTCAACAGAAAGTGCTCAACGATAAGAAACGTATTTCTTAAAAGGGCTGTCATAATTATTTTTTTACTATAATAATTAAATACCTACAGACACTAGTGTTTCATCCTTTCGGGATTCTTCAGTGCAGGGTGTCACGATTACTACCAGTCGAACGATTCGAACCCCGCGACACGAGACATCTCTGGCTCGATTAGCGGAGGCCGTATCCATTCGGCTACCATTAATCATGTGAAATAGCGTTGAATTTTTAAACATTTTAATTTAAATGTTCATTACGTCAGACAGACAGTGATCAAATCGTTATATGATGATCTACGCATAAGAGCTAAATTGACCGACTTTTTAATTCAACAGAAAGTGCTCAACGATAAGAAACGTATTTCTTAAAGGGGCTGTCATAATTATTTTTTTACTATAATAATTAAATACCTACAGACACTAGTGTTTCATCCTTTCGGGATTCTTCAGTGCAGGGTGTCACGATTACTACCAGTCGAACGATTCGAACCCCGCGACACGAGACATCTCTGGCTCGATTAGCGGAGGCCGTATATATATATATATATATATATATATATATATATATATATATATATATATATATATATATACATACATATATATATATATATATATATATATATATACATATATATATACATATATATATATATATATATATATATATATATATATATATATGCATACATGCATACATATATATATATATACATACATACATACATACATACAACAATTAATTCCAACACAAATTTTAAGAATGTAATGTTTACAAGTAAAAGGACACAAACACACACACACACACACACATATATATATATATATATATATATATATATATATATATATATATATATATATATATATCTATATATATATATATATATATATATATATTAAATAAACCATTATTGTGATTATTGTTTTGTTTCTTGTTTGTTAAAATCTAGTTTTTGTTATTTGATTGACTTCGTTATTTGTTCAATTCCTTCCTTTTTGAATTGTTTATGTGAAATATTCAGTTTTGCATTTTTTTTATATTTGGATTATTTGGATTACTGTTCTCATCTTGGATGTAAACAGTAGTTCGACTAATTCAAATCATAATGAAATGTTCAATCTTTTACACGAGGAACAAAATAATGATTACACCGTTTTACGATGAACATAAGTTCTTTGTTCTGAAGCACTTGATTTTTTCTTCTTATAATAATTTCACGTTTAAATCGTGTTTTTTATCTTTTAATTTTGATTCTTTTATATTTTCATATATTTAATTGCTTGATGAATTGGACACACAAAACAAAATTTGTATCAATTTACTAAAGATTATATTAAGAAATCCTAACAAACTAACAAATTTTCTGCGTTGGACAAAAGAAAAACGATTTTTTTTTTTCGTGTGAAATTCCTGGAATTGAAGGTAAGTTTATATTTTTTTTTTCACTTTACAACAATATTATTCAACAACTTTAAAATAATCTTAAATATTAAAATGAGTTTATTTATTTTTTATTGCAATCCAATAAAAAATATTGGTTTCGTGAATAAAATATATATGAAATGTGACCATGTTGGTCAATGTCAAGTTTCTTTCCAACTCCTCAAAAACCTTTAAACTGACGACTTTTCTAGGTTTTCAATGGTGCTTAAAACGAATATCACATGTAAATTTGGGGCAGATAAGTAGTTTTCATGATATGAAAACAATACTTTTTTTTTAAGTATTGTGGATATCACTGTCTTATATAAATTTAGCGTAAAAAAAGCACCCGTCTTCTGGTCACCTAATAATATGAAAATGAAAAAAAAAATATGAACGAATCAATTAGTAAAAGACAACGCCGGTTTTTTTTTTTTGGGGGGGGGGGTGCTGAAAACGAATATAACACTTAAAAATTGCTTTATGATCTGAAGAAATTACTAAGTGACCAAAAAGTGGGTGCCCATTTCACGTTACTTTTATATAGGAAAGTGATCCCCCACTTATTGAAAAAGTAATTTCTTCATATCATGAAAACTACTTATCTGCCCCAAATGTGATATTCTTTTTCAGCATCACCGAAAACCTATTCAAGTTGTCATTTTAAAGTTTTTTGAGGAGTTGGAAAGAAACTTGACATTGACCGAAATGTGTTTATTTGAGTAAAATTTAAATATTAAAATAAGTTTACAATATGTAAGGTACGTTATTTTTTACGCTTAAAAAATCCCATTTAATACCTTCTAAAATAATAATAGATGTTTTATTTCGTTTACATAAAATGATTCTTTTATTTCGTTTACATAAAATGATTCTTTTATTACGTTTACATAAAATGATTCTTTTATTTCGTTTACATAAAATGATTTTTTTATTACGTTTACATAAAATAATTCTTTTATTTCGTTTACATAAAATGATTCTTTTATTACGTTTACATAAAATGATTCTTTTATTTCATTTACATGAAATGATTTTTTATTACGTTTACATAAAATGATTTTTTTATTTCGTTTACATAAAATAATTCTTTTATTACGTTTACATAAAATAATTCTTTTATTTCGTTTACATAAAATGATTTTTTTTATTTCGTTTAGATAAAATGATTCTTTTATTTCGTTTACATAAAATGATTCTTTTATTTCGTTTACATAAAATTATTCTTTTATTACGTTTACATAAAATTATTCTTTTATTACGTTTACATAAAATGATTCTTTTATTTCGTTTACATAAAATGATTCTTTTATTTCGTTTACATAAAATGATTATTTTATTACGTTTACATAAAATGATTCTTTTATTTCGTTTACATAAAATGATTCTTTTATTACGTTTACATAAAATGATTTTTTTATTACGTTTACATAAAATAATTCTTTTATTTCGTTTACATAAAATGATTCTTTTATTACGTTTACATAAAATGATTCTTTTATTTCGTTTACATAAAATGATTCTTTTATTACGTTTACATAAAATGATTTTTTTATTTCGTTTACATAAAATTATTATTTTATTTCGTTTACATAAAATAATTCTTTTATTACGTTTACATAAAATGATTTTTTTATTTCGTTTACATAAAATGATTCTTTTATTTCGTTTACATAAAATGATTATTTTATTACATTTACATAAAATGATTCTTTTATTTCGTTTACATAAAATAATTCTTTTATTTCGTTTACATAAAATGATTCTTTTGTTTCGTTTACATAAAATGATTCTTTTGTTTCGTTTACATAAAATGATTCTTTTATTACGTTTACATAAAATAATTCTTTTATTTCGTTTACATAAAATGATTCTTTTATTTCGTTTACATAAAATGATTCTTTTGTTTCGTTTACATAAAATGATTCTTTTATTACGTTTACATAAAATAATTCTTTTATTTCGTTTACATAAAATGATTCTTTTATTTCGTTTACATAAAATGATTCTTTTATTTCGTTTACATAAAATGATTCTTTTATTACGTTTACATAAAATGATTCTTTTATTTCGTTTACATAAAATGATTCTTTTGTTTCGTTTACATAAAATGATTATTTTATTTCGTTTACATAAAATGATTCTTTTATTTCGTTTACATAAAATAATTCTTTTATTTCGTTTACATAAAATGATTCTTTTGTTTCGTTTACATAAAATGATTCTTTTGTTTCGTTTACATAAAATGATTCTTTTATTACGTTTACATAAAATAATTCTTTTATTTCGTTTACATAAAATGATTCTTTTATTTCGTTTACATAAAATGATTCTTTTATTTCGTTTACATAAAATGATTCTTTTATTACGTTTACATAAAATGATTCTTTTATTTCGTTTACATAAAATGATTCTTTTGTTTCGTTTACATAAAATGATTATTTTATTTCGTTTACATAAAATGATTCTTTTATTACGTTTACATAAAATAATTCTTTTATTTCGTTTACATAAAATGATTTTTTTATTTCGTTTACATAAAATGATTCTTTTATTTCGTTTACATAAAATGATTATTTTATTACGTTTACATAAAATGATTCTTTTATTTCGTTTACATAAAATGATTCTTTTATTTCGTTTACATAAAATGATTCTTTTGTTTCGTTTACATAAAATGATTCTTTTATTACGGTTACATAAAATGATTCTTTTATTTCGTTTACATAAAATGATTCTTTTATTTCGTTTACATAAAATGATTCTTTTATTACGTTTACATAAAATGATTTTTTATTACATTTAAATAAAATGAGCATTTAACAGAAAGTTAATAAATAAAAAATAATTGGTAATAAGGATAATTTTCTTTAATAAAATTTACATAAAATGAGCAGTCATTTGTTGGCCATAACCAATTAACAGAAAATTAATATAGAAAACATAATTGGCAAATGTTTACTATCGAAACCAGCATAGTGTTTCAGTATTTCATTGTTTTTTTTACTTTTAGAAGTTGTTTTCTATCTTTTATTATAAATTTACTTTTTTACATGGTTTTTCTGTTTTGTTTCACCAGTTGTTTGTATTACACCAAACAAGGCACATTGCCACTTTGATGTATGGGCTACTATCAGGGACCTAAGTTGCAGGGATACTATGTAGGGAGTTGACCAGCAAAATGTGTTTACATTACACTTCTGCATGTCAGTACAGTTGGGGAAGCAGGAAGCCAGAAGGGAATTTTTAAGTCTAGCGGTTCTGGGGAAGAAACTATTACAGTAGAAGACTTTCAGACATCTAGGGATCTCTACTATGTATGGGTGGGATTTTGCTGCTTGTTGGGTTTGTGGGGGGTATTTTCATTAAAGGGGGTACAAGAGCATTAAAATACTTGTAAAACAAGTGGAGGGATGCAATATTTTGTTGAGGGGACAGAGGCTGAAGCTTAGATTACAGTTCAGGATCTACCAAGTTGGCAACTCTCTTTTGAACCCTGCCCAGGAGCGAGAGACTAGTAGCAGATGCACCAGCCCAAATGTCACAACAATACGCCGTACATACGCGAATGGTAGCTTTGTAGAGGTATAGGATATTTTCAAGTTTAAGTAACTTTCTAGCAGGGAAGAGAGAGAGCCCACCTTCTTCGCAGCAGTCTTGGCAATTTTCTCAATGTATTTATTCCAACTCATGTTCCCTGCTTTTAGAATTAATAGTAGACTCCGTAGACTAGTGGGTAATGCCATTTTCTCTTTCCTGCAAACTCTTTCTTACAGCTTGTATCTGCTTTATCATTATTTTCATGACAAGTGCTCGTCTGAGCTCCAGTCTATAGTCCTTCTCGCCAAACTTTCACGAGAAACACTCGTCTAGCTGAAAAAAAACTATCAATAATTTTCCCCACTCTTTATCTGTGCCTAAACATAAACATAGATTCCATGAACAAAGTTTCTTTCTTAGAATGCACACCTGTGGAATTCTTCCATTTGCCTTCTTTCCAGCTGAATATAATATTGTTATTTTATAATTCAACCTAAACATGTTCTTAAGGAGTCGTTTCCATTAAGTAATCCAATTTACCAAATTTCCACTAACAATTACTACAACAGTGTTCCATTGACCACTGTATGCTTATTAAACCTTATGCTCGAGTGGCATCTGGCCTTAATAATGGTGACTCCTTTGTAAAAAAACAAGTCAAACGTAGGTATATAAAATTTCAAGCATAAAATGTTCACTGATATAATATCATAATTTAATAAAAATAATAAAATAATATCATAATTATATATAAATAATAAAATATAATAATTTAAAACTTTTCTTAAACTTGAAAACATATATTAACTATTGTGTAAAAAACAACTTTTAAAAACGCAACTGTTACAAACTCCTAAAAAATGGAGTCGCAAAATTAAATGCAACATGTTTCTGCATTTTGTAAGAACATATTCTGTAGAGATCATAAAATTCTAAAAGGCTCTCCCGTGGACAACTTGTGCTTTAGTTCTAATTAAATAACTTTATACCTCTTAAGTCTGCACTTTATAAACAACAAACAAAATGGATAATGCCAGCACAGAAATGTTTGGTAACCCTATTTAATCAAGTGCTCATCAAACAATGAAGTACTACCGAACAATATATATATATATATATATATATATATATATATATATATATATATATATATATATATATATTGTGTGTGATTATTATGTGAAGATGAATTAGCATTGATGCAGCACTTAAATATTTTAAGGACCAATCGATTTGGCAGGCGAGTTGTTACACACTCCTTACACATAATACAATCCGGGTAAAGTTTGCTATACAAACAGTAAAGATGATAATGAGAATATGTATATCGTTTAATATGGTACTTACTTATCCTCAGCTAATTGTATTACTTAATATCATCTCAGCACTGTATAAACGACATTCAAAATTGATTGCAGCAGATAAAATTTTAGGTGTAACAAGCCTGAAAACACTCGATGTTAAAGGAAAAAACACTTTAAAGTCGATAATCATATAAAATCTTATATAATTCAAGAAATACTCAATAATCATGATACACATATGAAATAATATTTAATTCAATAAAAACTAAATAATAATAACTATATGAAATAATATTTCATTCAATAAAAACTCAATAATAATGATCATCATATGAAATAATATTCAATTCAAGAAAAACTCAATAATAATGATAATCATATGAAATTTTATTAAATTCAATGAAAAACTTAATAATAATTATAATCATATAAAATTTTATTTAATTCTATAAAAAACTTAATAATGATAATCATATAAAATTTTATTAAAATCTATAAAAAAATAACAATGATATTCATATTAAATTTTATGTAATTCAATAAACACTCAATAATAATGATCATACCATGAAATTATATTTAATTCAATAAAACCTCAATAATAATGATAACCATATGAAATAATATTTAATTCAATAAAAACTCAATAATAATGATAACTATATGAAATAATACTTAATTCAATAAAAACGCAATATTAATGATAATCATATGAAATAATATTTAATTCAATAAAAATTCAATAATAATGATAATCATATGAAATCATATTTAATTCAATAAAAACTCAATAATAATGATAATCATATGAAATTTTATTTAATTCAATAAAAAAATTAATAATAATTATAATCATATTACATTTTATTTAATTCTATAAAAAATCAATAATGATAATCATAATACATTTTAATTAATTCAATAAAACTCAATAATCATGATAATCATATGACAACATTTTATTCAACAAAATCTCAATAATAATGATAATCATATAAAATCATATTTAATTACATAAAAACTCAATAATAATGATAATCATATGAAATTTTATTTAACACATTTACTCACTAATAATTATAATCATATGTAATTTTATTTAATATAAGAAAAAGTGTAATAATAATGATAATCATATTCAATTGTATTTAATGCAAGAGAACTCAATAATTATGATGATCATATGAAATAATATATAATTCAATAAAAAACTCAATAATTATGATAATCATATGAAATAATATTTAATTAAATAAAAACTCAATAAAAATGATAATCATATGAAATCATATTTAGTTCAATAAAACCTCAATGATAATGATAATCATGTGAAATCATATGATAATCATGTGAAATAATATTAGATTCAATAAAAACCCAATAAAAAGGATAATCATATGAAATAACATTTAATTCAATAAAAACTCAATAATAATGATAATCATATGAAATAATATTTAATTCAATAAAAACTCAATAATAATCATATGAAATAACATTTAATTCAATAAAACCTCAATAATAATGATAATCATATGAAATAATATTAAATTCAATAACAAACTTAATAATAATGATAATCATATGAAATAATACTTAATTCAATAAAAACTCAATAATAATGATAATCATATGAAATAATATTTAATTTAATTAAAAATTCAATAATTATAATTATATGAAATCATATTTAATTCAATAAAAACTAAATAACATTGATAATCATATAAAATATTTAATTCAATAAAAACTAAAAAATAATGTTAATCATATGAAATCTCATTTAAATCAATAAAAACTCAATAATGATAATCATATGAAATGCTATTTAATTCAATAAAAACTCAATAACAACGAAAATAATATGCAAATACTATTTAATTCAATACAAACTCAATTATAATGGTAATCATATGAAATAATATGTAATTCAATAAAAACTCAATAATAATGATAACTATATGAAATAATATTCAATTCAATAAAAACTCAATAATAATGATAATAAAATGAAATCATATTTAATTCAATAAAAACTCAATAATAATGATAATCATATAAAATCATATCCAATTCAACAAACACTCCATAATAAAAAAATTGATATGAAATAATATTAAATACAATAAAAACTCAATAATAATGATAATCATACGATTATGTATATATATACATATATATATAATGGTTATCATATGGAATGCTATTGAATAAAATAAAAAACTGAATAATAATTACGATGATATTAAATTTTATTTAATTCTATAAAAAACTTAATGATAATCACATTAAATTTATTTTATTCAATAAAAGTCAATAATAATATTTTATTCAATAAATACTCAATAATAATGATAATCATATGAAATTTTATTTAATACAATAAAAACTGAATAATAATTATAATCATATAAAAATTATATTTAATTCATTACAAACTAAATAATAATGATAATTATATGAAATGCTATTTAATTCAATAAAAACTCAATAATAATGATAATCATAGGAAATACTATTTAATTCAATACAAAAACTCGATAACAATGATATTATATGAAATCATATTTCATTCAATAAAAACTTAATATTAATGATATTCATATGAAGTAATATTTAATTCAATAAAACTCAATAATAATGATAATCATATGAAATAATTTTTAATTCAATAAAAACTCAATAATAATGATAATCATACGAAATCTTATTTAATTCAATAAAAAACTCAATTATAAGGATTATCATACGTAATCTTATTTAATTTAATTCAATAAAAAATTCAATAATAATGATAATCATATTAAATGATATTTAATTAAATAAAAACTAATAATGATAGTCATATTAATTTTATTTAATTCAATATAAAAATCACTAATATGAATAATCATATGAAATCTATTTCATTCAATAAAAACTCAATAATAATGATAATCACATGAAATAACATTTAATTCAATAAAAACTCAATAATAATCTGAAATATGAAAACATTAGGTGTAACAACCCTTAAAATATTCAACGGTAAAGGGAGAAACTCTTTAAAGTCGTTAACAAGCTGGTTGTAAGGACAAATTCACTTCAATCAACAAGTGCCTGCCTCTCTGTCTACACAAACCATGGCCGACAATGCACATTAAATATCCGCAAGATACAGAAACAAAGATTAACTTATTTTACTTGTTGATCTCGTGTTACTCTTCATCAATTCTCTGTTCATGTACCTCGTTATAATACATCATCATATTCCAGTGCCTTTCTATTCTCTAAAAAATAGAAAAATAATTACCGTTCTAAATACCATTTTTATAGATTTATTATTAAATGTGCTGATCTTACATGTGATTTAGTTTTTTTCTATTCAAAGCTGTTAACATGGAGTTCTATTCCATGTTTTCATTGCCTATAATAATTCACTATAAAATCTCTAAAAACTATATTCCTTAAAAATACAAGAAAAGAATTAACTTTCTAAATATAATAGCATTTTCATAGATTTATTATTAAATGTGCTGATCTTACATGTGATTAAGTTTTAAAAAATATGTTAAGCTGAATTAGAGATGAACAGATATTTTCCTTCATTGATTTGGAAGAATAGGATTGTCACATTGAGAAATACACGAGAAGAAATAGAAAATGTAATTGTCCCAAGCAAAGAAAATATCAATCTATATGTGGTAGTTGTATTGTTATAAAATGTTTAGTCGAAAATCAAAATAGTATAATTAGATTAAGCCTTTGTTATATGTTAATAATAATTTAAATATTTTGTCTTACTAATATTTAAATATAAAACGTTAAACTCGTTTATAAGTTAAACGTCTATGATTAAAAATAATTTTAACGTTCAGATGAATTAAGAATGAACAAATATTTTAAGATAAAACAGTCCAACGCCAATTTTTAACTTTTTTCGTCACAAACGGTCGAAATCTTACAAGCACGAATAGAGGAGAATGGTTAGATGTTGATGTTTGCCCGATTGGTCGTTAGTAGATACGTTGAGAGAATACAATTTGCTATGAGTTCATCAGAGAACATTTCATTAAATAACTTGTAGGAGTGAAACAGGGTTGATCTCTAACGTTGGTGTAGGGCTTCTATTTAAGAGTGTCTTGGTAGTTGCACGAAGCCATATTTGCAATAATACACTATATATTTCCAACAATACACAATACATCTTTGCAATAATACACAATACATATTTGCAACAATACACAATACATATTCTCAACAATGCACAATACATATTTGCAACAATACACAATACATATTTGCAACCATACACAATACATATTTGCAACAATACAATACATTTTTGCAACAATACACAATACATATTTGCAACAATACAATACATATTTGCAACAATACACAATACATATTTGCAACAATACACAATACATATTTGCAACAATACACAATACATATTTGCAACAATACACAATTCATATTAGCAACAATACACAATCGATATTTGCAACAATACACCATCCATATTTGCAATAATACACAATACATAATTGCAACAATACATAATACATATTTCCAACAATACAGAATGCATATTTGCAACAATACAGAATACATGTTTGCAACAATACACAATACATATTAGCAACAATACACAATACATATTTGCAATAATACACAATACATATTTGCAACAAAAAAGAATACATATTTGCAACAATACATAATACATATTTGCAACAATATACAATACATATTTGCAACAATACATAATACATATGTTCAACAGTACAGAATACATATTTGCAACAATACATAATACATATTTGCAACAATACATAATACATATTTACAACAATACACAATATATATTTGCAACAATACATAATAAATATTTGCAACAATACACAATGCATATTTGCAACAATACACAATACATATTTGCAACAATACAAATAAATATTTGCAAAAATACTTAATACATATTAGCAACAATACATAATACATATTTGCAACAATACATAATGCATATTTGCAACAATACATAATACACATTTGCAACAATACATAATACACATTTGCAACAATACACATTACATATTTGCAACAATACATAATACATATTTGCAACAATACATAATACATATTTGCAACAATACATAATACATATTTGCAACAATACATAATACATATTTGCAACAATACATAATACATATTTTCAACAATACACAATACATATTTGCAACAATACACAATACATATTACCAACAATACATAATACATATTTGCAACAATACATAATACATATTTGCAACAATACATAATACATATTTGCAACAATACACAATACATATTTGCAACAATACATAATACATATTTGCAACAATACATAATACATATTTGCAACAATACATAATACATATTTGCAACAATACATAATACATATTAGCAACAATACATAATACATATTTGCAACAATACATAATACATATTTGCAACAATACGTAATACATATTAGCAACAATACATTATACATATTACCAACAATACATAATACATATTTGCAACAATACACAATACATATTTGCAACAATACATAATACATATTTGCAACAATACACAATACATCTGGTAATTTTAGCTTTGTAAATGTATAGCATACACTCATATAAGTAATTTTCTAGCAAGGTTTATGCAGGCTTTGTAATATCCTTACTATGTAAATAGTGTATTAAAAATATTAAATAACAATTTTTTTAAACTAATAGACAAAGATTAAATATTAACTTGCTGATGAGTTAAACGCATGTAGTAACAACAATTTCTATTTTCAAATGAATTAGCGATAAACGGATATCCTTCAACAATCTATAAATTTTTATAATATTCTTTCAATTTGAGAAATATATAGGGAAAACAAGAAATAACTAAAAAAAAATAAATGTATAGATTTTTCTGTAGGTTTTCCAACTGAATTAGTTTTGAAATTAAATAAGTCTCTTTGAAGAAATTGTCGAGACTTTTGATAAATTTACGTATTCCTATATCTAGTGTATGCATGTGCTTTAGTAAAGCAAAAAAAACGTTTTCTGATGAAGCTAGATATATTTCTGTCATGGTAAATATTACATTAAAATTTCCATATATCCATGTGCTTTATGATTTCCACTCACACACACACGCATGCGCGCGTGCTCCTTAAAACAGATATACGTTTATAATGTATTTATTAAATAAGCATATCTTAAAATTGCAACGGTGTATTAAACTAAATGAAAATGATTTACACTTTCAGAACATATGTAACGTTATTAAACATTAAATTCACTTACATATTGTTTAAATTGCTGCGTCTTACACGTGTGTCATTGCATAAACCATACAAATTATCAGATTTTTCATCGATTCATCAAAGAAAAAAATGTTTATTATTTCTTGGTTCAAAAAGGAAATGTAATTTTAAAGCGAATTAAAAAGGTTTAAAGATATAAATATCCAAAATCCAGTAAAAAAAAGTAAAGTAAAAGTAATTTTAAAGCGAATTAAAACGGTTTAAAAGACAGTAATAAATCTACTGGTTATAGATACAACATTAATATGCAGAAGAAAGAAAGAAATTGTTCGTAGACCATGAGTTGAATAGGCTCATTTTACAGGTCATATTAAAATTCATATTAAGCTTTGTTTTGGCTCAAAAGGAGAGCCCTCCACCACGATCTGGAAAGGGTTATAATGGCTGATCAAGACCAGGGATTGATGAGCAATGCATTCAAGAAAATGGCAGGTGTCAGTAATGACAACAAATGCAGGTTGTGCCATACAGAATTGGAATGTGTTAGTCAACATATGCAGAAACAAAAAAGAAGATTATGTCGAAGACGATGAGTATGATAGTTGAATTTCACAGGCCATATTTAAATTCATACTAAGCTTTCAACATTAATACATTTTAATAACTTATACTATTAGAAGGTGAAAATAATTAGGATACAAATCATTAAAAAAATACGAATAAATAAAATATGCTAAAAAAGTTGGATGAAATAATTCGTTGAATGCTAGTAACAATTTCTTGAATTTGAAAAATTAAAAATATATTTTTATAAAAATTAAAATAACTACTAAGAATATATACAATAATAAGAATATAATGTATATGGTATACGATTATGTATTACCAGACGTTAATTAAAAAATGAAATTCTGATAATCGATTATTACAATTGCTGATATCATTTGTATAATAAAATATGGGAATGATAATAATGCATTCGAAAGCGTTGGATGAAATAATTTGTTGAATGAAAAAACTGTTGATTTCTAAAATAAAAGTAAAAAATAAGAACCTAATTCTCTTGCATTAAATTCGCTATTATTACTATTAAAAAATATGTAATGTTAGGAAAATATCCAGTTTAATATCAAACATATTATGAATAAGCGGCTATATTTCCACACATATGACTTAAAACGAAAGCTCTTTTAAAAGACCATATTATTATCCATTGCTAAGTAACTAGATTATATATTGATTTGTATTATTAACTTGAATTTACTGAGTATTTAAATTCATTTTTATTGTATTATAAACTTTTTATATTTCTGTCGTTAGCAATATATTTTTATAATTTCCAGTAGCAACTATAGTAGTTGTATGTTTATTGTTCCTATAAATTCTTACTATTTTTATTATTATTAGTAGTAAATTCTTACTACATTATTGTTTATTTTACTTTATTAATTGCATAATTCCTTTATCTATTACAAAATACTATGAATATTATTTTAAATCTACACAATATGAATGTGAATTAAGTGTTTATTTCTGTGATTTTTAAATGTGTTATAAAGTTATGTTTCTGCTTTTGTTGGCATAATTAAAAAAAATAATGATATTAAAATATTAAATAAATTTTTTTTATTTGCAGACGTTCCTGCTTGAACGTTTTTAATGAATATTAAGGGACCCTCTTTCTTGAACAGTATTCTATATACAATTATTTCCTTACATGGATGACAACAAAAACGGTAACAGACAACTTTATTAGACATATATGTGTGAAGAGTTTTTTTTCTGGATTGTTTAGCAAATAGCGATAAGAACACATATTTAAATTTGTGAAATTTCTGTTTAATGTTTTTATAAATAATAAGATATCGAATTTAACATTTCAGAAAAAAATGCTCATTTACAAAATAGAATATTATAACTTTTTCACTACGACATATCTCTTATCAAACGAATGAAAAGTCATAAAATTAAAATTTCTAAAGAATAAAATTTAACTTCCATAAAACAGCTATTTACACTACGAAATATCACTTATCCAATCAATTAAGTGATAGAAATTGAAATTTCATAAGCATAAAATCAAACTTGCATCAACAACTCCAGATTAAAACTGAAAACATCAGGATAAAATCTCATATTGCTTATAACTTGGTTGCGATAATTTGCGCCAGGAGCAATTTATTTTAAATATGAATATACACATTACAGAAAAGCCACATTATTGTGAAGTGTGTGGCTATTCTTGTTTTAAAAAAATCAAAATTAGTGATACATATGAGAACTCACCCTGAGGAAAAGCGACATTCTTGTGAAGTGTGTGGATATTCTTTTATGGAAAAATCAAAGTTAGTGATACATATGAGAACTCACACTGGGAAAAAGCCACATTCTTGTAAAGTGTGTGGATATTTTTGTTCTAAAAAATCAGTATTAGTGCAACATATGAGAACTCACACTAAGGTAAAGCCATATTTTTGTGGAGTGTGCGGTCATTCTTTTTCTGAAAAATCTAATTTAGTGAGACATATTAAAATTAACACTGGGGAAAAACCACATTCTTGTGAACTGTGCGGATATTCTTGTTCACACAAATCATCATTAGTGAGACATATGAGAACTCACACTGGGGAAAAGCCACATTCTTGTGAAGTGTGTGGATATTCTTATTCTAAAAAATCAGTATTAGTGACACATATGAGAACACACACTGGGGAAAAGCGACATTCTTGTGACGTGTGTGGATATTCTTGTTCTATAAAATCAGCATTAGTTACACATATGAGAACTCACACTGGGGAAAAGCCACATTCATGTGAAGTGTGTGGATATTCTTGTTCTCGCAAATCTTATTTAGTGTACCATATGAGAACTCACACTGGGGAAAAGCCATATTCCTGTGAAGTGTGTGGATATTCTTGTTCAAACAAATCATCATTAGTTACACATATGAGAATTCACACTGGAGAACAGCCACATTCTTGTATAGTGTGTGGATATTCTTATTCTCACAAATCAACATTAGTGACACATATGAGAACACACACTGGGGAAAAGCCACATTCTTGTGACGTGTGTGAATATTCTTGTTCACACAAATCACTATTAGTGACACATATGAGAACTCACACTGGGGAAAAGCCACATTCATGTGAAGTGTGTGGATATTCTTGTTCTCGCAAATCACATTTAGTGTCACATATGAGAACTCACACTGGGGAAAAGCCATATTCTTGTGAAGTGTGTAGATATTCTTGTTCACAAAAATCATCATTAGTTACACATATGAGAACTCACACTGGGGAAAAGCCACATTCTTGTGACGTGTGTGGATATTCTTGTTCTGAAAATTACGTATTAGTGAGACATATGAGAACTCACACTGGAGAAAAGCCACATTCTTGTGAAATGTGTGGATATTCTTGTCTCACAAATCATCATTAGTTACACATATGAGAACTCACACTGGGGAAAAGCCACATTCTTGTGAAGTGTGCGGATATTCTAGTTCTCAAAAATCATCATTAGTTACACATATGAGAACTCACACTGGGGGAAATTAAAATCAAAGATCCCCCATGTAAACAGAAATTAGACGATTACTGGAGACCCTTATTTGAAAAAGAGGAAGTACACAACGAAGAGGCCCAGTGGATCTTATCAATGCAAATAAAAATAAAAGAGAAATGGCAGAGTCAGAACTAACGCCAGATAAATAAGATCAAAGCTGTCACGAGCATCAAATCACAAGAAACCTGGCATCGACAACATATCTAACTTCTGGTTAAAACAGCTAACAGCATTGCATGATCATTATAGCAGATGTTTCACCAGAATGTTGAAAGCTTATGAAGCGACACCATCATGGCTATTAAAAGGCGACACAAGCTTAATAGTTAAAAGCGCAGAAACCAAAAACCCCAGCAAATATCGCCCAATATGCTGCCTAACCACGACTTACAAGCTATTCACTGGATTAATAGCTTACAGCATATATGAACACCTTTCATCCGGTGATTATCTTGAGGAGGAACAAACAGGATGTAGGAAAAACTGCCTGGGCACCAAATATCAATTGCTTATCAATAAGACCATTTTGGAAGATTGCAGGAAAAGAAAAGGAAATCTAAATATAGCATGGATAGATTATCAGAAAGCATTTGATAGTGTACCCCATTCGTGGATACTAAAATAGCTTGAATTATATAAAATCCACCCGACCATACGAGAAATTTTTGCTGCCCAAATGAAGGAGTGGCAAACATCCATTACCTTAAACCATAACGGGGGAAGGATATCCATCCCAAATATAAGAATAAAAAAAGGAATCTTCCAAGGAGACAGTTTATCTCCTCTACTATTTTGCCTGGCAATTGATCCTCTAAGTAAGCTTCTAAAGAACTACCAAGGTGCTTATAATCTAAGCTACAGCCGCCAAAGAGAATCCTCCAAGTTACTAAACCATTTATTTTTCATGGATGATCTTAAGCTCTATGCTAGCTCAGATAGGGAGTTAGATCGTCTACTGAAAATTGTCCACACTTTTTCTAATGACATCAAAATGAAGCTCGGGCTGGATAAGTGAGCTATGTGTACTCTGAAAGCTGGCAAGAAGATATCTACTGAAAATATACAGCACGATGAAAATAGTGTAGTCAGAGAACTGGATGAACAGGAAACATACAAATACCTCGGCATTGATGAAAATGAGTCCATCCAGCATTCAAAGATGAGAGAGAAACTAAGCCAAGAATATTTACGCCGGGTAAGAAAAATCTGCAAAACTGAAATCACAAACAAGAACAAAATTACGGCAATTAACCAACTTGCCATGCCAGTACTAACATATAGTTTTGGCATTATTGACTGGCCCCAGAAAGACATAAATTGGCTTGACACAAAGACAAGGAAAATGTTAACCTTGTACCGAGTTATTTATCGAAATCAGTGCATGCCTCGTTTGTACCTACCCAGGCGAGAAGGAGGTATGGGGCTCTCGGAAGTCAATCATCAACACAGAGCCACAATCGTCAGCATAGGTCAGTACATAAGTTCCTGTAACCCCAAGCTTATGAAAATTAAAGACTATTATCAGAATCGAACAAGTAGCACAACATCTATAACACAACTTGCCACTCATTTTGGAAAAGATAGCCTTACAAATGATACTGAGAACCCAAACAAGCCTGCCACTGACATAGCCCAGAAAAGTCAGAAAAAATACACTAGCCAGTTCCATAGTGTTAAAACAGAAGAATGGACCAAACATAAACGGGCAAAATACCTACCGACTGAACTATCCCAAGAATATATTGATAGGGATGGTTCCCTGGCTCAAAAGAGGATCCCTCCATTACGACCAAGAGAAGTTGATATTGGCTGCACAAGACCAGGGCCTCACGACAAACGCCTTCAAAAAGATGTGTGGTCTAAGCAACAATAATAAATGCAGGTTCTGTAGCACTGAGGTTGAGAGAGTGTGCCACCTGATTTCTAGTTGCAAAGTCCTACTTGGAGACGGTTATTATACAGATCGCCATAATGGAGTTTGCAAATACCTTCACTGGAAGATATGTAAGAAACTCAACATTCAGTAAGAAACTCAACTCCTGGGAACATATAGTTGCAAAGTCCTACTTGGAGACGGTTATTATACAGATCGTTTATATATACATATATATGTATATATATATATATATATATATATATATATATATATATATATATATACATCAATTATGTGTTCACTAAGAAATAAGATTTTATATAAATTTCGAACGTGATTTTTTGTTTAGTTCAAGATTCAAGTTCTATTTAATTATGAAATAACAATTAGTTAACAAAAAACATCTAGTTTTAACGCTAGTTTACTTAACACTTATTAAAAGAAAAGAAATCAAGTTATAATGCTATTTAATATTCTAATCAACATTATTCTTCAATATATATAGATTTTTAACGCTAGTTTATTTAGCACTAATTAAAAGAAAAGAAATTAAGTTACGATGCATATATATATATATCTATATATATATATATATATATATATATATATATATATATATGCAATTAATATCAGATAATAATGTCCCCTTTTTATTCCCCCCTCACAATTATCTCTTAGAGATTCTTTATTTTTAATTCGTTATTTATTTAAAATGTTAATTGCTAAAGTTTATCGTTTTTATTCGAATAGGCACTTGATTATTAAATATTGAAAACATTATTATTGTTTTCTATGTTATAATGTCCCTGATTTGCAATAATTCCATGTATTTTCTTTGAAACACACACACACACACACACACACACATATATATATATATGTATATATATATATATATATATGTATATATATATATATATATATATATATATATATATATATATATATATTAGCGCTTTTAATTTTCGTCCATGATTGAAATAATATTACTCTGACTATTACAATTACAAATAAACAAATTGAATAAACATAAAAATAATAAAATATTATTTTTATTTACTTTTATTTGCAGATGTTCCTGCCTGAAGTCCTTCGGTGAATTAGAATTGATAAATTTTTTGTTTAGGATTTCTTGGTGAACAAATGTATTCTTGTAAAGTATGTAAATATTCTTGCTCTGTTAAATCAAGTTTAATGAAACATATGACAATCAACACTTTTATTAGACTCAATATACACTTGTGAAAAGCCATATTCTTGTGAAATATGTGATTATTTTTCTAATAAATTCCATTTTGTTACACATATGGAAACTCACAGTGGAGAAAAGCCATATTCTTGTAAAGAATGCAAATATTCTTGTTCTGTTAAATCAAATTTAGTGAAGCATATGAGAACCCACACTGGGGAAAAGCCATATTCTTGTAAAGTATGTAAATATTCTTGTTCTCAAAAACAAAATTTAGTGAGACATGTAAGAATTCACAGTGGAGAAAAGCCATATTCTTGTAAAGAATGCAAATATTCTTGTTCTTTTAAATCAAATTTAGTGAAGCATATGAGAACCCACACTGGGGAAAAGCCATATTCTTGTAAAGTATGTAAATATTCTTGTTCTCAAAAACAAAATTTAGTGAGACATGTAAGAATTCACACTGGAGAAAAACCATATTCTTGTAAAGTATGTGAATATTCCTGTGCTGATGAATCAGGTTTAGTGGTACATGTGAAAACTCACACTGGGGAAAAACCATATTCTTGTGAAGTATGTGATCGTTCATTTGCTCAGTGCGAACAGTTAGTGAGGCATATGAGAACTCACACTGGGGAAAAACCATATTCTTGTGAAATGTGTGAATATTCTTCTGCTCTTAAAGACACGTTAATAAAACATATGAGAACTCACACAGGAGAAAAGCCATATTCTTGTGGCATATGTGAATATTCTTGTACTCTTAAATGCAATTTAAAGAAACACATGAGAACTCACAATAGGCAAAAGAAACTGGAATCATAGAGAGATATCAACCATACAAGTTTTTATCGGTACCACAGGGCTTATGAAGAAGAACCTGAAGTCCTACCTAACTAATATTTCTGGTGAACCAAGTGCAAAAGAGATTCAGACAATTGCACTCAAGGGAACAACGAGGATACTAAAAAGAGATCTCTGTTGGTTTCAATAAAAAAGCAGGGCAATATTGGCAGCTGGTCTGGCTGCCCCATACCCAGCGTTACAATCTTCAAAGGAAGAAAATTAATTTAAAAAAAAGGCAAAAAAAAAATCAGAAGCTCACAGTATTAATGCCGGTGTCCCTCAGGGGTCCATCCTCGGTCCAACTCTTTTCCTGATCTTCATTAATATACTAATATTAATACTACAATATGGTTGTCTTCAAGTCTAACGTAAATAAGTTCTTGATGAGCCGTTCCATATAAGTTATCAAATTTACCAAAATTTTCATTACTAATGATTACTATATTGTCCAATTTCTACTGTACACTCTTTAACCCTTATCCTTGAGTGGCCTCTTGGCCTTGATAATGTGGTGATGCCTATGTAAAAAAAGGCAATATACATATTCTTGTAAAGTATGTGACACATATGAAGATCCACACTGGAAACTGGGCAATATCTGATAAGCTTCCAGACTCCAAGTTTTAAGCCAAAATATATATATATATATATATATATATATATATATATATATATATTATATATATATATATATACACCAATTATGTGTTCACTAAGAAATAAGAGCAAGCAGAATAACCTCCACAGAGAATGTGAACACATGTCTCACAAGGCATAGAAACGGATTTTATATACTGCAACGAAGTATATTGTTAGAAATCCAAATCCCAAAAGACTAAAAGTGAGAGTTTGGCGGTGCAAACAAAACACCACGGTGGAAAAAGAAGCTCCCAAATTAGCTGGTTTTTGGCTGAATGAAATTGTTTTAGATCAACCAATTACTTGTCGCTTCTGACAGAATCATCTGGAGGCTCAATGTAAAATATTGCATAAAAGTAGGGTTAAAGCTAAAGAAATTAATCAGGAAACCCGTGAGCAGATTTTCAGAACTTTTTAAAAGATGAAAAAGGAAAAGAAAAAAGGTTGTTATGTGGATTTAAGTAATAAATTTTAATGAATTTTTTTCATTATTACAAAGAATCCAAATTTTATTCTTTTACCAAAATTATTGTGGCCTATTCAAACTAACAATATAGAATTCAAATGCCCCACCTCAGCAACATCGACCTTACTATGTGGTATTAGATGAAGCAGATAGTGTTCAAAAACACTAATAACCAATTATCTAGCGAGTCGTTACAGTTGAACGATTAACATTTTTAGAACTAAGAGCCAACTCTGAATGTTGAACTCAACTCAACGAGATTCTGAAAGTCTTTTTCAGGGAACGTATAAAAAGCCAAGATATTAAGATTATTCAACAGGTAAAACGTTATAAATAAATTGAAATAAATTGACTTCACATTTTTCGATTATTTTTTCATCAAAATTTCGAAATGTGTGATTTTTTTGTTTAGTTCAAGATTTACCCTTAAAAAAAACAAGTTAAAATAAGAAATAAGCAGAGAGACCCACTGGAAAGTGAAAAAACTTAAAGAAACAGCTCACATGCTCGGACATAACAACCTACTGAGCAAACCAAGCGTAGAGCTGAATGCAATTTGGACCATCTAACCTTCCTGTACAGATGTAGAGACTAAACACTCATACCAGCAGGGTTGACATTACAAACAACAGTGGATTCCAGGAAGGCACGTAGAGTCACGGAAAGGGCAGGGTATGCCCTCGTTCAAGAAAGGATCCAACACACCCGCTGGAATAAACAAAAACTAAGGAACGAGATCTCCGACACCTTAACATCGTTCCTTGTCAATGTGCCTCAAGAGCAAAATAGGGCGAGAATCCAATCAGATCTGGATAAATCGGGCAGACAAGAATATGAGAAGGTCAAAGAAGGCCAAATCAAGAAGCTCACAAAGCTCAAAGACCAGAGGAATGTAACATCAAAACACCGCTTACCTGTGAAAGCGGTCATCAACCTCAGCAGCCGCCAACTGAGTCACTCAGAGGAAGCAGTACTAAATAAAGGTCTCAACTTCGCAACAACAACCAAACGTGTTCCATTGTTAGATATAAGAACACACATGGAAGATATAACCTTGAGAATCCCATCAACCTAAGGTGATGAAATAAGATGGAAAGTGAGACAAGTACTCGACAAAGCCAAGCCTCCTAAATCAAACATCGCTCGGGAAGATAGGCTGGATATAATCACCCTACAGAGTGACAGCAATATAATAATTCTGCCAGCAGACAAAGGCAATGCCGCCTCCTAAAAGTAAGCGTGGAAGAACACCGAAAAGCGGTAACTAAAGGGGAGACGGAAAAATCGGGTATAGCCAACCATGTCTGGATGGAGAATAAAAATAATAAACAGAGAGCCCCACTGGAAAGTGAGAAAACTTTAAAAAAAACAGCTCACATGCTCAGACATAACAACCTACTGAGCAAACCAAGCATAGAGGTGAATGCAATTTGGACACATCTGATAGAGAGAGAAAACCATGTGGCTAAGAAACGTTGATGACACCTTCATACTCTGGCCCCATCAGGAAGACATCCAGGCTCTCCTAGACCCTGTGAACTCAATAAGACCATCGATACAGGTCACAATTGAGAAAGAAAAAATAACCAACTGCCCTTCCTTTATATAATCATATCACGCATAGAGCATTGGTTTAAGACATCCGTATATCGCAAGCCTACCTTCACCGGACAATACCTTGACTTCAACTCCCATCACCCATACAGTATCAAACATGGAATCGCACGCTGTATAAGCATACTATCCACCAGACATGTTAATAGTATAAGAGAGGAGAATGAAAACCAAAAACCACCAACGGTCTGCCTACCATACATACGAGGCATCTCCGAAAAGATTCATAGAATATGTGCCCCCTTACAAAATCAGGACGGTATTCAAGAGCGAATCAACACTCAGACGACAACTGGTACGAGTGAATCCCCACATGTAGGAGAACATGACCCAGAACTGCATATACTCCATCCCATGCAGTTTCAGAAAGGTTTACACGGGTGAAACATGCCGCCCCTCAAAGTAAGCATGGAAGAACACCGAAAAATGGTAACTAAAGAGGAGACAGAAAAAGCGGGTATAGCCAACCATGTCTGGATGGAGAGGGGGGACCATCGCCTATGGGATGAAGTAAAAAATAATAAACAGAGAGACCCACTGGAAAGTGAGAAAACTTAAAGAAACAGCTCACATGCTCGGACATAACAACCTACTGAGCAAACCAAGCGTAGAGCTGAATGCAATTTGGACACCTCTAATAGAGAGAGAAAACCTTGAATAAGAACATAGGTTAAACATTAACAAACACCAACTAAGAATTGTCCTAGTGACATATGGCCGAGTGGTCCTAGATGTTGTATCAAAGTTTACAGTTACCCAAAGGTGCTGAGTTCAATCCTATATGAAGGCAGTGAAAAGTAACATTCAACACAGAGAATCAGCAACTATATCCGAACACGGTACCCCGTAATAATAATAAAGTGTTGGGTTCGAGACTCCTAACAAACGGTTCCCCAGTTCGATACAAAACACCTGATGAAAGCCGGAGGGCAAAACGGGCGAAACGTTGTGACTATACCAAGCAAGATGAGGAAGTCAGTCCGACACTCCCAATAAATAAAAGTTCAACGTTTTCTTCTTAAAAATTGGAGTATTTTGAATCAACTATGGCACAAATTCTGTATGTTGATTTATAACCAAAATCGAAGAAAAATGTCAAATCTGCTACAGGAACAACAAGAATGAGCCGAGTAATGACAACACACTTTCACAAATATAAACCAAATCACGGAATATAACATGGCATTCTCACGAAACGCATTCTCAAACGCTATTGATAATTTCATTTACACCCGGACAAAGACAATATTTTCGCCTTGCTTTAGATTTAATGAATCAAAGCTATAAACTTTTTTCTCCGAAGTGCACTTGTAAATATGCCACAAAAGATTGATGAACCCTTAAAAAATTGACAACGATCTTATCTTTTTATAGGAACATGTAGCATACTCTAAAGTATGACTGATCATTCTAGGACAATTTCCATTGAAGCAATAAGCAAAACAGGTATACATCATTGACTGGAATTTTCTTCTCTGTGTAGTTGTTAGCCTTTAACAAGTTATGAAATGGACTGTACCCTCATACCCGACGTGTACTTGTAAATATGCCACAAAAGATTGACGAATCCTTAAATTGACAATGATCTTATCTTTTTATAGGAACATGTATCATACCCTAAAGTATGAATGATCATTTTAGAACCATTTCCATTGAAGCAATAAGCAAAACAGGTATACATCATTAACTGGAATTTTCTTCTCTGTGTAGTTATTCCTATTTACAATGTCTCCCCACGGGACCGAGTTAGAATCTAGGGTCGTTTTTAACGCGGAGAAAAGGAACAAAAATAAAAATTCTCTCAGTCGTGAAGGATTTCTCCTCCTCTGATAGAGAACAAGAAGTTGAAGTGCAGCATCTGAAGAACAGATACTACACTTTAAGGTATTTATTTGCTCCCCCACTGAGCAAATTACGCACAAGGCCGATTTTTAAAGTGAGGAGTGAAGGGGAAATGGGGACCAACTCCCCGGGGAGTAGGGGAGCTGGATAGTGACAATTGGTATGAAGGGTTGCCCCTACATTCACCAAGTTCTTATATGTGGGGTTTCTCCCACATATGGTCTTTGCTTGCAGTATCTGCCGGAACAGATGGTATTTATTTGCTCCCCCACCGAGCCAATTAGGCACAAGGCCGATTTTTAATGTGAGGAGTGAAGGGAGGGGGAAGGGAAAAAGGGGGCCAGCTCCCGAGAGGTGGGAAATGGGAGCTGGTTAATGGTCAGGCATGTGGGGCTGCCCCCACATCTGGTCTTTGCTAGTCATAGCTAGTCATAGCTTGCAGTATCTGCCGGAACAGATGGTATTTATTTGCTCCCCCACTGAGCAAATTAGGCACAAGGCCGTTTTTAATGTGAGGTAAAAACCAGCTCCCCTAAAAGTAGGCAAAAAGGGGGCACTCTGGTTACCAAAAATAATAATTGTCCCAGTATAGAGGGTTTCCCTTCCATTGACTGGTACAAACCATCTTAAGTGCAGCATCTGTCGGAACAGATGGTGTTTATTTGCTCCCCCACTGAGCAAATTAGGCACAAGGCCGTTTTTAATGTGAGGTAAAAACCAGCTCCCCTAAAAGTAGGCAAAAAGGGGGCACTCTGGTTACCAAAAATAATAATTGTCTCAGCATAGAGGGTTTCCCCTCCATTGACTGGTACAAATTATCTTAAGTGCAGCATCTGCCGGAACAGATGGTATTTATTTGCTCCCCCACCGAGCAAATTAGGCACAAGGCCGATTTTTAATGTGAGGAGTGAAGGGAGGGGGAAGGGAAAAAGGGGACAAGCTCCCGAGAGGTAGGAAATGGGAGCTGGTTAATGGTCAGGCATGTGGGGTTGCCCCCACATCTGATCTTTGCTAGTCATAGCTAGTCATAGCTTGCAGTATCTGCCGGAACAGATGGTATTTATTTGCTCCCCCACTGAGCAAATAAGGCACAAGGCCAATTTTTAATGTGAGGAGTGAAGGGAGGGGGAAGGGAAAAAGGGGACCAGCTCCCGAGAGGTGGGAAATGGGAGCCGGTTAAAGGTCAGGCACGTGGGGCTGCCCCCACATCTGGTCTTTGCTAGTCATAGCTAGTCATAGCTTGCAGTATCTGCCGGAACAGATGGTATTTATTTGCTCCCCCACTGAGCAAATTAGGCACAAGGCCGTTTTTAATGTGAGGTAAAAACCAGCTCCCCTAAAAGTAGGCAAAAAGGGGGCAATCTGGTTACCAAAAATAATAATTGTCCCAGTATAGAGGGTTTCCTCTCCATTGACTGGTGCAAACCATCTTAAGTGCAGCATCTGCCGGAACAGATGGTATTTATTTGCTCCCCCACTGAGCAAATTAGGCACAAGGCCGTTTTTAATGTGAGGTAAAAACCAGCTCCCCTAAAAGTAGGCAAAAAGGGGGCACTCTGGTTACCAAAAATAATAATTGTCCCAGTATAGAGGGTTTCCCTTCCATTGACTGGTACAAACCATCTTAAGTGCAGCATCTGTCGGAACAGATGGTGTTTATTTGCTCCCCCACTGAGCAAATTAGGCACAAGGCCGTTTTTAATGTGAGGTAAAAACCAGCTCCCCTAAAAGTAGGCAAAAAGGGGGCACTCTGGTTACCAAAAATAATAATTGTCTCAGCATAGAGGGTTTCCCCTCCATTGACTGGTACAAATTATCTTAAGTGCAGCATCTGCCGGAACAGATGGTATTTATTTGCTCCCCCACCGAGCAAATTAGGCACAAGGCCGATTTTTAATGTGAGGAGTGAAGGGAGGGGGAAGGGAAAAAGGGGACAAGCTCCCGAGAGGTAGGAAATGGGAGCTGGTTAATGGTCAGGCATGTGGGGTTGCCCCCACATCTGATCTTTGCTAGTCATAGCTAGTCATAGCTTGCAGTATCTGCCGGAACAGATGGTATTTATTTGCTCCCCCACTGAGCAAATAAGGCACAAGGCCAATTTTTAATGTGAGGAGTGAAGGGAGGGGGAAGGGAAAAAGGGGACCAGCTCCCGAGAGGTGGGAAATGGGAGCCGGTTAAAGGTCAGGCACGTGGGGCTGCCCCCACATCTGGTCTTTGCTAGTCATAGCTAGTCATAGCTTGCAGTATCTGCCGGAACAGATGGTATTTATTTGCTCCCCGACTGAGCAAATTAGGCACAAGGCCGTTTTTAATGTGAGGTAAAAACCAGCTCCCCTAAAAGTAGGCAAAAAGGGGGCACTCTGGTTACCAAAAATAATAATTGTCCCAGTATAGAGGGTTTCCCTTCCATTGACTGGTACAAACCATCTTAAGTGCAGCATCTGTCGGAACAGATGGTGTTTATTTGCTCCCCCACTGAGCAAATTAGGCACAAGGCCGTTTTTAATGTGAGGTAAAAACCAGCTCCCCTAAAAGTAGGCAAAAAGGGGGCACTCTGGTTACCAAAAATAATAATTGTCTCAGCATAGAGGGTTTCCCCTCCATTGACTGGTACAAATTATCTTAAGTGCAGCATCTGCCGGAACAGATGGTATTTATTTGCTCCCCCACCGAGCAAATTAGGCACAAGGCCGATTTTTAATGTGAGGAGTGAAGGGAGGGGGAAGGGAAAAAGGGGACAAGCTCCCGAGAGGTAGGAAATGGGAGCTGGTTAATGGTCAGGCATGTGGGGTTGCCCCCACATCTGATCTTTGCTAGTCATAGCTAGTCATAGCTTGCAGTATCTGCCGGAACAGATGGTATTTATTTGCTCCCCCACTGAGCAAATAAGGCACAAGGCCAATTTTTAATGTGAGGAGTGAAGGGAGGGGGAAGGGAAAAAGGGGACCAGCTCCCGAGAGGTGGGAAATGGGAGCCGGTTAAAGGTCAGGCACGTGGGGCTGCCCCCACATCTGGTCTTTGCTAGTCATAGCTAGTCATAGCTTGCAGTATCTGCCGGAACAGATGGTATTTATTTGCTCCCCCACTGAGCAAATTAGGCACAAGGCCGTTTTTAATGTGAGGTAAAAACCAGCTCCCCTAAAAGTAGGCAAAAAGGGAGCAATCTGGTTACCAAAAAAAATAATTGTCCCAGTATAGAGGGTTTCCTCTCCATTGACTGGTGCAAACCATCTTAAGTGCAGCATCTGCCGGAACAGATGGTATTTATTTGCTCCCCCACTGAGCAAATTAGGCACAAGGCCGTTTTTAATGTGAGGTAAAAACCAGCTCCCCTAAAAGTAGGCAAAAAGGGGGCACTCTGGTTACCAAAAATAATAATTGTCCCAGTATAGAGGGTTTCCCTTCCATTGACTGGTACAAACCATCTTAAGTGCAGCATCTGTCGGAACAGATGGTATTTATTTGCTCCCCCACTGAGCAAATTAGGCACAAGGCCGTTTTTAATGTGAGGTAAAAACCAGCTCCCCTAAAAGTAGGCAAAAAGGGGGCAATCTGGTTACCAAAAATAATAATTGTCCCAGTATAGAGGGTTTCCTCTCCATTGACTGGTGCAAACCATCTTAAGTGCAGCATCTGCCGGAACAGATGGTATTTATTTGCTCCCCCACTGAGCAAATTAGGCACAAGGCCGTTTTTAATGTGAGGTAAAAACCAGCTCCCCTAAAAGTAGGCAAAAAGGGGGCACTCTGGTTACCAAAAATAATAATTGTCCCAGTATAGAGGGTTTCCCTTCCATTGACTGGTACAAACCATCTTAAGTGCAGCATCTGTCGGAACAGATGGTGTTTATTTGCTCCCCCACTGAGCAAATTAGGCACAAGGCCGTTTTTAATGTGAGGTAAAAACCAGCTCCCCTAAAAGTAGGCAAAAAGGGGGCACTCTGGTTACCAAAAATAATAATTGTCTCAGCATAGAGGGTTTCCCCTCCATTGACTGGTACAAATTATCTTAAGTGCAGCATCTGCCGGAACAGATGGTATTTATTTGCTCCCCCACCGAGCAAATTAGGCACAAGGCCGATTTTTAATGTGAGGAGTGAAGGGAGGGGGAAGGGAAAAAGGGGACAAGCTCCCGAGAGGTAGGAAATGGGAGCTGGTTAATGGTCAGGCATGTGGGGTTGCCCCCACATCTGATCTTTGCTAGTCATAGCTAGTCATAGCTTGCAGTATCTGCCGGAACAGATGGTATTTATTTGCTCCCCCACTGAGCAAATAAGGCACAAGGCCAATTTTTAATGTGAGGAGTGAAGGGAGGGGGAAGGGAAAAAGGGGACCAGCTCCCGAGAGGTGGGAAATGGGAGCCGGTTAAAGGTCAGGCACGTGGGGCTGCCCCCACATCTGGTCTTTGCTAGTCATAGCTAGTCATAGCTTGCAGTATCTGCCGGAACAGATGGTATTTATTTGCTCCCCCACTGAGCAAATTAGGCACAAGGCCGTTTTTAATGTGAGGTAAAAACCAGCTCCCCTAAAAGTAGGCAAAAAGGGGGCAATCTGGTTACCAAAAATAATAATTGTCCCAGTATAGAGGGTTTCCTCTCCATTGACTGGTGCAAACCATCTTAAGTGCAGCATCTGCCGGAACAGATGGTATTTATTTGCTCCCCCACTGAGCAAATTAGGCACAAGGCCGTTTTTAATGTGAGGTAAAAACCAGCTCCCCTAAAAGTAGGCAAAAAGGGGGCACTCTGGTTACCAAAAATAATAATTGTCCCAGTATAGAGGGTTTCCCTTCCATTGACTGGTACAAACCATCTTAAGTGCAGCATCTGTCGGAACAGATGGTGTTTATTTGCTCCCCCACTGAGCAAATTAGGCACAAGGCCGTTTTTAATGTGAGGTAAAAACCAGCTCCCCTAAAAGTAGGCAAAAAGGGGGCACTCTGGTTACCAAAAATAATAATTGTCTCAGCATAGAGGGTTTCCCCTCCATTGACTGGTACAAATTATCTTAAGTGCAGCATCTGCCGGAACAGATGGTATTTATTTGCTCCCCCACCGAGCAAATTAGGCACAAGGCCGATTTTTAATGTGAGGAGTGAAGGGAGGGGGAAGGGAAAAAGGGGACAAGCTCCCGAGAGGTAGGAAATGGGAGCTGGTTAATGGTCAGGCATGTGGGGTTGCCCCCACATCTGATCTTTGCTAGTCATAGCTAGTCATAGCTTGCAGTATCTGCCGGAACAGATGGTATTTATTTGCTCCCTCACTGAGCAAATAAGGCACAAGGCCAATTTTTAATGTGAGGAGTGAAGGGAGGGGGAAGGGAAAAAGGGGACCAGCTCCCGAGAGGTGGGAAATGGGAGCCGGTTAAAGGTCAGGCACGTGGGGCTGCCCCCACATCTGGTCTTTGCTAGTCATAGCTAGTCATAGCTTGCAGTATCTGCCGGAACAGATGGTATTTATTTGCTCCCCCACTGAGCAAATTAGGCACAAGGCCGTTTTTAATGTGAGGTAAAAACCAGCTCCCCTAAAAGTAGGCAAAAAGGGGGCAATCTGGTTACCAAAAATAATAATTGTCCCAGTATAGAGGGTTTCCTCTCCATTGACTGGTGCAAACCATCTTAAGTGCAGCATCTGCCGGAACAGATGGTATTTATTTGCTCCCCCACTGAGCAAATTAGGCACAAGGCCGTTTTTAATGTGAGGTAAAAACCAGCTCCCCTAAAAGGGGTCACTCTGGTTACCAAAAATAATAATTGTCCCAGTATAGAGGGTTTCCCCTCCATTGACTGGTACAAATTATCTTAAGTGCAGTATCTGCCGGAACAGATGGTATTTATTTGCTCCCCCACTGAGCAAATTAGGCACAAGGCCGTTTTTAATGTGAGGTAAAAACCAGCTCCCCTAAAAGGGGTCACTCTGGTTACCAAAAATAATAATTGTCCCAGTATAGAGGGTTTCCCCTCCATTGACTGGTACAAATTATCTTAAGTGCAGTATCTGCCGGAACAGATGCTACACTTTGATTTTGGCCAGTCAGGTGAGTAGTGTTTTTATATCATGCATTCATACACTCACCACTGACAGTAATCAATAAAATACTAAATGTGTTCCACATAATTCTCACCAATATTAATAT
Organism: Euprymna scolopes; assembly: GCF_053919585.1. Lineage (NCBI taxonomy): Eukaryota > Metazoa > Mollusca > Cephalopoda > Sepiida > Sepiolidae > Euprymna > Euprymna scolopes. Next base: position 192,612,140 of record NC_136527.1, read on the forward strand.
ATCACAACATTTTATTCACCAATAACAAAATTCATTACAAAAAATTTACTATCATTTAAACTTACAAACATTTTCACAAACTACCTTAATTCTTAAATATACTTATATTTTACCGTAATATTCAATGTCAAGGTCGTTAACATGTTAATAACATAAATTCATAATCTTTTCAATAAGAACCAATCCAAATGAATAAAAACTTGTAGAATTCAAACCAAATCATAAAACCAAAAACAACCACATTTTTATTGAATCAAATCAAACAGTTTTGTCTTTGTTTAATTATATCGAAGTAGGTTGAAACAAAGAGAAATTAAAAATACGATCTGAAGAGTTGTCTAACCTTACCTGAGCGGCATTTAAAAATGCCAATAAATTCTATTTCTTTTTTTATACGTTAATATCATGAAATAGTTTTTGATTAATATAAATTAAAGTTACTTAATGCAATCTTTACTGTAAGGCTGCGTAATTGTTCCGACAGATAGAAAGGCAGCATCTAAACAAGTGTAGTCGAGTCTAGCGCACGTCATCGTCATCGTGGTCGTCGTCGGGGGGGGGGGGGGCACACTTCCTTGATTTGGTTGGACAGTTATTTTAGTCGACCCACGCTGATAATTAATGTGAATGATATAAAATGTGTTTTTAAAAGTAATATTTGTGACGACAGAAGGAAAACCGGTATGTGAACTGTGTGCATACATATTAATATCGTTTATGCAGAGGAAGACAACTCCATTTTATGTAATAACGAAAAAAAAGACACATATTAACTCCATTTTATATAATAACGAAAAAAAGACACATACTAACTCCATTTTATGTAATAACGAAAAAAGACACATATTAACTCCATTTTATGTAATAACGCAAAAAAAGACACATATTAACTCCATTTAATGTAATAACGAAAAAAAGACACATATTAACTCCATTTAATGTAATAGCGAAAAAAAGACACATATTAACTCCATTTTATGTAATAACGAAAAAAAGACACATATTAACTCCATTTTATGTAATAACGAAAAAAAGACACATATTAACTCCATTTTATGTAATAACGAAAAAAGACACATACTAACTCCATTTTATGTAATAACGAAAAAAGACACATATTAACTCCATTTAATGTAATAACGAAAAAAAAGACACATATTAACTCCATTTTATGTAATAACGCAAAAAAGACATATATTAACTCCATTTAATGTAATAACGAAAAAAGACACATATTAACTCCATTTTATATAATAACGAAAAAAAGACACATACTAACTCCATTTTATGTAATAACGAAAAAAAGACACATATTAACTCCATTTAATGTAATAACGAAAAAAAAGACACATATTAACTCCATTTTATGTAATAACGAAAAAAAGACACATATTAACTCCTTTTAATGTAATAACGAAAAAAGACACATAAACTCCATTTAATGTAATAACGAAAAAAAGACACATATTAATATCATTTATTATTTTTTAATGTAATATGAAAAAAGACATATTAATATCATTTATTATTTTTAATGTAATAAAAACAACGTCATGAAGCATTTCTGTTACTACTGTTTTCGGGTAAACGTACAACAAATAACCACTCCAACGTCCCATGTTAAGAACGACATTCGGAATAGACACCCCTAACCTTCCCATGTTAAGAACGGCTTTCAGATTAAACGCCCACAACCTTTTCAAAGTTGACACCTCGAATGTGAACGATGAGTTGGACGTAATGTAAAAACGATTAGAATTTAACATGAAACGAAATTTAAATTCTCTTTTTTATTTTACAAGAACCGTAAAAGTGCGCATTCACCGCAAGTTTTACCATTATTTATTATTTTTAATGTTAGAAAAAAATAAACACCAACTGCTTGGAGCATTTCTGTTGATCTCATGAAATAGTTTTTAATTAATATAAATTGAAGTTTTTAAGGCAATCTCCTATAATATATCGATAATATAGCATAGTTCCTTTTTGTTAGGCGAACCACGCTTTTTTTTATATACAAGGTCATTATGCAGAGGGAGACAACTCCAGATTACTAAGAGATTCGTTCATTTTTCATCTCATAATTTGGGACGTCACTCCTAACGATATTTTTTTTTTATTAAATCAAAACATAAAAAAAAATAAGCTGAGACGATTTTTTAATCTAACAACATATATACAAAATAACATTATTAAAACAAAATGTAGTTTTTATGCGACTATTAAGAGAATCGTTTTTGTTTTCATATCACAGTTTTTTTTTCGACTACATTACAAAAAATGAAAATGCAACAATAAACGTAGAGGAATTATTTTTTCGGGTTTGTATTACTGTACACATAGATTCAAAAAGTTGTCAAAAAACAAATATATAACAAATAAATGTTATCAAAGGCAAGATACGTTACTTTTCTACCAAACTGGATATTTTTTCGTATTTTTATTCAATGTAAAATGTTTATTCAGCTCGAAAAACATGCAGTGTTTTCCGATGTATTGGAAAATTAAAAATGGCGTCCCACTCTCTCTTAAACACGGTAAGTTCGAGAAAAGATGTAATAAATAATAAACTAGAAAAAATACTGTTAGAAATTCGCTCAATATATATTACCGTGACATAGTTTGACATATATTCGGTGTTTTTTTAATAGTATTTTGTCTAGTTTATTATTTATAGCACCTTTTCCCGAACTTACCGTGTTTAAGAGAGATTCGGCCGCCATTTTGAATTGTCCAATACATCGGTAAACACTGCATGTTTTTCGAGCTGAATAAATATGTTACATTGAATAAAAACACAAAAAATATATCCAGTTTGGTAGAAAAGTAACTTATCTTGCCTTTGATAGCATTTATTTGTTATATATTTGTTTTTTGACAACTTTTTCGAATCTATGTGTACAGTAATACAAACACATTTTTTCATCTCATAATTTAGGATGCTAAAACCAACGATATTTTTATTAAGTCAAAACATTAAAAAAAAAACTACATCATGTTTTTTATGTAACAAACTTGATAACCTTTCTGTTGGAAACTCGCTAAATATATGTTACCGTGACATAAGCTGACATATATTCGGTGTTTATTTTAACAGTATTTTGTATGGTTTTTCTTTAACTCCTTTTCCCAAACTTACCGTGTCAAAGATTAAAAAAAATTCGTAAAATGGTAAAATTTTACATTAAGGCCCGTCTCACGTTCGTATGTAAGGATATATTTGTTTGTAGATTTTGGTGTGCTAAAAACGAATCTGAAAACCGTTTCCGTCGCAAAAAAAACAAACAAACTTTTCATGATATGAAGAAATTATTTTTTCGAAAAGCGGGTGGTCACTTTTCCATGTAAATTTAACTTAAAATGAGTATCCACTTTCTGTCCACCTGAGAGGGGGGCATTTTAGTGTTTATTGGCTAAAAGGTTTCGATGTTTTTTTTTGTTTTCATCTTTCAATAAAGACACGAGGAAATTAAAAATAAAGAAACATCGGTATTTTTTGTACTTTAAGGTTCGTCTCACATTTGTATAGAAAAAAAAATAGTTTGTTGTAGTTTTCGGTGTGCTTTAAAAGAATATGGTAACCGTTTCCGTCGCAAACTTACCGCTTGTTTATGGTATGAACTGGGACTATTTTCCATTTCATAGCCCAGCCTTCGTTTACGCTACGCACGATCATAAACGAAGGCTGTTAAATATGCACTCGCGTACCGAACTGCCTTGTCACAGTGTAGTATTGGCGAAAATTTTAAATTAGACGAAAAACAAGTAGTTTTCCCAAATATGAAACCATGTAATTCTATGTTATCACGGCTGGCCATTTTTGTACGCGTAAGCGCACGCAATGTCCTATAAGGATAATCAAGAAACTGTATTCCGTGAATGAAATAAAGAGATAAATGTGTACTGCACATTAAAATAAAAGAAGGAAAGTTTATTAACGTATTTATAGGGAGACAATGTGTAGTGTTTATCGTGTTCAGTCGACGGAGGATCCCTCTTCTCGTATATCCGGTGACTAATGTTTGCAATCAAAGGGACATAACTCCCAGAAGAGTTACCTTACCCTGAAACAATATATAAGGTAAATAAAAAAGCGTTTGATCAAGTTACACGGCGAGCAGTAAATTGTAAAATATTGATTTGTGTCCTTTTTTATACTCTACCATATTCACACTCGGGAGCCGGTGCATCGTTTTACAACATTAAACTACTTCTCTATAAAAGAAGGCGTTAATGCATGGGAGGATGGCACAACCCATGACAAATAAAGCCTCTCTTGAACTAGCTACAATGATGATAACGCAAAACATGGATGAAATGAACAAACAAATTAGAAACAGGTACTACACTTTCATCGTTGTCCGTTTAATGCGGATCTTATGTAAAACAGGCAGACTAATAATCAGGTTTAAGTCTGGAATAATGAGTGAAGGTCATCGTAAGTTTAACCGAATCAAGTTTGATAACAATAAGTTGCAAGTCCCATGACGTAATCATGACGTCATAGTTTAATTTCTTGGACCAAATCTATTTTTGTCATTTGACTGACTTCACTGTTTGTGCAATTCCTTCCTCTTATTGGATTTGTTTATGTGAAATATTTAGTTTTACAATTTTTAATATCAACATTATTTGGATTATTATTCGGAATACTGTTCTCATTTGGGGCGTTAATTCGACTAATCCAAATAATAATGAAATATTTTATCTAAAAAAATAAACCTGATTTTAAAGCTTCATATTTTTTTTTAATGAATTGAATACGAAATATAAATTTACAATAGAAATACCTCAAAATGTTTAAGAATTGACAAATATAATCTAAACTTTATAGGAAAACAATTCGGACATTTTTACACGAGGAACGAAATACTGATTTCACCGTGTTATTACGATGACCTTAAGTTCTTTGTTCTTTAGCAGTTGATTTTCTCTTTAAATAATTTCACGTTTAAATCGTGTTTTTAATTTTGATTCTTTTATATTTTCATATATTTTATTTCTTAATGAATTGGACACACAAAACAAAAATTGTATCAATTTACTAAAGAAATCATAACAAACAAAGTTTCTGTTTTGAACACGATAGAAAAAAAAAAAACGACACTTTTCTCGTATTTAATTCCCTGAATGAAAGGTAAGTTTCTTTCTTTTTTTTTAATATCATTTAACAACTTACAAATACTTTTAAATATTAAAATAATTTATTTTTTTATTGCAATCCAATATAAAAGGTAAGCTATTTTTACGACTTTAAAAAATCCGTTTGAATAACTTTTAGAAATAATCTGAAACAGAAAAGCAGTTTATTTTTTGCACCTCAGAATTTTTTTTAATACGAAATATAAATTTACAATAGAAATACCCCAGAAGTTTTAAGAATTGACAAATATAATCTAAACTTTATTGGAAAACAATTCGGACATTTTTAACACAAAATCTTAAAAATTAAAAATGTTTTGTTTTTTTTGGCAATCCAATAAAAATAAAGATTCCGCCATGCTTTATAACACACTTGAATGAAAATATATGAATCTCCGGTACTTGTACAGTTTAATCAGACATTAAAAAAATGAAAATATTGAAAAGAAGGGTATATTGTACATATCCGTTTAGGACTGAAGATCTCCGAAAAAAAAAATTCACTTAATTTGATCGAGTAGTTTTATTTTTATTTTATTTTTTACAGCGGAAAAACACGTTTTTATGAGAGCGCGTTGAAGTCAGCCATTGTGAAATTTATTGAACACGCCACGGGGAGATAACTCTAGTTAAAGCACTGACACCCCTTCATTTTTACTACTAGCTGTTCTTCCGAAACAACGAACCGTTTAGTCGGTATCATAACAAATTGGTTTTTCCCCCTGTAAAAAAATAATATATATATATATATATATATATATATATATATAATAAAAACATTGCTTGATGAAATTAAGTTAATTTTTTATTTATTTATTTATTTATTTTTATTTATTTGTTTTTTTGTTTGTTTTTGTTTGTTTTTTTAAATTTTTTTTGTTTTTTTATTTATTTGTTTTTTTATTTATTTTTTTGGTTTGTTTTTTTTTGTTTTTTATTTATTTATCTATTTATTTATTTTGAGAACTTCGATCCATAACGGATCCATACAATTTAAACATTTTTCGATATTTTCATTTTTTTAATGTCTTGGTTAAACTGTACAAGTACCGAATCTCCGATTAAAAAATAAAAATAAATCTTCCGGTAAATATGAAGAATTACTCCACCCTCAAAAATTCATTTAAAATTACCACTCATATAGGTTTTCAGGGTCACTGAAAACGAAATTAATGTTTAAAATGATGGCAAACGGGCAGATTCCAAGATATAAAGAAATGTTAGTTTTAAAAATGTAGGGGATCACTTTTCTATATTAATCTAACTAAAATGAGCACCCACTTTGTGGCCACGAGTTTTTTTCGGGAGGGGGGGGGGGGGCTTTCTTTCCACCCTCGGAAAATCCTTTAAAATTACCACTAACTTTTAAAATTCCAGGAAACAAGTAGTTTCTAAGATGTAAAGAAATGCACTTGCTTCATGGTCACCTTTTTATTTTTTTTAGGGGGGGGGGAACTGCCGGTTTGTTTTTCGTTCTTTTTTGGAGGGGGATATTCAATTATAGAACTTTTATAATTTTTTAATAAGTGCTTATGCAGTTTAATTAACTGGTTTGAGCAGCAGAACTTTTAAATATTTTACAAAAATTCTGTTTACATTTAGTGGGAGGCGGTGGAGGGGCGGGGATATTGTGGCGGCCATTCCCCCCCCTTCACCACCTCCCACCAAATATAAACAGAATTTTTGTAAAATATTAAACAGTTGTTCTTCTGCTCGGTTAATGTCGGCGTGTTACTTATGTTAAAACGGTTAATTAAACTGCATAAGCACCTATTAAAAAACTATACAAGTTCTATAATTGAATATCCCCCTCCAATTGCGTCTGAAAAGCCATAAAAAATATCCCGAAAAATAGAAAAAAAAACAAATTATAAATATTTAAGACTTTGTTATATAAATTTAACATAAATAAAGCACCTACTTCCTGCCCAAATTTCAGTCAAAGAGACATGTAATCGTTCGCAGTTTCAAAGTGTTATGGCAGGAAAGGGGAGAGGGAAGTCCTTGTATCGATTTTTGTTTGGATTTTAGAAAGGTAGGATTAAAACCCACATGTTTTAAACTATTCTCTACTTCCACCTAACAATTTATTTGTCAGAAAAAGTGATGCACGACATTTATTTGCGACTGTCTGGAAGAGCTTAAGCAAAGAAAATGTTTGTTGGAATGTTGATTCTTTTTATGCTTGAGGTAGCCATTACGTCCGACTCATTTGATTGGATAATTTGGGTATAAAAAGTCACATGATCAGACTTGCTTCCCTAGCGCACTCAGGTATCCATGCTAGTTTTGCTGACTAAGCCACTCAGATATTCCCGCTAGTCTCACTTCTTATCACACTCAGTTGAAAAATACCACATAATTCTAATAAAAAAAAATGGACTCTTATCAGCATTGGGATGACATTGTGAGTTCCATCATTTTCATTCCTGTTTTCCAGAACTCAACTGGCGCCATCTTGACTGCTGGCCTTCTCTCATGCAAATCACATTAACCCCCCCCCCTCGATCCTAAAGGTTAACCTCATAAACCTACAACCAGGCTACTTTCGCTTCCTAGCCATTAAAATATCCCTGCTAGTCCCACTTCCTCACTCACTCAGATATTCCTGTTAATCTTGCTTCATAACCAACTCAGATATCGCTACTAGTCTCACTTCCTAGCTCACTCATATATCCCTGCTAGTCCCACTTCCTAGCTCACTCAGATACCCCAGCTAGTCTCACTTCCTAGCCAACTCAGAAATCCCTGCTAGCCTCACTTCCTAACTCAGTCAGATATCCCTGCTAGTAACGCTTCCCTGCCCATTCAGATATCCCTGCTTTTTCTGAATCCAAGTCCACACAAATATCCCTGCTATTCGTGCTTCCCAGCCCACGTTACTTGGCTAGACGCAGATAGATACGTGACGACTCCTTAATACGAGAAAACTGAATAACATTTCCAAAATTCTTCATTTTAAAATGACAAATTTTTAATTACTTCATTTCAGAGCTAAAACTTTTTTCAGCAGATACAATCAAATTTCTTTCTAAATTTCTTATTTAAAAACGACCAGTTTTTCCATACAAATCAACTGAATTGCATAGAAAGTTCTTTTATCAGCAACGACTTTTTTATTCAAATACAACCAAATTTAAAATATGACCGAATTTCAGCATCACACACTCGAATTGCCATTGTAAGTTCTATAGAATATTTAATTTCCAAATTTTGACTTGCATGTGCTAATAAAAAATTCTCTAAAGTCCGACAAATAATCACAAGTCCGAGCTTTGAATGCATATTTCACTTCTCAATAGCATCAATTTTTTTTCCAAAGTCCAACTTTTGAATACGTATATAAAATCCACAGCATAACAAATTTTCACTTTGACTTTTAAATTTGTATTTAACATTCAACCAAATATTTTTTTAAAATACGTTTGTTATATTATGACAACAAAAAAGTCCAACGAATTTTCATTTTGAATTTTAAATGTGCGTTTAACATTCAACCGAATAATTTTCTAAATACGTTTGTTGTATGATGACAACAAAAAAATCCAACAAATTTTCACTTTGACTTTTAAATTTGTATTTAACATTCAACTGAATATTTTTTTAAAATACGTTTGTTATATTATGACAACAAAAAAGTCCAACAAATTTTCATTTTGAATTTTAAATGTGCGTTTAACATTCAACCGAATAATTTTTTTAAATACGTTTGTTGTATGATGACAACAAAAAAATCCAACAAATTTTCACTTTGACTTTTAAATTTGTATTTAACATTCAACTGAATATTTTTTTAAAATACGTTTGTTATATTTTGACAACAAAAAAGTCCAACAAAATTTCATTTTGAATTTTAAATGTGCGTTTAACATTCAACCGAATAATTTTTTAAATACGTTTGTTGTATGATGACAACAAAAATATCCAACAAATTTTCACTTTGACTTTTAAATTTGTATTTAACATTCAACTGAATATTTTTTTAAAATACGTTTGTTATATTATGACAACAAAAAAGTCCAACAAATTTTCATTTTGAATTTTAAATGTGCGTTTAACATTCAACCGAATAATTTTTTAAATACGTTTGTTGTATGATGACAACAAAAAAATCCAACAAATTTTCACTTTGACTTTTAAATTTGCATTTAACATTCAACTGAATAATTTTTTAAAATACGTTTGTTGTATGATGACAATAAAAATATTCAACAAATTTTCATTTTGAATTTTAAATGTGCGTTTAACATTCAACTGAATAATTTTTTTAAATACGTTTGTTGTATGATGACAATAAAAATATTCAACAAATTTTCATTTTGAATTTAAATGTGCATTTAACATTCAACCGAATAATTTTTTAAATACGTTTGTTGTATGATGACAATAAAAATATCCAATAAATTTTCATTTGGAATTTTAAATGTGCATTTAACATTCAATCGAATAATTTTTAAATACGTTTGTTGTATAATGACAATAAAAAATCCAACGATTTTTCACTTTGAATTTTAAATTGTGTATTAATTTGTTAGATGAAAGTACAGAAAAGTTAACATGAAGACTCTAATTCCCAACAACGTAACAAACGCATCCTTTGTTTATTAATTTCTTAGATGATACTACAGAATAGTTAACAACATGTAAACTCTAATCTACCAAAACATAAAAAACGTATCCTTTGTTTATTAATTTGTTAGGTGAAAGTACAGAATAGTTAACAACATGTAGACTCTAATCTCCCAACAACGTAACAAACGTTTTGTTTATAAAAAATTATTGTAAAAAGCTGCAACCGATATGCTACTCTTATACCACTATCAGCCGGTCACTGAGGTGTATGACCGACAGACGTGTTATATTAAATGTCTTAAAGTGGTCTCAGGGAGACGTAAAGATGGGCCAGTCATTAGAGTCTTTGTATAAAGAAAATCATACCTGATATGTTGAATGTGCTCTGTTGCTCCTTTTTCTCCCAGGAAACGTCTTGACCTCTTCACCCTTGTTGACGTTCTGACTGGAATTTTGTTTTAATTTTCCGGACTGCTTCATTGTTTCAATGAAGGCATTTATGAAGGCATTCATGGCAGACACAAGAAAAACGACACGCGACACAATTGTAAAATATATAAAGCATAACTATTTTATTTTAAAAATATATTTTACAAAAAATTTTACAATTAAAAACTGGACAATAGGCTTTTCAAAGCTTACTAACCTAACTAGTATTGAGGGAGGGGGTGCTCCCCCCATTTATGGAGAGACAGAATATGCGTCTTCACTTCATGGTGGTCGTGTAGGAAAGAGACAGAAAGATAGCAAGGGAATTATGGGAAGGAATCTTTTGTATCTATATACATATCAATATCTCTCTCTCTCTATATATATATATATCAAAATATATATCAATATATATGTATATCAACATATACATATATATATATGTATATCAATATATATATATAAATATATATATATATATATATATATATATATATATATATATATATACATATATGTAGATAAAATAAAAAAGGAACAAACCGTATTATGTGTTCATCAACGTTTCGTCTTTATTTCGAGACTTCCTCTGGATGAATGAGATTAAGAAACCAAAAAATATACCAGTATAAAATATTTGAAAATGTTTCACGTGCACAGTGTGACGCAGTTCTATTTCAGAGAAACGGAAAATTGATGTTGGAAATTAAAAAAGGAGGGGGGCTGGCACTGTTAAAAAGAAGGAAATTTTAGTGACGTCATATAGTCGTTAATTTAATTTTAAAACTATGAACGCAAGTTTATATTCTTATTGGGAAAAAGATATATCTGTTGAAATTACAAATATAAGTTTGTAACAGAAATGAAATGAGTGTTTTTTATGTAATTTATTGATTGAGATTATGTCTTAATTATTACAGGGGGTGTTTGAATGGTGTCCACAGTTAAATAATGTTCTTTTAATATCAGTTTACGTATTAATGGCGCTATGTTATAGAAACCTCCGCATTGTTTAATAGTGCTTGAAATTGCGATAAGCGCAGATTCAAGAAGTCTACGACGCGGTTTATTTGAAATAAATTTAACTAATTTTGCTTGTTTAAAGTCAAAGGTGTGGTTATGTTGCAATGAATGAGAGAATAATGCACTTAGAGAATTGCTATTTTTATATCTCTTTTGTGTTCATTGAGCCTTTTTTCCAATTTACGCTGAGTTTCACCAACGTATTTATGATGGCAATTATGGCAAGGAATAGTGTACATACCTCCATCAGAAACTGGTTTGTTATAGAGATGTTTCGTAGTTTTTAATATATGTCTTATGGTTAGTGATGTGGTTTGTACGATAGGAATTTTTAGTTTGTTTAGTGTGTTATAGATTATTGTATTATTGTATACATGTATATCAATATATATATATATATATATACATATATATATATATATATATATATGTATAGCAATATATATATATATGTATATCAATATATCTCTCTTTATATCTATCTATATATATATAAATGTATCTTATGTTTTCACTATGATGAATATCATATAAAATTCATAGATGTAACTCTTTCTACAGTATATGTTAAAAACACTTGTATCGACTCTTTCTGTGTCAAATTATAAAACATGCGATTATTTTCTTCTGTGTATCATATAAAGGTTTGAGTAAACAAGATTTGATTAAAAAACAATATATAAACGATGATACTAAAATATTGAAATTCATTTATTTCTTTTATTTACAGATTTTCCTGTTTGATGATTGTTATAGAAAATTATTGATATGAACGACAACACATATATGTATGCGAATATGTATATATATCATTATATATTATTACATTTTCATGGATCAGTATGTTTTACTATAGAAAATTATTGATGTAAAAGACAACACATATATGTATGCGAATACTACTATTAAAAATAATTATTGGAAATAGTGTAGAAAATCACACACACCTTGAAGATAATATTCACATATGCGGTATATGTGCTTAATGTTCAAATGAATGAAAAGCTATAAACAAGATAATCACAAATCACAGAAAAGTATGCGGTTTTTGAAAAGACAATATTCTACAATATTCGATTCCATTAAATAGCTTTTCCATAGGTAAAAAAAATATTGTATTCTTGTGAAGGAGAATATTTTCTAAAAAATGCTAAAGTGAAATTCTGTAATATTCATAACAGAATACATAATATTGAAGCGGGATAAAGTTTAGTAAAACATGCAAGTACACAGTGAGTAAACGCCACATTTTTGTGAAGTGTGTGGGTATTCTTTTTCTGGAAAATATGAAAATATGAGAACTCACACTGGGGAGAAACCACATTCTTGTGAACTGTGTGGCTATGCTTGTTCTTTAAAATCATATTTAGTTGCTCTGGAAAATATTCTTTAATAAGACGTATAAGAACTCACAGTGGGGAGAAACAATAATCTTGTGACGTGTGGAGATATTTTTTCTCGAAAATCGTCTTTAATGATACATATCAGAACTCACACTGGAAAAAAAGCCACATTCTTGTAAGGTGTGTGGGTATTCTTGTTCTCAAAAATATTCTTTAATGAAAAATATGAGAACTCACACTGGCAAGAAAACACATTCCTGTAAAGTGTGTGGATATTCTTGTTCTAGAAAATCACATTTAGTGATACATATGAGAATTCACACTGGGGAAAAGCCATATTCTTGTGAAGCGTGTGGATATTCTTTTTCTGTAAAATCAGCATTAGTGACACATATGAGAACTCACACGGGAAAAAAACCACATTCTTGTGAAGTGTGTGGATATTCTTGTTCTGTAAAATCTTCTTTAGTGAGACATATGAGAACTCACACTGGGGGAAAAAAAAGTGAAAAATCACATTCTTGTGAAGTGTGTGGATATTCTTGTTTTCAAAAATCATATTTAGTGACACATATGAGAACTCACACTGGGGAAAAGCCACATTCTTGTGAAGTCTGTGGATATGCTTGTTCTAGAAAATCAGCATTAGTGAGACACATTAGAAGTCACACTGGGGAAAACCCACATTTTTGTGAAGTGTGTGGATATTCTTGTTCTATAAAATCAGATTTAGTGGCACATATGAGAACTCACACTGGAGAAAAACCATATTCTTGTGAAGTGTGTGGCTATGCTTGTTCTAGAATATCAGATTTAGTGAAACATATGAGAACTCACACTGGAGAAAAACCACATTCTTGTGAAGTGTGTGGCTATGCTTGTTCTAGAAAATCAGATTTAGTGACACATATGAGAATTCACACTGGAGAAAAACCACATTCTTGTGAAGTGTGTGGATATTCTTGTTCTAGAAAATCATATTTAGTTACACATATGAGAACTCACACTGGAGAAAAACCACATTCTTGTGAAGTGTGTGGCTATGCTTGTTCTCAAAAATCATATTTAGTGGCACATATGAGAACTCACACTGGCGAAAAACCACATTCTTGTGAAGTGTGTTGGTATTCTTGTTCTCAAAAATCATATTTAGTGAAACATATGAGAACTCATACTGGCGAAAAACCACATTTTTGTGAAGTGTGTGGATATTCTTGTTCTATGAAATCAGCATTAGTGACACATATGCGAACTCACACTGGGGAAAAACCACACTCTTGTGAAGTTTGTGGATATGCTTGTTCTAGAAAATCAGCATTAGTGAGACACATTAGAACTCACACTACAGGACCGTAAAAACGCATCTTAAAATGACATGGTCTCTGAAAGAAATAAACATTATACCGGTTGTGATAGGAGCAACTGGCTTAATAAATAAAAAAGAATCTTCGGAAATACTTAGAAGACATCTCTGGAAAACCAAGCTGTAACGAAATACAAATAGCAGCCATAAAGGGAACAACATCTATTCTTAAAAGAGCCCTCGGATATAAGTTTAAATCAGCAGAGAATCAAGTGTTAGCTCAAGGAGGGAGCCCCTTGATCTCCAAAAATTTACTGAATTAAAATCAAAAAAGGGAAAATCCATATTCTTTTGAAGTGTGTGGATATTTTTCGCCTAAAAAATCAGCATTAGTGACAAATATGAGAACGCACTGTGGAAAAAGCTACAATTTAATGATATCTGGATATTCTTGTTCTGAAACCTGCAAGTTAATGAAACATGAGAAGTTACACTGAATAAAAGCCAAGTGTATGACTATTTAGTTCTTCAAAATTCATATTTAGTGACACATATGAACACTTACACTAGAGATGCAGCTTGACAGAGCGACGAACATCTGGGAACATGAACCACCACCAATAACATCAAATGGAAAAGTGACCGTGTTCTATGACAAAGACATACAGGCGGGGAGATACATAAAAGACAAGGCCATCAAACCAGATATTGTAATATGGAACAAGCCTGAAAGAACTGCGCTCATTATCGATGTTACAGTCCCAAATGATTTTGGCCTTAACAGAGCTGAACGGGAAAAAATAACAAAATATCAGGACCTAAAAAATGATCTAAAAACGACATGGTCTCTGAAAGAAATACACATTATACCGGTTGTGATAGGAGCAACTGGGTTAATAAAAAAGAATCTTCATAAATACTTAGAAGCAATCCCTGGAAGACCTAGCTGTAACGAAATACAAATAGCAGCCATAAAGGGAACAACATCTATTCTTAAAAGAGCCCTCGGATATAAGTTTAAAACAGCAGAGAATCAAGTGTTAGCTTTAGGAGGGAGCCCCTTGATCTCTTAAAATTTACTGAAGTAAAATATATAAAAGAGAAAATCTACATTCTTTTGAAGTGGATATTTTTGTTCTAAAAAGTCAGCATTAGTAACAAATATGAGAACTCACTGATGTCGAGATATTCTTGTTCTGAAATATGCAAGTCAGTGAAACATGACAACTTAAACTGAGTAAAAACCATTGTCATCTAAAGTGTATGACTATTTTAGTTCTGCACAATTCACATTTAGTGACACGTATGAGAACTTACACTGGAGACATAATTGGCCAAACATTTTAGACACGATTGTCTTACAAATAAGACAGAATCTCTGCTACAAAAATTGCTCCAAAATGGCAATACATATATAAACTTTAATTGCATGCATCTTAAAGGGTGGGCCAACAGCTACCAGAAAGGACAGTTTGAAGTAAGTCTATTGTGTTACTATTTTTAATCGTACTATTAGTCGTTCTAGTTCACCGCCCCCACCCTGCTATGGCCGGGATTTTATTTGTCACATATGGAGGCACTCGCAAGTAAATGAGAACCACAGTTCACTTCCTATTCCTTCGACCTCTTTCGCTCCGGACAGCCATGGGATGAGCAAATATTTTCTGCTTCGCTATAAACGATGGGGGCACCCCCATCACTGCCAACACTCGTTAGGATTATCTACGTCGTTCACTGTAATAATTTTAATAGTTTACATAATAATTGCTCTTGATCCTTTTTGTAAAATATTGTAATATATTTGTGTATAGAAATAAAAAAGTAAGTATTTCTCATATATATGACAATTGTGTCTTGTCGTGTTATGTCTGCCTTAAATATTGAGATAGTGTGACAGCATGAAGACTCCTATCATATTGACATCATGTTACAAGCTACCGTTTCCAGGAAATGTAATATAAGTGTAGGTCACTCATGCTATGGACCGACCGATAGTGTTAGTATGACCATACAATCTTTACAGCTATGTACATACGGTGCTATAAAACCTGACATGGTGATATATATATAGTTATATATATATATATATATATATATATATATATATATATACATATATATATATATATATATATATATATATATATACACATATCGGTATGTTTATCAGGTCAAAAACGGGGAGTGAGCATACCTGATGGGTTCTAGAATTTTAGTGTGGCTTTCAATTTTTGTTGTAAATTCACCTAGTTCATTTGTCAGTTACATATTTTGAAATGACTCGTAAACTACACAAGTCTATCATCTCCAGCAAAGTTCTGACGTCTGATAGATTTTTCAGATCGAGTTCTTCAACGACTGTTTTTTGTTAAGTTTGTGATTAGCTGATGATTTCCTTAGCGAAGATTTGTCGGATGAAATCGAATTATATTTTATTACATGCACATTTGTTGCCATTCAATATGAGATCTTTTCCCAAATTTGTTGGAATATTGCATGGAGTTTTTCTGCTATGATTTAAAACAAAGGATTATTTTATATTTCGAGATAAGAATTTATATTTTGCGTAATCATTTTTTGCGGATATTTTTTCTTAAAATGGAAGACCAGAAAAGATCACAAAAATTACACTTAAAAGATTATAAATTCCAAGTTCTATAATTTCAGTGTGACTTTCAATTTTTGTTGTTAATTCACCTTGTTCATTTGTAGAGTTGCATAGTTTGAAATGACTCGTGCACCAGACAAGTCAATCATCCCCAGTAAGGTCCCTTAGAAAGTCAGAGGAGTAGTAGGCCGAAACATGGTAAAAAATCTACTATGGAAAGCAGGAATTACTGTGGTTACAAAATTCATAATTAATATCCGGTTGCGCTTAATCACCTGAAAAAGGCCAGAGGATTATT
This sequence comes from Euprymna scolopes, assembly GCF_053919585.1. Lineage (NCBI taxonomy): Eukaryota > Metazoa > Mollusca > Cephalopoda > Sepiida > Sepiolidae > Euprymna > Euprymna scolopes. Next base: position 192,628,858 of record NC_136527.1, read on the forward strand.
TGGCCGAAACAAACCCTATGCACATGATAACAAAAGTCTGTAAAAAATAAATTATCAAACTTCATCGGAAATGATTCAAAAATAAAAATTTTTTCTTCGTTTAAATCTTTTTTTCCATTTGACTGAATTCACTGTTTTGTATAATTTCTTCCTCTTATTTGAGTTGTTTATATAAAATATTCAGTTTATATGAAATATTCAGTTTATGTAAAAAAATCAGTTTAAGTGAAATGTTTAGATTTGAAATTTTTTATATGTAAATTATTTCAATTATTTTAACTACTGTTTGAAATGTTTAGATTTGAAATTTTTTATATGTAAATTATTTGAATTATTTTAACTACTGTTTGAAATGTTTAGATTTGAAATTTTTTATATGTAAATTATTTCAATTATTTTAACTACTGTTTGAAATGTTTAGATTTGAAATTTTTTATATGAAACTTATTTGAATTATTTTAACTACTGTTTGAAATGTTTAGATTTGAAATTTTTTATATAAAAATTATTTGAATTATTTTAACTACTGTTTGAAATGTTTAGATTTGAAATTTTTTATATGAAACTTATTTGAATTATTTTAACTACTGTTTGAAATGTTTAGATTTGAAATTTTATTATAAAAATTATTTCAATTATTTTAACTACTGTTTGAAATGTTTAGATTAGAAATTTTTTATATGAAACTTATTTGAATTATTTTAACTACTGTTTGAAATGTTTTGATTAGAAATTTTTTATATGAAAATTATTTGAATTATTTTAACTACTGTTATGAAACTTATTTGAATTATTTTGACTACTGTTTGAAATGTTTAGATTTGAAATTTTTTATATAAAAATTATTTGAATTATTTTAACTACTGTTTGAAATGTTTAGATTTGAAATTTTTTATATGAAACTTATTTGAATTATTTTAACTACTGTTTGAAATGTTTAGATTTGAAATTTTATTATAAAAATTATTTCAATTATTTTAACTACTGTTTGAAATGTTTAGATTAGAAATTTTTTATATGAAACTTATTTGAATTATTTTAACTACTGTTTGAAATGTTTTGATTAGAAATTTTTTATATGAAAATTATTTGAATTATTTTAACTACTGTTATGAAACTTATTTGAATTATTTTGACTACTGTTTGCAATGTTTAGATTTGAAATTTTTTATATGAAACTTATTTGAATTATTTTAACTACTGTTTGAAATGTTTAGATTTGAAATTTTTTATATAAAAATTATTTGAATTATTTTAACTACTGTTTGAAATGTTTAGATTAGAAATTTTTTATATGAAAATTATTTCAATTATTTTAACTACTGTTTGAAATGTTTAGATTAGAAATTTTTTATATGAAACTTATTTGAATTATTTTAACTACTGTTATGAAACTTATTTGAATTATTTTGACTACTGTTTGAAATGTTTCGATTTGAAACGTTTGATATGAAAATTATTTGAATTATTTTTACTACTGTTTGAAATTTTTAGATATGATTCACGTAGTTCATTTGTCAGTTACATATTTTGAAGTGACTCGTAAACTACACAAGTCGATCATCCCCAGCAAAGTCCTGACGTCTGATAGATTTTTCAGATCGAGTTATTCAACGACTGCTTTTTGTTAAGTTTGTGATTAGGCTGATGATTGCCTTAGCAAAGATTTGTCGATTGAAATCGAATTACATTTTATTATATGCACATTTGTTGCCATTCAATGTGAAATCTTTTTCCAAATTTGTTGGAATATTGCATGGAGTTTTTTATCGTGGTTTTTCTGCTCGGATCCAAAACACATGATTTTAAAAAAAAATATTTCGAGATAAGAAAAGATCACAACAATTAAAGTTAAAAGATTATAAATTCCAACCTTGATCGCATTTCGGGGATAATGGCGCAATGGATAAAGGCTGTTTATTTATACGAGTCCAAGTCAGCTTTGCCTGACTATATCGGTTTCAGTCATACTCAAGAAAGCCAGAGGATTACTGAGCAAACAACAGTCATGGAAAGTAGGAATTACTGTGGAATCATTTAGAGACCTTCCGGTTGTGCTTAATCACCTGAAAGAGGATGAGTTGACCACAAACAACAACTATGCACATGAAAACAAGTCTGTAAAATATTTGTTGTTTATATGAAATATTCAGTTCATGTGAAATATTCAGTTTATGTAAAAAAAATCAGTTTAAGTGAAATGTTTAGATTTGAAATTTTTTATTTGAAAATTATTTGAATTATTTTGACTACTGTTTGAAATGTTGTCAATGCCCTCAAAATAGTGTGAGGGGAGGAGGAAAAATAGAACATAATACATTCTCATTTAAGGGGCAGGTAACTCTTTTGGGAGTTATGTCCCTTTGGTTGCAACATTACATTATTCTTATCTTGGATGTTTCCATTAGTTCGACTAATCCAAATAATTATGAAATGTTCAGTCTTAAAAAATAAACCTTTTTTATCTCCATATATTTTATTTATTAATGAATTGGACACACATAAGAGAATTTTTCTTAATAAATCGCAACAAGACATTGACAAATGTAATCTAAACTTGATAGGAAACAAAGGCAAGATTGGAGATTAGGTGGCAAAATACTCTTGATTTCTATATCACATAAAAGGAACGGAACTCTGTTATCACCGTTATGTTACTTTGCCAAGAATATATAAATAATGACATCGGTATTTCGGAAGTTTACAATTTTAAATAAGCAGAACTTCTTTTTCAAAATTAGACATGAAAACAACTTTTATTTAAAAAAATAGTAAATACTTTATTTATTTTAAACAATATATATAGAGAACTATTTTTTAAATTTTAAACTATTTTAAAAGGAAAAAAAACTTTTTTATTTATTTTAAACAATACTTTTAAACATTTTAAACAATATGAATAGAATTTTTATAATTTAAAAAAAATATAAACCTTTTTTTTATTTTTTTTAACTATATAAATAGAACTTTTATAATTTTAACCGGTAGTACTTTTAGCAGATTTGCGGTTTAGTTGTACAAATAACATGTAATCACTAAAAGAGACTTGTTTGGTAGACATCGATAATATCGCTTAATGTAAGCAGAAGTTTTTATGGAAGGTAATTATTTTACCTTCCTAATAAAATATATTTAAAGAACAACAGAAAAGAACAACAAAAATCTGTTTAACAATTTGAAATATTTATTTGTAACAGGAACTGGCAGGTCGGACGACGAAAAAGGAAGAATGAACAGAAAGTTCTTTTCGGGGTCGTTGGTCAGTAATGTGTCGTCCTCAGCTAATAGCAGTTGTCTCCAGTCGAGGCCGTCGATGCTAGTGCAAGATATCCAGACATGAAAACAACTTTTATTTTTAAAAAAGAATAAATACTTTATCTATTTTAAACAATATATTACAGAACTATCTATTATTTTAAACTATTTTAAAAAGAATAAAAACATTTTATTTATTTTAAACAAAACTTTAAAAAATTTTAAACAATATGAATAGAATTTTTATACTTTAAAAAATAGAAACCTTTTTATAAAAATGTTTTACAATATAGATAGGACGGTAGTACTTTTAGCAGATTTGCCGTTTAGTTGTACAAATAATATGTAATCACTAAAAGGGACTTGTTTGGTAGACACCGATAATATCGCTTAATGTAAGCAGAAGTTTTTAGGAAAAGTAATTGTTTTACCTTCCTAATAAAATATATTTAAGAACACAACACAAAAGAACAACAAAAATCTCTTTAACAATTTCAAATATTTATTTGTAGTAGAAATTGGCAGGTTGGACTACATAAAAGGATGAAGGAACAGAAAGTTCTTTTTGGGGTCGTCGGTCAGTCAGTACTGTGTCGTGTTCAGCTAATAGCAGTTGTCTCCAGTCGAGGCCGTCGATGCTAGTGCAAGATATCCAGAGAAGAGGTGCTTGGCTGAAGATCCGGTCCTGACTGATTGACTTTTCCTCCAGACTTTTCAGAAGCAGATGAATCAATGCACCCTTTTAGCTGATAGGTCAGCCTGTGGCCGAAGACCTCAGAGGGGAGCATTGATTCACCAGAGAAAATAGTTCTCTGTAACTGCTATAGACTACTGTTCTCATCTTGGATGTTGACTGTAATTCGACTAATCTAAATAATATTAACAAAAAAATCTGATTTTTATATCTTCATTTATTCTGTATATTTTAATAAAATAAAGATACAAAGAATAGGTTTACTAAAGAAATAAAAAATAAAAAAGAAAAGAGAAATTTAACTTGAACTGAACTGTGTAAAGCTTCCGTTTTATCTCCACTTTGATCTTCCGACTACTCTGTTGTATCAGTTAAGATAAAAATTAAATGTAATAAGTCCTCAGATGTACCTTTCCATCGTACAGTATATAGATACTCTATGGCTGACTGGGATAACATCCGTATATTTATATCAGATCTACCTCTGCGTTCCATGTTTAATAAGATGTGTCCTCTATAGTATCAGACCTGACGGAATGGTTAATTGTAGGTATAGATCGTTTCATACCCTCGAAAAAAAACCCAAAGAAAAACCTAATAGCCAGCCGTGGTTCCCTCCAGAATGTGCTGCTGCTGCTGCCATTGTGTAAAGAAATCACCTTTTCCATTGCTTCTAACGTAATAGATGTACTGAGACTAAAGCCGCCTTCAGGACTGCTAGCAAACACTGTAAAACAGTAATAAAGAATGCAAGAGAGTTGTATGCTCAGTCCGTCAAGTCCAAAGTAGTTGGGCAGCGGCGTTGTATGACCTTCACCGAGGTGCATGACTTATATGACCTTCACCTTCACCGAGGTGCACGACTTATATGACCTTCACCGAGGTGTGCGACTTGACACAAAAAACAACTTCTTAATCAACTGCTAACGCACGCATCACTGTAACGTCCAATGACAACAACAACAGCAACCTTCTCAGTCGACCTGCCTTTTATACCACTCTCTCAATCCCTCCTCTTGCGCATGCGCCCGGAGATTCCTGACAACCTCGAGACTTCCACTTATAAAAGCCCAAGTGTTGTTGTCGCGCATGCCTACACAAGGCACAAACACATGGGCGTTTGTTTTGTTGGTAAGTACTACACTACCCGCTGATCTGATGATCACATAGAGTGCACTCCGGGGGTAGCCTCTTAGTTCGCTGGCTTCTGCGAAGGGTGGTATTTACAATCTCGGATTCTGGTTCTGGTTCTGGGTGTGGTTCTGGTTTTGGTTCTGATCCTGCCTGATCAGACGAACTACAACTACCACTCTCCTGCTCGATTACCTCACTTAGCAGCTCATCATCTGATGATTCATCGCTCTCTGTAGTTGTGGGATGTACTTCACTAGCTGGGCGAAGATCATGCACATGGCGTGGGGTTCCATCAACAAGGACCGACTGCTGGCTGACCACTCCAGATATTCATCCTCACTTGAACTTGGTGGTGCACCGGTTTCCAGGGGGCTTACCCAAACTGGATCCCCTACCTTGTATTTGCCATGACTCTCCTCGTCGATTGGCTTGACAGTGTCAATGCCCTTTATCCTAACACGGTATGTGTGTATGGCATTGGCCGGTGCTGTTGTTAGTGTCTTCCCATCCTTTGGTGTGATGTTATACCAATACGTAGCCTCTGTAATGGTGCATTGCTTTCTGACAGCAATTCTCTTGATGCTGCGATGGCTCCTCTAAGCAATGCCATTCCCTGATGGCACATGAGCACATCGCAGTCGTAGTCGGACACCCCACTCACTCAACAACTGCCGAACTTGGTGGCTACAAAAAGCAGCATCGTTGTCCGTCAATATCTCTTCTGGCGCACTTCGCTCAGAAAAGATAGATGACAGTTGGCGGACAACATTCGCTGAGTCATGCCTGGTCATTTGCCGCCACACCGCAAAACGAGTGGGTCAACAATCGATAAGGATTAGAAAGGGCTTACCACTGTAATGGGTAATATCCATCGCTACTCGTTGCGACACATGCTCAACCTCCAATCGCCCCTTCTGCCATTGCTCAGGTGCAGGATCAATAGACTGGCATACCTCACAGTGCTTGATGATCTGCCTGACATCTGCCCTTGTTACTGCCGGGTCCACACGCCTCGAAAAATACAGAGTTCTTTTGATATCTGGATGTCCACTCTGCACATGAATTATTTGTATTTGGCATGAGCTAATCGCGCCAACTGTCTTCACAGCTTCATACCATTTGTGAGGCACACGGGTTAGTTGGTCTGCACGATTACAGTGTGATGCCACGAGCGTTACACTCACCGAGATGTCATACTCCGATACCAGACTCTTCAGAGTGTTTAGCCTCTGCCGGATTAACATCTCACTGGCATTCTTAGTGCGGACTCTCGTTCGTCCCGAAAGAGTGTCGGACACCCAGTGGTAGACGCAGAGAGAATCCGTGCACAAGTGCAACTTCTTTGACTGCCATTGCAGTGCCAGATTTAAACCCTTCACAACAGCATCCAGTTCCGCCAGGTTAATGTGTTGAGCATCATTCACGGGTCGCAGCCAGCACATGTCTTCAATTACGTTTCCATGTTGCTTCAATAACACTCCCGATGCCAAAGAACTAGCGTCAACCCACACATTCACAGTGTCCCCATCAACACACCATTCTCCACGGGCAGGGTCCTCCTTGTCAACTTTCTCTAGGGTTTCCGTCGTCATCAGAGTTAGAAGAGCATCATCAGATATATCATCCCAACCTGTAGTTACTAAACTTGCCGTGCGTTTGATGACGCCCACAGCTGCTCGGAGCCAGCCACATGCTGGTAAGTGACCAATAAGTTTCCCCCACAAGGAAAAAATAGTCCGCCGCGTAATAGCATCAAAGATATTTGGAATCTCACTGCCACGCCTCCATCGTAAGATCATCGCAGACGTCCAATCCTAATACCCGTGCTCCATCCCTGTGACGTTCGGAATCCTTGCACTCCAACCCGAATTGAGCTAACTTTTCTCTGACGTGCGATGCAGATTGTATATCTTCATTGACGTACACATCGTCAATATAGGCCGATGTTGCGTCCTCAGTGGTCTTTTCCTGTGACAACACTGTATTTACAATGGTCTTCATGATTTGCGGTGCCACATTCAGCCCAAAGCCAAGTCGAGTAAGGCAGTATCTCTGACCCCGGAACCACACTGTCTGGAGCGGACACAATGTCTCATCCACTCGCACCTGCAAATAAGCCTTCCGCAAGACTATTATAGACACATTGGAACCCTTCTGGCGCCATTTTCTCAGCTTGCTGGCGCACACGTCATCATCGGCAGTGTACGTCTCAATGTATCTATTGAGTTCACGATAGTCCAGCACCGGACGAACTTTTGATTTGTTATGCTGGACTACCGCCATTAAGGGAATCAGACCCTTGGGTTGTCCCAGCTTCTTGGGATAGGGGATCAGCCATCCATCCTGGATCCATGCCTCAAGTTCCTTCTCATATTCATTACGGGCCTTGTCGGGTATCGAGTACTCTGCAATGCTATTCTTGAGTTCGGTTGGCGCCCTTCCTTCTGTCCACTTCCACGATGCAGTCCATGCTTTTTGGTGATGGTTGTAGTCCACCTTAAAATCAGGCCGATCAATGTGGACTGCAGCACACGCTGGGGTTTCCAAAAACCGCATAGTCCCATCTCTTCCGATAACAACTCCCCCAGTGCCTTAATAGCATTATATCCCAACAGTACATCGAATCCCAGCAAATCCCCTCGCATCACAAGCACATTAATGTCTGCGGCCACACCAGAGTCTGTGTGGACTTTGGCAGTTCCAGCTCCACAGCAAGCTTGCGTATTGTCACATATTGTGGTTACTTTGATGTTCTGCTTTGTCCAGTTTCGACACAACTTGGCACTCATGATGGTGTGTGAGCACCCGGAGTCGAGAAGAGCTGAACAAGGCACTTGGTCCACGTACACATTTATTGTCGGTTGCGCCTCGATTAAATCTTATCCGGGGAACAGGGCGGCGCTGACCTCCTCCCCCCTGACGCATTTCCCGCACGATTTTGGGATAAATGTCCATAACTACCACATCGGAAACAGCGCGGGCGCCCTTTGTTAGTACATCTTCTTGCGAAATGCCCTTGTTAGTACATCTTCTTGCGAAACATCTCCCATTGGTCGTGGGTCTCAAACTGGGACTCTTTTCAGCATTAGTCTTGGCTGCCTGCGCCATCATTACAACTGGTTCCCTCAGGTTCTCCTATCTCTGATAATGGCTCGAGCGCGTTCCAACAAATGTTCCATGGGCGTTACAGATACGCTGGTGGAAGCCCTCAACAGTTGCTTAATATGGGTGGGAAGGCCGGCCACAAACGCATACGCCAGTGTCTGCTCTGACACTCCATTGCCAAATAGAACTGCAAGTTTCTTCAGCTCCACGAAGAAGACGTCCACGGTTTCTCCTGGCATGAGCTTCCTAGAGGCAAATGTTTCGTAGGCCGTGCAGGGATCCATGGCAAATGCCTTGTATAAAGCATTTTTATAGAGGTAACATCAGCCTTCTCCACGGCACTAAGTTGCTGATACACACCCAGGGCGCCTCCAGCCAATCTCAGGGGAATCACGATATGCACCCCCTTTACTTCACAGAGGTTGCAGGTCAGCTTAACCCTTTTGACTCACTCGAAAACAGAAGTGGATCCGTCGAATTCGGGTATCAGTTTTAAATCAAACTTTGCCCCAGCCATAGTTGTCCAGGAAAAGAGACAAAACGAAATAGCCGAAATAGCTTATGACCTTCACCTCCACCGAGGTGCACGACTTATATTACCTTCACCTTCATCAAGGTACACGACTTATATGACCTTGACCTTCACCGAGGTGCGCGACTCGACACAAAAAAACAACTTCTTAATCAACTGCTAACGCACGCGTCACTGTAACGTCCAATGACAACAACAACAACCTTCACCGAGGTGCGCGACTCGACACAAAAAACAATGACAACAACAACCTTCTCACTCGACCTGCATTTTATACCACTCTCTCAATCCCTCCTCTTGCGCATGCGCCCGGAGATTCCTGACAACCTCGAGACTTCCACTTATAAAAACCCAGGTTTTGTTGTCGCGCATGCCTACACAAGGCACAAACACGTGGGCGTTTGTTTTGTTGCTAAGTACTACACGTTGGTCCCACCAGTTTTCGCAAATACTAAACAGAAACCCGAACAGAAGCGTGTGTTCTATCCCAACTTATATAAATGGACCTCAGGTAATCTCGTCAGCATCAGAAAAAGCCAAACTCTTTGCCAAGAACTTTGCAGCTTATTCTAACTTTTGCGACCAAAGCTGCTAACCTCCAATATTACTTCCTGTATCAGAAAACATGCTATGTGATATACAAATATCAGTACGTGATGTTGCCAAGCTAATCAAAAGCCTTGATTCCAGTAAAGCAACCGATTCCAATTGTAGTATTCAAAAGACTTCAACCAGAACAAGCGGCCATACTTACAAAACTGTTTAAACGTTGTCTTAAGGAGAATTTCCTCCCATCACCCTGTAAAATCTCATTAGTATGCTCCGTATTTAAGAATTCAGGTGATCGCTCATCCCCCTCAGAGTACAGGCCAATAAGTCTCCTGTGCGTCATGAGTAAGTTGCTGGAATCTGTGGTAAATAGAGAAGTAATCAACAATCTCAAGCAAAAATAACCTTCATATGACACACAATATGATTTCCGTTCTGCTAGATCTACAGAAGATGTGCTTATAGTAATTAGCGAATCTCTCGACGGAGGCTACCTTTCTAGAGCAATTGCTCTTGAGGTATCAAAGGCCTTTGATAGAGTATGGCATAAAGGTTTTCTTCACAAGATCTCCAGCTACGGTATAGCTGGAACTTTCTTCTCAATTATTAAATCGTTTCTCTCTGATAGGTTCATAAGAGTAGTGGTTGATGGGCAGAAATCAGAAGCACTCAGTATTATGCTGAAGTCCCTCAGGGGTCCATCCTGGGTCCAACTCTTTTCCTGATCTGCATTAATGATCTTCCAAATCATATCCTTACATCATTCGTAGATATTTATGCTGATGACACTACTATCTATGGTAGCATATATAAGACAGTAAACGACCAAGTTCTCTCCAATTCTCTCTCCTCTGATCTTGAGCAAGTGGTACAATGGGGAAAAAGGTGGCTGGTTACTTTTAATGCATCTAAAACAAAGCTTTTATCTTAACATCATCAACATTCTGATCCCCATCTGGCATCAATTGAAATGAATGGCTCTCGTCTTGGAGAGGCCTCATGTTTTGACAAGCTTCTGGGTTTGACCTCTACTCCTGATCTTAAATGGAACGCATACATTAAATCCGTTACCAAGGCAGCTTGAAAAATGGTCGGATCCTTCTATCGATCCAGTAGATATCTCACTGCTGATGCAATTCTCTATCTATATAAAAGCCAGATACGTCTAAGGTGGATTACTGTTGCCATATCTGGGCAGGAACTGTTAGAAATGACTTATCCTGCCTTGATAGAGTTCAAAATATACTTCGTAGCCTCGTAGGGGATGTCCTTTTCTCTTCCCTGCAACCTCTTTCTCATAGAAGAGATGTTGCGAGTTTGGCTCTGCTTTAACGTCATTTTCATGGCAAGTGCTCGGCTGAGCTCCAATCTATGGTCCCCCTGTCAGACCTTTACAAAAAACACCCGTCTAGTAGAAAACACTATAACTAATTTCCCTCATTCTTTATCTGTGCCTAAACCTAAACGTAGATTCCATGAACAAAGCTTCTTTCTTAGAACTGCACGCCTGTAAAATTGTCTTCCGTTTTCCTGTTTTCCATCTGTCTATAATATGGTTGTCTTCAAGTCTAACGTAAACAAGTTTTTGATTAACTCTTCCATATAAGTTAACAAATTTACCGAATTTCAATTATTAACGATTATTACTATATTGTCCAATGTCTACTGTACACTCTTTAACCCCCTATCCTCGAGTGGCCTCATGGCCTTGATAAGTGCTGATGCCTATGTAAATAAAAGAGAAATTTAATAAAGAAATCACAACAAACATGAAGTATTGACAAGTTTTAATCTAAACTCGCTAGTAAAACTTTTTATAGGAAAACATTTAAAACATTTAACTAATTAATAGACATTTTTACACGAGGAACGAAATAATGATGACACCGTGTTATTACGATGACCTTAAGTTCTTTGTTCTTTAGCAGTTGATTTTCTATTTAAATGATTTCACGTTTAAATCGTGTTTTAAATCTTTTAATTTTGATTCTTTTATATTTTCATATATTTTATTTCTTAATGAATTGGACACACAAAACAAAAATTGTATAAATTTACTAAAGAAATCCTAACAAACAAAACAGGGTTTCTGTTTTGAACACAAAAGGAAAAAAAAAAACGAATTCACCTTCACGAATGAAAGGTAAGTTATTTTTCTTTTTTTTTTCTTTTTTTTTTTTTTTTTGCTTACAATTTCAAAAAATGAATCCAATAACTCTTAAAATAATCTTAAACATTAAAATAAGTTTGTTTGTTTTTTTATTGCAATCCAATAAAACTATGAATTCTGCTTTTAAAAAACGTGAATAAAAAAGATATTGAATCTCCAATCAATAAAAAAAAGGTATGAATCTCCAATCAATAAAAAAAATATGAATCTCCAATCAATAAAAATCTCCGAAGAAAATATTATTCAATCTGACATTAAGATTTTTTTTAAATCAGAAATTTGTTTATTTTTAGTAAAATTTATGTGATTTCTTAGAAAATAATAATGTTTACCATAAACACAATAACTTAATTTTCAAATATGGTTGAATTGTTAGACATAAAATAACGTTATTATTTCAGCACGGATCACTCTCTGCATGAGTACCGAATTTTTAAAATATAATCATTATTTAAGATTTTATAGTAAGGTACCACTTTGCTATATAAATTTATCGTAAAATGAGCACCCATTTTCTGGCCAGTAAACGGTGAACAAGACATGTAATTGTTCGAAGATTCACATTTTTGTGGCAGAGGAGAATTGACTTTTGCTTTGTTCAGTTTGTTTCATTTGACTTTTATTTTCTTAAGTTTATCTTATTGTTTTTTTTTTCATTCTGTATTTTCATGTAACAATTTAATAAACAAAACATGCCATAAAATATCATTCTGTATTTTCATGTAACAATTTAATAAATAAAACATACCATAAAATATCATTCTGTATTTTCGTGTAACAATCTAATAAACAAAACATACCATAAAATATCATTCTGTATTTTTTTTGTAACAATTTAATAAACAAAACATACCATAAAATATCATTCTGTATTTTCGTGTAACAATCTAATAAACAAAACATACCATAAAATATCATTCTGTATTTTTTTTTGTAACAATTTAAGAAACAAAACACCATAAATATAATCCTGTATTTTTATGTAAAAGTTTGATAAAGAAAACATACCATAAATTATGATTATGTATTTTCATGAAACAATTTAATAAACAAAACATACCATAAAATATCATTCTGTATTTTCGTGTAACAATTTAATAAACAAAACATACAATAAAATATCATTCTGTATTTTCATGTAATAATTTAATAAACAAAACATACCATAAAATATCATTCTGTATTTTCATGTAACAATTTAATAAACAAAACATACCATAAAATATAATTCTGTATTTTCATGTAACAATTTAATAAACAAAACATACCATGAAATATCATTCTGTATTTTCATGTAACAATTTAATAAACAAAACATACAATAAAATATCATTCTGTATTTTCATGTAACAATTTAATAAACAAAACATACCATGAAATATCATTCTCTATTTTCATGTAACAATTTAATAAACAAAACATACCATAAAATACCATCCTGTATTTTCCTGTAACAATTTAATAAACAAAACATACCATAAAATATAATTCTGCATTTTCATGTAACAATTTAATAAACAAAGCATACCATAAAATATCATTCTGTATTTTCATGTAACAATTTAATAAACAAAACATACCATAAAATATCATTCTGTATTTTCATATAACAATTTAATAAACAAAACATACCATAAAATATCATTCTGTATTTTCATGTAACAATTTAATAAACAAAACATAACATAAAAATATCATTCTGTATATTCATGTAACAATTTAATAAACAAAACATACCATAAAATATCATTCTGTGTTTTTATGTAACAATTTAATAAACAAAACATACCATAAAATATCATTCTGTATTTTTATGTAACGATTTCATAAACAAAACATATCATAAAATATCATTCTGTATTTTCATGTAACAATTTAATAAACAAAACATATCATAAAATATCATTCTGTATTTTCATGTAACTATTTTATAAACAAAATATACCATAAAATATATCATTGAAGATAACAAACCTTTGCCTAAAGTGACACCGCATCAGTTATTAGCTGGATTTCTTCTAGTATTTTCAATTTTTAGCTACTATCTGGGCTCCAAAAATGACTGTCTCATGTCATCTTTATTTTCTTAGTTCTAACCTAACTTTCGGCAGTAATTATAATCAAATGAAATAAACGCTGCAAAATAAGTTAAAAAACGCATACAGACAAGTAGAAGAATGATGTAAAAGTTTATATTTTATAGATTTGTTTTTTACCACTTTTTTAAAAATAAATAACCGCTTAAAACTAAGTTAAAACACACAGAAATCTTAATTGATTTTAACTGTTATACAATAAAATTCAATACCCAGATAAGTTTTTTTATCTATTTATAATTTTAACCATGTCTTAATCTGCCTTTAATATAGAAATTACTAAAAAACATAATTTCTTTTATTGTATTATTGTATTCTTTTTATATTTTCTGCTATCTACCTGCTTGAAACTCCACTGTCCCAGATTGTCTCGCATATCATCTTGTTAAAATATATTAATAGTTAGCATTATATGTATAGATGAACTATTAATTATATGTATAGATACAATATTGATTATATGTATAGATAGAATATTAATTACATGTATAGATAAAATATTAATTATATGTATAGATACAATATTGATTATATGTATAGATACAATAATGATTATATGTATAGATAGAATATTAATTATATGTATAGATACAATATTAATTATATGTATAGATACAATATTAATTATATGTATAGACACAATATTGATTATATGTATAGATAGAATATTAATTATATGTATAGATAAAATATTAATTATATGTATAGATACAATATTAATTATATGTATGGATGCAATATTAATTATATATATATATAGATACAATATTAATTATATGTATAGATACAATATTGATTATATGTATAGATACAATATTAATTATATGCATAGATAAAATATTAATTATATGTATAGATACAATATTATATGTATAGATACAATATTAATTATATGTATATATACAGCATGAATTATATGTATAGATACACTATTAATTATAAGTATAGATACAATATTAATTATATATATATATATATAGATACAATATTAATTATATGTATAGATACAATATTAATTATATTTATAGATAGAATATTAATTATATATAGATACAATATTAATTATAAGTATAGATACAACATTAATTATATGTGTATATAAAATATTAATTATATGCATAGATACAATATTAATTATATGTGTAGATACAATATTAATTATATTTATAGATAGAATATTAATTATATATATATAGATACAATATTAATTATATGTATAGATAAAATATTAATGATATGTATAGATACAATATTAATTATATGTATAGATAAAATATTAATTATATGTATAGATACAATATTAATTATATGTATAGATACAATATTAATTATATGTATAGATACACTATAAAAGTGGAAATAAGCATCTCTTTTTCTAGCACTTATAACCTTTAAAAAGGGAGTTTGCATTTTTAAATTGTTAATACGGAAATCGAAAATTATACCGTTTCAATTAATAAAAGAAAGAAGTAATAACATCAAAGCCCACATTTTTCCTTTATGGCAGATCCCCCATCTCTCCCTCTTATTGCTCTCAAATCAACACTAATCTTTGCACCACAATTTATTCCACGTTGAAACACTGATCTTTTAGTTGACCAATATGGGTCACTTGAAGAACACCAAGTTAATGTATTTATCCATCCGTGTAGCCTTTCTATGTAGATCTAGTTCCATCGTTTCTTTTGTTTCTTTGCTTCATATTCTTTTACATATTCAAGTAATAAATATTCACACCTACTTCTAGGTCTTGTTATACATGTACCTCCGTTGCGACGTCTGACACCTGGAGGAGTACAATTAGCTGTAAATATTATAAGATTAATTCGATAAATGATCATAATTATGCATATCCTGCAACTGTAAACATTTCTTAATAAAATGTAATACATCTGTACCAAGATACTTAATAAAGAACCCAAATTTGTATTAATCAAGTTCATTGGTGTGTATCGATTTTATATTTAATGATTTTGCACCCCAATTTATTCCACGTTGAAACACTGATCGTTTAGTTGACCAATATGAGTCACTTGAAGAACACCGTGTTGTATGTAGCCTTTCTTTTGTTCCTTTGTTTTATATTCTTTTACATATTCAATATCATTCATTTTAATAGTTGCAACAGCAGATATGTTTTCTCACAGTACTTAAGAGATACAATTTCTTGTAAATGTTAGAGGGGAATTTATCACCAATCCTTGATTTATTTATGTAAAATAGAGAAAAACTTAAAGTAAGATACTCAACATATTAACATATGATGTAGGGGTGTAGAAACCAAGTGCATAGTTACCCCTCTCAGTGTGATGGACCCAAAGATCATTTCAGATCATCCATCTTAGAGAAGAAAAACTCTGATAAAAAAAAAACTGGGTGAGGGAGGCCTCCTCAGTCATGGACGACAACCTTCCTAAAGAGTGTAACTCAAACAAATTCTCAGTTTGCCAACCTAACTTGCTTTAGCAGTATATAGGCTCTGCTTATCGCCGGCTTTCACACCCTTTCTTTGTTTATTAGCCAGGCACAGAGGTATAAAACCAGGGATTCACCTGAGCCACCCTGTGCTTGGTTTTGTTTCCTGACTATGCCATTGAACACCATTCCCCTATTCCCTAGAAACTGAGCAAATTAGGTTTGCTTGCAGGCCACTTTGCTCACTCGACTTGTTTGGGCCAATTTTGTTTGAGAGGTTGAGAGTATTTGATTGGCAGCTTGTCTGGCTGCTGTTTCCAACTGACAGTACAGGAGCCCTAACTTTTTGGTAGCGCTTAGAGTGGCTGCTCTATCATCAGTTGTATAATCTCAGCATAGTTGTAGTACCATGTCACGCACGAAAAGGGATCCTGCTGGTATCTTTGGTGGGCTTTCACAAGGCCACAACTTTCTAGACAGGACTCGGCTAATGGACCACTGTGTGTATACGTGGCATAAAAACTGGTCCACTTTGCACAACACTCTTCCCCCAATCTGACATTAAACAAAAACGTAATGAAATGGTAACCCAAAGAAATATCACAATAAAACCAGACAAACAAAACCAATTCGCCTTGAGACTCGCTTTCAGAAACATCCATGGGCTTAGAGGTAATCTAGATGATGTAGAGTCTTACCTAAACTCCCTAAGTGAAACAATTCAATTCCCTCTAATTACTTTAACATGACAGGATAGATATATGCACAGATAGATATATGCACAGATAGATATATGCACGGATAGATATATGCACAGATAGATATATGCATGGATAGATATATGCACGGATAGATATATGCACGGATAGATATATGCACAGACTTGGAGTCTATATCCATAGCACCCTTCCTTTAAATAGAGAGAAAAATCTTGAATCGGATGACGAGGCTTTTATGTGCTTTCGACTAATATTTAATCACTGTGTTAGTTACTTATATTTTCTCTACCGTTTTTCCTGAAGTCAGGATTGTACACTAATCGATCATGTCTCTAATAGTATAGATGCAGTATTCTCCTTAGATAGTAATGCCCAAATACATCTGTTTGATGACTTTAATGTCCACCATAAAAATTGGTTTGGTTCCGCAGGTTACACAGATGCAGCTGGATGCTCTACTTATAGCTTATCTATAGCCTTACACAGACAGAAATGTTCTTTTCTCATGACTGCTGGGATCATGGCCATAACCTCGATCGGGGTAATTGTACTCAAAGGCTAAACATATCTCCTTGAGTCATCATTCATTTGCATCGAAATTGAAATTATGTTTTCATTTTTTTCAAAGTGACACTGGTTTGTCGTTTTCATAAAACAATGAAATTTACAAATCCAATCTTTCTGTCAGCAGGGTCTTTTGCCATTACCCGGATATAGCAATGATAATTAAAGAATAAAAATCATATCAACCCAACATTTTTCAGTGATTTCGGGGTCTTAGCCTTCGTATCCCCTTCCCCCCGTGGTGAGCTTAACCGTTTCCTGGGACATCATGTCACACTCTCCTTAGATAGTAACGCCCAAATACATGTGTTTGGTGACTATAATGTCCACCATAAAAAATGTGCTTGGTTTCTCAGATTACACACATGCAGCTGGATGCTCTACTTATAGCTTCTTTATAGCCCATTCCCTTACACCGTAATGTTCCCAACCTGCCTACCAGATCGGGAACCTCAGCAGGCTTCGCTTCTATATCTATTTCTCACAACAGTACCTGAGAATTGTATGACTAATGCTCACAGTCCACTTGGAAACACAGACCACATAGTGGTATCAGTTGAAATCACATTTAAATCCCAACCTCATGGTAAGCAGCCATTGCTCAAAAGAGCAAGCTACTACAACAGGGCATTGAAGCACATGTTCCCACACGGAAGTATTATAGGAAGCCCCACTCACCCCCATGCTTCACTGCACATTTGTCAGCTGTCATTGCACAAAGACAGCATGCATTCCGCTGGTTTGTAGGTCATAAGTCAAATACAAATAGGCAAAAATTTGTAGATGCTAGAAATCATTGTAAGAGTTAAATAGCAACACCCAAAAGAAAGCATATTGAAATAACCAGAGAACGCATTGACTCACAAAATATAAGAACTCCTGATTTCTGGAAAATCTATAATAGTGTAGTGAATAAAGGGAAATCAGTAATTACCCCACTGAGCAACCACCAGAAGGTTACATGCATGGCAATGGAGAAGGTGGAACTGCTTGCCCGGTGATTCGCTTCCAATTCCACCTTGGAGTTAACAAACAGCTCCCTCCAAAATCTCCCTAAGCGGACTGAAGCCACATTAGATGATGCAAAAATCACCCCTTCTTATGTCCGTGACATCATCAAAAACTGTGTGTTTACCTTATCTCATTCCTGCTATACTAATTAGGAAATGTTCAGCTGAGCTAGCCCTCATACTTTCCAAGCTCTACAATAAATACCTTGCCGAATCTTGCTTACCTAATAGCTGGACGATGGCCTGTGTGATACCAGTGTACAAACGTTCTGGTGAAAGAACAGACCTCTCAATTATCACCCCATTAGTCTCCTTCCACTCTTAATCATGCATTAGTTCGCCACATTGCAAAAGCAAGTCTTCTCTCTGACAAGCAGTATGGATTCAGACAATGTCGTTCTACTGGAGATATTTTAACAGTCATCTCTGAACGCATTTCCCATGTACTGGATAAGGCAAGTGAAGCCAGGAAAGTAGCCCTTGATATATCCAAAGCCCTTGACAAAGTCTGGCACAGAGGGCTGGTAATGAAAATCTAATCATACAGTCTAACCGGGCGTATACTAAATATAATTAGATCCTTCTTAGATAATAGAAGCATAAAGGAAGTCCTTAATGGATGTACATCCAAGCAGCATAACATGAATGTCGGAGTGCCTCAGCGGTTGATCCTTGGACCATTATTATTCCTGATATTCATAAACAACCTCTCTGATAATATTGTGTCCGAGATGGGTATATTTGCTGATGATACAACGCTATATAATATGCATGAAGGAAGAACATATGTACATAAATCTAAGTGAATGACAGAATCATTAAAAATGATCTCAAGACTATAGTGGAGTGGGGCCGTAAATTGATGGTAACATTTAATGCTAGTAAAACTAAGCTGTTCTCCTTTAACAATTATAAGACGCCTCTCCAACTCCCTATATCCATGACAAATAGCACCTAACAATTCTACCTTCAAACTCCTCAGCCTAACATTTGCGGGCAATATGAACTGGAGCAAATACATAGAGGATATTGTAAAGGCTGCTGCAAAGAAGGTAGGTTCCCTCTATCGAGCTAGAAGACTACTCACGTCTGAGAGTATCCTCCACATTTACAAGGCCACCATTCACCCATGCATGGAGTATTGTTGCCACATCCAGGCTGGTGCATCTACCGCTCGTCTCTCCCTCTTAGATGAAGTCCAAAAAAGAATTGTCAATCTAATCCCACTTTATCAACTAAGCTCCAGCCCCTGTTCAATCTATCAAACTGATGTGCCTAATGTCCTATGCTCTAGTTGTTTGCTCGGAATGGGATTACTATAAAAAGTTGACATATGTAATCCACGCTTTTTAGTCGCTATTTATTTATCTTTAAGATCACATATACAAATATCAGGTGTCATCCGTGTAAGTAGACTTGTTAATCTACTGTTTTTCATCATTTCGTCGTTCATGCACCTCGTTATAATACATTACCATATTTTAGTACTTTCTTTTTTTACTTGTATTACAACCTGGATGTAAGGACTACTATTTTGAACTATTACAAACAGGGGAGTAGCGTCTCTTCACATTACATTTAAACTACTGCATTTCCGTATAGTCATGCAAGCAGGAAAGAGGGAGGGGATTCCAAAGTGCAGATCTATGAGATTTGACAAATATAGTTATGGCTGTTGCATTCACTTATGTATGGCAAAATACTCAGTGCATTTGATACTCAGTGTAAGTTTTGGAAACGTCTAGGATAACCCCACTCTTTAAGAGAAGTCTTTGTAATGTTCTCAAATTATTTCATTATGTATATTATAATTAATAAACTAAAATGTGTTTATTCCGACACTAAAAGACAGCTGAGGCATTAACATGTATATTAATTAAAAGTCTGTATTTACAAATAATTTTTATATTCAGATTAATTAGAGGTCAACGGATATATTTACCCAAACAAACCTTAGATCGAAGAATTTGATCACTTGCTTGCAGTATTGCAACACGCAAAGCAAAAGTCATCTAAAATAATTTAAAAAAAGAGATTTTTAAGTGTATCCAGTTCTTTGCATTTGTTAATTAATGGTTTCCATTATATGTAAACTTTCTAAATTTTGAATTTGTAATTAATACAACAAATATAAGTTAGAATAGTAATTTTAGGTAAAATCTTGAACCGTTATTATGAAGAATAATGTAATGTATCCAATATTTTTGCGTGGCACTAATATATATATATATATATATATACATATATATATATATATGTATATACATATATATGTATGTATATATATATTGTAATATAATAATATCATTATATTGTTATATATGATATATATACCTTAATGTAATGATGAAAGTAAATTAAAATAAGTCCATCAAACAGTATTGCATATACATTTTGCCTTATTATTTATTTATTGTATGTGTTTATATATATTGTAATATATGTTTCTCTTCCTATTTTGATCTAAATCATAAAAAAGGCTAGATATGTATAGATACTTAATTTTTGTCAAGTTAGAAACTATCCGCTTATTTTTGTAATGTCTCTTGTATAATTTTTTTAGATTAAATTAATCTAGATATTGTGAAGTGAATCCAATAACATTGACAACAATAAAGAGACATAATAATAGTTGAATGCAAATATTAAAAATAATTAATTTCATTCAATTTTACAGATGTTCTTGATTGGACGCTATTATTAAATTTTAATGGATTGACATTTTCCTAAACATCATTATTACTTCATTTGAAAGAGTACAACGACATTTGTTGAAGGATTAATTTTACTTGACAAAACTATTTGATGGATTTTGTGAAAACCATACATCTTAAAGATAATATGTTTTTGTTGAATAGATCAAAAGGTAATAAGAGATCAAATTGCAGAAAAGTGTGTTCTTCTTTAAGAAGACAATATTTTTTACAGCACCCAAAACTATAAAATTAAGAAACATTTTGTAGAAAGAAAAGTATGGGGCTTCTAGAAGCCAGTATTTTTACAGCACCCGAAACTAAAGCATTAAGAAAATTTTGTAGAAATATATGTATGTGGTTTTAAGAAGACAATATTTTTACAGCACCCAAAACTATAGCACTAAGAAAAATTTTGTAGAAAGAAGAGTAATACATCAAATGCTAAATTCGCTCGGTTGACATATATATATATGTATATATATATATATATATATATATATATATATTATAATTTGTCTAAATTGTTTTTAATTTACTAGGCTGCTTTATCTTACAATCCCCGAAACTAAAGCACTTAAAAATATGTAAAAAGTAACACATAAATTATCAGTGTTTTGATATAGGAATTTTCAATGATCGGTCGAAATATATAAGACTGTGAGTAAATGTTTGATATCTTTTATTGAACAAATTAATAATAGAATTAAAATGAAGAAAGATAAAATCAATGTTCCTGTAATTTTTGTAGAACATTGCTCAAATCACTCTAGAAAAATGCGAGATTTATGTGAAGTGTGCAGATATAATTATGTTGCCAAATATAATTGAGTAAAACATACAGAAAGAAAAATTCTGGTAAAATTTATGGATATTCTTGTTCTAAAGCATTAGTTTAAAAAAGAAAAGCTAACATCTTGTTATAAATAAACGTAAATGACAAAAATGAGAACTCATACAATTCAAAATCCACATTTTTGTGAAGTGTGTTAATATTCTGGAAATCAACGTTAGTAAAACATGCAAATTTGTACTGGTAAACAGCTACATACTTGTGAAGTATGCGGGTATTTTTTTCTGACATGAAATTTAGTGAAAAATATGAAAACTCACACGGGGGAAAAGCCATATATTTGTGAAGTGTGTGGATATTCTGTTTCCCGAGAGGATGACTAAAAGACAGCTGAGGCATTAACATCTATATTATATCTATATTAGTCTGTATTTACAAATAATTTTTATATTCAGATTAATTAGAGGTTAACGGATATATTTACCCAAACAAACCATAAATCGAAGAATATGATCTCTGATTAGTCACTGATAACATTATTGCAACAGGCAAAGCAAAAGTCATCTAAAATAATTTAAAAAAAAAAGAGATTCTTGGCATTTGTTAATTAATTGTTTCCATTATATATAAACTTTCTAAATTTTGAATTTGTAATTACTACAACAAATATAAGTTAGAATAGTAATTTTAGGTAAAATCTTGAACCGTTATTATGAAGAATAATGTAATGTATCCAATACTTTTGCGTGGCACTATATATATATATATATGTATATATATATATTGTTATATATGATATATATACCTTAATGTAATGATGAAAGTAAATTAAAATAAGTCCATCAAAAAGTATTGCATATATATTTTGCCTTATTATTTATTTATTGTATGTGTTTATATATATTGTAATATATGTTTGTCTTCCTATTTTAATCTAAATCATAAAACGGCTATATATGTATAGACTGAATTTGTGTCAAGTTAGAAAATATCCGGTTATTTTTGTAATGTCTCTTGTATATTTTTTTCAGATTAAATTAATTAGTTGAATGCAAATATTAAAAATAATTTCATTCAATTTTACAGATGTTCCTGATTGGACACTATTATTAAATTTTAATGGATTGTCATTTTCCTAAACATCATTATTACTTCATTTGAAAGAGTACAACGACAGTTGTTGAAGGATTTATTATACTGGACAATAATATTTGATGAATTTTGTGAAAACATAATACACCTTAAAGATAATATGTTTTTGTTGAATAGATCAAAAGGTAATAAGAGATCAAATTGCAGAAAAGTGTGTATTCTTCTTTAAGTAGACAATATTTTTTACAGCATAAAAACTATAAAACTAAGAAAAATTTCGCTCGTTTGACATATATAAATGTATGTATGTATATATATATATTATATATATATATATATGTATATATATATATATATATATATATATATATATTATAATGTGTGTAAATTGTTTTTAATCTGCTAGGCTGCTTTATCTTACAGTCCCCGAAACTATAGTACTTAAAAATATGTAAAACGTAACATATATGATATAGGAATTTTCAATGATCGGTCGAAATATATAAGACTGTGAGTAAATGTTTGATATCTTTTATTGAACAAATTAATAATAGAATTAAAATGAAGAAAGATAAAATCAATGTTCCTGTAATTTTTGTAGAACATTGCTCAAATCACTCTAGAAAAATGCGAGATTTATGTGAAGTGTGCAGATATAATTATGTTGCCAAATATAATTGAGTAAAACATACAGAAAGAAAAATTCTGGTAAAGTTTATTGTTCTAAAAAAAGAAAAGCCAACATCTTGTTATAAATAAACGTAAATCACAAAAATGAGAACTCATACAATTCAAAATGTTGTGAAGTGTGTTAATACTGTGAAATCCACGTTAGTAAAACATGCAAATTCGCACTGGCAAACAGCTACATATTTGTGAAGTATGCGGGTATTTTTTTCTGATATGAAATTTAGTGAAAAATATGAAAACTCACACGGGGGAAAAGCCATATATTTGTGAAGTGTGTGGATATTCTGTTTCCCGAAAGGCAGACTTAGTCAAACACGAGAGAACTCACACCGGGGAACAGCCATATACATGTGAAGTGTGTGGATTTTCTTGTTCTCGAAAATCAAACTTAGTCAGACATAAGGTCACCCACACGGGGGAAAAACCACATAGTTGTGAAGTGTGTGGATATTCTTTTTATGCAAGATCATACTTAGTGAAACATATTAGAACTCACACTGGGGAAAAGCCACATTCTTGTGAAGTGTGTGGATATTCCTGTTCTCAAGCATCAAGTTTAGTAAAACATATGAGAACTCACACTGGGGAAAAGCCACATTCTTGTGAAATGTGTGGATATTCTTGTTCTGAAAAATCAAGTTTAGTAAAACATATGAGAACTCACACCGGGGAAAAGCCACATACATGTGAAGTGTGTGGATATTCTTGTGCTCAAAAATCTAACTTAGTCAGACATAAGGTCACTCACACGGGGGAAAAGCCACATACTTGTGAAGTGTGTGGATATTCTTGTTCTCGAAAATTACACTTAGTCCGCCATAAGAGAACTCACACTTTGCAAATACCTTCACTGGAAGATATGTAAGAAACTCAACATTCAGTGTAGTAAAAACTCCTGGGAACATATACCCGAACGAACAGTTGGGAATGACAACTACACTATTCACTATGACTACATAATCCCTACTGCTACATATCTTGAAAACGCAGCTGTTAAACCAGATATAGTGATTTGGGACAGAGCAAACAAAAAAGCGACCGTAATAGAGGTCAGTGTACCCAATGATACAGGGCTTAACAGAGTTGAGAGGGAAAAGATTACAAAGTATCAAGGACTTATGTATGATATGAAACGAAATTGGAAATTAAAAGACGTTTCAATTATACCAGTCATCATAGGAGCAACTGGGCTTATGAAAAAGAACTTTAAAAAGTACATAGCAAGCATACCCGGTGAACCAAGTGCAAGTGAAATACAAACGATTGCACTGAAAGGGACGGCTAGAATCCTGAAAAGATCTCTTGGTTGGACTCACTAAAATAGGGGTAAATGTCAGACATCTGGTTGGATGTCCCATCCCCTAGAAGAAAAAGTTTAAGAAAAATGAAAAAAAGGGAAAAGAATTTGTGCGAAATTTAAAAGAAATTGTAAAAATATCAGGAGCATAGTGAAGGAACTGGAAGGCAAAATACCAGCTATTGCCCAAAGAATTAAACATCGTATGGCAAAGATTCATGCAAAGACACAGAATAAGCTTTTTGCAAACAATCCCAGAACTTTCTACAGGAATCTAATAAGAGAGGAAATTAAAATCCAAGATCCCCCATGTAAACAGGAATTAGACGATTACTGGAGACCCTTATTTGAAAAAGAGGAAGTACATAACGAAGAGGCCCAGTGGATCGGGGATATTATCAATGCAAACAAAAATAAAAGAGAAATGCCAGAGCCAGAAATAACGCCACATAAAATGAGATCAAAGCTGGCACGAGCTTCAAATCATAAGAAACCTGGCATCGACAACATATCTAACTGGTTAAAACAGCTAATAGCATTGCATGATCATTATAGCAGATGTTTCACCAGAATGTTGAAAGCTTATGAAGCGACACCATCATGGCTATTAAAAGGCGATACAACTTAATAGTTAAAAGCACAGAAACCAAAAACCCTAGCAAATATCGCCCAATATGCTGCCTAACCACGACTTACAAGCTGTTTACTGGATTAATAGCTGACAGCATATATGACCATCTTTCATCCGGTGATTATCTTGAGGAGGAACAAACAGGATGTAGGAAAAACTGCCTGGGCACCAAAGATCAATTGCTCATTAATAAGACCATTTTGGAAGATTGCAGGAAAAGAAAAAGAAATCTAAATATGGCATGGATAGATTATCAGAAAGCATTTGATAGTGTACCCCATTCGTGGATACTAAAATGCCTTGAATTATATAAAATCCACCCGACCATACGAGAAATGTTAGCTGCCCAAATGAAGGAGTGGCAAACATCCATTACCTTAAACCATAACGGGGGAAGGATATCCATCCCAAATATAAGAGTAAAAAAAGGAATCTTCCAAGGAGACAGTTTATCTCCTCTACTATTTTGCTTGGCAATTGATCCTCTAAGTAAGCTTCTAAAGAACTGCCAAGGTGCTTATAATCTAAGCTGCAGCCGCCAAAGAGAATTCTCCAAATTAATAAACCATTTATTTTTCATGGATGATCTTAAGCTGTATGCTAGATCGGATAAGGATTTAGATCATCTACTGAAAATTTTCCACACTTTTTCTAATGACGTCAAAATGAAGCTCGGACTGGATAAGTGTGCTATGTGTTCTCTGAAAGCTGGCAAGAAGATATCTACTGAAAATATACAGCACGATGAAAATAGTGTAATCAGAGAACTGGATGAACAGGAAACATACAAATACCTCGGCATTGATGAAAATGAGTCCATCCAGCATTCAAAGATGAGAGAGAAACTAAGCCAAGAATATTTACGCCGGGTAAGAAAAATCTGCAAAACTGAAATCACAAACAAGAACAAAATTACGGCAATTAACCAACTTGCCATGCCAGTACTAACATATAGTTTTGGCATTATTGACTGGCCTCAGAAAGACATAAATTGGCTTGACACAAAGACAAGGAACATGTTAACCTTGTACCGTGTTATTTATCGAAACCAGTGCATGCCTCGTTTGCACCTACCCAGGCGAGAAGGAGGTGTGGGACTCTCGGAAGTTAATCATCAACACAGAGCCACAATCGTCAGCATAGATCATTACATAATAAGTTCCTGTAACCCCAAGCTTATGAAAATTAAAGACCATTATCAGAATCGAGCAAGTAGTACAACATCTATAACACAACTTGCCACTCATTTTGGAAAAGATTGCCTTACAAATGATATTGAGAACCCAAACAAGCCTGCCACTGACATAGCCCAGAAAAGTCGGAAAAATACACTAGCCACTTCCATAGTGTTAAAACAGAAGAATGGACCAACCATAAACAGGCAAAATACCTACCGACTGAACTATCCCAAGAATATATTGATAGGGATGGTTCCCTGGACTGGCTCAAAAGAGGATCCCTCCATTACGACCAAGAGAGGTTGATACTGGCTGCACAAGACCAGGGCCTCATGACGAACGCCTTCAAAAAGATGTGTGGTCTAAGCAACAATAATAAATGCAGGTTCTGTAGCACTGAGGTTGAGAGTGTGGGCCACCTGATTTCTGGTTGCAAAGTCCTACTTGGAGATGGTTAATTTACAGATCGCCATAACGGAGTTTGCAAATACCTTCATTGGAACATATGTAGGAAACTCAACATTCAGTGTAGTAAAAAATCCTGGGAACATATACCCGAACGAACAGTTGGGAATGACAACTACACTATTCACTATGACTACATAATCCCTACTGCTACATATCTTGAAAACGCAGCTGTTAAACCAGATATAGTGATTTGGGACAGAGCAAACAAAAAAGCGACCGTAATAGAGGTCAGTGTACCCAATGATACAGGGCTTAACAGAGTTGAGAGGGAAAAGATTACAAAGTATCAAGGACTTATGTATGATATGAAACGAAATTGGAAATTAAAAGACGTTTCAATTATACCAGTCATCATAGGAGCAACTGGGCTTATGAAAAAGAACTTTAAAAAGTACATAGCAAGCATACCCGGTGAACCAAGTGCAAGTGAAATACAAACGATTGCATTGAAAGGGACGGCTAGAATCCTGAAAAGATTTCTTGGTTGGACTCACTAAAATAGGGGTAAATGTCAGACATCTGGTTGGATGTCCCATCCCCTAG
Organism: Euprymna scolopes; assembly: GCF_053919585.1. Taxonomy (NCBI): domain Eukaryota; kingdom Metazoa; phylum Mollusca; class Cephalopoda; order Sepiida; family Sepiolidae; genus Euprymna; species Euprymna scolopes. The sequence goes on from NC_136527.1 coordinate 192,656,486, forward strand.
AAGAAAAAGTTTAAGAAAAATGAAAAAAAAAGAGAAAGAGAGAACTTGAATGCCTACTAGACACTGTCCTCGAGTGTCTAAGGTCTCTCTGTACAGGGGTTTGTCAGAACAATCTGGCATGAGGATACTTTTTCCATAGAAGTAAACCCTGACCAAATATTCAAAATCACATAGGACTCGCAGCCCAAATAAGATCTCCTCAGTACGGCTAACCCGCATTTGCTTTTTTGAGGAATGGTGTACCTTCTCTAAGTGATGTTAAGTAATAGCACGAAGCTGGATACTCCACCAGACTAGATAAATTCTTGTCCTGGAATCCAGTAAGACCAAGAGACCAACATGAAAGATATACTACAATGTATAAAAACGGTTAATTGGAGAGAGGAAAATTATGTTCTCAATTTCTTTACTAACTTAGTGCTTGAGAGATAAAGAACTTAAATCGAACATTCGACTATCTATGTATCTCATATGGAGTTCAAGTGTTAGCCACAGGTTGTGGGCCCTTGACTTCTGAGAACTTCGACTGAAGTAAAATAAAACAAAAAAGAGAAAAGCCACATTCGTGTGAAGTCTGTGGATTTTTTTGTTCTGAAAAACTAAGATAGGGATACATATGAGAATACACACTGGAGAAAAGCCATATTCTTGTAAAGTGTGTGGATATCTTTCTTCTGAAAAACGAAACTTAGTAAGACATATGAGAACTCACACTTGAAAGAACTGTACTCATTATCGATGTCACAGTCCAAAATGATTTCAGCCTTAACAGAGCTGAAGATGAAAAGATAGCAAAATATCAGGACCTAAAATATGATCTAAAAACGACATGGTTTCTGAAAGAAATAAACATTATACCGGTTCTGATAGGAGCAACTGGCTTAATAAAAAAGAATCTTCATAAATACTTAGAAGCAATTTAAGGAAGACCAAGCTGTAATGAAATACAGATAGCAGCCATAAAGGGAACAGTATCTATTCTTAAAAGAGCCCTCGGATATAAATTTAAATCATAACGGAATCAGGTGTTAGCTTCAGGAAGGAACCCCTTGATCTCTTATAACTTGCTGAAGTAAAATACAAAAAAAAAGCGAGTGAAAACTTCTGGAGGTCACTCTATGGGGACAGTAAAGTACATAAAGAAAACAATTGGATAAATACAATCAAAGAGGATAACAAGGAGAAAGAAAAGGTGCCATCTCTAAAAATTACCAAGGAAGCTGTCTGCAGGAAAGTAGCTCAAGCAGTAATTTCAAGACTCAGGGAATCGACTAACTACCTAATTACTGGTTGAAAAAAACTGAGCGCACTCTATCATCACTATGCTAAGGCATTCAATAGAATAATCAGTGGAGATGGAGAGCCGCCTGTGTGGCTTACTGTAATAAGGACACCCACATGGCTAGCAAATATTGACCAATCTGGTGCCTCACAACAACCTACAAGCTCCTTACAGGGATAATCCCTGATGCAACATACCACCATCTGATTGCTGGTGATTACCTTGAAAGTGAGCAGAGGGGGTGTACGAGGAAAAGCTTGGCACAAAAGATCAACTCCTTGTAAACAGAACAATATTAGAAGAAAGCAGAAGACAAAGAAATCTGTTAATGGCCTGGATTCATTACAAAATGTCCTTTGACAGTATACCTCATTCCTGGATCCTTCCCTGTTTGGAGCTGTACAATGTGCACACTGATATTAAATCATTCCTTTAAAAACAAATGGCCTGATGGTGCACATCAATTACGCCTCAGCACACAGAAGGAAGGATACATATCTTTTTTATTTATAGTCATGTCTCGAAAGTACAGTGAAAAGCCCATCTTATTTTTCTTTTACTAATATTATTTTTTTCCTTGTACACATTTTTGTGAATTATTCCATGGATTTCTGCCTTTGGATTATTATGGACCATCTTATTCTAATTACGGGATTTCCTTGGATTTTACTTGTACAAATGGAAATTCGTTTAACTTTCTTGAAGTTTTACATTTGGATTTTACCGTCACTGGATTTTTTATCTTCCACCAGACTATCCATTCATGTGTAATCACTTTTTTCTTTACCATATTCCCTCTGCTTAACTTATTTTGTTTTCAAGTGAGATCTTTGACTTACTTGTTGTTTCATCAAATATTTCTGCATGCAAAATCCGATCCCGCATTTTGCTAATTCCTACCCTCTGATAAGAAGGAGAGTATTTCTTCGAAACTCCGCGGATTAAGGACTGCCCATTTATCTAGTGTTTCCTTTTCAGATTAAATATGTTTTTAACTCATTTCAAAGTGTTTTTAACATATTTTATTAACTGTTTGCTTATATATATATATATATATATATATATATATATATATATATATATATATATATATATATATATATATATATATATATATATATAATGGGCGACAGTCTTTCGGGAGCTCTTTTAGCTATCATCTCATTAAGAGAAAATCGATAGCGTAAAAATAATAATATATGTCGAAAGTAAAGAGTTCTGATGGGGAACTATTGCATGTGCCAAAAATTACGGGGACACTAAAATAAAGTTTATTAACGTTTAAAAAACGATTAAAACATTGGCACAACGAGGGGGGAGAAAAGATTCCCGAAAGAGAAACAATGCATTAGATTTTTTTTTCTGCCGGCACAGACCCCAAAATCTTTAAATGGTTTCTGGAGTCCGCTTTATGAAGCACCTCGAACCATTCTATTTTATATCCATCGGCACAGAACGGGTTGTCAACCAAATACTGGCCAATAGCAGAGTCCAAGGCTGCAGAAGGATGGAGACTAATAGACCCCATCCTCCCTTGTCAGATCTTTGATGGAACATGCTGGTTTATACGAGTCAAATTGCATTGCATCTTTTAACTCGTATAAACCAGCATGTTCCATCAAAGATTTGACAAGGGAGGATGGGGTCTGATAGTCTCCCTCCTTCTGCAGCCTTGGACTGTGCTATTGGCCAGCATTTGGTTGACAACCCGTGCTGTGCCGATGGATATAAAATAGGATATAAAATAGAATGGTTCGAGGTGCTACATAAATAGACGCCTTCTAGTAATCAATGAACCAAAAACACCAAACGGCCTAAATTACCTCCCATTTGACCATTATAGGATACCAATCGACCCAATTATTATAAAATTAGCTAATAATACTTAACAATATAATTTGATTATCTCCCTTCATTTTATCCTACTTAACGATATGAAAACATTTTTCAGGTAGAATAACAATGGAGTTTAAAACATTAAATAACAATAAATATATTAGAATACTCCAACCATAATATTATACAAGGAGTTTTATATATATCTAACACACATATTTTATTTACTCTCGTATTCAATTAAACTTTGAAACTAAAAGGATCTTAAATCCGAGCACAAATATAACGATAATCTATAAACATTACCTGCCACTAATACGAAACTAAAACTAACCGTAACATTTTTGCAAGGCTTTTACGGCAAATAAACAAACAAAATATTTAAAAATTAATTAACAAACAAACAAAAACTTTAAAAATTAAGTATTGGGTAACAAAGAAATAACAAGATCTAATTTAGGAACCAAACGAATGGGATATATATTAAAAAGATGTTTTTTAATGGCTTAGGGCTATCTGTAGCAAATTTTCTTGACTCTGCTCTTAAATAAGGATACGAAAATTAGGCGATATATTAATATTTAAATGGGATTTTTCGTAACCACAACAAAGGTAGATGTTTCTCGCATGTTTTTCTAACTAGGGATTTCCCCTTCCTTCCTTCTCTTCAAAAGATGCTTCATTGCCAAAAGTGTTCTTGTTCATAAAGTCTGAAGAAATGCTGGTTTTGAAATTTTCAAACGATATAATGCTTGAAATTGTCGAACTGGACATGGAAACAATTGTAACATAAATTGAAATACACTTTTTCTTGCCATCAACACCTTGTTTAAAGTCTTGTTTTTGCTTACACAGTATATTAATGCTCAATTATCAAATTAGATAATTTTGTAGCTTACTCTTTAAGTCAACTATTTTTGGCTTAAAACTCATTGGTATATGAAAATTTACTGAATTTCACGAACTCAGCATAATTACACACACACACACACACACACACACACACACACACACACACATATATATATACACACACACACATATATATATATATACACATATTTATATATATATAAAATAAAATAATTAGCGTTTAAGCAAATTACACAGATAGCAGAAGGTTGTTAAGTATCGATTTGTGTTCTGTTATATATTTTTTTTTCGCATATTCACGTCTGCGAGTCAGGACATGTTCCAACATTGCATTACTTCTCTATCAAAGGAGGAGGTAATACATAGGAGGGCGCAAAATATGAGATGTAAAGCCAGAATGATGATAAGGCGACACGTTTGAAATGCGCAAATAAATTAGAAACAGATACTACACTTTCATCGTAAGTCGCTGATGTTATTTGCATCGAAACATCAGGTTTAAGTCTGGAATAAAAAGTTAACGTCATCGTAAAGTTAACGGAATCGAATCTGATAAAAATAACTCGCAATTTTCATAATGTAATCATGTGATTATTGTTTTGTTTCTTGTTGGTTCAAATCTAGTTTTTGTTATTTGATTGACTTCGCTATTTGTTCAATTCCTTCCTTTTTGAATTGTTTATGTGAAATATTCAGTTTTGCATTTTTTTATATTTGGATTATTTGGATTACTGTTCTCATCTTGGATGTAAACAGTAGTTCGACTAATCCAAATCATAATGAAATGTTCAATCTTTTACACGAGGAACAAAATAATGATTACACCGTTTTACGATGAACATAAGTTCTTTGTTCTGGAGCAGTTGATTTTTTTTTTCTTCTGTTAATAATTTAACGTTTAAATAGTGTTTTTCGTCTTGTAATTTTGATTCTTTTATATGTTCATATATTTAATTGCTTAATGAATTGGACACACAAAACAAAATTTGTATAAATTTACTAAAGATTATATTAAGAAATCCTAACAAACAAATTTTCTGCGTTGGACACAAAAGAAAAACGATTTTTTTTCGTATTAAATTGGACACAAAAAAGAAAAACGAATGGAAGGTAAGTTTATTTTTTTTTCACTTTACAACAATATTATTCAACAACATTAAAATAAGCTTAAATATTAAAATAAGTTTATTTTTTTATTGCAATCCAATAAAAATAATGGTTTCGTGAATAAAATATATATACATAAAATGATTCTTTTATTTCATTTATATAAAATGATTCTTTTATTTCATTTATATAAAATGATTCTTTTATTTCCTTTACATAAAATGATTCTTTTATTTCATTTACATAAAATGATTTTTTTATTTCGTTTACATAAGATAAGCACATCAGGGGAACTTAATAAAGAAAAAATAATTGGTAAATATTTACAATCGAATCCAACATAGTTTTACTAATAAAAAAGAATAAAATAAAATGATTTTTTTGTTTGCGATTACGTCTGAAAAGCCATTAAAAAATATTCCTTAAAATAAAATTAAAAAAAAAATAAATAAATATTGACGCCTTTGTTTCATAAATTAAACTGAATATGAGCACCCACTCCTTCGTATTTTTTTGTAATTATTGATGATTCAATCTGATATTTAGATTTTTTTCATCAAAAATGAGTTTATTTACTGTCGTTATTTCTGAGAAAATAATATTGTTTACCATAAACAAAATAAGTTGATCCAAAGTTTGTCGAATTGTCAGACAACTGAGCACAATTTTTTTTTGTAATATTTTTATTGTTTTTTTTAAATATTTTTACAAATACTTTTCTGTCCACATTTACCTAATATGTCGGTAGAGAATTGTTTGAATTTTGACATTTTATTCAATATTTGGCGTTTTCGAATAAGGATAATTTTATTTAATAAAGTTTACATGAAATGACTCCTCATTTATTGGGCATCAGTAATTAATTGAAACTTAATATAGAACAAAATAATTTGTAAATATTTACAATCGAAACCAGCATAGTTTTTTTTTTGTTTCTTTTAGATGTAGTTTTATGTCCACAATAATGTATTATGTAGCTAAATCATAATGTTTATCATAAACACAATACTTTGATTCGATTTGCATTTCTAAGAGTACTAGGAGTCGGAGTCGGAATTTTTTTTAATAGACTCCTACTCCTTAAGTCCAATAAATTTACCTTTTTACATGGGTCTCCTGTTTGGTTTTACCTGGTTTTTTTTTAATTACACAAAATACGGCACATTGGCACTTTGATGTAGGGGGCTACTATCAGGGACCTAAGTTGCAGGGATACTATGTAGCGAGTTTAGCAGCAAAATATTTGTTTACATTACACTTGGACTTCTGCATGTCAGTACAGTTGGGGAAGCAGGAAGCCAGAAGGGAATTTTTAAGTCTAGCAGTAGGTGTATCAGAATTTTTGTAGGAATTTTTGACACCCCTAACACGAAACTTTGAATAAAATATTTAAAACAAAAACTCGTGATTTCTCTTTTAAAAGTGGGTTGTTTATTTTCTTTATGGATTATACTTCCAAAATAAATTATTAAAGTTGTATAAAAAGTAATAGAAATAGTATTCTTTATTTAAAAAAAAGTAATGAAATTAATTGAGTTTTACGAGTTGAGTATTTTTCAATTTTTAAACTTTAAAAATCTATCAAATTTTTCTATTGATTCTATTTTTACGATATTTTCAGGGTCAATCTGAAATTTTATGCTCTTTCCAATAAACCGAATATAATATTTTAGACAAATGTTTTTTTTAATTCACGCTCCTCCCATTTTGAAATATCTATTAAAAAGTAAATAATTAATTTACTCAGCAAAGTTTATATATATCACAAATTGGAGATAAAGATCAATAAATAATATATTCAAATTTAAAACAGAAAAGTAGTTTTTTTTTAGAAATTTACCTGTAAAGTCCGAAGTTTAAAATCCCTTTTTTTAAACCACGTTGTTTTTTTTTTTTTAATGAAACCTTGGTCCTTGCTCCTTTAATTGAAAAAAAAATAGTGGTTGAATTACATTTTTCGAGTAGTTATAAGCTTGGAAAGACAGGGGGTCGAATTAATTCACGCCCCCCTATTTTGAAATGTCTATTAAAAAGTAGATAATTAATTTACTCATCAAAGTGTTATATATCACAAATCGAAGAAAAAAGATCAATAAATAATATATTCAAATTTAAAACAAAAAAAGTGTTTTTTAGAAATTTACCTTTGAAGTCCGAAGTTTAAAACCTTTTTTTAACACGTTGTTTGTTTCTTTTTTTTTTTAACTGAAACCTCGGCCCTTGCTCCTTTAATTAAGAAAACATTAGGCGTTTAATTACATTTTTCGAGTAGTTATAAGTTTGGAAAGACAAGGGGTGGAATTATTCAATATTTTTCACAAAATTTCTGACACACCTAGTCTAGAAGTTCTAGGCAGGAAACTATTAGAATAGAAGGCTTTCATACATCTAGGGATCTCTACTGTGTTGGGGTGGGACTTTGCTGCCTGTCGGGTTTGTCGGGGGTATTTTCATTAAGGGGATATAAGAGCTTGTTGTTCGTCAGAGCATCCGCTATTGAAATACTTTTAAAACAAGCGGAGGGATGCAATATTTTGTTGATGGGACAGTGGCTGAAGCTTTGATTACAGTTCAGGATCTATCAAGTTGGCGACTTTCTTTTGAACCCTGCCTAGGAGCGATAGACTACTAGCTGATACTACAGCCCAAATGTCACAACAATTCGCCATACATGGGCGAATGTTAGCTATGAAGAGGTCTAGGATATTTTCAAGTGTAACTTTCTAGCAAGGTAGAGAGAGCCCACCTTCTTTGCAGCAGTCTTGGCAATGATCTCAATGTATCTATTCCAACTCATGTTCCATGCCTTGACAGAGTTAAAAGTAGACTTTGTAGCTTAGTGAGGGATGCCATTTTCTTTTCCCTGCAAACTCTTTCTCACAGCCTGTCTCTGCTTTATCATTATTTTCATGATACGTGCTCGTCTGAGCTTCAGTCCCCTCGCCAAATTTTCATGAGAAACACTCGTCTAGCTGAAAAAAATTATCAATAATTTCCCCACTCTTTATCTGTGCCTAAACATAAACATAGATTCCATGAACAAAGTTTCTTTCTTAGAATGCACACCTGTGAAACTCTTCCATTTGCCTGCTTTCCAGTTGACTATAATATCGTCATTTTCAAGTCCAACATAAACATGTTCTTAATGAGCCGTTCCCTACATTTACTACAACAGTGTTCCATTCACCACTGTATGCTTATTAACCCTTATGCTCGAGTGGCATCTGGGCCTTGATAAATGCGGAGTCTTTTGTAAAATAACATAAGTCAAACGTAGGTATATAAAATTTCAAACATAAAATTTTCACTCACTCCAAAAAATATAATAATTTAAAACTTTTCTTTAACTTAAAAAAATATATTAATTATTATGTAAAAACAATTTTTAAAAAATATAATAATTTAAAACTTTTCTTAAACTTGAAAAATAGATTAATTATTATGTAAAAGCAACTTAAAAAATATAAAAATTTAAAACTTGTCTTTAACTTGAAAAAATATATTAATTATTGTTTAAAAACAACTTTTAAAAATATAATAATTTAAAACTTTTCTTAAACTTGAAAAAATATATTAATTATTGTGTAAAACAACTTTTAAAAAATATAATTAAAACTTTTCTTTAACTTGACAAATTTATTAATTATTGTGTAAAATTACTTTTGAAGAATATAATAATTAAAAACTTTTCTTTAACTTGAAAAAATGTATTAATTATTGTGTAAAAACAACTTTTAAAAAATAGCAATTGTTAAAAACTGGGGTCACAAATTTAAATCCAAAAAGTTTCAGCACTTTGTAAGAACATATTTTGTAGAGATCATAAAATTCTCTAAAGTTTCTCCCGTGAACAACTTGTGCTCTAGTTCAAATTAAATAACTGGATACCTATTAAGTCTGCACTTTATAAACCACACACAAAATGAATAGTGGCAGCTAAGAAATGTTAGGTAAGCCTACCTAATCCATTTTACAGGGAAGTACAACTGTAAAATATATATTGTCTGATTATTATGTGAAGATAAATTAGTATTGATACAACACACAAACATTTTAAGGCCAATCGATTTGGCAGGTGAGTTGTTACACATTCCTTACACATAATACAATTTAATGTCCGGGTAAAGTTTGCCATAGTAAAACAGTAAAGATGATATTTAATGACAATATGGATACCTAATAGTAATGATAATCATATGAACTATTTAATTCAATACATCAAACTCAATAATAATAATCATATAAAATATTACTTAATTCAATAAAAACTCAATAGTAATGATAATTATATGAAATGATATTTAATTCAATATAACAAACTCAATAATAATAATAATATGAAAACACAACTCATGGCCGACAATTAATTTTGTGGTCGTTTGACTTGTTGATCTAGTGTTACTCTTCATCAATTCTCTGTTTAGGTAACTCATTATAATACATCATCATATTCCAGTACGTTTTATTCAAAGCTATAGACTTATATGAGTTTTTTGTTTGTTTCTCAAGTCACAGGGAATGCCTCTGCTAATATGGCCCATAATCCATAGTATCTCATTATGTTTCAGTTGCAATGTGTGTTGTTTTTGAACGCCAATAAGGATACTTTTTCAGTATATTTTGTTTATTAAATTTTTACATGAAATTATAGAATAGTAAACGACACCTGGCTCTTATTCTCCCTCAACAAACGTAAAAAAACTAAAACCGATACAACTCCCTCTCTGCCACAATAAATTGTAACCATATTGTTTTTCATGTTAAATGCATAAAATATAAATTACATGACAAATTTGTCTGACTAATATTTAAATGTAAAACGCTTAATATAAAGGATTACAAATCATTTTAACGTTTGGATGAATAAAAAATGAACAAATATTTTAAGATATAACATTCCAATCCAATTTTAAATTTTTTCGTCTCAAACAATAGTAGCCTTACAATCAACAAGGGAGAATGGTTGGATTTTGATGTTTGTCCGATTGGTCGAGAGTAGGTATGTTTGTGCAGAGCGTATATTTGAGACTCTCTTACTATTTGAATTGTGTATTAAAAATATTTTGTTTTAATCAATAGTTAAAGATTAAATATTAACTCGCTGACGAGTTTAAGACATGTAGCAACAACAATTTCTATGTTCAAATGAATTAGCGATAAACGGATATCCTTAAACAATTTATAAATTTTAATAATATGCTTTACATTTTATAAATATATACGGAAAACAAAAAATAACTAATAAAAAATAAATTTACAGATTTTAATGTAGGTTTTCGAACCGAATTAGTTACGTTTTCGGCATTAAATAAATCCATTATAAGCAATTGTCGATAGTTTTGATAAATTTACATATTTTATATACAGTATATGCATGTGCTTTAGGAAGGCAGAAACAAACGTTTTCTGATGAAACTAGATATATTTCTCTCATTATAACAATGAAAAATATTACATCAAGATTGTCACACACACACATGCGCACATGTACATTTTCCTTAAAACAATATACGTTTATAATGTATTTATTCAATAAACATATCTTAAAATGCAACGGTTTATTTAACTCAATGAAAATGATTTCCACTTTCAGAGCATATGTAACTTTATTAAGCATTTAAATTACATTCATATTGTTTAAATTACTGTGTCTTACACGTGTTTCATTGCATGAACCAAAAAAATCATGAGGCTTTTCATCAGTTCATCAAAGAAGAAAATGTTCACTTTTTTCTTGGTTCAAAAAGGAAATTTAATCTTAAAGCTGATTAGAAAGGTTTTAACGAAATAAAAATCCAAAATCGATTAAAGGAAATTTAATTTTAAAGCGAATTAAAAACAAAGTTTAAAAAACAATAAAATATCTACTGGTTATCAATACAACATTAATATGCAGAAGAAAGAAGTTTAGTTCGTATATCATGAGTTAAATAGGCTCCTTTTACAGGGGATATTTAAATTCATACAAAGCTTTCAACATTAATATATTTTAATAATTTTTACAAATAGAAGGTGAAAATAATTAGGATAAAAATCATAAAGAAACTAAAAAAATATATGAATAATAAAATACGCAAAAATGGTGGATGAAATTATTTCTTAGATTTCCAAAATAAAAAAAATTATTTACTCAAAATTAAAATAACTACTAAAAATATCAATTCTGTTAAATTTGGTAAGGTAACCAATTCACAGTTTTCGAGAGCTTTTTCGCTATACAAATATGTATTAAACCGTAATTTTTAAAAATAAAATTGCAATAATCGATTGTTAACACATTGTTTATTAATAATAAAATATGTGAATGATAATAATGCATTCAAAAACGTTGGATTAAATAATTTGTTGAATGAAAAAACTGTTAATTTCTAAAAATAATAGTAAAAAAAAATAAGAACCTTATTCTGTTTCATTAAATTCGGTATTATCAGTATTAACAGTTATGTTATGTAAGGAAAATATCAAGTTAAATATCAAACACAAATAAGCAGCTATATTTCAACACAGAAATACAAACAAAGGCTATTTTAAAATACCATATTATTATGCATTGCTAAGTAACTACATTATATATTGATTTGTATTATTCACTTTAATTTACTGAGTATTTAAATTAAAATTTCATGTATTATAAAATTATTATATTTCTATTGTTAGCAATATATTTTTATTTATTTCAGTAGCAACTATGGTATCTGTATGTATATTAGTAGCAATATATTTTTATTATAAATAATAGTACTAATGTTCCTTAAAATTCTTACTATATTATTGTTTATTTCAATTTAATTATTGCATAATTCCTTTATCTATTACAAAATACTATGAATAATATTAAACATTAAAACAATATGAATGTGAATTAAGTGTTTATTTCTGTGATTTTTAAATGTATTATAAAGTTATGTTTCTTGTTTTGTTGGCACGATTAAAATAAAAAATGATATTAAAATATTACATTTCATTTATTTTTTATTTGCAGATGTTCCTGCTTGCATATTTGTAATGAATAGTAAGGGACAATCCTTCACCTTAAACAGTATTCTATACACAATTATTTGCTTACGTGGCAGACAACAAAAACGGCAGCACACAACTTTATTAGACATATATGTGTGAAGAGTTATCTGGATTGTTTAGCAAATAGTGATAAGAACATCACACATATTTAAATTTGTGAAATTTTTGTTTAATGTTTTTATAAATTACAGGATATCGAATTGAACATTTACAAAAGAGAGTATTTTAACTTTTACACTATAAAATATCTCTTATCAAATAAACAAATGGCACAAATTGAAATTTCTTTAGCATCAACAACTCCATATAAAAACTGAAAAAGTTAGGATAAAATCTCCTATTGTTTATAACTTGGTAGTTAACATCTGGCTCCAGGAGCAATTTAATTTAAATATGAATATACACATTAGGGAAAAGCCACATTCTTGTGAAGTTTGTGGATATTCTTGTTCTAAAAAAGCAAAATTAGTGAGACATATGCGAACTCACACTGGGGAAAAGCCATATTCTTGTGAAGTGTGTGGATATTCTTTTACTGAAAAATCAACATTAGTGAGACATATGAGAACTCACACTGGGGAGAAGTCACATTCTTGTGGGGTGTGTGGATATTCTTTTATTGAAAAATCAACATTAGTGAGACATATGAGAACTCACACTGGGGAAAAGCCACATTCTTGTGAAGTGTGTGGATATTCTTGTTCTCAAATATCAACATTAGTGAGACATATGAGAACTCACACTGGAGAAAAGCCACATTCTTGTGAAGAGTGTGGATATTCTTGTTCCCAAAAATCAACATTAGTGACACATATGAGAATTCACACTGGGGAAAAGCCACATTCTTGTGAAGTGTGTGGAAATTTTTTCTCTCGAAAATCATATTTAGTGTCACATATGAGAACACACACTGGGGAGAAGCCACATTCTTGTGAAGTGTGTGGATATTCTTGTTCTCAAAAATCAGCATTAGTGAAACATATGATAACTCACACTGGAGAAAAGCCACATTCTTGTGAAGTGTGTGAATATTCTTGTTCTCAAAAATCAAGATTAGTTACACATATGAGAACTCACACTGGGGAAATCCACATTCTTGTGAAGTGTGTGCATATACTTGTTCTCGAAAATCAACATTCGTTACACATATGAGAACTCACACTGGGGAGAATTGAATGCGTATTAGACACCAATCTCGGGTGTTTTTGGTCTCCCTGTACAGGGGTTCAGCAGGAACTTCTTTTATTAGGATACTTTCAATTTAAAGTAAATCCTGACCAAATATTCGAATTTAAATGAAAATGAAAAAAAAACTATGTCAACAAACTGGCAGGATGTCGCCCAGGGTAAAAATATCCCCTCCCCTTTGCTAGGCACTGATTACTAGGAAAATGACGGTGCACCTTCTCTTAGGTATGTTGCCACAAGTAACAACACTAAGCTGGACACTCCACCAGACCAGTCAAATTCTATTCCTGGAATCAGGCTACACCAAACAAAGAGTACGAGGAAAAGACAATATAACCAAGTAATTGAGGAGAAGAAAGTTATTCTTCACTGTTTCGTATACTGAAGGTATAAGAAATGGGGGAGGAAAAAGTTAAATATTCACCCTTATCAAAAGAGAAAACCTCAGTAACTACAACTAAAAGTTACTTTCAATTGTATGCCAAGTACATAAATATACCCCCAGAGGATGTTAGAAAGTCAACTGAGAAGAAAGCTTTTAGTGAAGCAGCGATTGATTCCACCAAATCTAACACTGCTGAATTTGCCCAAACCCAGTGGAGTAGAGAGAAAAAATGGATATTGATTTGGTTAATGGAATGTGAAAAAATAAAATACAAAAAACTACAGAAAGTTGTACGCAATCGCAAAAGATTTTTAAGCACAACTGCCCAAAAAAGGAGATTGAGAAGGAAAAGTTAACACGTCAGAAATCTAATTTTCTCCTAAAAATGGAGTAAATATGCCAGCTAAAAAAAGAAACCCATGAAATGGCTAAAAACAACATATACCAAACCCAACAGGGAGAAACTACAACAATTCTATCTTAAGACAACTCCCTAAGACAATGTCAACGAGTTCTAGTCTTAGATTCCTACCAAAAGCAAACCGGAAATATACCCGACGTGTCACTTCATCAAATAATGCAGCATCTCTCAACGGATCACTCCCAATAGATCCAACACAATTTAAATATGGGCAGACATGCCAACAGTATGTCCAACTTTAACATGTGACACTGAACGCGAACACGTTGGAACTAGAGTAAGAGCTGCCATCCTGTATAGAAGTGGCATGAAGTCTGGATGTTGAAGATCGGCCCCCACTGGTAAAAATTGATATGAATAAAGCCTTCAAGATGCTTGTTTCAAAAGTCAATGATGCTTCCATAATGCATTAATGCAACATTCAATAAAATAAATCATACAACATACGGAGCAGCATGGTTTATTCAGTTAAAATTCTTACCCCAACACGAAGATAGTAAAAGGCAACATGAAGACTAAATCATATAACCCAGCCTGGAAACGAAAACTCCATCATAAAATAGAAAAAAATCCGAAAGGGAACTGCCCAGATATCTGCAATCCTGTCCTGTGAATCCATAGGTGAATAAGTTGAAAACTTACTATTCCCTTCAAAACCCAGCGCAGATGTTAGAACATCAGGCTGAAACAAAAGCGTTAGATGCACAAATAAAATCCAAACGAAAAACTTTGAACAAAATGGATACATAAACTTTTTACAACAAACCCAAGAATTGTCTATAGGAGCCTCATTAAAGAAGAAAGGTGAGCTCCCCACCAACTCACGAACAAGTTGACAACTTCTAGAGGCCACTCTATGAGAGCACTAAAGTACATAATGAAAAAAATTAGATAAGTACCATCAAAGAACAGAATAATAAGGGGAAAGAACAGATGCCAGCTCTAATAATTACCTAGGAAGCTGCTTGCAGGAAGGTAGCTCAATGCAGTAATTTTAAGACCGTAGAAATAGACCACATACCAAATTTCTGGCTGAAAAAACTGAGCGCACTTACTCATCACTATGCCAATGCATTCAATAGAATCATTCGTACTGATGAAGAGTCGCCTGAGTGACTTACTGTAGGCAGTAAATCACTTAATCCCAAAATTCAGGACATCCATATGACTAGAAAATATAGACCAATCTGCTGCCTCACAACAATAATCGCTGATACGACCATCTCATCGCCGGTGATTACCTCAAAAAAAAGTGAGCAGAGGGGGTGTACGAGGAAAAAGCTTGGTACAAAAGACCAACTCCTTGTAAACAGAACAATAGTAGAAAACTGCAGGAGAAGACAAAGAAATCTTTGAATGGCGTGGATTGATTACAAAAAGGCCTTTGACAGTATACTTCTCTATCTGGAGCTGTACAATGTGCACATGGATATTAAATCATTCTTTCAAAAGCAAATGGCCAGATGGTGCACACCAATTACATTACAGCACACGGAAGGAAGGATACATACCTCAAACATAAAGATAAGGAATATCCCAGGGAGACACCCTCTCACCGCTCTTTTTCTGCCTCACAAAAGACCCACTAAGTAAGCTACATAAGCGATCCAATGCTGGATACAATCTAAGAAGGAAGAAAATAAAAGAGTAAACTATCTACTCTTTATGGCGACTTGAAACTCTATGCAGAATCCGAGAAACAACTTGTTTCTCTAATAGGCATTGTTAAAAATTATACTGAGGACATCTGCATGGAATTTGGATTCGACAAATGCGCTAAGTGCACCATAAAGAAAGGAAGAAGACAGTATCAGAACATCTTAATCTTGACAATGGCTTTATTGAAGACCTTGAAGAGGATGCTGTCTATAAATACCTGGGAGTAGGGGTGAATGAGACACTTGAACATGGAAAGATGAGATAAAAAGCGACTTTAAAAAATCCTCTCATCAGAATTATCATCGAAAAACAAAATTACTGCCATCAATCAATTGGAAATACCCGTTGTCTCTTATGGATTTGGCATATTCAATTTGCCACAAAACTATTAAAAAAAATCAATTGGCCACAGAACTGCATCAATAGCCTTACTATTCACTATTGGAGCTGTACAACGTGCACACTGATATTATATTTTTTTACATGGTGGTCACCACTTATCAAGGCCCAGAAGCCACTCAGGGATAAGGGTTATTGCAAGTACAGTACGCTAGTGTGGAGATTTGATGAAGTGTTTACTTCAGGGGGCGGTTCATTAGGAATTTATGAACGTTGGACTTGAAGAAATCCAGATTGTAGTCAGGTGGGAAGCAGGCAGACGGAACAGAGTTCCACATGCGTGCAGTTCTAAGAAAGAAGCTTTGTTCATGGAATCCACGTTTTGATTTAGGCACAGATAAAGAGCTCTCTTATGTTGTTGCAATCCTCATCACGATTCATTTCTCAGGAAATCCCGGCACAATGAATATTCCTTTAAAAACAAAAGGCCAGATGGTGCACATCAATTACATTACAGCACACGGAAGGAAGGATACAGACCCCCTACATAAAGATCAAGCGAGGAATATTCCAGGGAGACAGCCTCACAATGGATCCACTAAGTAAGCTACTTAAGCGATCAATGCTGGATACAATCTCAGCATGAGCAGAAAGAAAGAAAATAACAGAGTAAACCATCTACTCTTTATGGACGACTTGAAAGTCTATGCAAAATCTGAGAAACAACTTGTCTCTCTGATAAGCATTGTTAAAAATTATACAGAGGATATCTTCATGGAGTTTGGATTCGACGAATGCACTAAGTACACCATCAGGAAAGGAAGAAAGACAGCGTCAGAATATCTTAATCTTGACATTGGCTCTATTGAAGATCTTGAAGAAGATGCTGTCTATAAATACCTGGGAGTAGAGGAGAATGAGACATGGACAGATGAGAGGAAAAGTGTAGGGAGAATGCTTCAAGTGACTTTAAAAATCAGAGCTATCACCGAAAAACAAAATTATTGCCATCAATCAATTGGCAATACCCGTTGTCTCTTATGGATTTGGCATAATCAATTGGCCATAGAACTCTATCAATAACCTTGACGTAAAAACCCGGAAAATGCTGGCGCTTCATAAAGTCATTTACAAACATCAGTACATGGGCAGGCTGTACTTACCATGGAGAGAAGGTGGTTTAGGCCTCACTGAAATTAACCACGACTACCGAGCCTTAATGGTAAGCATAGGCCAATATATCAAATGTTCTTCTGATCCCAAAATAAAAATGGTGAATGAACATCACGGCAAATATTTGCCTCATCAGACGTCAGCTACAAAGCTCGGCGAAAATTTCAGTGGTAACACAATGGAAAACAATAGAAGAATATGAAAACTCAGCAACCCTAATCGCCTGAAAGAAGAGAAAGGAGTATACAAAAAGAGAACTGAAGACAATACTAGAAGGATGGCAACAACATAAGAGAGCAGGTAAGTTCATGGAAGAACTGAACCAGAACTACATTGCTAAGGGGGCTTTGTGATTAATTTTTTAGGGGTTTTCTCTGCTTGCTTGTCTCTCCTCTGTGGCCTTGCCAAGCAACTAATATATATATATATATATATATATATATATATATATATATATATATATATATATATATATATATATAACCGACGTGAACCTGGGATTCACCAGGACACAATGATGTCATAATCCCTGGGGAAAAGCTGAGCAATATATTCATGGTGCCGGGATTGCCAGAGAAATGAATCGTGATGACGTCAATCATCATGGAAAAGCTGATCAAATTATTTATGGTTTCTGGATCACCAGAGAAATGCGTCATGATGACGTCAATTGCCAGGGGAAGTATAGCCCACATGTAACTTGTAATGAATTGAAACGTTGGTCAGAAGAAACCCAGCTGAAAACAATAAAGAAAAGACAAAAAGAACCGACAATATAAACGGACAAATGACATTGTTGAAGTAGAGAGTCAGAGAAACAAACGGACAGACTGAAAGAGAGTTCTGTAATTCACGCCACATGCATCCTGGCCCACTACTTTCTGATGTGTGATTTTCACTTGTATTTTGATGACTGTAAAATAAACAAGCCATATTTGAAATCTTCAAAAGCGTCAGTTTTATTCATTGAAAACGAAAATAAATTTTCATCGATACGACCGAGACAAACTGATAATTCCAAAACTAATTTATATATGGAACAGCAAGAGGGAATCACTTGTTTTCTTCTAACTGATGTAAATAAAAAGAAAAACATATTCTTGTACATTATGTAAATATTCATGTTCGGTAAATAAAATCATGTTCACTAAATAAATTCATGTTCAATAAATAAATTCATGTTCAGTTAATAAATTCATTTTCAATAAATAAATTCATGTTCGGTAAATAAATTCATGTTCAGTAATTAAATTCATTTTCAGTAAATAAATTCATGTTCAATAAATAAATTCATGTTCAATAAATAAATTCATGTTCAATAAATAAATTCATGTTCAGTAAATAAATTCATGTTCAGTAAATAAATTCATGTTCAATAAATAAATTCATGTTCAGTAAATAAATTTATGTTCAATAAATAAAGTGTTGTGAAAAAAATGACAAGTCAATCTTGCAAAACGTGTGTAGTTCTGTGCTGAGAAATAAAGGTTAGGCATACATATAGGATTTAACACTGAGATAATCATTTCAAAAACCACCTGGCAAATATATTCTGTGAACCAAGTGCAAAAGATATTTTTAGAAATCGCTTAAAGAGCCGGTTAGAATCTAAAAACGATCTCACGATTGGAATGTATAAGATAGTGGGTGAATGTCTGGAATCTTGTAGGATGCCCCATCTCGAACTGGAACAAAAAAAGATTTTTTTATTTAATGGACTATAAACGAGAGAGCTTGTATAATCAAGTCTCGTTATGCATATGATAGTTCATTGTATCGAAATGAAATTAAAATAGAAAAATCAAAGAAATTAATTGCAAAAAACTGGTCAATATAATCGATTAATCAAATTCAATTGCTTTTAAAATGACGGTTAAAAAATACAAATCCATGCATATAGTATCCAGTAAGTTTCTTCATAGCAACTCAGGTTGTTTTTCTTGACTGTTAGGAATTTTACAACCATCATCTATAATAATAACAATGCAATGTAATTTGGATTTTATTTCAATAAACATATATTGACGTTTCCGGTCGATATCACCGGTTTTTAACAATACTTTTCTACAAGAATTGCAATGCAATGTGGTTCGGATGTTATTTTTAAAAATCACAAAATTTTAAATACCACACATATATTGAAGTTTCTTGTAGATATCATCGATACTCTGAAAATATTTATCAAAAATTATTGTAATGCTATGTGATTTGAATTGTATTTTAATAAATAGCACACATGATTTGGATTGTATTTTAATAAATACCACACATGATTTGGATTGTATTTTAATAAATACCACACATGATTTGGATTGTATTTTAATAAATACCACACATGATTTGGATTGTATTTTAATAAATACCACACATGATTTGGATTGTATTTTAATAAATACCACACATGATTTGAATTGTATTTTAATAAATACCACACATGATTTGGATTGTATTTTAATAAATACCACACATGATTTGGATTGTATTTTAATAAATCCACACATGATTTGAATTGTACTTTAATAAATACCACACATGATTTGGATTGTATTTTAATAAATACCACACATGATTTGGATTGTATTTTAATAAATACCACACATGATTTGGATTGTATTTTAATAAATACCACACATGATTTGGATTGTATTTTAATAAATACCACACATGATTTGAATTGTATTTAATAAATACCACACATGAATTGAAGTATCTGGTGAATATCATCGATTTTTAACAAAACTTCTTCATAATTATTGTAATATTTCCATGTTTACCAATTTCATTTCCATGTTTCAATCGTTTTAGGAATATTTATATTTTCGTTTTCATTATAGTATAAAAGAAATATTCGTTTTCATTTATATTTCTTTATCATTTAATAGTGGAATAACATTATAGTATAAAATAAATATTCATTTTCATTTATATTTCTTTATTATTTAATAGTGGAATAACATTATAGTATAAAAGAAATATTCGTTTTCATTTATATTTCTTTATCATTTAATAGTGGAATAACATTATAGTATAAAATAAATATTCATTTTCATTCATATTTCTTTATTATTTGATAGTGGAATACCATTAAAGTATAAAATAAATATTCATTTTCATTTATATTTCTTTATTATTTAATAATGGAATAACATTATAGTATAAAATAAATATTCATTTTTATTTATATTTCTTTATTATTTAATAGTGGAATAACATTATAGTATAAAATAAGTATTCATTTTCATTTATATTTCTTTATTATTTAATAATGGAATAGCATTATAGTATAAATAAATATTCATTTTCATTTATATTTCTTTATCATTTAATAGTGGAATAACATTATAGTATAAAATATATATTCATTTTCATTTATATTTCATTATTATTTAATAATGGAATAACATTATAGTATAAATACATATTCATTTTCATTTATATTTCTTTATCATTTAATAGTGGAATAACATTATAGTCTAAAATATATATTAATTTTCATTTATATTTCTTTATTATTTAATAGTGGAATAACATTATAATATAAAATAAATATTAATTTTCATTTATATTTCTTTATTATTTAATAGTGGAATAACATTATAGTATAAAATAAATATTCATTTTCATTTATATTTCTTTATTATTTAATAATGGAATAACATTATAGTATAAAATAAATATTAATTTTCATTTATATTTCATTATTATTTAATAATGGAATAACATTATAGTATAAAATAAATATTCATTTTCATTTATATTTCTTTATTATTTAATAGTGGAATAACATTATAGTATAAAATAAATATTCATTTTCATTTATATTTCTTTATCATTTAATAGTGGAATAACATTGTAGTATAAAATAAATATTCATTTTCATTTATATTTCTTTATTATTTAATAATGGAATAACATTAAAGTATAAAATAAATATTCATTTTCATTTATATTTCATTATTATTTAATAATGGAATAACATTATAGTATAAAATAAATATTAATTTTCATTTATATTTCTTTATTATTTAATAGTGGAATAACATTATAGTATAAAATAAATATTCATTTTCATTTATATTTCTTTATTATTTAATAATGGAATAGCATTATAGTATAAAATAAATATTCATTTTCATTTATATTTCTTTATTATTTAATAATGGAATAACATTATAGTATAAAATATATATTCATTTTCATTTATATTTCTTTATTATTTAATAGTGGAATAACATTATAATATAAAATAAATATTCATTTACATTTATATTTCTTTATTATTTAATAGTGGAATAACATTATAATATAAAATAAATATTCATTTCCATTTATATTTCTTTATTATTTAATAGTGGAATAACATTATAGTATAAAATAAATATTCATTTTCATTTATATTTCTTTATTATTTAATAGTGGAATAACATTATAGTATAAAATAAATATTAATTTTCATGTATATTTCTTTATTATTTAATAGTGGAATAACATTATAGTATAAAATAAATATTCATTTTCATTTATATTTCTTTATTATTTAATAATGGAATAACATTATAGTATAAAATATATATTCATTTTCATTTATATTTCTTTATTATTTAATAGTGGAATAACATTATAATATAAAATTAATATTCATTTACATTTATATTTCTTTATTATTTAATAGTGGAATAACATTATAATATAAAATAAATATTCATTTCCATTTATATTTCTTTATTATTTAATAGTGGAATAACATTATAGTATAAAATAAATATTCATTTTCATTTATATTTCTTTATTATTTAATAATGGAATAACATTATAGTATAAAATATATATTCATTTTCATTTATATTTCTTTATTATTTAATAGTGGAATAACATTATAATATAAAATAAATATTCATTTACATTTATATTTCTTTATTATTTAATAGTGGAATAACATTATAATATAAAATAAATATTCATTTCCATTTATATTTCTTTATTATTTAATAGTGGAATAACATTATAGTATAAAATAAATATTCATTTTCATTTATATTTCTTTATTATTTAATAATGGAATAACATTATAGTATAAAATAAATATTAATTTTCATTTATATTTCTTTATTATTTAATAATGGAATAACATTATAGTATAAAATAAATATTAATTTTCATTTATGTTTCTTTATTATTTAATAGTGGAATAACATTATAGTATAAAATATATATTCATTTTCATTTATATTTCATTATTATTTAATAATGGAATAACATTATAGTATAAATACATATTCATTTTCATTTATATTTCTTTATCATTTAGTAGTGGAATAACATTATAGTATAAAATAAATATTCATTTTCATTTATATTTCTTTATTATTTAATAGTGGAATAACATTATAGTATAAAATAAATATTCATTTTTATTTATATTTCTTTATTATTTAATAGTGGAATAACATTATAGTATAAAATAAATATTCATTTTCATTTATATTTCTTTATTATTTGATAATGGAATAACATTATAGTATAAAATAAATATTAATTTTCATTTATATTTCATTATTATTTAATAATGGAATAACATTATAGTATAAAATAAATATTCATTTTCATTTATATTTCTTTATTATTTAATAGTGGAATAACATTATAGTATAAAATAAAAATTCATTTTCATTTATATTTCTTTATTATTTAATAATGGAATAGCATTATAGTATAAATAAATATTCATTTTCATTTATATTTCTTTATCATTTAATAGTGGAATAACATTATAGTATAAAATATATATTCATTTTCATTTATATTTCATTATGATTTAATAATGGAATAACATTATAGTATAAATACATATTCATTTTCATTTATATTTCTTTATCATTTAATAGTGGAATAACATTATAGTCTAAAATATATATTAATTTTCATTTATATTTCTTTATTATTTAATAGTGGAATAACATTATAATATAAAATAAATATTAATTTTCATTTATATTTCTTTATTATTTAATAGTGGAATAACATTATAGTATAAAATAAATATTCATTTTCATTTATATTTCTTTATTATTTAATAATGGAATAACATTATAGTATAAAATAAATATTCATTTTCATTTATATTTCTTTATTATTTAATAATGGAATAACATTATAGTATAAAATATATATTCATTTTCATTTATATTTCTTTATTATTTAATAGTGGAATAACATTATAATATAAAATAAATATTCATTTACATTTATATTTCTTTATTATTTAATAGTGGAATAACATTATAATATAAAATAAATATTCATTTCAATTTATATTTCTTTATTATTTAATAGTGGAATAACATTATAGTATAAAATAAATATTCATTTTCATTTATATTTCTTTATTATTTAATAATGGAATAACATTATAGTATAAAATAAATATTAATTTTCATTTATATTTCTTTATTATTTAATAATGGAATAACATTATAGTATAAAATAAATATTAATTTTTATTTATATTTCTTTATTATTTAATAATGGAATAACATTATAGTATAAAATAAATATTAATTTTACATTTATATTTCTTTATTATTTAATAGTGGAATAACATTATAGTATAAAATATATATTCATTTTCATTTATATTTCATTATTATTTAATAATGGAATAAAATTATAGTATAAATACATATTCATTTTCATTTATATTTCTTTATCATTTAGTAGTGGAATAACATTATAGTATAAAATATATATTCATTTTCATTTATATTTCTTTATTATTTAATAGTGGAATAACATTATAGTATAAAATAAATATTCATTTTCATTTATATTTCTTTATTATTTAATAGTGGAATAACATTATATTATAAAATAAATATTCATTTTTATTTATATTTCTTTATTATTTAATAGTGGAATAACATTATAGTATAAAATATATATTCATTTTCATTTATATTTCTTTATTATTTAATAGTGGAATAACATTATAGTATAAAATAAATATTCATTTTCATTTATATTTCTTTATTATTTGATAATGGAATAACATTATAGTATAAAATAAATATTAATTTTCATTTATATTTCATTATTATTTAATAATGGAATAACATTATAGTATAAAATAAATATTCATTTTCATTTATATTTCTTTATTATTTAATAGTGGAATAACATTATAGTATAAAATAAAAATTCATTTTCATTTATATTTCTTTATTATTTAATAATGGAATAACATTATAGTATAAAATAAATATTCATTTTCATGTATATTTCTTTATTATTTAATAATGGAATAACATTATAGTATAAATAAATATTCATTTTCATTTATATTTCATTATTATTTAATAGTGGAATAACATTATAGTATAAAATAAATATTCATTTTCATTTATATTTCTTAATTATTTAATAGTGGAATAACATTATAGTATAAAATAAATATTCATTTTCATTTATATTTCTTTATTATTTAATAATGGAATAACATTATAGTATAAAATATATAATCATTTTTATTTATATTTCTTTATTATTTAATAGTGGAATAACATTATAATATAAAATAAATATTCATTTACATTTATATTTCTTTATTATTTAATAATGGAATAACATTATAGTATAAAATAAATGTTAATTTTCATTTATATTTCTTTATTATTTAATAGTGGAATAACATTATAATATAAAATAAATATTCATTTCCATTTATATTTCTTTATTATTTAATAGTGGAATAACATTATAGTATAAAATAAATATTCATTTTCATTTATATTTCTTTATTATTAAATAGTGGAATAACATTATAATATAAAATAAATATTCATTTTCATTTATATTTCTTTATTATTTAATAGTGGAATAACATTATAGTATAAAATAAATATATTTTATTCATTACTAGTAGTTTAGCCCGGCTTAGCATGGGCTCTATATACCGTTCATAACGTTTACATGTTTATATATTAAAAGTTTGACTCATGCCCAGGTAGCCTACATCTAAAATTCCAAGTGTTCGACCCAGAATTTGCGGAGGAGTTTGTTAGAGTTTTCAAAGGTCAACTCTGTCAACTTTGACATCCTGGCAGCTAAATTTTCGCCCGAAACTGATTAATAAGCTTGCTGCATGTCTGAATACCTTTTTTGTAAAATTTCAAATATTTAGACCCAAAATTGGGTACATAGTTTTCTAGAGACAGTAAAGAAAAAATCTTTTGAACTTTGACTCCTTGACAACTAAATTTTTGACTAAAACACGATTAAATGCTTGTTCTGTGTCTGATTACATTTTATGCAAAATTTCAAATATTTAGACAAAAAAATGACCCCAATTTTGAACCCTTAACATTGATTGTTTTGGGCTCACATCAAGTAACAAATCCAGGTGTTTAGACCGAAAATTGGCGGAGAAGTTTAGTAGAGTTTTTAAAGGTCAAAGCGTGGAACTTTGACCCCTTGACAGACAAATGTTTGGCCGAAACTTGATTAAAAAGATTTTCCGAAATCATTATACCCCTTATGTCAAATCTCGAGTCTGTAGACTGAGAATTGACAGAGTAATTTAGAAGAGAAAATGTACAGACGCAGACAGGAACACAGACAATTTCACTTTAATAGATATATTGATAATATTGTTTTGTTTTAGAGATTAATTGCTATTGAAAATAATGATAATGTATATTTAGAAATGATGATGTGTTTATTTTAATAAATAATTTATCGCGTGCAATTTATTTGTATATGGGCATAACTGATTTTATTACGTGTGAAAATACACTAAGAAACCAGTAAATAATACATAGTTTTAATAATCTTTAAGTAGGAAACCATTTACATGTTATATAGTTGTTTCATTAAAGAGTCTTAGAGAGAGACTATTATAAGTGATGCTTTTTCTTGTGAGAGTTCTTATTAGTAATGATATGTGTCTTAGTGAGAGTTCTTGTCTTATTACATATGATGTTGTATCTGAGAGAGAGAGATGTTGTTGTAATGACATTTTATAACACAGACATATAATAACGATACAATTTACCTTTTTGTAGAAATCACAACACAAAGATGAGCTTTATCCAAAACACATGGTGAATTTATTTAATACGACCGGTCGGGATTTCCTCATTAAGAACTCAAAGTTTCACATCTTAGTTTCTGAAGTGACGTCTCGCTTCAGACGTCCGCCTGTCTGTCTCCCCTGACTGTCTCTCCTGACTGTCTCTCTGACTGTCTCTCCACCAACTAACTCGCACCTGCTATATTGAGAACTCCATGCATCCCGGCCACGTGAGCAAAATTCACGTGTCTCAACATGCGCGACTTTGCACGTTTTCGACATTGATTTCCCAATAACCTATTTTCCTTGTTTGTTTCCACAAAGGAATTTAACCTACATATCTAATTTATTTAACTCATATTTTATTATCCACATTCTTTTAACAATTGAATAGTTTATTTATTATTTATTTCATCCGAATTAACAATTTACTGGACATTCCATTTAAACCTATTGTTCTTTAAAACTTATGTCCAGGGTTCGAATTTCGTCTATTCTATTTCATTTTCATTTTAACTAATCTCTCTATTTTTATACTTACATGAAAAGGGGACAGCCCTTATCATGTAACATTAGCCTTGATACTATTGCATGTTGAAATCGTAAAAAGTTTTAAGATTTTGTACACACAAACTTACAGTCTAATCTCGGTATTGAAAATAACACGCGTCCAAGGTTTTTAAAAGATATTTATCATATTCATTTTTAGTTTACATTTAAATTTTATTGTTTTGAAAGAGAAAAGACCAAAGTTAAATCAAATTTTTAAATCTATGAAAAAATATCTATACAGTTTTCTGCAATTATTTTAATGGTAATTCATAAATTTAAATCTTTATAAAACAAAATATTTTCGTTACTAAAGTATGAATCACACGAATTGTATTAATTTGGTTTAATTAATTTAATATTGTTCAAATAAAAAGAAATAATTATTTTATTAGAATTTATTTTAAAGACACGATTTTTTTTGTTCGTTGGTTGTTTTTGTTTTACGGCATATCAACCCTTTTCATGTTATTTAATGCCGAATCCAAAGATTTTTAAGAATTTTTTTTTATAGAATATATTTAATGTTTTCAAGTCGGTTTCTATTTAAGCCATAGTTGGGACCCTAACAGCTACTACCACTTCGGTCAGAGTGGACCTGGGAGCAATGGTAATTAAAGCGTGGCTCCACACTCCCCCAAAGCCCGACAAGCTGGGGCCTCGCCACTGGATATAGTTTAACGTCATATCCAGGACCAATTTTTTTTAAATTCATGTATGGCTTGTTATATATTTTTCATTCAGTAATACTATACAACTATTGATTACGTTTGTTTATAAATTTTTTCGTTAAAATTAGAAATAAAACTCTTGCAAAATGGTGTTCATAAAGTCAATTTTCATTGCTGGATTCATTCTTAAATTTTATCCTTCATAAAAATTAGCGTAAACAATCATTAATGATTAAATAGTAGTTGAAAGAAAATGATTATTTACCAATAAAAGTTTTCAATTCACATTTAATATTTCTTACCTTTTCTCCATTCTATTCACTGAAACCTCAAATCAATCGCTAGTAGCAGTTCACGTCATATTATATTCAATTTTTACGCTGACGTTTACATGTTTCTACGTACAATTTTAATTGAAAACGTTATCATTAAAATCATACGAAATGTGTTTCGCTGTTATATTATTCTTTATGGAAATATTGAATAAACAATTCTTATTTCATTAAAATATCACAATAAAAAAATATCGTTAGTTCGAGAAAGTATTTTTCTGTGAATTCTATTGATGTGATTAATAAAGGCTTCAGAAGGTTTTGATAATATGGTTGTGATATTTCTGTTAAAAATTTATTCAAATTTTCAAATTTTTTCTCACAAAAACAAAATATGTGTTTCTTCAATTTTGGAAATGAGGACTGGTTTTTGAATTAGTTGGATTGATCGGATTACTGTTCTTAACTTGAGTGTGATTTACACAACGTTTCGGCCGATGTAACTTCCGACTTTCTCAGCTGTATCTTGTTGAACTTAGCGCAGTGGTTAAAGTACTTGGAAAAATTAATTGTAAAAAGTGATATTCTCCTGAAAATTAAAGTTTCAATCCTCAGTGTTGGAGACCGAAAAATACAATTGCAAAAAATACTTGGGACCGCTACCCAATCATGGCTGATGGAACAAGAACATGCTACCTCCGCGAAGTAAATAGTGGGTGCTGCTCGAAATTCCATCCAAATTATCGACTTCGACAAATGGTAACATCTACCGAAGAAATAGAATAGACAATTCATCAGATCAGCTAAAAGAAGTTCGATACTCGAGGTCAGATATGCTTCTGAAGTAAGAGCTTTATAAATGGAACTGCACATCAGCAGTATCTCAACACTACACACACCTTAGAGCAGGTTATCCCCAGACCTTAACCAGAGAAAGGGGCCTGACTGCCATGCATCACCTACGCATACAATGCATTAGACTAGTGAATTACGCCAATGGATCTTGTATATCTACCCTCGAGCCGAGAAGATCCCACAGATGTATAAAGGCTCCGCAGAGACTTATAGAAGCTTCTACACTATTTCACATATAATACTATATTTTCTTATGAACTATGATGATGATGGTAATAATAATAATAATAATAATAATTATTATTATTATTATTATTATTATTATTATTATTATTATTTTGAGTAGTCGGGCGGTTCATATCGGAGACAAATAATAATACAGAAGATGATAATAACATTTATATACAATTTACATCACGACGACGATTCTTTTTTACTTCATATTATTAATAATACGGAGCTGAGGCATTTATGCCACAGTTCTTGTTTACACCTATATTAAATAAACAATTATTAATTCATATCTGTATCCCAATTATTTGTATAAATTATTTTTCTATGAATTCTATTGATGTAATACAGGCTTCAGGATCTTTTTGATAATATGTATGTAATATTTATTTTTAAAATGTATTAAAATTTACAAGTTTTTTCTCACAAAAATAGAAGATAAACTATGCGGTTCTGAATTTTTGAGATGAGGATTAGTGTTTGTATTATTTGGATTGATCAGATTACTGTTGTTAACTTGAGTGTGATTTACACAACGTTTCAGCCGAGGTAACTTCCGACTTTCTCAGCTGTGATTTAAGTGCTTGGAAAAATTAATTGTAAAAAATTATATTCTCCTGAAAATTGAAGGTCCAATCCCCAGTGTTGCAGACTGAAAAATACAATTGGGAATTACTTAGGACCTTTATCCAATCATGGCTAATAGAACAAGAACCTGCTTCTTCGGTGAAGTAAATAATAGGTACCGCTCAAAATTCCGTCCAAATTACCGACTTCGACAAGCAGTAACATCTAACAAAGAAACAGACAGTTCATCAGATCAGCTAAAAGAAGTTCGATAATTGAATTCCGATATGACCAATCGCATGCATCAAGTAAGTGCATCACAAATTGAACAGCGCATCAGCAGTATCTCAACACTACACACACCTTAGAGCAGGTTATCCCCAGACCTTAACCAGAGAAAGGAGTCTAGCTGCCATGAATCCCCTATGCATACAATGCAACAGACTAGTGAATTACACCAATGGATCGAGCCGAGAAAATCCCACAGATGTATAACGGCTTCACAGAGACTAGACTTATAGAGGCTACCACACTATTACACAAATAATACTATATTTCCTCATGAACTATGAATAATAATAATAATAATAATAATAATAATAATAATAATAATAATAATAATAATAATATTTTGCAGTGTCGGGCGGTTAATATCGGACACAAATAAAAAAAAACAGAATATGATAATGACATTTATATTCTATTTACGTCACGACAACGACTGTGACGATTCTTTTTTACTTCATATTATTAATAATACGGAGCTGAGGCATTTATGGCACAGTTCTTGTTAACACATATAAAGGGGAGATACAATATTGATGATGGCGGAGGGGGCACAATATACTTGAAGGGAATTATAAAAAAATGTTTTTAACAACGACAAGATTCTCGTTGATGATAATGGTCAGGGATTCAAGCCTTTACGATTACATTCTAGTATCTCCCTCCCTCGCCTCCAAGAGGGTGTTAGCTCTCAGCGTGGCCGACTCACCTCTAAGTAGCTCTCTGACTGTGACTAACCTCGAACCCTGTCTCAATATATTGGGAATCTCCTTTTTTGATGATGTCAGAGGCGTGATGTTGGTTCGCCACGTAAAAGGTATTCATGTGGATTTCATGTTTGGACATACATAGATTGGCAACCAAAGAATTACTCAATTGCATTGTATCATTTAATCTATTTCTTAATCATTATTTCAAAGCTCATATTGTCCATTCTTTTAACTGACATATTAAATATCCAGTTATCAGAGAGGCGGTAGCACTCTCTATATAGGGATGGTCCGTACACGCCTATATACGCCTACAAAAAAAAACTATCCAAATCTCAACTAAAATCAACTTATAAGTTTCAAAAAGCACATATTCTTACAGAGAAGCGTCTTACGAATCCAGCGAGTGTCATAACGTCGGTTAAAATGTCAAAAGAGAGCAAAAAAGGGTACAAAAATGGCCAATTGTTCTTCTTTCTTCTTTCTTCTTCTGCTTTCTTCTTTCTTTTGAGACGATGTATCTCGGTGTACGAACGGTCTCTGACAACAGTTCAAGCATCAATCGACTGCTCTTTACACGGAGAAGTGCAGTGATCCATCGCTTTTTAGCTAACTCCATAAGTAAATAAGATTACGTGTAATAACAAGTTTTAAACACTATATACCCAATGTAGACAGACCACTTCGAACACGGAACTTCTCTCAAAAGGGACAGCTCCAAATAATACACCGGATGCTCACATACGTTCCAGTTTGCCAGTGGCCTATATTTCTTGGACGCTGAATA
Source organism: Euprymna scolopes (assembly GCF_053919585.1). Classification (NCBI taxonomy): domain Eukaryota; kingdom Metazoa; phylum Mollusca; class Cephalopoda; order Sepiida; family Sepiolidae; genus Euprymna; species Euprymna scolopes. Next base: position 192,687,760 of record NC_136527.1, read on the forward strand.
TTTGAGGTGAACGTTAAGGTTTTTTCTTTAAACAGTAACCCACCAGCGTTAATAAAACCACGAAATCTTTATCTCAGTTGATCAAAATTGTTATAGGAGTAACCTATCAGCAAGTACGATGTCAAAAAACAATGTTATAAAAACAAATAATTCTTCAGATTTTGGACTGTAAAATATGTACAAAATGTCAATGCTGTGACCAGGATTCGAACCTAGGTTATCACGGCCACAACGTGGGGTCCTAACCTCTAGACGATCACGGCTAACACTGACGTCTGTCGCTCTTGGCAGAAAGACATATGACTACTGTCAAACTATTGAAAAATAAGGAGGAAACTTGAAATTCTTACGCATGCGCAAAAATACACTATAGCAACCATTGTTAAATGCAGCTGAATCGCTTCGCTCGCTAAGAAAAGTAGATCAGACCAGTTCTTCTAAGAACTCACCAAACGCCAAAGGAAATAAGTTAAATTAACCGCAAAAGAAATTGCAAGAAAGTCATCTTCTAAGAACTCACCGGAAGCTGACCAAAAAGAATCAAAATCCAAGCCCTAGCCACAAAAATAACGAGATATTGTGGCTACTATACACAATCTACTAATAAAAACAAGTAAGTTTTCTGAAATAAACTACCATAAATTAACCAAGTAACCTCACACTGTCACTGATTAGGACTTCATATAAAGATAACAACTACACTATTAGTGTATATACCGTTCCACACTTTAACTATTGGTGACGGGGCAGTATCTCAATTCTACGAGAGTTGTCTTGCTATAATATAAGTGATATTATAGTAAGATACACATAAGTGTTATATGTTTACATTTAATAAAAAATGTCAAAGTCAGCACATAGTAAAAAAGCTCAGAGAAATATAGACTATGAAAAAAACAAAGTCAAGGTATTATCTGAGCAAAAAGAATACTATCAGAAAAATGCTGAAATAATAAAAAATTAAGTATCATGCAAATCCTGAGGCAAAGAAGGCTGCCTCACGTGCTGACTCAAAAGCACGGTATAACAGGGATCCCGAGGGGAAAAACTGCCTCACGTGCTCTTTATAACAAAGAACCAGAAAAAAAGAAGGCTGCCTCACGTTCTGACTCAAAAGCACGGTATAACAGGGATTCTGAGTAGAAAAAGCTGCCTCACGTGCTCTTTATAACAAAGAACCAGAAAAAAAGAAGGCTGCCTCACGTGCTGACTCAAAAGCACGGTATAACAGGGATCCCAAGGGGAAAAAGCTGCCTCATGCACAAACTAATATAAATATCACAAACTGCCAAATCTTTGCCAAAACGCCAAAGAATGAACCAAGCCGAATAATGCATGGCCATTATTAAACAGGGCATGCTTTGAATAATCGATACAAAAAAAAATTCGATAAATATTGTGCCCTTTGTGTTAAAAATAGCATCATTTTTTTCGATCCCGTTTGAAAACGTTTGCCGCCTTTCGACTACGGTGGACCAAACGCGCTGAAATAATTTTTTTTTATTCTGCTTTAAATTGCCCCCCCCATTTTGGGGAGCCTGGCCCCCACACACATACACATTAAAAACCACACTCATACAAATGGTCACCCATCTGGTACTAGCCAGCCTCAGCTTAATAATACATTGAAATTTTCGTCACTGAAAAAGAAGTTTTTTTGGCCTGTTTGGTCTTCCATAGTTTTCTTCTTATCAAACGCAAAACGCAAACAGAGTCGATATAAACTCTAGATCGACGCGAGATATCTGGTTACCTATATGAATAAGTGGAATTATTTGAAAAGTAAAAATATTAGTTCATTCGTTAATTGTGTCGAATTGGCTTTCTGTCAAGTTTAGATTATATTTGTTTAAAACTTATCGGAATTATTTACTCATTTTCTCTTTTGCGTGTTCAATTCATAAAAAATAAAATTATATATATATATATATATATATATATATATATTAGGCACCGCCAAAAATGGCCGCAAAATCAAGTTGTTGTTGTTTTTTAAAACTAAATTACATTTATTAAAATCCATTATTTCTGAGTAACTTTTTTTTTTCCAGAAAGATAAAACCCTGAATTTTATCATATAGAAAACAGAATAATGTAAAACTTTTTCTACTATTTTTAATTCAATTTTAAATGTTAAATTTTCCCAAAAAGTTAACAATTGTTATTTTTTGTCTTGCACAAAAAACGTACTTAAATATTTAAAAAAAAAGGGTTTTTGAAATAATTTATTTATTCATTTATTGTCTAACTAAGATTTAGGATGATTTTCTAAGAGAATATGCAAAAATATTATAATATAAGTACCTGAATTTCAAATAATTCCACTTATTCATATATGTAACCAGATATTTCGCGTCGATCTAGAGTTTATATCGACTCTGTTTACGTTTTCTTTCGATGAGACGAAAACTATGGAAGACTAAACAGGCCAAAAAAACTTATTTTTCAGTGACGAAAATTTCAATGTATTATTAAACGAGATCGAAAAAAATGATGCTATTTTTAACACAAAGGGCACAATATTTATCGATTTTTTTTTTTTGTATCGATTATTCAAAGCATGCTCTGTTTAATAATGGTCATGCATTATTCGGCTCGCTAAAAAAAAATTGTTAATTTATTTATCAAAAATTTTAAAATGGCTTTTTTCGTATAAATATAAATTTTTTTTTTTTTTGTTTTGCTTAACTTAAATTAATTATTTTACTTAACATATTCACCGAATTTCACACTTCAAAACTCAAAAGCGGGATAATTAAACACAATCGAAGTTCTGATATTCAGACGTCAAAATAAGGTATGCAAACAATTTTTTTTTTTTTTTTTTTTTTAATCTATAATTCTGTCCCTTACAACAACACAATATGTTTTGTTCAGTTTCAAATGATTATTTTAAGCATATTTGTTCCCACTTCAAAACAAGGGGGGGTTTTGTAAGCAAAAAAAAAATATATATAAATATCGTTTATGAAAAATAAGTACACTGTTATAAAGTTCATTCTTCTCCTAATAATCGCTGAAAATTTCGTATTGATCGGATAATTACCTGATTTTTGGTAGATTTTTAAAAAGACGGTCCGTCAAAAAGTACTGACCTGCCCCCCCCCCAGTTTTGGCGGTGCCTAATATATATATATATATATATATATATATATATTATATATTATATATATATATATATATATATATATATATATATATATATATATATTATATATATATATATATATATATATTATATATATATATATATATATATTATATATATATATATATATATATATATATTATATATATATATATATATATTATATATATATATATATATATATATATATATATATATATATATATATATATATATATATATATATATATATATATATATATATATATATTATATTATATATATATATATATATATATATATATATATATATTATATATATATTATATATATATATATATATATTATATATATATATATATATATATATATATATATAAATGAAGTTCACTTTTTAAGATTGAACATTTCATTATTATTTAGATTAGTCGAACCACAAGATTATTGCATACAATCCAACATCCAAGATGAGAACAGTAGTTCGAATAATCCAAATAATTTTCATATAAAAATTTTAAAACTGAATATTTCACATAAACAACTGAAATTAAAGGAAGGAATTGTAAAAACGTCGAGCAAATTACAAAATTATATTTGCATCAAGAAATTAAACTATAACCACATGATTACATTATGAAACTGTACATTTATTTGTTATCAAACCCGATTCGGTTAAACTTACTATGAAACAATATATAAGGTACATAACTCCCAGAATGTGCAGATTTATATCCGGTGACCAATGTTTGCAATTAAAGGGACATAACTCACAGAAGAGTTACCTTCCCCTGAAACACTATATAAGGTAAATAAAAAACCGTTTGATCAAGTTACACGGCGAGCAGTAGATTGTAAAGTATTGATTTGTGTCCTTTTCTATTCTCTACCATATTCACATCCGGGAGCCGGTGCATCATTTTACAACATTAAACTACTTCTCTATCAAAGACACGTAATGCATGGGAGGATGGCACAACCCATGACAAATGAAGCCTCTCTTGAACTAGCTACAATGATGATAACGCAGAGCATGGTTGAAAGTAGCAAACAAATTAAAAACAGCTATTACACTTTCATTATTGTTCGTTTAATGCTGATTTTATGTAAAACAGGCAGACTAATAATCAGGTTTTAGTCTGGAATAATGAGTTAAGGTCATCGTAAGTTTAACCGAATCGAGTTGATAACAATAAGTTGCAAGTCCCATAACGTAATCATGACGTCATATGTTAATTTCTTGAACCAAATCTATTTTTGTCATTTGACTGACTTCACTGTTTGTGCAATTCATTTCTTTTATTAGATTTGTTTGAGTGAAATATTTAGTTTTACAAAAATTTTTATATGAGGATTATTTGGAATATTTAAATTAATGTTCTCACCTTGGATGTCAGTTCGACAAACAAAAATAATAATGAAATATTTAATCTTAAAAAATAAACCTTATATATTTTCTTTTTTAATCAATTGAACACGAAATAGAAATTTACATTAGAATTACTTAAAAGGCTTAAGACTTGACAAATATAATCCAAACCTGGTAGGAAAACAATTCGGCACACTTTACTAATGAACAATTTTACACAAGGAACAAAACATTGATTTCACCGTTTTACGATGACCCTAGGTTCTTTGTTCTTTTGCAGTTGGTTTTTCTCTTTAAATAATTTCACGTTTAAATTGTATTTCATCTTTTAATTTTGATTCTTTTATATTTTCATATATTTTATTTCTTAATGTTGTATCAATTTACTAAAGAAATCCTAACAAACAAAACAAAATTTCTGTTTTGAACAACCCCCCCCCCCAAAAAAAACGACACTTTTCTGGTATTGAATTCCCTGAATGAAAGGTAAGTTTCTGTTTTTATTTTTTAACGTTTTTTTTAATATCATTTAGAAACTTAAAAATAATTTTAAATATTAAAATAAGTTTATTTTTATTGAAATCCAATATGAAAGGTAATTTATTTTTTACTCTTTAAAAAATATCCGTTTGAATAACTTTAAAAATAATCTGAAAGAGAAAAGCAGTTTGTTTTTTGCGCCTCAGAAATATTGATTCTTAAAAAAAATGTCTTCATAACTAAAAAAAGGTTTATTTTTATTGCGATCCTATTAAAATATTTATTCCGCAGTAAATTTTTACAACGTGACCCAGCATCCTTTAACCCCTAAAAAAAGGAAGATCTACTTTTTATTTTTGCAGAATACGTTTACAAGGCCTTTATAAATAATATGAAAGAAGAAATGTTTTTTAAAAAATAGCATTTTGGAATGGGGGACCACTTTATCAATTTAACGTAAAATAAGCACCCACTTTTTGGCCACTACCAATTAAAAGAAATTAAATGTAGAAAAAATAATTGGTAAATATTTACAATCGAAACAACATAGGTTTATTGTTATTGCTAAAAAAATAATTGGTAAATATTTACAATCGAAACAACATAGGTTTATTGTTATTGCTAAAAAATAATTGGTAAATATTTACAATCGAAACAACATAGGTTTATTGTAATTGCTAAAAAAATAATTGGTAAATATTTACAATCGAAACAACATATGTTTATTGTTATTGCTAAAAAAATAATTGGTAAATATTTACAATCGAAACAACATATGTTTATTGTAATTGCTAAAAAAATAATTGGTAAATATTTACAATCGAAACAACATAGGTTTATTGTTATTGCAAAAAAAAAATAATTGGTAAATATTTACAATCGAAACAACATAGGTTTATTGTTATTGCTAAAAAAATAATTGGTAAATATTTACAATCGAAACAACATAGGTTTATTGTTATTGCTAAAAAAATAATTGGTAAATATTTACAATCGAAACAACATAGGTTTATTGTTATTGCTAAAAAAATAATTGGTAAATATTTACAATCGAAACAACATAGGTTTATTGTTATTGCTAAAAAAATAATTGGTAAATATTTACAATCGAAACAACATAGGTTTATTGTTATTGCTAAAAAAATAATTGGTAAATAGTTACAATCGAAACAACATAGGTTTATTGTTATTGCTAAAAAAATAATTGGTAAATATTTACAATCGAAACAACATAGGTTTATTGTTATTGCTAAAAAAATAATTGGTAAATATTTACAATCGAAACAACATAGGTTTATTGTTATTGCTAAAAAATAATTGGTAAATATTTACAATCGAAACAACATAGGTTTATTGTTATTGCTAAAAAAATAATTGGTAAATATTTACAATCGAAACAACATAGGTTTATTGTTATTGCTAAAAAAATAATTGGTAAATATTTACAATCGAAACAACATAGGTTTATTGTTATTGCTAAAAAAATAATTGGTAAATATTTACAATCGAAACAACATAGGTTTATTGTTATTGCTAAAAAATAATTGGTAAATATTTACAATCGAAACAACATAGGTTTATTGTTATTGCTAAAAAAATAATTGGTAAATATTTACAATCGAAACAACATAGGTTTATTGTTATTGCTAAAAAAATAATTGGTAAATATTTACAATCGAAACAACATAGGTTTATTGTTATTGCTAAAAAAATAATTGGTAAATATTTACAATCGAAACAACATAGGTTTATTGTTATTGCTAAAAAATAATTGGTAAATATTTACAATCGAAACAACATAGGTTTATTGTTATTGCTAAAAAAATAATTGGTAAATATTTACAATCGAAACAACATAGGTTTATTGTTATTGCTAAAAAAAATCAAATTCTACTTTTTGTTTGCCATTAAGTCTAAAAAGCAATTTAAACACTCTTGAAAAATAGAATTAAAAAAAACACACACACATTTTAAATATTTAAGATTTTGTTATATAAATTTAAGATACATTGAACACCTACTATACATTGCAGTCAACGAGACATGTAAATGTTCACGGCTAAACGTTTTGTGGTGAGGAAAGCGGAGAGGGAAGACCTTATATCGATCTTTGTTTTGATTTTAGAAGGGGGGGATTAGAAGCCACGTGTTGTTAACTATTCTGTACCTTCAACTAACAATTTAATAAACAAAGATACTATTTAATATTGTTGGCCATAACAAATATGCAAATGTGTCACTGTGACATTTGTTGGGTAGCTTTCTTCGAGCAATTTGTGTAAAGTTTGATTTGTATATGATTATCGGAACTCCCGAATGACTGTCTAAGTTCAGGCATTTTTTCTGGTTCTAATGTAAATCCCACGAGAAATTATTTTTGAAGTAAGTAAACGCTTTAAAATAAGTTAAACACAAAACTTATCATGCAGCTAACATTTATTGATTATTATTTGCATTTTTATTTTATTTTGTGTTTGTTTTTTTAATACTTGATAATGTACCATTTGTTTATGAAGTTTTTGGTGAAAGTAAAAATTAGTTAGCAGGGATCTCCTCTCTTGTTAAGAATAGGTTTCTAAATAATAACGTTTTTATTAACGAAGAGTGTTTTTATTATTTGAAACAGAACACAAAATACAATAAACAAGTAAAAAAATGCTTTTTCTGTGAATCTAAATGATAATAAATTGAATAATGACATTTTTATGATATCTTTGTTTAATCATTTCTTAGGTGAAAATACAGAATAGTAAACAACATGTGAACTCTAATCCCCCAAAACGTAACAAACGTATCTTGTGTTTATTAATTTGTTAGGTGAAAGTACAGAATATTTTTCATGTACAGTCTAATCCACAAAACATAAAAAAGCCACATATGTTCCTTTCACTTCTGCCACAATTATTGGTACGACTCGGCTATCTCTACTGGGAACTGTAGAGATAGGATCGCAACAATAAAATAAAATAAAAATCATTTTTCCCGGGATTAAAAAAAATAAAATAAGGGAAGGGATAATCCGAATTCTTCGTAAATTCAACGGAAAAACAACTGAAATAACAAACAAAAAAAAAACACAAGACAGAAAAAACACAACTGAAATAACAAACAAAAAAAACACAAGACAGAAAAAACACAACTGAAATAGCAAACAAAAAAAAAACACAAGACAGAAAAAACACAACTGAAATAACAAACAAAAAAAAACACAAGACAGAAAAAACACAACTGAAATAACAAACAAAAAAAACACAAGACAGAAAAAACACAACTGAAATAGCAAACAAAAAAAAACACAAGACAGAAAAAACACAACTGAAATAACAAACAAAAAAAAAACCAAGACAGAAAAAAACACAACTGAAATAACAAACAAAAAAAAAGGCTGATGGGAATCATGAATGAAAGTTTATTTATAACAACATACAAAAATGCAATTGTTTTGATATTTTCAAAATGTAATGCATGAAAGAAAATAAATTGTGTTTATCGAGAGAGAATGTTCAAGTTAAATATATGCCAGACATAAATATGATATTTTCATACTGGTCATTGTCGTCTGTTAAGTTCTGAATAAAAAGAGTCAGAGATAGAGAGAGAGAGAGAGAGAGAGAGAGAGAGAGAGAGAGAGAGAGAGAGAGACATTTTGTTTCACTCACTGTCTTAATAGCTTTACTTTTTTTCTTCTTCTTATCTGATTTTCTTCCGAGAAACTGGCTCCAAAATATCTACAGTAGACGCCTTTTCAATATTCATCGAATTCTTTTCTGTCTCATCTGGCTTCCTTCCGTATTTCAATAATATTTAATTCAACAAAGCTCAATAATAATGATAATCATATGAAATAATATTTAATTCAATAAAAAACTAAATAATAATGATAGTCATATGAAATAATATTTAATTCAATATAAACTCAATAATAATGATAATCATATGAAATAATATTTAATTCAATAAAACTCAATAATAATGATAATCATATGAAATAATATTTAATTCAATAAAAAACTAAATAATAATGATAATCATTTAAAATAATATTTAATTCAATAACAACGCAATAATAACGATAATCATAATAAATAATATTTTATTAAAAAAACTCAATAATAATGATAATTATATAAAATAATATTTAATACAATAAAAATCATATCTCTTCACATCCTCTTTCGTTGTGATTATTTTTGATTGAGCAAAACGACAACAAACTTGACGAAAATAAAAAAAATAAACAAACTCGTATTCTCTCTCGATTTCGAACATATAAAAAATAATTAATTACATTTTTTTTACTAAAAATGTAACAGTGTTTATTAATTTGTTAGGAGAAAGTACAGAATATTTTACATGTAGAGTCTAATCCACAAAACATAAAAAAGCCACAACCTATCACTTCTGCCACAATCTTTTAAAACTGCAAATGATGACGTGTCTTGCTGACTGCCAACTGGTCATAAAGTGGGTATCATTTACATTAAATTTTATTTAGGAGCTGATCTCCTAATCTTAAATCTTAAATATTATTACTTTTTTGCAGATATTTTTTAAGACTGTTTAAACATAATATCAATAACATGTAAACTAAAATTTTTAAAGTTGTAAACTGCTGGATTAGATTATGAAAATTTACCAAAATATTTTCTTGACATTTTTTATAACTGTTACATTTGTGTGTGTGTGTGTGTGTGTGTGTGTGTGTGTGTGTGTGTGTGTGTGTGTGTCGAGGGTAACGTTTTTATTGAACAATATTAATTTTCATTTAGTTTATTTTTATAACAGTGTCATTAATTTTTTAGGGATGTATAAACCACCATTTCCTTACAAAAAATCTAAATTACTTTAGAACCACATGCAAATATTATTTTAATATAACTGCATAACGATCGAGAATTACCAATTTTGTCTAGGAATTTTTCAGCTGTGAATGGTGAAATATACAAATATTCACAGCTTTATTACTTTATATGATTATATTATATGTGAATACATTAAAAATAATAGTTTATCTAATATATGAATATATTAATCATAATGTCATATAATGTTGTGGTACATTTTCACACTGCTTTATTACTTTATATGCACATTGTCTTAGATAGATTATGGAATATAATGATGACATTTTGATGTGCATGCAAACATTAATCAAGACACGCTCAGCTGAACTACACCTGCATTTATTTTTTACAGTCATCTCTGAATGTATATACCATGCACTGGATGAGAGAGTGTCAGCCATAACATATATAGCGATAATACTCCATGCATTTGCGAATGTTGGCTTTGTATTATGTCCTCAAATTATTTGATAATGTATTTGATAATTGTCTAATTAAAAATTTGTTTGTATAAATAGTTATAATATTTGATAATAATTTAAGCAAAATGTGTTTGTATTAATAGTTAAAATATTTGATAATTACTAAATTAAAATATGTTTGTTTTAATAGTTTAAATATTTGATAATTATTAAATTAAATTTTTTGTATTAATAGTGTATAATTATTAAATTAAAATTTGTTTGTATTAATATTTGATATTTAAACAAAAATATATATTAATAGTTAAAATATTTGATAATTATCAAAATGAAAATGTAATCGTATTAATAGTTTTAATATTTGATAATAATTAAATTAAAATATGTTTGTATTAATATTTAAAATATTTGATAATTATCAAATAAAAATGCGTCGAATATCGCAATAGAAAGGCACATAGATGCTTGTTGTAATGAGTGTCAGTCACCATAAAAGTTGACTGACAATAAATATATATATATATATATGATTTTAATAATAATTTTGTCTAATAATAATAATAATAATAATCTTGTCTATATATATTTGCTGAGTCGTGCAAAATGCAAGGCTATTAACTAACATAGAAAATTTCACGACTAAAAGAATAATTGTTTTTTTTTCTGACAGACAAAGCATTTACTCATTTAGTACCATATAATCCCAGATATGTTCACTAAATATCAGTGACTGCAACATAGGCGGGTGAAGAGTATTACTGGCAGCAATAATTTCTGAATCCATTTATAATAGGATTATGACCTGTAATCTCTCGATTGTGACAGACATGTGCGATACATCATCTGTTATTATTCAACATTAAATAGTTTTGAAGAAGAAAATGATCAGTTATATGTCGACAAAGGAGTTTATGTTCTCTCCCACATATAAACAAATAAGTGTGAAATACAACTAGAAAAAAACAATAAAAGTGTGAACAAGTGTCAACCCTTTGGTCTAATATTGCCAAGAATTTAAAATCATTTTCTGCATCCACTTATAATTATGAAATTGAATCTCTCCCTTGAGCGCTTCAACATTAAATAGTTCTGAAGGAGTAAAAGATCAGTTTTATGTCGACAAAGGTTTATATGTTCTGTTCCACGCATAGACAAAACAGAAACAAAATATATAAAATTATTTCATCGGAATCAACTGTAGTATCAACAAAAATATCAAAAATATTAAGTAAAATGTAAAGCATATTAAGAAAATAACATTGATCACTTACTATAATAAATTAAAAACATCGAATTGCATTATAAGTAATAACTCCACTTCCTCGATTTGATTGTTTGATAGACTGACCTTGTGCGACTTGTCATCTGTTATGATTCAACATTAAATAGTTCTGGAGAAGTGAAAGATCAGTTTTATGTCGACAAATGATTGTACGTTCTCTACCACGGAAGAAAAAATCTTTCCCGTAGTGACTTTAATATAAAAGCAAAATAAATAACATTATTTCATCCTAATCAAATGCATTAAAACCATAGTATCGAGAGAAAAAATTATCAAAAATATTTTTATAAAAGTACAACATATTGATTGTATTAAGAAAATAAATTAAAAACATCGAATTGCATTATAAGTAATAACCCCACTTCCTCGATTTGATTGTTTGATAAAACTTACTTGGTATATTAATTCAAATGTCCATTGGACGATTATCAGAGCATATACATTGTTTTCACTACCACGCTATTGTTGAAGACATTAACTATGCATCGTTCTGAAAACAGCAATACCGACAAACACTTGATCAAGCAACATTCCTGTTCCTGGTTCAAATTTAGAAAAAAAAATAGTAGACATCACATCTATACTCGAGCAAACTTATAAATATGGAACTCCTCTTCCTCGATTTGATTGTTTGATAGACTGACCTTGTGCGACTTGTCATCTGTTATGATTCAATATTAAATAGTTCTGGAGAAGTGAAAGATCAGTTCTATGTCGACAAATGATTGTACGTTCTCTACCACGAAAGAAAAAATCTTTCCAGTAGTGACTTTAATATAAAAGCAAAATAAATAACATTATTTCATCCGAACTAAATGCATTAAAAACATAGTATCGAGAAAAAAATTATCAAAAATATTTTTATAAAAGTACAACATTGCAGTAAGAAAATAAATTAAAAACATCGAATTGCATTATAAGTAATAACCCCACTTCCTCGATTTGATTGTTTGATAGAACTTACTTGGTATATTAATTCAAATGTCCATTGGACGATTATCAGAGCATATACATTGTTTTCACTACCACGCTATTGTTGAAGACATTAACTATGCATCGTTCTGAAAACAGCAATACCGACAAACACTTGATCAAGCAACATTCCTGTTCCTGGTTCAAATTTAAAAAAAAATAGTAGACATCACATCTATACTCGAGCAAACTTTTAAAAACAATGAACTAGATATATTAAAAGATTTATGCCTTAAAACTAAAAACCAAATATCAATCAACTACATTTATTTATTAAAACTAAAAACAAAATATCAATAAAATAATTTTACTAATAATACTAACTCATGAAATAAAGTTAGTAAAATAACTTTACATATATTATCACACAAAGGAATTACAATTAAATAAACAGTTTGGTCCGGAATATGATTTTAAACTATACCCGATGGTGAGGCCCCAGCTTGCGATTTTTGGGGGAGTGTGGAGCCACCCTTACATTGCCATTGCTCTCAGGTCCACTCTGACCCGGAGTGGTAGTATCTGTTAGGGTCCACACTATGGGTTAAATAAAAACCGATGTGAAAAAAAAATATTCTATTAAAATAATTCTCTTCAAAATCACTGGATTCAGCATTAAATAACCTAAAAAGGGTTGATATGCCGTAAAACAAAAACCACCAACACACCAACCAACCAAATAAACAGTTTAATTTAGTAAAAGTAATGAATCAAGAAGAATTCAAAAAGTCATAGGCATACAGTAGATATGGTAACTACATCAGCCAATTTTTACCTGTAGGGAAGAAAGTGATAATGATCTAAACTAGCACACAAAAATATTTAAGTCAATAAAACTAATAAACTTGATATGTAAACTATAACCGAAACCATTAATCATATGTAATTCTAGGTATTATCGCTAAACTATATATATATATATAAGGATGCCTGTATCGACTCGTTCTTCGTCAAGTTCGAAAATATTTTATTAATTTTCTCTTATGAATATTTCGATGAAATTAATCGAAATTTTGAGATCAATACAATAATATTGACAACAATAAAAACACAACCTTAATACTAATATGTGAATGACGATACTAAAAATATTGAATTTCATTTATTTTTTTTTTATTTACAGATGTTCCTGCCTGAATTCCTATATTGAATTTGAATAGATCATCATATTCTAAAAAAAAAATTTTCTATAGAATATTCTACTGAAAATTATTGACTTATACGTGAAGAAACCCAGTTATTTTGGGGAAATGTATTTCTTAAGATCGTATTATGTAAGAAATTCTGGATGATTTTGTTTGTTTAAGATGTGTTTAATGTTCAAATAAAGCATAAGATATGAACTGATGTAATTGCAGACAACATGTGTCGTTGAAAAAATAGATTGTACATCATATTAGATTATAGATTGTACATAGTATTAGAAATCGTAGCACCAAGAAATATAGCTTAGCGATGTAAAACAAAGTAGATTATATATTCTTTGAATGGTATATGTCTGTTCTCAAATTTGATTAAACGAATTTAGAAAACAATACGAGGAAAAAAGTTATCTTATTTAGAACTCCATTAATAAGGATCAATTTTAATAAAAGATGCTGGCCCACAGTAATGAAAAGCAACATTTTTGTGAAGTTTGTGGATATTCTTCTTCTCAGAAATCAAAGTTAGACAGACATATCAAAACTCACACTGGTGAAAAGCCATATTCTTGTAAAGTGTGTGGATATTCTTGTTCTGCAAAATCAAACCTAGTGAGACATATGAGAACTCACACTGGGGAAAAGCCACATTCGTGTAAAGTGTGTGGATATTCTTTTTCTCAAAAATCACACTTAGTTGGACATATGAGAACTCACACTGGTGAAAAGCCATATTCATGTAACGTGTGTGGATTTTCTTGTTCTGAAAAGTCAGGCGTAGTGACACATATGAGATCTCACACTGGTGAAAAACCATATTCTTGTAAAGTGTGTGGATATTCTTGTTCTACAAAATCAACGTTAGTGGGACATATGAGAACTCACACTGGGGAAAAGCCACATTTTTGTGAAGTGTGTGGATATTCTTTTTCTCAAAAATCAAACTTAGTTGGACATATGAGAACTCACACTGGTGAAAAGCCATATTCTTGTGAGGTGTGTGGATTTTCTTGTTCTGCAAAGTCAGGCCTAGTGAAACATATGAGATCTCACACTGGTGAAAAGCCATATTCTTGTAAAGTGTGTGGATATTCTTCTTCTGAAAGAGCAAGGTTAGTGACACACATGAGAACTCACACTGGTGAAAAGCCATATTCATGTAAAGTGTGTGGATATTCTTGTTCTGAAAAATCATCGTTAGTGGGACATATGAGAACTCACACTGGGGAAAAGCCACATTCTTGTGAAGTGTGTGGTTATAAATGTTCTTTAAAATCATCGTTAGTACGACATATGAAAACTCACTCTGGGGAAAAATCACATTCTTGTTAAGTGTTTAGATCGCTTTGTAGACAGACTTGTAAAAAGATCTCTTTGTTAAAGTAACAAAACTAATGGGAGAATATTTTGAATCCGTTAGAATGCCGCATCTCCAGGACAAACAAGATGACAAGAAAATTAAAAATATTTAAAATCATATAATATTCTTAGCCCAAATAAACTCTTCTTTCTATGCTAATTCAGATCAGCTTATACAAGAACTTATGCACCTTCTCCAAGTGATGTTACCTCAAGATAGCTAGATAATACACCAGAAAAAATAAATTCCAGTAAGATTAAGAGACGAAACCTCAAGTAATAGCACGAAGCTGGATACTCCACCAGATTAGATAAATTCTTGTCCTGGAATCCAGTAAGACTATGAGACCAACATGAAAGATATACTACAACATATGAAAATGGTTAATTGGGGAGAGGAAAATTATATTCTCAATTTATTTACTAACTCAGTGTTTGAGAGATAGAATTTAATGCAACATTTGAATATATATGTATTTCATATAAAATTCAAGTGTTAGCACAGACTAGAATGCTGTTAGATAACCAAGTCACACAATCCTGGCTAACAGAGGGGGGCACCAGCTTCAAACTCAAGATGTAGGAGACATAATACCCAAATAAATACACACTCTTCACTGCTCTGGTAGTTGAGGTTATATATGACTGTTTATCTGTGACCTCCCTGGAAAAAGAGAAAACATGATGCAGAATAAAATTCCAAGGATCAGCTTCTGCTCAACACCAACATCTTAGAAGACAGTAGGAAAAAGCAAAGAAATCTGACAGCTTGTTTCTCTTACTTTTTTGTATAGCAATAGATGAACTGAATAACAGTCGGTGCACTTACAACTTGAATCAGAACCGTCGTTGAGAACCATGCAAGACAGTGAGTGAATCATCTACATTTCATGGATTATGTAAAGTCGTATGCCAGCTCAGATACTAGGCTGCATCAGCGTCTACAGATAGTACACACTTTCTCCAATGGTATCGAAATGAAGTTTGGCCTAGATAAATGTGCCAGATGTTCGCTCAGAGCTGGGAAAAAAAGATTTATACCAAGAATATGCAGCTAGATGAAGACACTGACATCAGAAATCTAGAAGAGCAGAAACATTGGCATTAAGGAAAACGACAACATACTACATGTTTGGTAAATTTTTGTATTTTTCAATTCCATTTTTATAATTATTTCTCGGTTGAATAACTTCGATAGTTTGTATTTCGCTTGTATAAGAAAAATCATGAGGTTTAATTACTCGTTAAAATGATGAGATTTTCATTTGAAAATCAGTAAATATACATTTTTATTGAAATCAATTTAAGAAAACTTAGAAAAATTGCAACATTTTTGTACTGTCATATTATGGTATTTACATTGATTGGAATTTGAACTGATATTAAATTGCATGGTTGATTGTATAAAAACAATATCAAGCGTCAGTCACATATTTATTCAGACACCCAAATATTTCAGTAAATCTAAGTAAAAAGTTAATCACTTAAAGAAAGGAAAGGCATAGGACGCATTAAAAAAGTGATACAGTGACAAATGTTGGGACAAAAGACTTTATTCAAATTTCAATTGAAAAGTCTATATAAAGTAATTAGTTTTTAAATTGTTTCAACGATAATTAACGAATTGTAATAATAAAATAGTAAATAAAAAATAAATGTACTTTTTTATTCGAATTTCAATCAAAAATTCCATATAAAATAATTATTTTTTTAATTTGTTTCAACGATAATTAACGAATTATAATCGTAGGATAGTAAATAAAAAGAAAATGTACTTTAACCTCATCCATACATTGTATCATCAGTAGATATATACCCAGTTCGGACTCAATGTTATCGGGTAGGTCATTGATGAATATCAGGAATAATAGTGGATCGACCCCTGAGGAACGCCAGCATTAACGTTACACTGCTTGGATGAACGTCCATCAATGATAGCCTGGATGGTCCTATTGTTTAAGAAGGATCTAATTATATTTAGTATTCGTCCACTTATACCATATGATTAGAGTTTCATTAGCAGCCCTTCATGCCTAACTTTTTAAAAGGCCCTGGATATATCTAGAGCTACAGCCTTGGCTTCACACGCCTCATCCAGTGCGTGCTATGTTCGTTCAAATATTACTGTTAAAATATCTGCAGTAGAATAACATTTCCGAAATCCGTACTGTTGGTTAGAAAGAAGATTAGCGTTTGCAAGATGGGGTTCTAGTGCTTGATTGACTAGCGTCTCGAAGATTTTAGCTAATCTTCTTTCTATTAAAAAATAAAACCTGAAAATGTGAATGGCGTCCTCCGTGTCCAAAGCTTTATATATTGAATGAATGTGCCGACGAAATAAATGAGCAGGCAAGCATAAGTCAATTATATTCTAACTGATCAAATGGGTAATATAAGTATTTTGATGACCAATAAAATCAAACAAACACGACTGTATACGCATCACCTTGTAATGCAGAAATCAATCATGGATATCAGTTTGAATGCGACATGTGATCACTCGTGATCAAGATCTGTCGAGGGAATCGAACTGCCTAACAAATGATTAACTGCCAATGATCAACTTTCTAGGAATTATAAAACAACTATTTTTCTAGGCAAAGAATATTTAAGCCCTACTTTGATACCAAAAAATGAAATATAGTTTACCAGTTTGTAAAAGCGTCATAGTTTTCATAACTAGAAAATCGTCATAAAAATGCAAAGAATATTTAAGCCCTACTTTGATACCAAAAAATGAAATATAGTTTACCAGTTTGTAAAAGCGTCATAGTTTTCATAACTAGAAAATCGTCATAAAAATGCGTGAGGAAAACTTGAATATTTACATGTACTATCTCATATATATATATATATATATATATATATATATATATATATATATATATATATTAAAAAAAAATCATCTACCTATAAATATACTAATCAATGGATACTTCCATTCCTCATTGTTATTTTATATTCTATGTCCTTTTTAAATAAAATACTTTTCAAGCAAGTTTAAAAAAATAGCGCGACATCAGATGTTTCAGAAAGAAAATAAAGGGAGATAACTCTCCTTTTACTACCGTGGCCTGTAAGGGCCAGAATTAATCTCTCTTTCTATTGCTGGCTGTAAACAAAAGTTAGTAAATGTGGGCCATCGTATTTGAAAAATAATCACATTCCACTTATCAGTTTTTGTGGATAAAAAAATTTCGACTCGATTGATTTTCGATTTTTTATTTTCTTGAGGAAATAAATGAGGTTTTGATTTAATAGACTTTATTTCGTTTCTATGTAGTGATTTTTTTTAAATTGAAAAAGAAACATTCAATGAAGCAGAAAAAAATCAATGTGGTTTTTAAATAAAAGGTTTTAAGCTTTTGACTTTACAAGTAAATTTGCACAAACCTATTCTTTTTTGTTTTAAATTAAATTATTTTATTGAAATTTTTATCTTTAATTTAGTATATATAAATCTGAGGTGAGAAAATTAATTATTTTATTAGGCATTTCAAAATGGGGTGAATTAAAAAACGTTTGTTAAGAATAGTATGTTCGTTTGTTAAACAGAGCATTACATTTTAAATTAAACCTGCAAATATTGTAACAATTGAACCAAAAGAAAAATCTTGATAATTTTTTTTTCAATTTAAAAATCTAACTCGTAAAATTCAATTCATTTTATTACGTAGAAAAATGACTGAAGGAGCGCGCGCAGGCACTTTGTAAACACTGTTTTTTTAAATAAAAATATATTTTAATTATTTTTCCAAAAACTTAATAGTGTATTTTGGTGGTATATTCCATAAAGAAATGAAACAAACCATTTTTAAAAGAGAAATTAGGAATTTTGTATATTTTATTCGCAGTTTTGTGTTAAGGGTCTCAAAAATTCCCCAAAAATTCTGACACACCTAGTGATACAGGTTTCCACGGGAAGACTGTAAATGTGGCAGCAGGACTCGCCATTAGTCCACAAGTCAAAAGAGGTCCAGATTTGGTTTCAGGAATGCTACGACTTTATATCATTCTCTCACTGTCCCCTATTCCGACGTGAACTCGCTGGAATACTTTATTTGGTCATATATTGAGAACATCACTAATTACCTTCAACAAAATTAAAGCCGTGTAATTGCCGATCTCCTGCCAGCACTTGTAGAAACGGCAATCTTCCAGCTCTGGAAAATATCAAGGTGGTGATTGAGGCTGAAAGCTGTTACATTAAGTAGATATCAGCTCTCGCACATAATAAAGTTACTTGAATTGATTTTTCAATAAGTTTTAAAATACAGCTGTAATTTTGGGGTTTTTTTCGTCAGGGCGACCACTGTATCATTCCACAGTGTATTCCACATCAAAATTACATAGTGTTTAGCTTTTTTCTCAGCGTGCTTATATCATCAATATTCCATAGTGGTTAGCTTTTTTCTATTTATATCTTTTATCATATTCCTGTCGTTCTATTATTCTATTACATCATTCGCTTATACATCAGAAAAAATGTTATTTTTATTCAATCTTTAGTATATTTTATTCTGATAGATTACTCAATCGATTCACTCTAATAATATTTTGGAATAGTTTCCTCAATATGGATTTTCAATATAACGCAAAATTTTAGAATATGAGTATGAAGCATCATGATTGTTATTATGTGTTTTTCTTATGAATTAGCAAAATATAACAATAGTAAAATGAAAATAAGAGTATTCACATTTGCTGTGAGAGTTTGTAAATAAGAAAATAAATTGTCAGAACAAAAATATCGACAAAGTTTACAAAAAGGTGATTGTTTCTTCTACTATTTTACTTTTCTAATCGTTTTGTTTTTAGAGTCCATTAACTCTAGATCTTGACAATCGTTATAATTCTCTCTAATAGTGCTTTCAGTCAGTTAATGTTGTTCTTCTTATCTTAATAGTCCCGTGACAGTTCATCTCTGCTATCTCCGTTGCCAGTATGTTTTTCATGTGTGTGTAATTTTTAAGACAGTTTTATCCTAAATGTTTAGTCAGTTTTCAGTGGAAGTAGTTCTACTGTTTTTTGCCTCTTGGTTTTCATATACAATCTTAAAGTTTCGATTCTTAGAAATTATGAGAAATTCAGTCTTGGTAGACACCAAATTCTGTACGTTATTTTATACAATGTCAACATTTTACATGTGTTACTGTTATTATCAGGAGAGAATGATAAAAGCTTCCCAATATAAATACCTTTATAAAGATGAGTAACAATACCTTTAAAAAGATGAGTAACAATACCTTTATAAAGATGAGGGACAATACCTTTATAAAGATGAGGGACAATACCTTTATAAAGATGAGTAACAATACCTTTATAAAGATGAGGGAAAATACCTTTATAAAGATGAGGGACAATACCTTTATAAAGATGAGGGACAATACCTTTATAAATATGAGGGACAATACCTTTATAAAGATGAGGGACAATACCTTTATAAAGATGAGTGACAATACGTTTATAAAGATGAGTAACAATACCTTTATAAAGATGAGTAACAATACCTTTATAAAGATGAGTAACAATACCTTTATAAAGATGAGGGACAATACCTTTATAAAGATGAGTAACAATACCTTTATAAAGATGAGTGGGCTCAGTAACAACAGCATGTGTGAGTTAATGTAATTGTTCGCACAAGAATATCTACACACCTCAAAAGAATGTAGTTTGTTCCGCAGTGTGTGTTCTTTAGGAATATTTACTCTTCACATGAATGTGACTTTTTCCATAGTTCGTGTTATCACATGCGTCAGTAAACCTGATATCATGGAACATGAATATTCACAAACTTTACATGATTACAGCTTTTCACAAGTGTGCGTTCTCATATGTGTTATTAATATTGATTTTTGAGAACAGGAATATCAACACACTTCACAGGAATGTGGTTTTTCTCTTTTTTTTCATTTTTCTTAAACTTTTTCTTCTAGGGGATGGGATATCCAACCAGATGTCTAACATTTACCCCTATTTTAGTGAGTCTAACCAATAGATTTTTTCAGAATTCTAGCCGTCCCTTTCAGTGCAATCGTTTGTATTTCACTTGCACTTGATTCACCGGGTATGCTTGCTATGTACTTTTTAAAGTTCTTTTTCATAAGCCCAGTTGCTCCTATGATGACTGGTATAATTGAAACGTCTTTTAATTTCCAATTTCGTTTCATATCATACATAAGTCCCTGATACTTTCTTATCTTTTTCCTCTCAGCTCTGTTAAGCCCTGTATCATTGGGTACACTGACCTCTATTACGGTCGCTTTTTTGTTTGCTCTGTCCCAAATCACTATATCTGGTTTAACAGCTGAGTTTTCTAGATATGTAGCAGTAGGGATTATGTAGTCATAGTGAATAGTGTAGTTGTCATTCCCAACTGTTCGTTCGGGTATATGTTCCCAGGAGTTTTTACTACACTGAATGTTGAGTTTCTTACATATCTTCCAGTGAAGGTATTTGCAAACTCCGTTATGGCGATCTGTATAATAACCATCTCCAAGTAGGACTTTGCAACCAGAAATCAGGTGTCCCACACTCTCAACCTCCGTGCTACAGAACCTGCATTTATTATTGTTGCTTAGACCACACATCTTTTTGAAGGCGTTTGTCATGAGGCCCTGGTCTTGTGCAGCCAATATCAACCTCTCTTGGTTGTAATGGAGGGATCCTCTTTTGAGCCAGTCCAGGGAACCATCCCTATCGATATATTCTTGGGATAGTTCAGTCGGTAGGTATTTTGCCCGTTTATGGTTGGTCCATTCTTCTGTTTTAACACTATGGAACTGGCTAGTGTATTGTTTCCGACTTTTCTGGGCTATGTCAGTGGCAGTCTTGTTTGGGTTCTCAGTATCATTTGTAAGGCAATCTTTTCCAAAATGAGTGGCAAGTTGTGTTATAGATGTTGTACTACTTGCTCGATTCTGATAATGGTCTCTAATTTTCATAAGCTTGGGGTTACAGGAACTTATTATGTACTGACCTATGCTGACAATTGTGGCTCTGTGTTGATGATTGACTTCCGAGAGTCCCATACCTCCTTCTCGCCTGGGTAGGTACTACGAGGCATGCACTGATTTTGATATATACCTCGGTACAAGGTTAGCATTTTCCTTGTCTTTGTGTCAAGCCAATTTATGTCTTTCTGAGGCCAGTCAGTGTGAGTTCTCATATGTGTCATCAAGTTTGATTTTTGAGTAAAAGAAAATCCACACACTTCACAAGAATGTGGCTTTTCCCTCTTTTTTTTCATTTTTCTTAAACTTTTTCTTCTAGGGGATGGGACATACAACCAGATGTCTGACATTTACCCCTATTTTAGAGAGTCTAACCAAGAGATCTTTTCAGGATTCTAGCCGTCCCTTTCAGTGCAATCGTTTGTATTTCACTTGTACTTGGTTCACCGGGTATGCTTGCTCCAGTGCGAGTTCTCATATGTATAACTTAATTGCATTTTTTTAGAAAAAGATAATCCACACACTTCACAATAATGTGGCTTTTCTTTCATGTGTATATTTATATTTAAACTAAATTACTCCTGGAGCAAGATTATCACTACCAAGTTATAAACACAGTTTTAACCTGGAGTTGTTGGTGCAAGTTGGATTTTATTGGTAAGAGATATTTCGTAGTGTAAAATTTAAAATATCTTCTTTTCTAAATTAGAAGATTTTTCTGAAATGTTAAATTCAATATATTATGATTTATAACAAAATTTAGCAAAAATTTCACAAATTGAAATATGTGTGATGATCTTATCACTATTTGCTAAACAATCCAGATAAAATAACTCTTCACACATATATGTATAATAAAGTTGTGTGCTGCCGTTTTTGTTGTCAGTCACGTAAGGAAATGAATGTGTCTAAAATACTGTTTAAAGAAAAGGATGGTCCATTAATATTCATTGAAAACATTCAAGCAGAAACATCTACAAATAAAAAATAAATGAAATTTAATATTTTAATATCATTATTTATTTTAGTCGTACGAACAAAACAAGAAACATAACTTTATAAAACATTTCAGAATCACAGAAATAAACACTTAATTCACATTCATATTGTTTAAATGTAAAATACTATTCCTAGTATTTTGTAATAATAAAAGAAATTATGCAATTAATAAAGTAAAATACATATAGAGTCCAACCAAGAGATCTTTTCAGGATTCTAGCCGTCCCTTTCAGTGCAATCGTTTGTATTTCACTTACACTTGGGTCACCGGGTATGTTTGTTATGTACTTTTTAAAGTTCTTTTTCATAAGCCCAGTTGCTCCTATGATGACTGGCATAATTGAAACGTCTTTTAATTTCCAATTTCGTTTCATATCATACATAAGTCCTTGATACTTTGTTATCTTTTCCCTCTCAACACTGTTAAGCCCTGTATCATTAGGTACACTGACCTCTATTACGGTCGCTTTTTTGTTTGCTCTGTCCCAAATCACTATATCTTGTTTAACAGCTGCGTTTTCTAGATATGTAGCAGTAGGGATTATGTAGTCATAGTGAATAGTGTAGTTGTCATTCCCAACTGTTCGTTCGGGTATATGTTCCCAGGAGTTTTTCAGTGTGAGTTTTTATATGTCTCACGAGGTTTGATTTGACCGAACAAGAATATCCGCAGACTTCACAATAATGTGGCTTTTCCCCAGTGTGAGTTCTCAAATGTGTCACTAATGCTGATTTTTGCGAACAAGAATATCCGCAGACGTCACAAGAATATGGCTTTTCCCCAGTGTGAGTTCTCAAATGTCTCACTAATGTTGATTTTTGAGAACAAGAATATCCGCAGACTTCACAAGAATGTGGCTTTTCCCCAGTGTGAGTTCTCAAATGTTTCACTAATGCTGATTTTTGAGAACAAGAATATCCGCAGACGTCACAAGAATATGGCTTTTCCCCAGTATGAGTTCTCAAATGTCTCACTAATGTTGATTTTTGAGAACAAGAATATCCGCAGACTTCACAAGAATATGGCTTTTCCCCAGTGTGAGTTCTCAAATGTCTCACTAATGTTGATTTTTGAGAACAAGAATATCCGCAGACTTCACAAGAATATGGCTTTTCCCCAGTGTGAGTTCTCAAATGTGTAACTAATTCTGATTTTGGAGAGCAAGAATATCCGCAGACTTCACAAGAATAGGCCTTTTCCATAGTGTGAGTTTTTATGTGTCTCAGCAAGTGTGATTTGTCAGAAAAAGAATATTCGCACACTTCACATGAATGTGGCTTTCTCCCAGTGTGAGTTTTCAAATGTGTCATTAATGTTGATTTTTGAGAACAAGAATATCCGCACACTTCACAAGAATGTGGCTTTTCCGCAGTGTGAGTTCTCAAATGTCTCACTATTGTTGATTTTTGAGAACAAGAATATCCACACCCTGTACAAGAATATGGATTTTCCTCAGTATGTGTTCCCATGTGAATAAGTAAATCCCATTTCCGAAAAAAAGAATATCCGAACACGTCACATGAATGTTGCTTTTCGCCAGTGTGAGTTTTTATGTGTCTCAACGAGTTTGATTTGTCAGAAAAAGAATATCCACACACTTCATATGGATGTGGCTTTTCCCCAGTGTGAGTTCTCAAATGTGTCACTAATTTTGATTTTGGAGAACAAAGACTTACGCAGAGTTCAAAAGAATGTGGCTTTTCTTCAGTGTGAGTTCTCATATGAATCAGTAAATCCCATTTTTTAGAAAAAGAATGTCCGCACACTTCACAAGAATGTTGCTTTTCCCCAGTGGGAGTTCTCATATGTCCCAGCAATTTTAATTTGTCAGAAAAAGGATATCCGCACACTCGACACGGGAACGTGGCTTTTCTCCAGTGTGAGTTCTCAAATGTATCGAGAATTCTGATTTTTGAGAACAAGAATATCCACACACTTCACAAGAATATGGCTTTTCCCTCTCGTTTTTTTCATTTTTCTTAAACTTTTCCTTCAAGGTATGGGGCATCCAACCAGATGTCTGACATTTACCCCTATTTTAGTGAGTCAAACCAAGAGATCTTTTCAGGATTCTAGCCGTCCCTTTCAGTGCAATCGTTTGTATTTCATTTGCACTTGGTTCACCGGGTATGCTGTCTATGCACTTTTTAAAGTTCTTTTTCATAAGCCCAGTTGCTCCTATGATTACTGGTATAATTGAAACGTCTTTTAATTTCCAATGTCATTTTCCCAAGTATGAGTTCTCATATGAATTAGTAAATCCAATTTTGAGAAAAAGAATACCCGCACAATTCACAGAAATGTTGCTTTTCCATCGTATTTTCTTAAATTGTTCACAAGAATGTTGCTTTCCCCAGCGTGAGATTTCATATGTCTCACTAACTTTTATTTATTTAGAAAAAGAATATCGAGAGAGTTTCCACGAATATGACTTTTTTGCACTTCATTAAATATTTATTGAAAACGTTAAGCAGGAACATCTGCAAATAAAAAATGAAATGTAATATTGTAATATCATTGTTTATTTTAATCGAACCAACAAAACAAGAAACATAACTTTATAAAACATTTAAAAATCAGAGAAAAAGGTACAAAAATAAAAATTTTCTCAGTCGTGAAGGATTTCTCCTCCACCGAAAGAGAACAAGAAATAGAAGTGCAGCATCTTAAGAACAGATGGTATTTATTTGCTCCCCCACCGAGAAAATTAGGCACAAGGCCGATTTTTAATGTGAGGAGTGAAGGGAGGGGGAAGGGAAAAAGGGGGCCAGCTCCCGAGAGGTGGGAAATGGGAGATAGTTAATGGTCAGGCATGCGGGGTTGCCCCCACATCTGGCCTTTGCTAGTCATAGCTAGTCATAGCTTGCAGCATCTGTCGGAACAGATACTACACTTGGATCTTGACCAAAAGGCCAAGTAAGGAATTATGCAATTAATAAAGTAAAATAAACAATAATATAATAAGAAGTTTTAGAAACTACGACAATGGTTATTAGTATTGTCTTTTAAAGTAACTTTCATTTTAAGTCTTATGCGTGGAAATATATTGTCGTTTAATAACTAGCCTGGGTGTGCAGCGTTGCCCGGATGTTGAGAAGTGTGTGTTGTGCAAAAAAAAAAAAAATGGTAGAAGGTAGGCAAGCTCGAACCCGTACCGCGAAGGAAGGAAACTTGAAGAAAAACTTGATGTCCTTGCTGTTATGTTCATCTCAAAACCGGAAATGGCGAAGGTTTAAATTAAGGCTAGTCAATCGAAAACAAATGATGACTTTTTATAAATATCGGCGAAAAAAGCAACTCCTCATTGTAAAAATGTGCTCAGTTGATGGTGAAGGAGTTAATGTTTTTAGCCAATCTTTTGATATTTGTTCTCCGAAAGATGGAGCTTCAAAACGTGATCTCGTGAAAATCCGTCGCCTCTGTTGAAAGTTTAAGGCAGATATACAAACATACATCAATACATTTAAACGGACATTATACATATGTCGAAAGTTTAAGGCAGATATACAAACATACATACATACATTTAAACGGACATTATACACATGTCGAAAGTTTAAGGCAGACATACAAACATACATACATACATTTAAACGGACAGGTGAGATTTACATTATAGATGTTCTCGATATGTGTATTAAACTGTGTGGAAATATAGCCCTTTCTTTTTTATTGATATTTGTATTACACTGGGTATTTTCGTAACACTACTCATTTGTTAAACTCATAATAATTTATTACAACAGAATAAGGTTCTTATTCTTTATTTTTATTTTTAGAAATAAGTTTTTTTTCATTCAACGAACTATTTCATCGAACGTTGTTGAATGCATTATTATCATTCCCATATTTTACTATCGAAATGATATAAACAGTTTTAATAATCGATTATCACAATTTTAATTATTTTTTAAAAAATAACGTCTGATAATACATATTTGTATACATAACATAAATCGAAAGCTGTGAATTAGGTATCTTTCCTAACATTACACAATTGGTATTCTTAATAGTTATTTTTATTTTTAATAATTTTTTTTATTGGAATTTAATAATTTGTTACTAGAATTCGACGAATTATTTCATTCAACTTTTTATAACGTAGTTTTTATTAATTTTATATTTGTATGGTTTTGTTATGATTTTTCATCTTTATGTATTTTCTTTCACCTTCCATATAAATTAGTCAAATTTATTAATATTACAATTTAATATAACCTGTAGAATGGAACTAATCCGACTGGAAAACTCACAGTAAAAGTCTATACATTTATTTTTATCAGTTAATTTTTGTCTTTTCTAGCGGGGGTACCCGGCGTTGCTCGGGTGTTTGTAGGTGTGTGTGGTGTTAAATAAAAAAGAACGCCGAAGCCCTGAGGCGAAGTTTGAAAATAAAATTGGCAGCCAGAATGAGTTACTGAAAGATTGACAGGTGCGCGCACAGAATTCGTCGAGCGTTACGACGACGGAAGCTATTCAGCAAGTGAGGTCAATGACCAGGCTTGTTTGTTATAAGCGAAGTAAAATAGAAAACAAAAACGAACGTTAAAATTTAAGCGGGTGTGTGGGGGTAATCAAAACATCGAAAAAAAAGAAACACAAAAAAAACTAACATAAAAAAGAAAACAGAAAAACGAACACGTGAAAAATGGCTTAAATAAGCCTGTTTCAATATTAAAATTTAAAAAATCGGTGGGTACCCGGGTGTTTTGGGGTGTGTGGTCGGGGATGGATAAGCGAAGTAAACAACAAAAAAAAAACAACAGAAAAACGAACGTTACATGAAAAATGACTTTAATAACACTTGTTCAATATTTAAATTTAAAAAATCCGGAAAAAAACCATCTCACACCACAATTCGAACCCAAAACGTTTAGATAATGAACCAACGCGTTAATCAACTGAGCTAACGCTACGTGCATAAAATTTGTTCAGTTTTTCAACTATTTAAAGTAAATCAGGTCATGACGTCATCTGCCGCATGCGTAGAACCACTCGTCGTCACGGAAAAATATTTATTGTTAGTAGGAATAATGAAAAATTAAATTACAAATTTAAAACAATCGGTTTTTAAATCGTAAATAAGGGACACGTTTTTCCGATTCCGATATCTCCAAATGTTCTGAACTTTCGGTATAAAATTTAAGATTTTTTGTTAACTTTTATTTTTTTTTTTTTGTATTTTTTTATTTTTACCCTCTCAAAATGCCGTCATAGACATGTGCTGTTGCTGCTGCTCGTAAAATAGGGGCATATTTTTCAGATTCTGATGCCTCCAAAGTTCCAATTTTTTTTATAAACTTTCTAAAATAGGGATACTTTTTCCGATTCCAATAGCTCAAAAAGTTCCGACTTTTTTTACAAATTTTTCGGTAAAAAAAAATCCGATTTTTTTTAGCTTTCATTTATTTTTTTATTTTCTATTTTCAACCGCTTAAAATGCCGCCCTTGACATGTGCTGTTCATAAAATAGGGACACATTTTTCTGATTCCGATATCTCTAAAAGTCCTAATGCTTTACAACCTTTTCGGAATCAAATTTTATATTTTTTGTTAGCTTTCATTTATTTTATTTTTTTACCCACTCAAAATACCGCCACCTGGCACTTGCCGCCCGGGGTGGACCGCACCCCCACCCCGCCCTTGCTACGCTACTGGGTTTAGGCACAGATAAAGAGTGGGGAAAATTATTGAAATGGTTTCAGCAAGAGGGGTGTTTTTCGTGAAGGTTTGGTGGGAGGAACAATAGATTGGAGCTCAGCCGAGCACTTGCACCGTTGCAAGGAAGAGAAAAGGGCATCCCTCACTAGGCTACGAAACCTATTTGTCAATGCAACTTTTTTCATGACAATTTGTTTTACAATTTGTTTCACTCGAGGTTTTAAGGAAACGAAAATATCATGTTCCAAAAACCCGTAAATTCTTCAAGTTGTTTTATTTTTAAAAAAGAAAATCAAATGTTGGAGTGTGGGAGAAATGAGTAGCTTCCAAATTATGCCACCGACATTTCCTGAATTTTACTGAATTACAAAAAAACAACAACTTTAATCGTGTTAGCAAGTGAAACATTGCCGCCATCTTGTTTAATTCAACACAAAAATTACCTCCACTTTGAATTCTTGTGTCTTATGATCGTTTCTTTTTTTAATAAACAATTTTCTACTTTATCAATTTTCACAATTTCTTGATATAATCATCTTAAAAGTACAACGAATACATAGATACCATTGTTTTCAGGTGAAATTCCGTATTATAATTTCCGAAATTTCGTCCCAATTGTGAAGACACCGCGTAAACTATGTGGGGGGGGGAGAAAAAGATGCTGTTTCGGTTTGAGTGAGAAGGAAAGAATATTTTCTACGAAATCTAAACTTGTTTACTGGAAAAGTGGACTTTGTTTTTCAACTATTTCTTGAATAAAATATGGGACCAGAACAATTTGAAATAAAGAAAAGGATTAAAACGGAACGAAATGTTCATTTCCATTCCATTTTTTAAACAACCAAAATTTTCGACAAGTTTTACTTTCTATTCCACTGGAAATTATATTTTTACTTGATCCTTTTTTCATAATTTATAGAATTCATACTTATTTTGACATGACAGGTAAGTACGTAATTTTGTTTTCATCTTAAATGCGTTAGTTTAAAAGATCACTAATCTACACACGCGCCGGAGTTTTTTTTTTTTTTTTTTTTATAGGAAAATTCTGGACAAAACTATTTTTATGCCAGAGATATGAATTCTTAATTGAAATGAATCATTCACAATGGCTGGCAACTATCTAACTTTGTGCACTCAAAAATGTGTACTCTGCATTATAGAAAAGAATTTATTATGAGAGAAACTTTCATCTTGCAAATTAGATTTCACAATAAAATAAATCATTTTTTTTTTCAATAACTGGATCCGAAATACAAAATAAAAATATTCATTTCAAATTTAACAAGTCTTTCTCTCAAAATTGTTAATAAAATGTGTTTTATAAACCTTATTTTACAGTCGAAACTTTAAAACATAGGGTTCTTCTTTATAAAATCTTCATTCGAAATATTGACCGAAATGATAGAGATAAAAGAAAAGTAAACAGGAATGACTTTCGTAAAGGTTTTATCAACTTAAAAGTATACACGGGTTTTCGAGAAATCAATATGGCGGAATCCTTAATTTTGGCCAACTACGATCCTTTATTTCCGGAAGAGTCGGAGAGTCAAAGCAATTTATTCTAACTTTCAAGTAAAACTAATGGTATACAATTAAGTGTAAAATCCATTGAAATTAATTGGGTAAAATCCATTGAAAGCGGTCGGTGGTTCTATGAGAAAATAAAGCTGTGTACGCATTATAAATGTTTCTTTTCTGTGTCTTATGTTATACATTAGTACATTAGGGGTCATTTCGAGTTAAAAGTTTATTTGCTGCACTCATCTGGGCTAGAGAAAATCATGATTTAAATGTATATGTCTCGTCTAAATAACTAACAATAATTCTCTGATATGGCCGACCAGACGGGTGATCAAAAAGTCAGATCGAGCGTACCGCGTACCGGAAAACGAAATGAGACTAACGAAATGAGCCAAATCGAAATTGAATTTTATTTACGTTTGAATAAAAAACAGTCGAGTTATTTTTTTTTTATTCAAGAAAAAAAAAAAACTCCCCTCCCCCCCCAAAAAAAAATCGGGCCAAAAAAAAAAAAACAAAAAAACACGGCCCCCCACCCCAAAAAAATTATCTACCGAGACAATAAAACATAACAAATTAATCTGAAAAGCGCAAAGTTCAAGCAAAAAAAAAAAAAAAAAAAAAAAATATATATATATATATATATATATATATATATATATCAATTTGATCTCATTTCGTTTTCCGGTACGCTCGATCTGACATTTTAATCACCCGTGTCTGGTCGGCCATATCAGAGAATTATCGTTAGTTATTTAGACGAGACATACACATTTAAATCATGATTTTCTCTAGTCCAGATGAGTGCAGTAAATAAACTTTTAACTCGAAATGACCCCGAATGTACTAATGTATAACGTAAGACACAGAAAAACATTTATAATGCGTACACAGCTTTATTTTCTCATATAACCACCGACCGCTTTCAATGGATTTTACCCAATTAATTACCATGTAACACTTATGGACATATTCAAAATTTACGAAAAACGATAAAATTAAATGTAAATGAAAATACATTTCTAATACAATTAACGAAAATTAAGATTTGCTAAATAAAAGAAACCGAAGATTTCGAATCGTAACAAAGGAGGTAATATTATGAAAGTTTTGAAAAGTTTAGAACTTCATTTTCGCTAATTATATTCGAAATTTTTCATTAATAATTCTTTACATTGTTTTTCGTCATTTTTGAAAAATATTTTTTACTGCGACAAATGCATACGTAAGCGGTACCCCCCTCTGTAATTTGTGTTTTAAAAAAAAAAAAAAATTTCATCGGATTATTAACGAAATGTCATTAATCAACCAGATTAACAAAATAAATAAAAAATACGGTACATGTACAGTTTAGTCAAGACATTAAAACATGAAAAAAGGTTATATTGCACGTATCCGTTATGGAACGAAGTTCTCCGAAAAAAAAAAAAAAGTTCACTTAATTTCATCAAGTATTGTTTTTTTTTTTTTTTTTTTTACAGCGAAAAAACAATTTGTTATGATACCGAGCAAAAGGTTTGATTTTTAGGAAGAAAAGCGAGAATTAAAGATGGGGAGGGAGTATCGGCGCTTTACATGGAGTTATCTTCCCGCGGCGTGTTCAGCAAATTTCAAAATTGCTCAATTCAACGTGCTCTCATAAAAACGTGTTTTTTCGCTGTAAAAAAAAAAAAAAAAAAAAAAAAAAAATACTCGATCGAATTAAATTAAATTTTTTTTAGGAGATCTTCAGTCCAAAACGGATACGTACAATATAACCTTGTTTCGATATTTTCATTTTTTTAATGTGTTGACTAAACTGTACAAGTGCCAAAAATACACACACAATTCATTATAAAGGAGTGCTTAAGCACTGCTTCTTCGTTTCTAATACGAAGTTCCCGTAAATCGATACTCCATTTCGGAAGCAACGACTTTTTTCGGCTAAATTTCGTAAATATAGACTTTTTAAAAAAGCTATTTGGCTTTCAAAACATGCCAAGAAAATGCTAAGTTTGCCCCCCCCCTCCAAGTCGATGGTTCGAAAATGAGGAATCGAATTGTTAGAATGTTGAATTAGAAATGGGAGCACCCCTAAAAAATGTTAATTATTGATTTTTCTTTAATTTATTTTGGATAATCTGGTACATTAGTGACCATTCGGTAATAATCTGTTGAAAAAAAATTAAGCAGACGAAAATAAATACCACCACTTCCATATATTGCAGATAAAAAAAACTATTCTGTTGGAACTTCTGCAGTTTACGAATCGTGTTGGGTTTTTTGTTTGTTTTTTTAGATAGGACTTTCAGGTTAAATTCAAATTTGTAGTATTTATTGTTAGTTACGTTCGAAATGCCTCCCTTCCTCCTCTGAGTGGGGTTCTTAATAACGCTATTATTTCAATAACGCTATTATTAATATTATTTCAATGTTATTAATATTATTTCAATGTTATTAATATTATTTCAATGTTAGATGAAAGTACAAGTGTTATATGTGAGTGATTTTTTTAATAGCTTTATTTCCATTTACAATTTAACAAATTGTTTAGTAGTGTTTTTCATTAACGGCACAATTATTAAATCTATGTTTTCATAATAGAATTTTTGGTGTTGTACAGTTTAGTCAAGACATTCAAAAATGAAAATATCGAATAAAGGTTATATTGTGCTTCCGTTTTGGACTGAAGATTTAATTTGATCGAGTATTTTTTTATTTATTTATTTTTTTTTTTTTTACAGCGGAAAAACACGTTCTTATGAGAGCGTGTTGAATTCAGCAATTTTGAAATTTGTTGAACACGCCACGGGGAGATAACTCCATGTAAAGTGCCGATACTCCCTCCCCATCTTTAATTCTAGCTTTTCTTCCTAAAAATCAAACCTTTGGCTCGGTATCATAGCAAATTGTTTTTTCGCTGTAAAAAAAAAAAACAAAAAAAAACATACTTAATGAAATTAAATGAATTTTTTTTCGGAGAATTTCGTTCCATAACGGATACGTGCAATATAATCTTTTTTCGATATTTTCATTTTTTAATGTCTTGACTAAACTGTACAAGTACGGAATTTTTTTTCCGGACTAAAAATTCATAATATACACCTCGTCGTAGTACTGCCGTATTCCACATAATATATTTCTAAATCCATTGTTTTGCATACGACGGCGCCATTAATTTCTGTAAAAAAAAACCTATATTTTCTTCAGTATATGCAGAATACAGACCGTACTATTTTCGTTAGGATTTTCGGCAGTCTTGCGGTTAAGTCCCGGCAAAGTTCGTCAACTCTTAAAGGGTCACATCAGTATTTTACACCGTCAAATCACGAATATTACGAATTATTAGCTTTAAAATAAAAATAAAAATTATTAAAGTTTTAAAATAAAAAAAAATATGTAATTAATATAAAAAATATTTAAATATTGGAAGTAAGCACTTGATTAAATAAAGTAAACGAACAAAATATACATTTTTTATATATATTTATAACTATTTATTTAACAAAAAAAATGAAACAATTTTTAGAATGTGTATTATTGTCTAAACAGAAAAACGAACAAAATAAAATCTGAAGTAATGAACCACGTAACGAAATATAAATTTATTTATACAAAATAAACTTTAAAAATTAAACATTTCTTAGAAAGTGTGTCGTTGTCTTATGCTTTTAATAATTCATGGAAATTATATTACTTATATAATATATTTTATATGAATTACATATTTTAAAACTTTAATAATTTTTATTTTAAAACTATATATATATATATATATATATATATATATATATATATATATATATATATTAATTCGTAATATTCGTGATTTGACGATGTAAAATACTGATGTGACCCTTCTAGAGTTGTAGAACTTTGCTGGGTCTGGACTGCAAGACTACCGGATTTTCAAGTTAAATTCAATTTTACAGTATATTGTTAGCCCCCCCCCCCCAAAAAAAAATTAATTAAAAACTCTTCTGTTGGAACTTCTGCAGCTTACGAACAGTTTTTTTTTTATTTTTTTATTTTTTTTTTATTTTTTTTAGATAGGAGTTTAACGTTAAATTAAAATTTTTAGTAGTTATTGTTAGTTTAAGTTCAAAATAGTTAAATGGAGTCCCCTCCCCTACTCCTTTTGGTTGGGTTTCTAAATAATAACGGTATCATTACAATTTATAATCGAACAAATTGTTTCGTAGTATTTTTTCTCAAGTTATATAACAGTAAAATCATTTTTCACTGTTTACATAAATAGCATTTTTCAGTAATGCCGTAGTTTACATAAGATATTCGTGAATTCATTGTTTTTCATACGACGGCGCCATTAAATTCTTAAGAAAATACAGCAAAGTGAGGTCATGAAATGTTTGAGACGAAAAAAAAAAAAAAAAAAAAACGTTATTTCAAATGTTTATCTCTTTCTTATTAGTACTTTTTTTTTTTGTTCAGAACATATTTAAAAAAATGAAATTATGGATTAAAAAAAAATATCTTGCATGTTATTTATGTGTTGAAATAATAAATTATTGCTTAGAAACTTATCATTTAACATGGAGAGTGTGTTGTGAATATTCTGTACTTTCACCTAACAATTTAATAAAAGCGATACCGTAAAACTTAAATTTCTTGATTAAATAATTCTAAAAACGCTATGGAGTTCAGTTCATCGAATTCCCTTATAAACAATTTTTGTCGCAAAGAGAACGACAATATTAGTAAAAAAAAATCCTTCCTTTTCTTTTTAAATGCAATTTATAAATAAATAAAGAACTTATTCTAATCTTTAAAATCCATAATCCAACAAAATGGTCAATTGCTTTTTAACGCATAAACAAACAACCCCCGCCCTTTTTTTAATTAATATTGGAGGATTGTCAATACAACTCGTGTTCTTTATTTACTTTTATTAAATCCAACTTGGAAGTTTTCTGTAAAAATTCCTGCTCATTATTATGTGTCAATTATCTTGCTTGCTGGAACCTCGACGATGACGTCGTTTTTCAGCTGAAAGGCCATCTCTTACGATGGTCGTGCTTTTTTACCTACCTGGATAGTTTTGTGTGAGTGTGTGTGTGTGTGTGTGTGTGTGTGTGTGTGTGTGGTTGAACATGTTTTAAAGCATCTATTTAATTAAAAACACAAGTAATGACGAGTTGGTAAGTTAGAACGACAAGATAGCCGACATTCAAACATTCAACTGGGAAGTCTCGATAATCACTTCAATCATGAAAACACAAACTACACATAGACATTTATACTTGTCGACCATGTTTTCTTTTTAACTTTGCAATTCGACATCACTTTATTTTCGAAACAAAATTTTTAAATAAAAAAGTCTATTTGTTATATATTTGATTTTTTAAATCCTTGTTTGTTGTCTTCTCAGCTAATATATATTTTAGAAACTTGCATTTTTTAATAATAATTAGAAACATTTATTCGAATCTTTTTTTTTTTTTTACATATTACATTACCTTTTAATTATTATAGGATGTTCAGGTTGAATTCAATTCTTATGATTTTTTTTGTTTATTAAATTTTTATATGAAACTACAGAATATTATTTCATGTACTTGATCAACATGTTAAGCAAAGCATGGGTTTCTAAATAGCGTTACTATTTCAGCACGGTCCGTATTTTGTATAAGCAGCAAAAAGTTAAATTATAATTTAATCAGAAAGGAGAAAAAGGTTTGTTAAATTAATATTTGTTCAATTCTGGATCCATTTATAAAACAAATAAATTTTTGGTGCTAATGCAGAGAGTGTGATACGCGCTATTTTTTAAAATCGTATTTTCATGTTTAATAAAAGTTTTATGATATGTTTTTTATTCAATTGCACGGTTAAAGTACAGAATAGGTACAAAACAGCCTACTCATGTTAAGAATGGCCTTTTAAATAATAACGTTATTATTTCAGCACGGATCACTCTCTACATGAGTACCAAATTTTTAGTTTCCGAAGAAAATTAAAAATAAAAAAATATTTTTTTAGATAGTAAATTGCTTTCTATAAATTCCTGTACACAATTTTGGAGGAACCGATTTAAAATATTGAACGTTGAAATGACTTCAGTCGACAGCCATTTAAAGTGAAAAAACTACATTTTACCATTTCAATTTCTTTACCGTTTCAATTTCTTTAAACAAAACTGATCCGCTAAAGAGGAAATCGAGAAGTTCATAGAAAAAAAACAAAAAAAAACACTGACGTAAAATGCATTGCATTGTTAAAAGTAATAAAATATTGAAAAACAATCTTACCTTTTGTTGTAAACAATTGAATACGAAAACGGCAATAAAAAATTTGGATGATTTCTTTTTGGTTTATGTCAAAAATTGAAAATTTGGTCAATTTGTAGGGATTTCTTTACAAAATTAATACAATTTCAAATGTCCAATTCATTAAGAAATCCAAGAATAAATAAATATTCAAAAAGTTAAAAACTCAAAAACACGATTGAAACGTGGATTTAAAAAAATGGATGAACAAAAAATGAAAGTTTGAAATGAAAATATATGAAGATTAAAAAAGATAAAACGTTATAATGAAACGTTTTCAGTTTTAAAATGTCCGTAAATTACGTGTTAGAAAACGTTTTCCTATCAACGTATTGTCCATTCATAAGACTAAAATAATTAAAAATGAGAAAAAGAATAAAACTAAGATATCTTTGTTCTGTGTTACTTATATGCTAACGACCAAGAACAGTTTATATACATGTTTAAATGAATATATATTATGCAAATATATATTATGTAAATATATCTGTATGTCAATTAAAGTAGTGTATATATATATATATATATATATATATATATATATATATATATATATATATATATATATGTGTGTGTGTGTGTGTGTGTGTGTGTATATATATATATATATATATATATATATATATATATATATATATATATATATATATAACAACATGACGTCAACCATCGTTGGTATTTTTATTTTATTCATATATATATATATATATATATATATATATATATATATATATATATATATATATATTTAAATACATATATATATACCTTTATGTATATATATAGATATATATATATATATCTTTAATATATATATGTGTGTGTGTATATCTTAAAACATATATCTATATCTTCTTATATATATATATATATGTTAAAATATATACTTATTATATATTCAGATACATTGCATATATTTATATATATTCAGATACACACACATGTATATATATATATATATATATATATATATATATATATTATTATTTTTTTAATGTATATTTCTAATAATAAATTTATGTTTTTTATTGCAATATCACTCCAAAATAGGCAGAGTGCCACTTTGATAAAGGGGGCAACTATTTGGTACATAATTTCTAGGGGTACTATGTAGGGAGGTGAGCAGCAAGATGTATGTTTATATTACATTTGAACTTCTGCATGTCAGTAAAGTCAGGGAAACAGAAATCCGGAAGGCAATTCCAAAGTCTTTACATTTTTTACAGCTACGGATCTCTAATGCATAGGGGTGGGATTTTGCTGTTTGTATGGTTTGTCTGGGGTGTGTACGTCGAAGGGGTACAAGGGCTTGTAGTTCGTCGGAGCACCTTTCGTTAAATTACTTGTGAAACAGGCAGGGGAGGACACATTTCGTCAGTGGGACAGCAGTTTAAGCCTAGCGGATAGTGAGGAATATCTTACGTCGGCGACTCTCTTTTACATGGTAACAACACTATATACATGGCAACAATACTATATACATGGCAACAATACTATATACATGGTAACAATACTATATACATGGGTGAATGGTGGCGTTGTATAGGCACAGGAGACTCTCAGGCGTAAGTAACTTTATAGCACGGTGGTTAAGCCCATCTTCTTTGCAGCAGCCTTGGCAATGCACTCAATGTATCTGTTCCAACTCATGTTCCTCCTGAACGTTAAGCCGAGAAGTTTGAAAGAAGTATTTTCAGGTAATGTATCGTTAGTCATGTCTATTAGTGATTGTAATTATTAAAGGAGCTTAGTCTTGGCAGTATTGAATGTGACCATCCATTTTGGCCCCGTTTTGCCTTTGAGAGGTGTTCATTCGTTTTCCCCTCGTGTCTGTTAAAGAGCGTGGTGTCGTCAGCAGATATACCCATCTCAGAAACAATTTCATCAGGGGTCATTTATGAATATTAGGAATAATAAAGATCCGATAATCAATCCCTGAGCTACACCCGCATTTATATCAGATTGTGTTGATGTGCGACCATCGAGGGCAACATGGATTCTTCTTTTACTAAAGAAGAATTTAATTATGTTAAGTATTCGTCCATTATTTGATATCTCCAGTTCGATTGGTTTCAGTAAATTGGCAGTAACACTTTGATAATAATGGTCGTCAAAATCCAAATCTTTTTTCTATCACAAAAGTTTAAACAAATGTCTTTTCATCTTTTTTTTTACATAATCCTCAATACCAACAAGCCGAATTTAAAAATTAGTTCTATGCAAAGATTAACACTGATTTATATTAATCGCTTTCAAATCATTTTCATATAAAATTCACATAAATATATCAGTGTTAAACCTATTCAATATCTTCATACACACATTTTAACATAATTTATGATTTACTAAAACAGAGATGACTAACTTAAAAAAACAAAAACTCCCGGTGTTTTCATCACAAGAAGACTTTCTGTATTATTATTCGTAGGATTACTGTTCTCATCTTGAGTGTGATTTTCACAACGTTTCGGTCGATAAAACCTCCGACCTTCTTCAGGTGTATCTTGTCGAACTCGGGAATGTTTCTGTCGAACTCGGGAATTTGGACAGAATTTCGAGCAGAAACATTCGCGAGTTCGACAAGATACACCCGAAGAAGGTCGGAGGTTATATCGACCGAAACGTTATGAAAATCACACTCAAGATGAGAACAGTAGTCCGACGAATTATAATAAAAATAATCAACCCTCATCTCAAAAAAATCAGAAACGTCAAGAAGATTTTCCTTTGTCTTTCATGTGCCCAGTCTAAAGAGATATTTCTATGGACATGTAAGAGCTCCTACCATAGGACTGCTTCCTTGTAGACTACAACATAGTCTTCTTCATATCAAATGTCACCAAGTACTCTAACATATATAACACGCTTGTCAGAGTGTTCACTAATGGACTGATCACCTGAAATTCACTCCTCGGTCGAATCATACTAAAGAAAGAGTAAGTGGAGTGATCCTGGGGAAAAGAGTAGCGCCCTTTCACTATGCCTTGGTATAGTTGCCAGTAAAAGGGGAAAAACTACAGCTAAACGATAAAACCATCATTCGGTTCTGTTTTGCAAGTCCCTCGCTATTAACATGGCGACCTTCTTTATGTAACTATTGATTGATAACCTTGGCAAATCATCCGCTGCCTTTTCTAATAACAACGCAACATTTCTAGACTCAATCCTACATTCTCGTAAATCCTGTCTCTAGGTGATTCACATGGACATATTTAATTTCTGGAATGTTCTTCAGATAATTTACAAAGCTATCTGCTGTATTTTACGAGATGGTCTATGTGAGTTCGAGCTGTTTTAAGAGATCGCTTCCTAATTCTACACATATGGTTGGTCCTGGCTTTTCAGCTAAGTATTCTCTTTCTACCCATATCAGCTGTTATTGAACGTTAAAATTCCCACGTGTAGACCGTTCATTTCGTAGGCAGCATCTTTCAGAATCTCAGCTTCGACTGCAGAAACAGTCATCCCTTTTTGAGCTGGAATTTTTCCAGTCTATCTCGCTCCTTGTCAATAAAGCCTAATAAATAATAAAGGTGAAAGATGTATGGTCCGCCTTTGCCTTTTCTGTGATTATACTTGTAACAGCTGACATACATATGGCCATGATTAGGTGTGTCAGAATGGTTTGGGAATGTTTGACACAACACAAAACTGCGCATAAGTTTTGTGTAAATTTACCTGTAAAGTCAAAAGTTTAAAACCTAAAAAAAAAGCACGTTGATTTATTAAGTGGAACCTCATAATTTGAAAATACTGTTCAGTAAATATTGGACACTTACAATATTTTTTTCTGTTTCATTCAATGTTTCTTTTTTTTAGATATTAAAAAAATCATTGCATTAAGAAGAAATAAAATATTTTAAATCAAAATCTCATGTATTTTTTAAGAGAATAAAAAATGGAAAATTTGTCGGCGGGTTGTTTATAAAAGTAAACTTACTTATGAGTGAAATGTGATCATTTTTCAAGTACGGTGACCCATAAGACTTACTTTGTTGTTAACAGCAAACATATCAGAAATACAAATGGGAGATAAGGCCCATGTCAGAAATAATTACTTAGGCCTCCGTATTTGTCAACTGGAAGAAATGGGGACAAATCCCCTCTGTGAACTTCTGAGATTAGAATTTAAAATCGCGGTCTTTTCTAATGCTTGCTTAAAAAGAATTCTTCTATTTAAAAAGTGCATGGAATATAAAATAAAAATATGGACAAATTCTTATAAAGAAAGAATGGAAGAAACCATTGACAGGATTTACGATAATGTATGATTGAGTCTAGGAATGTTGCGTTGCTATTAGAAAATGCAGGGGGATGATTTTCCAAGCTTATCCATCAATAGTTACATAAAGAAGGGTTTTTTTACATGGAGGTCACCACTTATCAAGGCCCGGGAGCCACTCGCGGATAAGGGTTATTGCATGTACAGTAATCAATAATATAGTATCGTAGTAATCATTAGTATTGGATATTTGATAGGATGTCTTATGGAAAAGAGCGGTTTGTCAGGAATTTGTTTATGTTAGACTTGAAGACATCCAATTTGTAGCCAGATGGGAAACAAGCAAACAGAAGAAAGTTCCACAGTCGTGCACTTCTAAGAAAGAAGCTCTGCTCATGGAATCTACGTTTGGATTTAGACAGAGATAAGGAGTGGGGAAAATTAATGACAGTAGTTTCAGCTAGACGGGTGTTTTCGTGAAAGATTGGCGAGGGGGGACGAGAGATTGGAGCTCAGACGAACACTTGCCATGTAAATAACGATAAAACAAAGACAGGCTCCCAACGTCTCTTCTGTGGGAGAGAGGCTGCAGGGAAGAGAAAAGGGCATCCCCCACTAAGCCACGAAGTTATTTTGTACTCTGTCAAGGCAGGATAGGCTGCTTTTAGCAGCTCCTGTCCAGATGTGGATGCAGTATTCCATCCTTGGACGTACTTGGCTTTTATACAGATATAGAATTACATCAGTAGTGAGATATCTTCTGGAGCGGTAGAATGATCCCACTATTTTCCCAGCGTCGTTGGTAACATACTTGATGTACGTGTTTCATTACAATTAATAGTTACATAAACAATATTATCGATCAATATTTAGATAAAGAAGTTCGCTTTGTTCATAGCGAATTGCCTGCAAAGCATAATCGAATGATGGTTTTATCGTTTAGCTGTAGTTTTTCCCATTTTACGATCAACTACACCAAGGCATAGTGGAGGGCGCTACTCTTTTTCCAAGGATCACTACTCCACTTACTCTGTCCTTAGTATGATTCGACCGAGGAGTGAATTCCAGGCTCTCAGTGCATTAGCGAACACTCGAAGCAGCGTGTTAAATAGGTTAGAGTACTTGTTGACATTTGATTTGAAGAAGACTATGTTTTGGTCTACCAGGAAGCATCCCCATGGTAACGTGTTTCACAAACGAGAACTCTCACATGTTTATGGAAATTTCTCTTGACAATAAACACATGGAAGATAAAAGGAAAGTTTTCTGTGATGAAAACACCGATATTTTTAAGTTGTCATCAATAATTTAATAAAGCACTACGTTTTGTTTTAAAGTGTGTATGAAGATAATGAATAGGTTTATGACTTGTAATGTAATTATGTGAATTTTATATGAAAATGAGTTAAAAGCGATTAATAGAAATAAGCGTTGCTTTTTGCATTGATGAAATTTTTAAATTCGGCTTGTTGGTATTGTGTCAAAAATGAAAGACGAAAAGACTTTTGATTAAGCTTTTGTTATAGAAAATAGATTCTGATGTTGACGACCATAACTGTCAAAGTGTTACAGCCAATTTAGTGGCACCAATCGAACTGAAGATATTGAATGAAATCAGATCCCAATGTATTACTGGACGAATATTTAACATAATTAAATTCTTCTTAATGAAAAGAAGAATCCAGGTTGCCCTCGATGGTCGTACATACAAATAATATGATATAAATGCGGGTTTACCTCAGGGATCGATGCACGAATCTTTATTATTCCTAATATTCATAAATTATCTCCCTGATAAAATTGTCTCTGAGATGGGTATATTTGCTGACGACACCACGCTCTTTAACAGACACGAGGAGAAAACGAATGGACACGAATCCAGGATAATGGTGGAAATCCTAGAGGAAGACGTCTGATCTGTGGTGAAACGGGGACAAAATGGATGGTCATATTCAATGATGCTAAGACTAAGCTCCTTGCCTTTAATAATTACAAGAAACATTTTCAATCACTAATAGCTGTGGTTAATGATACATAACCTGAAAGTAATTCGTTCAAAATCCTCGGCTTAATTTTCAGGAGGAACATGAGTGGGTGCATTGCGAAGACTGCTGCAGAGAAGATAGGCTTCCTCCATCGTGCTATGAAGTTACACCTGAAAGTATTCTGTTCATTTTCAAGGTCATCGTTCGCCCATGCATGTAGAATTGTTGTTACATTTGGGCTGGTGCATCTGCTACTTGTCTCTCCCGCGTACAGGGTTAAAAAAACGTCGCCAACTTAATAGAACCCGTATTATCTGCTACGCTTAAACTGCTGTCCCACTGACGAAATGTTGCATCCTTTGCTTATTTCACAAGTAATTTAATGGAAGGTGCTCCGACGAACTACAAGCCCTTGTACCCCTTCGACGTAAACACATAAAAAACCCCTACAAACAGCAAAATTCCACCCCTACACATTAAAAATCCCTAGATGTAAAAATCCTTCTATTTTAATTCTTTCTTCCCTAGCACTTGTGCTAGAGTTTGGATTTCCCTTCCGGGTTTCTGTTTCCCTGACTCTTCTGACATGCAGAAGTTTAAGTGTAATATAAACATACATCTTGCTCTTTAGCTCCCTACATATTACTCCTACTTATTATTTCCCAAATAGTTGCCGCCTATATCAAAGTGGCTCTGTGCCTTGTGTGGAGTGAAAATGCAATAAAAACAAACATAGATTTATTATATATATATATATATATATATATATATATATATAATTATTTTCTACTATAATAATTAAATACCTACAGACACTAGTGTTTCATCCTCTCGGGAATCTTCAGTGCAGGGTGTCACGATTACTACCAGTCGAACGATTCGAACCCTGTATCACGAGACATCTCTGGCTCGATTAGCGGAGACCTAATCCATTCGGCTACCATTAACCGCTGTAAATAACGTTGAATTTTAAACATCTTAATTTTAAGTGTTCATTTACGTCAGGCAGACAGTGATCTAATCGTTATACGATGATCTACGCATAAGAGCTAAATTGACCGACTTTTAATTCAACTGAAAGTGCTCAACGATAAGAAACGGATTTCTTAAAGGGGCTGTCATAATTATTTTCTACTATAATAATTAAATACCTACAGACACTAGTGTTTCATTCTTTCGGGAATATTCAGTGCAGGGTGTCACGATTACTACGTCGAACGATTCGAACCCCGTATCACGAGACATCTCTGGCTCGATTAGCGGAGACCTACGGGATAATCACGTTGACACACCGGTTCTTGTCAGATCACAAAAGTTAAGCAACGTTGAGCCTGGCTAATACCAGATGCGTGACCATTTGGGAATTCTAGGCGCTGTATGTGCTCTCCACTTATCTCGGCATTGTTTCCAGTCGTCTTGTACCTCAGCTTGCCACTGTTATGCAACAATGTTGACTCAGGAGAGGCGTGGTTGGAGATTGCGCAACTCGTGCCACAAAAATTTCACGCGCAGGCACCCTTACAGTTAGTATCTATAGTCTGTCAAGACTGAAGGAAGCCTGTTTATATATATATATATATATATATATATATATATATATATATATATATGTCCATTATAATATATTTGAATATATATATATATCTATATATATATATATATATATATATATATATATATATATATATATATATATATATATATATATACATGCATAAACATAATACATCGGAATATATAATAAATATATATTTAAGCATATATACTTAAAGATATATATATATATATATATAACGATATATATATATATGTTCATATATATATTTAAAGATATTATATATATATTTAAAGATATTTATATATATTTAAAGATCTTTAAATATATATATATATATATATATTTAAAGATCTTT
Source organism: Euprymna scolopes (assembly GCF_053919585.1). Classification (NCBI taxonomy): domain Eukaryota; kingdom Metazoa; phylum Mollusca; class Cephalopoda; order Sepiida; family Sepiolidae; genus Euprymna; species Euprymna scolopes. The sequence continues at coordinate 192,732,281 of NC_136527.1, forward strand.
AAATATATATATATATATATATATATATATATATATATATATATATATATATATATATATATATATATATACAGGGTTGGCCAAAATAAGGGTCCTATTTTTAAAAATTCATAAATTCATGTAAGTTTTAAGAAGTGTTTTTCGGCCAAAATTTGTTTTGTTTATTTCAAAAAAATCTCGGAAGGGTCAGTCTACACACACATAAAGTTTTGTGAGTTTAACTTTTATTTTGTGGAAGTTAATCAAATTCAAAGAAAGGACCCTTATTTTGGCCCACCCTATATATATATATATATATATATATATATATATATATATAGCACTTTAATTGAAATACATATATATTTACATAGTATATATTTAAATAAATATATTCATTTAAATATTTATTTATATAAACTGTTATTGACCGCAAGCATATAAGTAACGCAGAGCAAAGATATCTTAGTTTTATTCTTTTTTCTCATTTTTAATTATTTTAGTTTTATGAATGGACAATACGTTGATAGGAAAATGTTTTCTAACGCGTAATTAACGGACATTTAAAAATTGACAACGTTTCATTATAACGTTTTATCTTTTTTATTTTTTAATCTTTTTTAATCTTCATATATTTTCATTTTAAACTTTTATTTTTTGTTCATCCATTTTTTAAATCCACGTTTCAATCGTGTTTTTGAGTTTTTAATTTTTAACTTTTTCAACCCTCATTTATTCTTGTATTTCTTAATGAATTGCACATACGAAATTGAAATTGTATTAATTTTGTAAAGAAATCCCTACAAATTGACCAAATTTTTAATTTTGAACACAAACAAAAAGAAATCATCCAATTTTTTTATTGACTTTTTTTCGTATTCAATTGTTTACAATGAAAGGTAAGATTGTTTCCGATATTTTATCACTTTTAACAATGCAATGCATTGTATTTTTTTTATTTCTATGAACATCTGGATTTCCTCTTTACTGGATCAGTTTTGCTTAATGAAATTGAAACGGTAAAGAAATTGAAAGGGTAAAGAAATTGAAACGGTAAAGAAATTGAAACGGTAAAGAAATTGGAACGGTAAAGAAATTGAAACGGTAAAGAAATTGAAACTGTGGTGAAATCAGATGAACTCTTCCATCAGCATCCGTTGATTATCTCCCTTTCCTACTTCCTGTACGGCCCCCTCCCTTTACCCTGATTCCTCCTTTTTCGAGAGTCTCCTCGTGGTACGCACGCTTCTCTCATGGACTCCTCATGTGAGGATTTAGTTCAATAAAGCCCACTTGAGCAGTTACTCCACTCTTTGCCTTATTCTGTTCTCGTTGGTCACTCTTTCATTACACTAGTTTACCTAGTTTTTAATGCTTTTTAATTGATCTAATAAATAAAGTTTTCATTAGCGATTTACATAAACATATTTTCATGTTTTTTTTGCTCTTTTGGGGGGATGGGAAATCAATTATAGGACTTGTGTAAATTAACAGGTGCTTCTGCAGTTTAATTAAGCATTTTTTTCGTAAGTAATGCGCTGATAGTTAGAATACCGTTTAATATTTCACACAAATTCTATTTACGGAGGGTCAGGGGTGGTGGTCGCCCCTACTGCACAAGTTCTATAATTGAATACCCCTCCCTCCAACAAAGAACGGAAAACATAAATGCATGTTTTTATAAACTCATGAAACCTTATTTTAGATCAATTAAAAATATACTGTTTAATATTTCACACAAATTCTGTTTATCTCCCTCTCTCTCTCACATATATATATATATATATATATATATATATATATATATATATATATATATATATACATATAACGTGCATATATAATTCTACCGTTTAATATCGTCTGTGTAACCGTGCTCATATGTGTCGCTGAATGTATGTATAATATTGTCTTGTTTTGTTACTATATAATGTCGGTTGTTTTCTGTTCACAAATAACGTATGCAAGAGAGTTCTTTTACAATTCAAAATAAGAAACATACATTACCTCTTTGTATCTCACTCTCTCGGAGCTTTTCACACTACAAGGGATACATCTTCAGCCAAAATAAAACACTATAACAACAATTTATATTTTCATATATTATTTATTTCCCACCTGAAAGTGTCTTCTCGCTGACTGCTAAAAGAGGTGTTCATTTTCATCTATTTACATAACAGTGTCAATTTTATTTTGTTTCTGCAGTTTAATTAAGCATTTTCCGTAAGTAAGGCGCCGACAGTTAGAATACCGTTTAACATTTCACACAAATTCTGTTTACATAAGGGAGGGGCAGATGTGGTGGTGGCCCCTACTGCACAAGTTCTATAATTGAATACCCCTCCCTCAAAAAAAGAACGGAAAACATAAAACTATGTTTTTATAAACTCATGAAACCTTATTTTAGATCAATTAAAAAACATTAAAATAGGAATCACAAAAGTGAACCACTTTTTAAAAATCTTTGTTATTTCACATGTCCGCTCAGGATTCCTCCGACATGTGATAAGTCAGTTCACTAGACGATTCCACTTCATTTTAAATTTCTAAATATTTACATATAGATTTGTTGCTTTTTTGTTTTTTAACTACTGTAAAATACCTATGTAATGTCCGCATATATTTTTGCTAACATAAAATAATAAACTTGGGTCGGAGCATGTATTTGATGGGATTATATTACTACATATTTTTATCCAATGTTTTCCATGCAATTGATTAAAATTAGTGGGGCAACTAAAAGTTTATTTCTTTTTCAAAACGAGGCCGTTATTTGGCTAAATACCATTTGATTTTTTTTCATAATTAATTCAAAATAGCCGATAGTTTGTATGCAAAATATGAACATTGTGTAGAGACAGATTAGTTGACGAAGCCTTTTTATGCTGCCGCCTCGAACTACAATAGCACCTAAATTTGCATTTATCTTACTTATGGTACCAGCCAACCCTTGGCGCTTATTGCTGTGGTTCTCCATTATTACAACTTGACAAATTCCTTTTTCACAGATTGTTTATTGTTAAATTGATGTATAATAACATGATTTTTCACCACATCTTCATATAAACATGCGTGTTTGGATTATTTGATGGTTAATTCAATGGACCGTAGTGTCACGCGAGTGTCACATTATTATACGCATTTTGATAATCAGATTTACTTGCTTTTTCTATGGTCGTCAATAATTGTTTGATTCGCAACAACATTGAAATTAAAACTCTCACGAATAACATATTCCAATGTGCTGAAGACTACAAGTATCTTGAACCACACATCAGAAACTCTAATAAAGATTTTAACATTAGAAAGGCCATGGCCTAGACTGCGAGTAACAAAATGGATAAGATCTGGAAATCCAATCTTGCTCGCAAATTCAAAATCCAAGTTTTCCAATCTTACTCTATGGATCTGACAGTTGGACACTTTCAGCAAAACAACAGCGTCGTTTGGATGGATGTTACACACGTCTTTTGTGAAATGTACTCAATCACTCATGGCGAAATCACCCAACTCTATAAATGATATATGGAGACTTGTAAGCAGTCAATCATTTATTCAGCAACAGATTTTCGGCAGGATTAAGAAAACAAGAAAGAAGCTGTCGATTTAGTAGAATCCTTTTTTCGGACGTTGATAGCAGAGATTGTTATCATACAATGTAAAAACATGTGCATTTTAGTAAGCAATCCAAGCAATGCTTAGATTTATCGGTCGCTTTCTATAAACTTCAATAACGATCTTGTTAAACGACAACTGCTTCTTGATCACAACACAGTTCCTCTCACAGTCAGCAGATTCTTCTTTTGAAGGACCCTAAAGGCGAATGACTCTAGGGCCCTTCAAAATGAGAGGCGAAAGAGAATGGCTCATAGATTTTGTATACAACAAGGCCATGGGAACGCATGTGTTGTATCTCCCCCTCTCTCTCTCTCTCTCTCTATATATATATATATATATATATATATGTATGTATATATATGTATGTATATATATATATGTATATATATGTATGTATATATATATATGTATGTATATATATGTATGTATATATATATATATGTATGTATATATATGTATGTATATATATGTATGTATATATATGTATGTATATATATGTATGTATATATATATATGTATGTATATATATGTATGTATATATATATATGTATGTATATATATGTATGTATATATATATAGATGTATGTATATATATGTATGTATATATATGTATGTATATATATATATATGTATGTATATATATGTATACATATGTATATATATATGTATATATTTGTATGTATATATATGTATATATATGTATATATATATATGTATATATATGTATATATATAACGTGCATATATATATAACGTGCATATATATATATATATAACGTGCATATATATTTCTCCCGTTTAATATCGTCCATGTAACGATGTTCATATAAATGTGTCGCTTAATGTATGCATAATAGTGCCTTGTCTTGTTAGTATACAGTGTCGGTTGTTTTCTGTACACGGGTATATACACACATAAACACTGTTCACAACCACGACAAATAACGTACGCAAGTTCTTTTACATTTTTTATCAGACAGTTTATGGCATACCAACAAAATGAGAAACATACCTTACCTCTTTGTTCCTCACTCTGTGCTTTTCACACACAGCGGAGACATCTTCATCCAAAATAAAACAACAATACAACGATGTTCATATAAATGTGTCGCTTAATGTATGCATAATAGTGTCTTGTCTTGTTAATATATAGTGCCGGTTGTTTTCTGTACACGGGTATATACACACATAAACACTGTTCACAATCATGTTCGCAAGACAGTTCTTTTACAATTTTGATCAGACAGTTTATGGCATACCAATCAAAATGAGACACATACCTTACCTCCCAGCCAGCCTGAATGATCGGCCCATCATCGGCCCATTACATAACCGACGATCAGCCGACAAACACTGTAATGGGCCGATGATGGGCCGATCATTCAGGCTGGCTGGGTTGTTCCTCACTGTGTGCTTTTCATACTACAAGGGAGACATCTTCATCCAAAATAAAATACAGCAATACAACGATTTATATTTTCATATATTATTATTTTACATTTTTGATCAGACAGTTTATGGTATACCAAACAAAATGAGAAACATACCTTTCCTCTTTGTTCCTCACTCTGTGCTTTTCACACACAGCGGAGACATCTTCATCCAAAATAAAACAACTATAACAACAATTTATATTTATTTCACATTTGTTACTTCTCTTTCAGTTTCATGCAATGTTCTTATGTTTTACATTGTTTCTACTACTTGCTTTCAGGATTTGCAAAGGCAAAACCTCATCCATGTCTGCTATAAAATATGTCCGTTTTATTTGATTAAATTGCATTCAAACGTTCTAGGTTTATTTTTATGGACTAAATTTCAACTGTTATATCTTATTTTGTATCATACTTCATCATCACATTATTAGTTACTCTTACCACAACACGGATAAAGTTTATTTGATTCAACTCGATTAAAATTAAATATATTTGGAATGATGATACCAGGAATATGCAGTTTTGTTCAGGTTTGCCCCATCTTACAATCTTTGGCTTATTATGTTTCTTCCAACCTGTATGACTATAAAAGAATACATTTAATGTTATCCTGTTGTTGTAAACATCATCTGCCAATAGGACTGGAAAATAATACACTAGCAGTATCTGAATTTTCAGCCGAGTCGCCATAAAAAAACAGTTGTTTGAATAGACACCTATCTGTCTATCAGATTATAACAATATGAAAACGTAATTTAAATCTGTAAATTTTATTTCAATAAAACGAGCAAAGACCAAATTTTAATATCATAAAAGCTTTAATAGAGAAATAAACAATTTTATTTATTTTTCCTTGGATTTCTTCACTTAACATTTCACGGAATGTCGAACAAATAACACTAGTTGAATCTTACGATATATATTTTAACTGGCAAAATATCACTTACCTGGTCCATGAGTAAGATATGCTTTCTTTTAATCTTCCTGTATGTGAATTTATTCATATTTATGTATTATAATCCATGTATTTTTTAAATGGAAGGATTTTTCCAACACATATCGCGACAACTAGTGTCTTTAAAGAAAGTTTAAAGAAACCGGATGTTAAGATTCTCACTTTGTTATCTACGGAAGCCTATAAGTGTAAAAAACACTAATTCAGAAACGTTAGTAATCTCGATATGGGATTATATTCCTTCAAATTTTCCACTTTTAAAGGTTTTCGGGGGCGCTGAAAACGGAAATAACCATTTATATATACGGCAAACGAAACTAGTAGTTTCGAAGATAATAAATTTTACAAATGGTCACAAAGTGGGGGGTCACTTTTCTATAATGATGTGACGTCAAATGGGCACCCACTTTATGGCCACATTGCAATGAACAGATTTGGCCGTAATTTTAAAGGAATTTTCGAGGGTAGAGTAATTCTTCATATTGACCCTATATGAATAAAGGGTGGAATTCTTCATATTTACCCTATATGATTAAACAAACATTTAATGTAATAATAACAAACCAAAACACGTCTTCTTTATAATATAAGTTTTTTATTCCGTTTTGTATAAACTTAAAGGAAGGTTTATGTATATATCAAAAATATAAACAGAACACTTTAGGATTGACATTTCCTATTTTCCAATGTAAGTAAGATTTTAATCAAATAATTTCTTATAAATTCTTCAGAGATGTGAGAAATTAATAAATACCAAAGGGAGATAACTTGCCGTCCTTTTTTTTAATGTTGGCGCATTTACGCTATCGTACATGAAAACTGGGATCTTTTATTTTTGGATTTACACGGATTACGGAATGACGAGCATATGAAATGTAATTTTATTTTTTTTTAAAATATCTTAAAGAAATACCTGAATTTTTTATTTATTTTACTATAAATCTGCATTATAGGGTATCGTCTTCTTTTTATATCGAAAAAAGGTAACCAGGAATTAAATATAAAAATATACACTGACCGAAAAATATTGACTGGAAAATTCTAAATAAAAATTAAGCTTCCACTTAAAAAAACACATAAAAAACACGTGGTTATCGAAAAAAGAAGGATTTACATTTTGGACTTTACCGGTAAATTTACAGATGAGTGATATTTTTTTGTTGTTTTGAATTTGAGTATTTTATTTATTGATGGTTTATCTTCAATTTGTGATATATACAACGTGTAAACCAAAATTAATTATTAAAATTCTCATAGACATTTCAAAATGGGGGGGGGGTGAATTTATAAAACAACGTTTGTCTAAAATATTATTTTCAGTTTATCGGAAAGAGCATAAAATTTTACATTCACCCTGAAAAAAACGTAAAAATTGAACGAATAGGACAATTTTGATAGATTTTTAAAGTTTAAAAATTGAAAAATATTCATCTCATAAAAATCAATTGATTTCACTACGTAACAAAATGGCTGCCTGAGCGAACGCACGCACTTTGTAAACACTGTTTTTTAAAAAATGAAAAATAATATTTCTATTATTTTTTAAACAACTCAAATAGTTTATTTTGGAAGTATATTCTATAAAAAAAATAAATAACCCACTTTAGAAAGAGAAATTACGAGTTTTCTATATTTTATTCGCAGTTTTCTGTTAGGGGTGTCAAAAATTCCCAAAAAATTCTGATACACCTAATAATACACAGTACGTGATTCGGGCCCTTAATCGCTGTGTGGCATTACCTGCACTGACAATTTCATTGTAGACTAGCAATTTTCTAAAAATCCAATTGTAAATTGTAATTGTAAATAAACTCGATCTTGACTAGCTATCACTATTTTCTCATCAATGTAAGTTTCCCACGCTTGATCCATTAAATGCAAAACATTTATATATGGTTAAGCACTTCCAGGAATTTTCTGTAAAATATGTCCGTTATATTTTATTAAATTTCATTTAAACGTTTTTGGTTTATTTTTAAAGACTAAATTTCAACTGTTATATTTTAATTTGTATCATACTTCATCATCTCATTATAAGTTTCTCGTACCACAACACGGATAAAGTTTATTTGATTCAACTCGATTAAAAGCAAATTAATTTGGAATGATGATATCAGGAATATGCAGTTTTGGCTTATTATGTTTCTTCCAACCTGTATGCCTATAATAGAACACTACCTCCATTTAATGGAATTAGTGACAGTTCATGGTGCTGTAAAGATCATCTGCCAATAGGACTGGAAATTCAGACAGTATGTGATTCGCGCCCTTAATCGCTGTGTGACATTTCCTGCACTGGTCATTCTATTGTAATCCATTTGTAAATAACCCCGAGCTGTACTAGCTATGACGTTTTTGTGTTATTTAGTCTATCTTGATTTCCGTGTCATTCTCTCCTTTCCTGTCTTGCTGGTTCATTATATACCTCGGCAATATTTTCCAGTATGACGCCCCTCAAACATTTCAGCAAGGTTTGTGATTGGGATTTGTTCGGACAAACTTTCATATGATGTTTTGCCGACTTATTTTTCATGATACGTACATTCTTTATCAGATTGTTGCTTTAGAAAATTGTAAGTTTTTTTCGCAACACTGTATTTATGAGAACATGAATATGAAAATAATGGACAATAATATAGCTTTCCAGATTTTTTTTTATTTTACATGAAATCATGTGATTCCCTCTAGGGGCTGATATCAAATTTCAATACGATTAAAAAAATATCTGTTTTTTTTTTTTTGATATAGTCGCTTTTATAATGTGCATTTGTTTTACAACAGTTTACTTTTCCAGAGATTGTGTTCAGGTATTTCTTCAGAGTTTTTTTTTTTAGTTTATTTGCTCGCAATATAATCGTTTAGATATTTTGCCGTTTTTAAATACATTATATTCTTCGATTTAATCTATTAAATATTCATTAAGAATCCTGTTATTTAAAGCGTGTACTATGTTATATAGTCTATCCTGAAGTTTTTATATTAATACATCCGAATGAACATTCTTTGATTTTAGATAAAAATATATCCACGCGTCATAGAAATGACTTTCCACAAAGTTTGTTCTTATATGTCTCACTGGCGTTGATATTTCAGAACAGAATTAATCCACAATTCACAAGAATGTGGCTTTCCCCTATTTTTAATTTTACTTTGGGAGCTAACACTTGCTTCCGTTACTATTAAAGTTTATATCCGAGGGCTTTTTAAGAATAGAAACTGTCTGCTTTATGACTGCTATCTGTATTTTGTTTCAGCTTCATCTCCCGGGATTGCTTCTATATATTTCTGAATATTGTTTTTTATTAGGCCAGTTGCTCCTGCCACAACCGATATAATGTCTATTTCTTTCAGAGACACCGCCATTTTAGATCATTTTTTTAGGTCCTGATATTTTTTTATATTTACCCGCTCAGTTTTATTAAGAAAAAAAAAGAAAGATTATTTTTCTAGTTGGATCTGGTGAGAATGAGTTTTAACTAACGTAATTGATTCGGACAGCCTCGAGAATTGGGCTCCAAAATGTCTGCTCGGAAATCGGGGACCCGTGGTGTTTTAACTCAGAGACCACCAAGCTAGTTTGACAGATATGTTCACAAAACAATAGAGAAAGGGAAAAGTATAAGAAAATAGAGGGATAGAAAAAGAAATCCACAAGAGAAGAAAGAGGGGGGAATAGAAGATAATGGAGAAAAGGAAGGAAGATGCTTTTGATATAAACAACGATCGCCTACTCGAAAAAGGAGATATAGAAGGGTTTTTGGCAGTCTTTGGCTAGCGAGCGAAGCGTACACATCGGCTCTCGCCCCGCCTGGGGTGAGAGGCAGGGGCAGAAATCTCAGTAAGGACGAACTTAAAAAGATCTTGTTCTTAGCTAGAGAATTAACCTGAATCTCAAGTATACAGCCTGCATCACGAAGCGCGGATAACGAAAACACGACGTTAAACAAATGTAGAATGATTGCAAATAATTATTTTATTTGGTTTAAACGAAAATGACCTCAGAGTTTTTTCTTTGTTTTTCGATTGCCGGCATAAGTGAAGATGCAGTTTATTTCAGGTATGCCCTGACGCCAGACGACGAAGACACAGACATAAAACCAGAGTGACGGCCGAAGAGGACAATGTTGCTACACGGACTTGGGGTCATGCACGTTTAACGTGCCTGGAGCAGCGGAGGTATGTTTTCCAGGGACCAGTACGAGTCTGGTCACGCTGGAGGGGTCCACCACTAGACGACGCAGGCCCGGGACATCGTTCCCGTTACGTGATGCGCGTGACGCATCCGTTCCACAGATAATTATTATATCTGGCTTGATGAAATTGTCTTTTATATATCTACTTGCCTGTATGTCTTTGTCATAGAACCCTGTCACTTTTTCATTTGATGTTATCAGTGGTGATTGATATTCCCAGATGTTCGACGACCTGCAATTTGCATCTCTTTGCAGATCTTCCAATGTAGGTATCTACACACTTTACTGTGGCGAACAGTGTAATAGCAATCGGCTGGAAGGATCTTGCATTCGGACATTAAGTGGAAATTTATTAAAATATTCACAAACTTCACATGAATATTTCAGATCAAGAATGAGGCTTTTCCTTTTTTTTGTTTTATTTTACTTCTGTCAAAGTTCTCAGAAATCAAGAGGCCCACAACCTGGGGTTAACACTTGAAGTCTATATGAGATGCATAGATATTCGAATGTTTCATTAAACTTCTTTACATTAGGGAGGGGCAGGTGTGGTGGTGGCCCCAACTGCACAAGTTCTATAATTGAATACCCCTCCCTCCAACAAAGAACGGAAAACATAAAAGTATGTTTGTATAAACTCGTGAAACCTTTTTTTAGATCAATTAAAAAACATTAAAATAAAAATCACAAACCACTTTTTAAAAAAAACTTTGTTATTTCACATGTCCGCTCAGGATTCCTCCGACATGTGATAAGTCAGTTCACTAGACGTGTGAGCACGCGAACGCATCATGATTATGCATTTTTCTCAAAAATCAGTTTTATATTTCTTTCGACGCTGTAGTAATTTTCTTTTTTCTTCTTCCCAACTGACAGCAACACTCTGCTTACTTACCGATTCCACTTCATTTTAAATTTCTAAATATTTACATATAGATTTGTTGCTTTTTTGTTTTCTAACTATTGTAATGTCCGCATAATTTTTTGTTAACATAAAATAATAAACTTGGATCGGAGCATGTATTTGATGAGATGATATTACTACATAATCTTATCCAATGTTTTTCATGCAATTGATTGAAATTAGTTGGGCAACTAAACGTTTATTTCTTTTTCAAAACGAGGCCGTTATTTGGCTAAATTCTATTTGATTTTTTTTCATAAGTGAAAATAGCCGATAGTTTGTATGCAAAACATTGTGTAGAGACAGAATAGTTGACGAAGCCTTTTTATACTGCCGCCTCGAACTACAATAGCGCCTAAATTTGCATTTATCTTACTTATCGTACCAGCCAACCCTTGGCGCTTATTGCTGTGGTTCTCCATTATTACAACTTGACAAATTCCTTTTTCTCAGATTGTTTATTGTTAAATTGATGTATAATAACATGATTTTTCACCACATCTTGATAAAAACATGTTTTTTTTGGATTATTTGATGGTTAATTTATGGTATTATTACCATACATTAACATGGGTACTAATTAGAGGTCACCGTTTTCGGTAGGCTCCCACTTCGGGGCGCCTCCGATAACAGGGAGAACTGGAGCGCTGAAATAGAAAGAAAGAAATACTGGTAAAAGGAGACACTGTCTTCTTATAACAATGAGGACGTATAACGCGACTTTGTTATGAATTCATGAGGTTTTATATATCCAATATATATGTGTGTTTTCCCGAAACTCGGGTTACAAAGAAAGACAATGCAATTTGTAAAGGCTGTATTAATGTTCAATGCTCCTCTTGGCTACCTAACGAGAGCTGAGGAGTGAGGCGTGTGCTCTGTCTCTAGTCGCCGTGGAAGTAAGGACGTTTTCTTCACTCGAATGTCCCACGTCAACCGTTCTCGCTTTTCATTGGCTGGAACCTCTGATGACGTATATGAAGAAAGGAAGGAAAAGAGAAAAGAGTAGGGAGAAAGAGAGAACCAAGGTGAGAATACAGCCTAGTCTCTTAGTAGTAGCAGCTCGCTACAAATTCAAGTGATTATAGTCTCACACTAGTGACACAATATTATACGCATTTTGATAATCAGATTTACTTGCTTTTTTTATGGTCGTCAATAATTGTTTGATTCGCAACAACCATGACATTAAAACCCTCACAAATAACATCGTCCAATGTGCTGAAGACTACAAGTATCTAGGATCACACATTAGAAACTCTAATAGAGACTAACATTATTAAAAAGGCCATGGCCTAGACTGCGTGTAACAAAATGGATAAGATCTGGAAATCCAAACTTGCTCGCAAATTCAAAATCCAAGTTTTCCGTGAGCCAATCTTACTCTATGGATCTGACAGTTGGACACTTTCAGCAAAATAACAGCGTCGTTTGGATGGATGTTACACACGTCTTTTGTGAAATGTACTCAATCACTCATGGCGAAATCACCCAACTCTATTAATGATATATGGAGACTTGTAAGCACTCAAACATTTATTCAGCAACAGATTTTCGGCAGGAGTAAGAATACAAGAAAGAAGCTGTCGATTTGGTAGATTCCTTTTTTCGGACGTTGATAGCAAAGATTGTTATCGTGCAATGTAAAAACATGTGCATTTTAGTAAGCAATGCAAGCAATGCTTAGATTTCTCTGTCGCTTTCTATTAAATTGTTAAACGACAAATGCTTCTTGATCACAACACAGTTCCTATCACAGTCAGCAGATTCTTTTTTGAAGGACTCTAAAGGCGAATGACTCTAGGGCTCTTCAAGATGAGAGGCGAAAGACAATGGCTCATAGATTTTGTATACAAATAGGCCATGGGAACGCATGTGTTGTATCTCTCTCTCTATCTCTCTCTCTCTCTCTCTCTCTCTATATATATATATATATATATATATATATAATGTACGTATATATTTCTACCGTTTAATATCGTCTGCGTAACCATGTTCATATAAATGCGACGCTTAATGTATGCATAATAGTTTCTTGTCTTGTTAGTATATAGTGTCGGTTGTTTTCTGTACACAGGTATATACACACATAAACACTGTTCACAACAACGACAAATAACGTATGCAAGAAAGTTCTTTTACAATTTTGATCAGACAGTTTATGGCATACCAAACAAAATGAGAAACATACCTTTCCTCTTTGTTCCTCACTCTGTGCTTTTCACAACAGCGGAGACATCTTCATCCAAAATAAAACAATATAACAATTTATATTTTCATATATTATTTATTTCACATTTGTTACTTCTCTTTGAGTTGCATGCAATGTTCTTATGTTTTACATTGTTTCTAATTGCTTTCAGGATTCGAAAAGGCAAAACCTCATCCACGTCTGCTGGCCAACCCAGATTCTACCTCTGTAAAACATGTCCGTTTTATTTGATTAAATTGCATTTAAACGTTCTTGGTTTATTTTTTATGACCTAATTTCAACTGTTATATTTTATTTTGTAACATACTTCATCATCACATTATTAGTTACTCTTACCACAACACGGATAAAGTTTATTTGATTCAACTCTATTAAAATTAAATATATTTAGAATGATGATATCAGGAATATGCAGTTTTGTTCAGGTTTGCCCCATCTTACAATCTCTGACTTATTATCTTTCTTCCAACCTATATAGCTATAATAGAATACATTTAATGTTATCATGTTGTTGTAAAGATCATCTGGCAATAGGACTTGAAAGTTATACACATATGTTATTCAGACCATTAATCGCTGTGTGGCATTACCTGCACTGACCATTTCATTGTAGACTAGCAATTTTCTAAAATCCAATTGTAAATAAACCCGATCTTGACTAACTATGACTATTTTCTCATCAATGTAAGTTTCCCACGCTTGAGCCATTAAATGAAAAGCATTTATAAATGGTAAAGCACTTCCAGGAATTTTCTGTAAAATATGTCCGTTATATTTGATTAAATTGCATTCAAACGTTCTTGGTTTATTTTTATGGACTACATTTTAACTTATATTTTATTTTGTAACGTACTTCATCATCACATTATAAGTTTCTTGTACCACAACACGGATAAAGTTTATTTGATTCAACTCGATTAAAAGCAAATTCATTTGGAATGATGATATCAGGAATATGCAGTTTTGACTTATTATGTTTCTTCCAACCTGTATGACTATAATAAAATACTTCCTCAATTTAATGGTATTAGTGGCAGTTCATGGTGTTGTAATAGGACTGGAAAGTCAGACAGTATGTGATTCGCGCCCTTAATCGCTGTGTGACATTTCCTGCACTGGTTATTCTATTGTATCCATTTGTAAACAACCCCGATCTTGACTAGCTAGGAGTGTTTCCTAATCAAAGTAAGTTTCCCACGCTTGAGCCATTAAAGGGAAGCATTTATATATTGTTAAGCACTTCCATGAATTTTCTTGCTCTTTTATACTGTTTCCGTTTTTTGTGTTGAGTCTATCTTAATTTCTGTGTTCTTCTCTCTTTTCCTGTCTTGCTGGTTCATTATATACCTCGGAAATATTTTCCAGTATGACGCCCCTCAAACAGTTCAGCAAGGTTTGTGATTGGGATTTGTTAGGACAAACTTTCATATTAAAATTTGTTAGGACAAACTTTCATATGATGTTTTGCCGACTAATTTTTCATGATACGTACATTCTTTATCAGATTTTTGCTTTAGAAATTTGTAAGTTTTTTTCGCAACATTTTATTTATGAGAACATGAATATTAAAATAATGGACAATAATATAGCTTTCCAGATTTTTTTTATTTTACATGAAATCATGTGATTCCCTCTAGGGGCTGATATCAAATTTCAATACGATTAAAAAAATATCTGTTTTTTTTTTTGTATAGTCGCTTTTATAATGTGCATTTGTTTTACAACAGTTTCCTTTTCCAGGGATTGTGTTCAGGTATTAGTCTTTTTAGTTTATTTGCTCGTAATACAATCGTTTAGAGATTTTGCTGTTTTTAAATGATTCTATACTTCGTCATATTACATTATGTTCTTCGATTTAATCTATTAAATATTCATTAAGAATCCTGTTATTTAAAGCGTGTACTATGTTATATAGTCTATCCTGAAGGTTTCATATAAATACATCCGAATGAACATTCTTTGATTTTAGAGAAAAAGTATATCCCCACGTCATAGAAATTACTTTTCACAGAGTGTGTTCTCATATGTCTCACTAGCGTTGATATTTCAGAACAGAATTAATCCACAATTCACAAGAATGTGGCTTTCCCCTATTTTTAATTTTACTTTGGGAGCTAACACTTGCTTCCGTTACTATTAAAGTTTATATCCGAGGGCTTTTTGAGAATAGAAACTGTCTGCTTTATGACTGCTATCTGTATTTTGTTTCAGCTTCATCTCCCGGGATTGCTTCTATATATTTTTGAATATTGTTTTTTATTAGGCCAGTTGCTCCTGCCACAACCGATATAATGTCTATTTCTTTCAGAGACACCGCCATTTTAGATCATTTTTTTATGTCCTGATATTTTGTTATATTTACCCGCTCAGTTTTATTAAGACCAAAATTATTTGTGACTGTTACATCGATAATGAGTGCAGTTTTTTAGGCTTGTTCCATATTATTATTATATCTGGCTTGATGAAATTGTCTTTTATATATCTACTTGCCTGTATGTTTTGTCATAGAACCCTGTCACTTTTTCATTTGATGTTATCAGTGGTGATTCATATTCCCAGATGTTCGACGACCTGCAATTTGCATCTCTTTGCAGATCTTCCAATGTAGGTATCTACACACTTTACTGTGGCGGACAGTGTAATAGCAATCGGCTGGAAGGATCTTGCATTCGGACATTAAGTGGCTTAGGCTTCAAACAGCCGAGTGACAGAATCTGCATTGGCCAGCCATTTTTTAATCAATGTGCAGTAATAATTAATCGTTCTTAATCATCTGAAAATTTATTAAAATATTCACACACTTCACATGAATATTTCAGATGAAGTATGAGGCTTTTCCTTTTTTTGTTTTATTTTACTTCTGTCAAAGTTCTCAGAAATCAAGGGCCCACAACCTGGGGTTAACATTTGAAGTCTATATGAGATGCATAGATATTCGAATATTCCATTAAAGTTCTTTATCTCTCAAACACTGAGTTAGTAAAGAAATTGAGACAATAATTTTCCTCTCCCAATCAACCATTTTCATACGTTGTAGTGTATCTTTCATTTTTGTCTCTTGGTCTTACTGGATTCCAGGACAAGAATTTATCTAGTCTGGTGGAGTATCCAGATTTGTGCTATTACTTGAGGTAACATCACTTGGAGAAGGTGCACCATTCTTCGTGAAAGCTAATGTGGGTTAGCCATAGTGAGGAGATCTTATTTGGGCAGCGAATACGAAATGTGATTTTGAATATTTAATCAGAGTTTACTTCTAAAGAAAAGTATCCTCATGCCAGATTGTTCTGACAAACCCCTGTACAGAGAGACCTTAGACACTCGAGGACAATATCTAGTAGGCATTCAAGTTCTCTCCAGTTTTTCCCGGCATTTCTCTATTTTATTTTATTTCTTTTCTTTTTTATTTTACTTTTGTTAGTTTGAAGAGATCAAGGGGTCCCTTCCTGGGGCTAACACTTGATTCTATTACAGTTTAAATTTTATATCCGAGGGCTCTTTTAAAAATAGACACTGTTTCCTTTATAGCTGCTATCTGTATTTCCTTACAGCTTGGTTTTATAGGGATTGCTTCTAAGTATTTATGAAGGTTTTTTTACTAGGCTCGTCACAACTGGTATTATGTTTATTTCTTTCAGAGATCATGTTGATTTTAGATCAGTTTTTAGTATCCAGTGTGAGTTCTCATATGTCTAACTAACTTTGACTTTTGAGAACTTGAATATCCACATATTTCACATGAATGAGGTTTTTCCCCAGTGTGAGATTTCATATGTGTCACTAAGTGTGATTTTTGAGAACAGGAATATCCACAAACTTCACAAGAATGTGGCTTTTCTCCTGTGTGAGTTCTTATATGTATCATTAAATATGTTTTATTAGAACAAGAATATCCACAAACTTCACAAGAATGTGGTTTTTCTCCAGTGTGAGTTCTCATATGTCTCACTAACATTGATTTTTCAATACAAGAATGTCCACACACTATACATGAATTTGGCTTTTCTCCAGTGTGAGTTCTCATATGTCTTACTAATTTTGATGCTTCAGAAAAAGCATATCCACACACCTTACAAGTGTGTGGTTTTTCCCCAGTGTGAGTTCTCATATGTTTTACTAAAGATGATTTATAAGCACAAGAATATCCACACACCTCACAAGAATATGGCTTTTCCCCAGTGTGAATTCTCATATGTTTTTCTAAATCTGATTTTTTAAACGCAGAATATTTACACATTTCACAAGAATATGGATTTTCCCCAGTGTGCGTTTTCATATGGTTCATTAAAGAGTATTTTTTAGAACAAGAATATCCACATAATTCACAAGAATTCGGCTTTTCTCCAGTGTGAGTTCTCATATGTTTAACTAAATTTGACTTTTTAGAACAAGAATATCCACACACTTCACATGAATATGGTTTTTCCCCAGTGTGAGTTCTCATATGTGTGACTAAAGATGATTTTTGAGAACTAGAATATTCGCACACCTCACATGAATATGGCTTTTCTCCCGTGTGAATTCTCATATGTCTTTCTAAATCTGATTTTTTAAAACTAGAATATTTACACACTTCACAAGAATATGGCTTTTCCCCAGTGTGCATTTTCATATGGTTCACTAAGCCTGCTTTTTCAGAGCATAAACATCAACACACATTACAGGAATGTGTCTTTTTCCCAGGGTGAGTTCTCATATGTGTCACTACTTTTCAGAACAAGTATATTTACAAGAATATCGATCTTCTCATGTGTGATCGATATGTTTTCTTAAATCTGATTTTAAGAACTAGAATATTTAAACACTTTACAAGTCAGGTGTGAGGGTTTATGTTTTACAGATTCTATTAAATAATTGTGTCCAGTATATTAAATCATCCAAAGTGTCGCTATAATCTCTCAAATAAAATAATGACTCTTTAAATAATATTCCATAAAAGTTCACTGGCGGCAGTCACTCAGGAACATCTGAAAAAATACATGAAATTCAATATTTTTAGTATCGCCATTATCATAGGAATATTCTGTTCCTTAATTATTATGGTGAAGTTACAATTTCATGATGAATTTAATCTAAAAAGTCATATGTAATACATTAGAAAAATGTGTGTTCATTATTATAGTTAAGTTACAACATCATTATTAATTTACTATAAAAAGTCATATGAAATACATTAGAAAAATGTTTGTTCATTATTATGGTGAAGTTACAACATCATTATTAATTTATTATAAAAAGTTATAGAAAATACATGTAAAAAATGTTTGTTCATTATTATAGTGAAGTTACAACATCATTATTAATTTTATCTAAAGAAAATCATATCAAATACATTAGTAAAATGTTTGTTCATTATTATTGTGAAATTACAACCTCCTGATAAATTAAATATAAAAAGTCATCTGAAATACATCAGAAAAATGCTTGTTCATTTTTATGGTGAAGTTATAACCTCATGATTAATTTAATATAAAAAGTCATATGAGGTAAAAAGTCATATGACTAAATATTTTCTAACTTGTGCTTAAGATGTAGTTTAGTTGAAATTATATCTGGCGTTTTTATGATTTACATCGTGATGAGAAGATATATACATATATATATATATATATATATACATATAATATTCCACATGCATACATGTATCATGATGTATCAATAAAAATAAATCACAATAAGTCAATCACAAAAGTATTCTCTTCTTCAAACACATACATATAATTAGTTTATGTTTATAAATCTGCAGTTATATTCTACGCATTTTTATTGTTATTTATTTATGTTTTCCTTATCGATTTTTTTTTGTCGATTAAACAATCATATTAGTCTACTACAGGTTTGTTTGAGGAAATGTATCTGTTTATTTAGTTTAGTAATTATCTGTTTATTTAGTTTAGTAATTATCTGTTTTTAGTAATTTATCTGTTTTTATTCGGAAATAATTTCAGGACATTACAAAGACTTCTTAAAACAGCTGGGTTTTCCCAACACTGTTGTAAAATTACTCAAAACTGCAAGTATCTTACCGTTCACAAAGCTTACATTAACATCAACATTGAATAGTGTTGCCAGATGTGGGAGGGTGAAACTAACATAACTATCTTCGTGTTATCTACCATCTTTTGTGCAAAAAGAATGACATGATTCTCGAATGATTTGGAACTTACAATGTAAAGTGGGTTCTTTACGACAACTGGCGATGCTCAACTTTGTGGCTCGACACCGACAAATCTACACAATACCAGCCAAATTTCACCAAAAAAGGTCACGCTAACAGTTCGGTGGTCTGCAGCCGATCTCATCCATTAGCAGTTTTTTTTATTGCTGGCGAAACGTTTACAGCCGATAAGTATTGTCAACAAAATGATGAAATGCATCAGAAACTTCGACAATGCCTAGCATTAATTACTCAGAAGAGTAAAATTCTCCTCTGTTACAATGCCTAAACATATGCTGCAAAACAGACTTTGACGTTTCATGAATGGGGCTACGAAACTCTGCCTCATCTGTTATCCTCTCCAAACCTCGCATCTACCGACTAACATTTTAAAGCATTCTGATAACTTTCTGGAGGAGAAATGCTTAAAAAAATTAGCGACATTAAAAACAGCTTCAGTAACTTCATTGCCAACAGAACATCAGATTTTTACGTTACTCGGATGAATACACTTACTTTGCATTGGCAAATGTTGATTATGGTGTTTGTTTAAATGTTTAACGCCATCTAACCATTGATCTACGAATCAAAAAATAAACGTGTATATCAATTTTTAATTTGGTCTTCCTATTTTATGATAAAGATTTTTTAATTGTTTTCAATGTTTTATTGCATAAAAAGTTATGCATTTTTCAGAAAATATTTGAAATAAATATTTAATTAATTCAAAGGTTAGCTTACTACTGACGAGAAACACAGTTATTTTTGAAACTCTCAAGCTTATAGAACCTGTATTTTTCCTTGAATATAAGTAATTACATTTTATGCCTTGGGCTGAAAAGGGATGATATATTTCTGTATGAATTCTGTATATAAAGGGAAGGTAGTCATTTCTGTATGAATGTTTCGAGAGAGAGAGAGAGAGAAAGGAAGAGAATGATAAAAGCATTGTAAAAAAAAAAAATCGTTGATGAGTTTATTGCAAACCAAACCTATTAAAGCAATTAAAATGGAATTTTTGTAAAACATAACTCAATCCCTATATAAAGTAATACCGTACTGTTATACTTTATTAGATACTAGCATGACCAGCTAAGCAGTGTTTCCTGGTTGAAGCATGCTCCTCTCCTCTCATAGAAAAATTAAAGTACAGTTTGTTACTGCTGTTGTTGTTACCCAACACCCAATCTCCACATGTTAAGAACGGCTTTCAGAATAGACACTCCCAACCTTCTCATGTAAAGAACAGTTTTCGGCATGGTCACCTGCAACATCCTCATGTTAAGAACAGCTTTCGGAGCAGACACCTCATTTTGGTAGTGGAGGTGACTGTCAAAATATTCGCCACAAATTTAACCTTGATAATCAATGTCAGGATTCCCGCGCACAAATATTATAAACCAACAAAGAAATTTTTGGGTGGCAGTCTCAGTCGATAATTAGATTTATTCCTCCTGACGGGCAGTGATTTACAGCATAATACAAGACTTTATATCGCTAAAACTACTTGTGTCCGCCAAATATAAATGAGATTTTCTTAATTAGCATAGTGAAAAACCTAAAAATGTTGTCATTTTAAAGGATAGTGTGTAGGTCGATCTAAGGTTAAGATTTATCTTTAAAAAAACGAAAAACAATTAGTCTACAATAAAACAGGCCCTTCTTGTAAAAGAAATAAAGTATGGGTGTTGTTGCTGTTGCCAACCTCCTCAGGGTAAGAATGGCTTTGGGAACGGATACCCCCAATCTCATGTTAAAAATGGCTTATGGTACAGACATTCCCAACGGCTTTCAGAATAGACATCCCACCCTGTGAGTGAGGAGGGGAGTGGGGGTTTCAAGATATTTGCTCCATATTTAACCTTGATAATCGCTGTCATGATACCTAGGCGCAAATTACAAGCAACATTCAAGTTGTCATGTTAAAGAAAAGTGTGTCTATAATTTGTCTATCATCAAACACATGCATGCAATATTAGGGTGTCATTCTGAATTCCAAAGCAGAAAATGAAAAGTAAACAATGGTAACCATAAATAAAAATGTTATGCTTCACGGTTGTATGGGTTTTTTTGCGAAGGTAATGTGTGCATAGGTATCGAAAAAATGTAAAAAAAAATAAGAATGAAATGTCCCATTATAAAACAAAGCAAAACAAAAACCATAATACCATAAGCGAAATAAAAAACAAAGCTATCCATAAATGTTGTGCATTTTCTTTCAGGAATTGTTTATTTGTAAGGGTAGTTGTGCATAAATGTTAGGTTTTAAGTACGTAAATTATTGATTATGAGTGTTTAATATTTTTGTATTTTGCTTAATATTCATAAAACTATTGGTTCCTGTAGAGAGAGCGGCCATATTTGTAAAGGTCTGACATGTTCCTTTTTGTAAGGTGTGTATTCTGGAATTTTAGATTTTTATGTTTTCAGCCAAGGTGAATAGCCGGATTGCTGGTAGGGAGAAAATATTAATTTTAGAATCGGGAAGTGAAAGGATAATTTTATGTCTATGTATATGATCTAGTTAAGAAGTGTGTCAGGGCAACATAATTATAATGTGTATATTTCTTCTCAGTCTTGACAGGAAACGGTAGGAGGACTTTAGATTTAGAGGTTAAAATATGAGCTACTTCGTCTAAAGATGGTGTGATTGTGATGAAGTTGCTCCTAGGATGTAATATAGAATTGTTTTATAACGACTAAATGTATGAAAAATATCGTTTTAATTTCTGCAATCATTTTATTATATAGAAGATATACTTTTTAGATAAAACGGAAACTACTGATATTTCAAGGGATAGGTTACGTTATAAAGTAATTGCAAACTAAAATATGTTAAAACTATTAAAATTAATTTGTTTGCAAATGTAACTCAATCCTCATACTATTAAATTTTGTTAAATATATGTTTTCATATATAAAAATAGTAACCTTAGTTTAACAACTGTAGGCTGAAATAGGTAATTATGATAAGAAACTTCTAATAAATTTGCCCCAACATAATTGAGTATTTTATTAAATCCCACATATTACCGGTAAATCTAAAAAGCAAAATTATTTTGATAAATCTTTACTAACAAACCAGACGTAGCTTACCCCCTTAGAAAAATCCAAATTGACTTTTTCTTAGCTAGTACATTTCAACAGCTCTTAAAAATATCATCACTAAAAGAATTTTAAAATAATATATATTTATGATATCAGAGTAGGGTGATCAAATTCTTATATATATTTATTATAAAATGAGCACCTATTTCATGGCTAGTTACTAATCAACCAGATATGTAATTAGTTGCCGTTTTCAATGTTTGCAGCAATTGACGGGGGTGGGGAGGAGCTCATATATTCTGGTTTCTAACGTTTTTAAGGCGGGATTAGAGCCCAAGTGTTGTTAACTATTCTGTAGTTTTTTCCTAAAAATGTAATAAATCAAAGATACCGTAAACATATCGTTGTTGGCTTTCTTAAATGTTACTATGCAAATTCATATTTATATTTAAAATAAAATAAGGGGTCATCTTGTTTTTAAATTTCAAGTTAAAATTCAGAGTGGGGGCATTTTTTTTTACTCATACATTCTAGTTTTTGTTGTAAATAAAAAATACCTCCCATCATTAGAAATAAGGTTATTATTCAGAAAGCTATTAACATGAGAAACGAGGTATTTGCTAACTAATTCGTAATTTTAACTAACAATTTACGAAATACGAAATGCATTTTTGTGTTATAACTTATTTACTTTGAAAGAATTAATATCGAGGCTTATGTTAGAAGAAGAAAAATTGGTTGAAACAAACCTGTCATCAAAAAAGTCCCGATAATCGCTCTAAAATCGAAAAAATTAACACAATACTGGAAGTAAACCACCAAATAAGTTTCAGGGTAACAGCTTTTGCAAAGTTTTGATACGTCCAATGAGTTTTACGGTATATTTATTAAATTGTTAAATGAAAGTACAGAATAGTTAACAACACATTAGATTGACATAAAAAACAAATTAAGAAATCAAAAGTTGACATGGGGTTTCTCTTCTCCGTCTTCCACAAAAATTGAAAACTACGAAAGATTACAGGAATCACTGACTACTAACTGATCATTAAATGGGGGTTCATTTCACATTAAATTTATATAAGAAAAGGATCCATACTCTAAAACCTTACATATGCATTCTTTTTGTTTGTCATTTCTTTAATATTTTTAGTATCGGCATCAACATAAGAATATTCTGTTCCTTAATTATTATGGTAAAGTTACAATTTCATGATTATTTTAATCTAAAAAGTCATATGAAATACATTAGAAAAATGTTTGTTCATTATTATAGTGAAGTTACATCATTATTAATTTACTATAAAAAGTTATAGGAAATACATTAAAAAAATGTTTGTTCATTATCACAGTGAAGTTACAACATCATTATTAATTTTATCTAAAAAATCATATCAGATACATTAGTAAAATGTTTGTTCATTATTATTGTGAAATTACAACCTCCTGATAAATTAAATATAAAAAGTCATCTGAGATACATCAGAAAAATGTTTGTTCATTTTTATGGTGAAGTTATAACCTCATGATTAATTTAATATAAAAAGTCATCTGAGGTCCATTATAAAAATGACTAAATATTTTCTAACTTTTGCTTCAGATGTAGTTTAGTTGAAATTATATCTGGCGTTTTTATGATTTACATCGTGATGAAAAGATATATATATATATATATATATATATATATATATATATATATATATATATACATATACATATAATATTCCACATACATATACATGTATCATGATGTATATATACATATAATGTTTTATGATTTACATCGTGATGAGAAGATATAAATATATATATAATATTCCACATACATATACATATATTATCTTTAAAAAACGAAAAACAATTGGTCTACAATAAAACAGGCCCTTCTTGTAAAAGAAATAAAGTATGGGTGTTGTTGTTGTTGCCAACCTCATCAGGGTAAGAATGGTTTTGGGAACGGATACCCCCAATCTCCTCATGTTAAAAATGGCTTATGGTACAGACATTCCCAACCTCTTCTGGTCACCTGCAATATCTCCATATCAGGGAGGTCTTTCAGAATAGACATCCCACCCTGTGAGTGAGGAGGGGAGTGGGGTTGTCAAGATATTTGCTCCATATTTAACCTTGATAATCGCTGTCATGATACCTAGGCGCAAATTACAAGCAACATTCAAGTTGTCATGTTAAAGAAAAGTGTGTCTATAATTTGTCTATCATCAAACACATGCATGCAATATTAGCGTGTCATTCTGAATTCCAAAGCAGACAATGAAAAGTAAACAATGGTAACCATAAATAAAAATGTTATGCTTCACGGTTGTATGGTTTGCTT
Organism: Euprymna scolopes; assembly: GCF_053919585.1. Lineage (NCBI taxonomy): Eukaryota > Metazoa > Mollusca > Cephalopoda > Sepiida > Sepiolidae > Euprymna > Euprymna scolopes. The sequence continues at coordinate 192,757,117 of NC_136527.1, forward strand.
TTTTGCGAAGGTAATGTGTGCATAGGTATCGAAAAAATGTAAAAAAAAAAAAAATAGAAATGAAACGTCCCATTATAAAACTATTGGTTCCTGTAGAGAGAGCGGCCATATTTGTAAAGGTCTGACGTGTTCCTTTTTGTAAGGTGTGTATTCTGGAATTTTAGATTTTTATGTTTTTAGCCAAGGAGAAAAAGCCGGATTTCTGGTAGGGAGAAAATATTAATTTTCGAATCGGGAAGTGAAAGGATAATTTTATTTCTATGTGTATGATCTAGTTAAGAAGTGTGTCAGGGCAATATAATAATAATGTGTATATTTCTTCTCAGTCTTGACCAGAAGTAACTTTAGATTTAGAGGGTAAAATAGAAACTACTTTGTCTAAAGATGGCGTGATTCTGATGAAGTTGCCCCTAGGATGTACTATAGAATTGTTTTATAACGACTAAATGTATGAAAAATGTCGTTCTAAAGTAACATAAGATAGTGGCTAATAATGTAGACATAATAAATTTGTATGTTGTTTCAAACCTACAGTATTTCGGGCCAAAGGAGAATTTCTGCAATCATTTTATTATATAGAAGATGTACTTTTTAGATCAAACTGTAACTACTGATATTTCAAGGGATAGGTTACGTTATAAAGTAATTGCAAACAAAAATTTGTTAAAACCATTTAAATTAATTTGTTTGCAAATGTAACCCAATCCTCATACTATTAAATTTTGTTAAATATATTTTTTTCATAGATTAAAATATAAACCTTAGTGTAACAACTGTAGGCTGAAATAGGTAATTATGATAAAAGACTTCCAATAAATTTGCACCAACATAATTGAGTATTTACATATTAAATGCCACATATTACCGGTAAATCTAAAAATCAAAATTATTTGGATAAATCTTTACTAACAAACCAGACGTAGCTTAACCCCTAAGAAAAATCCAAATTGACTTTTTCTTAGTTAGTACGTTTCAACAGCTCTTAAAAATATCATCACTAAAAGAATTTTAAAATAATATATATTTATGATATCAGAGTAGAGTGATCAAATTCTTATATATATCTATTATAAAATGAGCACCTACTTCATGGCTAGTTACTGATCAACCAGATATGTAATTAGTTGCAGTTTTCAATGTTTGCAGCAATTGACGGGGGTGGGGAGGAGCTCATATATTCTGGTTTCTAACGTTTTTAAGGCGGGGTTAGAGCCCAAGTGTTGTTAACCATTCTGTAGTTTTTTCCTAAAAATGTAATAAATCAAAGATACCGTAAACATATTGTTGTTGGCTTTCTTAAATGTTACTATGCAAATTCATATTTTATATTTAAAATAAAATGGGGGGGGTCATCTTGTTTTTAAATTTCAATTTAAAATTCAGAGTGGGGGCATTTTTTTACTCATACATTCTAGTTTTTGTTGTAAATAAAAAGTACCTCCCATCATTAGAAATAAGGTTATTATTCAGAAAGTATTAACATAAGAAACGAGGTATTTGCTAACTAATTCGTACTTTCAACTAACAATTTACGAAATACGAAATGCATTTTTGTGTTATAACTTATTTACTTTGAAAGAATTAATATCGAGGCTTATGTTAGAAGAAGAAAAATTATTTAAAACAAACCTGTCATCAAAAAAGTCCCGATAATCCTTCTAAAATCGAAAAATTAACACAATACTGGAAGTAAACCACCAAATAAGTTTCAGGGTGACAGCTTTTGCAAAGTTTTGATACGTCCAACGAGTTTTACGGTATATTTATTAAATTGTTAAATGAAAGTACAGAATAGTTAACAACGCATTCGATTTGACATCAAAAACAATATTTATTAAATTGTTAAATGAAAGTACAGAATAGTTAACAACGCATTCGATTTGACATCAAAAACAAATTAAGAAATCAAAAGTTGACATGGGTTTTCTCTTCTCCGTCTTCCACAAAAATTGAAAACGATTGCGAACGATTACAGGAATCACTGACTGATAACTGATCATTAAATGGGGGATCATTTCACATTAAATTTATATTGAAAAAGGATCCCTTCTCTAAAACCTTACATATGCATTCTTTTTGTTTGTCATTTCTTTAGCAGATATTTCTTTAAGGCTGTTGTAACATAATAGCCTAAAATAAAGCCATTTTTTTTAAAATTATTTTTAAAGAGAAAAATACGCTGAGTTTAATTGTGAAGATTTACTTATATTTTTTCTGCATTAAAAAACTGTTAATTGGTGATGGACAATAAATATGTATTCATTTTATGTAAACTTTATAAAAGAAGTCGATCCCTATTCTAAAATTTTAAACATTTGATAAAACATAAAAATTCAAACAAAATTCTCTAGCGTAAAGAATTTTTTTAAAATTTTTAATCGAAAAGCGTAAAGAATTTTTTATTTTTTTTTATTTTTAATCTTAAAACAACGAAATGCCGAAAAAGTAGCTTCTGTGATGAGTAGTTAACTTCGAATCAAATTATTATTTTCTCAGAAATCACAAACGTTTTTTTAAAAAAAAATAAATAAATAAACATTTTTTTAACAAAAATTTTAATATCAAATTGAATATATTTTTAGGAATTTTTTTCCTAGTCGGAGATACTTTTTTTTTTATTCACATTTGTTATAACGCATGAGAGAATCACTGAATTTAATTGGATGTCAATAAAAATAAACTTGTTTTAATTTTTAAGTTAAATTAAAAGTTATAAAATCCATTTTTTTAACGTAAAAAAGAAAGAAAGAAAAATATACCAACTTACCTTTCATTCCAGGAATTAAGTACGAAAAATAATGGGATGAATTCTTTGTTCTTTTGTGTTCAAAACAGAAAATTTGTTTCTTTAAGATTTCTTAAGTAAATTGATACAACTTTTGTTCTGTGTGTTCAATTCATCAAGAAATAAAATATATGAAAATATAAAAGAATCAAATTTAAAAGATGAAAACACGATTTAAAGTGAAATTATCAAAAGAAACAAATCAACCGCTAAAGAACAAAGAACTTAAGGTCATCGTAATAACACGGTGTCATCATTATTTCGTTCCTCGTGTAAAAAATGTCTGTTAATTAGTTAAATGTTCGAAATGTTTTCCTATAAAAATGTTTTACTAGCAAGTTTAGATTAAAAATTGTCAATACTTCATGCTAAATTCTTCGGAGAATCATAAATTAATAAAAAACATTTTTTATGTTTCTTGTTTTTATAGGTTTAATTTTTTCATGGTTTATAAACTTGTGTGTCAAAAAGTGTTTTGGTATTTTGAAATTAATTTATTTGACTGCTGAGATTTGCACACATTTTCATGAAATGTATATTCATCTGGAGACATTACTCTACAATGAAAGTGTAGTACCTGTTTCTGATTTATGTACTCATAGCAACCATGTTTTACATTATCATTATCACGACAATTTAAAAACGTGCTTTGTGCTTTGCTTGTTGAAATTTGTTAAAGTTCAGTTGAGTCTTATTAGTTGCATAATCCGGTACTTGTACAGTTTAATCAAGACATCAAAAAATGAAAATATGGATAAAAGTTTAAATTGTACGTATCTATTATGGAATAAGTTCTCCGAAAGAAATTCTCTTGATTTCATCAAGTAGTTATTTTTATTTTTTCTTATTTTTATTTTATTTTTTATTTTGTTTTACAGCGAAAAAAAAAACTTATGATACCGAGCAAAAGGTTCGATTTTAAAGATGGGGAAGGAGGGTCGGCCTTTTAAATTGAGTTATCTCCCCATGGCGTGTTCCGAAAATTCCAAAATGTCTTATGAACTGTGAAAAAAACGCGTGTTTTTTCCGCTGTAAAAAGAAAGAAGAAAAAAAAAACTCGATCAAATTGATTGATTTTTTAAAAAAAATTTTTTTGCTGAGATCTTCAGTACAGATACGTACAATATAACCTTTTTTCGATATTTTTATTTGTTTATGCGTGGATTAAACTGTACAAGTGTCCATAATCCTGTAATTTTGCCACCTTAGAGGCATGACTCCCAAAAGAGTTACTTGTCCCTTAAACGATATATAAAGGGAAAACATGTTTTTAAAGCTGACGAGTTAATTAATTATCGATTCGTGTTCTATTGTATTTTCATATATACTCACACCCGCGAGTCGGGGCATTTCACATCATTTCATCTGGCGAGGAGAAAGAAATGCTAAGGTTTTAAAAAGCAACTATTTCATTAACAATCAACCCTCGATGTATTTTCAAGCTCATGTTCCCTGTGAACGTTAAGCTGAGGCGTTTAAACATAGTACATTCAGGCAATGTTTTATCAGCCAATGCTATTGGTGGTTGAAAAGGTTTCTTTTAATTATTAAATGAAAGAAGTCTTGCCAGCATTGAATGTTACTATCTACTTTTGTCCCTATTCCACTACAGACTGGAGGTATTCCTCTCGGAATTTCGACATTGACTTAGATATGTGCTCTTTTCTTTTCCCTACTATTGCCTATTATCAGCAAATATACTCATCCAAGAAATATTTTTATCATCGAGATCCTTTATGAATATCAGAAACAATAAAGCTCCAAGGATTGACCCTTGAGGTACACCCGCATTATATCATATTGTGTTGACGTACGACCATCGGGGACAACCTGGATTCTTCTCTTATTTAAGAAGAAATTAATTATGTTAAGTATTCGTCCGGTGATACCATATGTTCTAATTTTCTTGAGAAGACCCTCGTGCCATACCCTGTCAAAAGATTTTGATATATCAAGGGTTACTGCCCTACCTTCCCTGTCTTATCCAATGCTTGATAAATACGTTCAGTGATTACAGTTAGGATATCAGCAGTAGAACGGTCTTGCCTAAATTTATATTGTTCGTCGCAGCGACTGTAAGGTGGTTGACTGGTTGACTGGGGTTTGATTAATTATGGACTCAAATGTTTTGGCTAAAAGAGGGAGGGGGTTAATTAAGTGATAAATTAACGCGTGAGGTCTTTCGCAATAATTCTTGCAAACTGGTACCACAGAAGCAGTTTCCCAGTAGTCAGAAAAGAAATATTCGTTAAAGCATATGTTGAGGAGTCTGAGAAGAACTAAATCAACCTCATCGGATCATTTCTTTAGTAGTAAAGCCGGGATGAGATCAGGTTCACATCTTTTGATTGTTGAATGTTGGTGGAATTGTTGCCTGCTTATTATTTACTTGACTTCCTTATTTCTGTGCTTCAATGCGTTTCCTGATAGTTTCTCTCAGCTGTCGCTATTTCTTTCTTGCAATTACTTATAACTTTTATAAACTTTGGTCTGCGTGTACTGGACTTGTGTCGAATAAATCTGCGGTGCACAAGTAGAAGTAAACAATTGGAGATAGTACCGGTTTGCTAGGTGAGGTGTGTCAGAAACTTCGTGAAAATATTGAATAATTCGACCCCCTGTCTTTCCAAGCTTATAACTACTCGAAAAATGTAATTCAACCCCTATTTTTTTTCAATTAAAGGAGCAAGGACGCACGTTTCATTTTAAAAATAAAACAAAACAAAAAACGGGATTAAAAAAAAACAGGTTTTAAACTTTGGACTTTACAGGTAAATTTTTAAAAAACACTTCTTTTTTGTTGTAAATTTGAATATATTATTTATTGATCTTTTATCTTTAATTTGTGGTATATGAAACTTTGGTAAGTAAATTAATTATTTACTTTTTAATAGACATTACAAAATGGGGGCGTGAATTAATTCGACCTCCTGTCTTTCCAAGCTTATAACTACTCGAAAAATGTAATTCAAACCCTACGTTTTTTTTCAATTAAAGGAGCAAGGACCATGGTTTCATTAAAAAAAAAAAAAAAAAAAAAAAACGTGGTTTAAAAAAGGTTTTAAACTTCGGACTTTACATGTAAATGTCTAAAAAACACTTCTTTTTTGTTTTAAATTTGAATATATTATTTATTGATCTTTTATCTTCAATTTGTGATATATAAAACTTTGGTGAGTAGATTAATTATTTACTTTTTAATGGACATTTCAAAATGGGGGGGGGTGAATTAAAAAAAACGTTTGTCTAAAATATTATATTCGGTTTATTGGAAAGAGCATAAAATTTCACATTGATCTTGAAAATATCGTAAAATAGAATCAATAGAAAAATTGTGATAGATTTTTAAAGTTTAACAATTGAAAATTACTGAACTCGTAAAATTTAATAAATCTCATTACTGTTTTTTTCTTAATAAAAAAATCTATTACTGTTTATACAAGTTTAATCATTTATTTTGGAAGTATAATCCATAAAGAAAATAAAACCCCACTTTTTAAAGAGAAATTACGAGTTTTTTTTTATATTTTATTCGCAGTTTCGTGTTAGGGGTGTCAAAAATTCATATAAAAATTCTGATACACCTAGCGGTCTGCTATAGAAATTCTGTGTGAAAACGTGTGCTTCAGTTGCCGCTTTGAATCATCTGATGACCTAATTTGCACATTGTTCTGTAGGAGGAGAAAAGATTTTTCTCCCCAGGGAGCATCTCTGATAAGCTCCCTGATGGCTTCCCAGACAGTTTTCGTATAGTACCTTGTCGTTTAGAGTAATGGCTCCTCAGCTTGGGGTGGGAGTTTGTGGCGATTTTTACCATTATCACAGCGTGATAAGTATTTGCAAATGGGCTATGGGCATTCTGAAGTAAGCTGAGTTATATCGAATTCATTAATACGGACTGTAAGAATTAACCATTTTTATTTGTTATAATTTACGAGGCTTATAATCGATTTTCATAAAAAAGCAAAAATAAAATCATGCATTTCTATTTTATTACAGAAAACCATGAATTTAATAAAGGTATTTTTGTTGTAAACAAAATAATACATTCCCTCTAAGATTTAAATAATATATATATATATATATATATATATATATATATATATATATATAATGTGTGTGTGATTTTCCGAATGTGAAATATTATATATAATAAATTCTACAGCAAACAACGTCGCAGCCCACAAGAGCTATGGCAGTCAACGAACCGGAAATCCATGACTCGAGTTTCACCCTCATTTGGGCTCATGAGTTAGACACATCCGGACTCAGGATTCGATATATATATATATATATATATATATATATATATATATATATATGTGTGTGTGTGTGTGTGTGTGTGTGTGTGTGTTTCTGTGTCTGATCATTATTTCATGGATACTGCTAACTTTATTAAAAGATTTAAAGAAATATAATCCGTTCATTATATTCCGTTATAATAGGTACTGAACACTTGATTAAATTTGGTAAATTCCCTGATATTTGGGTGAATTTTTAAAGGGAGGAGTAAAAATATTTATACATTTTTAGCATCGGCATTCATTATGCACGTACCTATCACTATTGTTGTTATTCAAGTGGGTTTGTTTTATTTCTCAGTATGCGATAACCATCAACACATTGGATCCGTAGTTTTGGTGTTGCTAAGTATAGGTTGACGAATGTTTAGGATTTTGTAAAAAGGAAGCACAAAACCATTGATTAAAATTATTTATATATAAAAAAACACAAAGATCACTTGGCATTTCATAGTAACGGCGCTACAGATTGGTTAGCAATCAAATTCATATCGTAGGAGGAAGTAATGCATGGGATGATCTCTAATGAGACACAGACAAACTATACGTAAATTACAGAAGCAAAAAAAACTTGTCAATACAATCATGCTTGCGATTTCTTTATTAAATTTTTTTTTTTTTTTCTTTGGTAAATTCTTCATTGAATCTTTATTTTATTAAAATATATGAGATATGAAGCTATAAAATCAGATATTTTTAAGACTAAACATTTCATTATTATTTGGATTAGCGAACAAAACAACTGTTAAAATCCAAGATGAGAACAGTCATCCGAATAATCCAAATAATCCCACATTAAAAAAAAATCGCAAAACTGAACATTTCACATAAACAACTCAAAAGGAAACAATTGCACAAACACCAATGCCAGTCAAATAACAAAAGCTAGTTTTGAACCATTAAATTAAACTATAACCACATGAGTACATGATGAAATTTTCAACTTATTGTTATCAAAAATGATTCGGTTAACTTTTGATGGCCTCCTCTTATTATTGCAAGTTTAGCCTGCCATCATCATCAGCACCCAGCCAACAGCGATAAAACTGTAGTACCCGTTCCTCGTTTTTATGCTCATGTAAGTTTTTTATATTAAAAGTTAAATTTCTAATTTCTTCGCCGAATCCTTAACTAATAAAGACATTAACTCCTTCTTTAAAAAGGCAGTAACTGATTTAAAACAGATAAAGAGGCGCCAACACTAATTGTTCCAGTTTGGTGTTCCTGGTTATTTATATATTTATTTTCATGTGAGAGTTAATGGCAAAATTCTTCGGAAAATCATAAACTAATAAAACACATTTTTTATGTATGTTTTTATAGGTGTAATTTTTTTCATGGTTTATAAACTTGAGTGTAAAACAGTGTTTTGGTGTTTTGATTGTTTTGAAATTAATTTATTTCACTGTTGAGGTTTGTACACGTTTTCATGAAATTTATATGGATCTGGAGGCATTACTCTACAATGAAAGTGTAGTACCTGTTTCTGATTTATGTACTCATAGCAACCATGTGTTACATTATCATTATCACAACAATTTACAAACGTGCTTTGTGCTTTGCTTGTTGAAATTTGTTAAAGTTCAGTTGAGTTTTTTTAGTTGCATAATCCGGTACTTGTACAGTTTAATGAAGACATCAAAAAATGAAAATATGGATAAAAGTTTAAATTGTACGTATCTATTATGGAATAAGTTCTCCGAAATAAATTCACTTGATTTCAACAAGTAGTTATTTTTATTTTTTAAAATTTTTATTTTATTTTTTTATTTATTTATTTTTTACAGCGAAAAATTTTTTTTTTATGATACCGAGCAAAAGGTTCGATTTTTTGGAAGAACAAGCTGGTATTAAAGATGGGAAAAGAGGGTCGGCCTTTTAAATTGAGTTATCTCCTTATGGCGTGTTCCGAAAATTCCAAAATGTCTATCTTATGAACTGTGAAAAAAAAACGTGTGTTTTATTTTTCCGCTGTAAAAAGAAAGAAGGGAAAAAAAACTCGATTAAATTGAGTGTTTTTTTTTTCTGAGATCTTCAGTACGGATACGTACAATATAACCTTTTTTTCGATATTTTTATTTGTTTATGCCTGCATTAAACTGTACAAGTGTCCATAATCCTGTAATTTTGCCACCTTAGAGGCATGACTCCCAAAAGAGTTACTTGTCCCTTAAACGATATATAAAGGGAAAATATGTTTTTTAAAAGCTGACGAGTTAATTAATTATCGATTCGTGTTCTATTGTATTGTCGGTGTTTCGTGTAATCGCATGACAAGAAGTGAAATTATGGGCAATGGTGGTTTAATAATTTTCCCCACTGGTTACTTTGCACGCTGACCAGAATTCGTTGGAAGAAATGGGCAAACAAACTCTAAAATCTATTGCATTAAAAATTAACAACCAACCCTCGATGTATCTGTTCAAGCTTATGTTCCCTGTGCACGTTAAGCTTAGGAGTTCAAACATTCAGGCAATGTTTTATCAGCCATAGCTATTGGTGGTTGAAAAGGTTTCTTTTAATTATTAAAGGAAAAAAAGCTTGGTCTTGCCAGCATTGAATGTTACTATCCATTTTTGTCCCTATTCCATTACAGACTCGACGCCTTCCTCTAGAAATTTCGACATTGACTTAGATGTGTGCTCTTTTGTTTTCCCTACGTGCCTATTATCAGCAAATATACCCATCCAAGAAATATTTTTAGCATGGAGGTCCTTTATGAATATCATGAATAATAAAGCTCCAAGGATTGGCCGTTGAGGTACACCTGCATTTGTATCATATTGTGTTGACGTACGACCATCGAGGACAACCCGCGTTCTTCTCTTATTTAAGAAGAAATTAATTATGTTAAGTATTCGTCCGGTGATAGCATATGTTTTGATTTTCTTGAGAAGACCCTCGTGCCATACCATGTCAAAAGATTTTGATATATCAAGGGTTACTGCCCTAAATTAATTATGTTAAGTATTCGTCTGGTGATACCATATGTTCTGATTTTCTTGAGAAGACCCTCGTGTCATACCCTGTCAAAAGATTTCGATATATCAAGGGTTACTGCCCTACCTTCCCTACCTTACCCAATGCATAATAAATACGTTCAGTGATTACAGTTAGTGTTATCAGCAGTAGAACCGTCTTGCCTTAATCTATATTGTTCGTCGCACATAAGTTTAGCGACTGTAAGGTGGTGGACTAGGTTTGATTAATTATGGACTCAAATGTTTTGGCTAAAAGAGGGAGGGGGTTAATTAAGTGATAACTTAATGCGTGAGGTCTTTCGCCATAATTCTTGCAAACTGGTACCACAGAAGCAGTTTCCCAGTAGTCAGAAAAGAAATATTCGTTAAAGCATATGTTGAGGAGTCTGAGAAGAACTAAATCAACCTCATCGGATCATTTCTTTAGTAGTAAAGCCGGGATGAGATCAGGTCAGCATGTTTTGGATTGTTGGATGTGTGTATGTATCTGTGTATGAGCGCATCCGCGCCTGCGCATACGTACCTAATTTTAGCACATTAAGGAAATTGACATAAGCGGGAGCAACGCTGGTGTCTATGCATGCATGCGCACATATGTGCATATATTTGCACGCCAGGGCGGGGATGTATGTGTACATGTGAGCGTTTCTTTAAGTATATACATGTGTATGTGCGCATGTGTGTGCTCACGCCCGCGACCACTAGTTAAGTCTCTCCAAACAATTAACAACAAAATAAAAACTAAATGAATAAACCGAATCATAGCCCCCCCCTTCCTCCAACAGGTCAAGACATACTTACAAAGAAATCATCTCACCAACAAAACGCCAAAAACTTTAACATTAAGACTCGAATTTTAAAGTAACCCCCCTCCTCCTACCCCACATATCCCCCATATATCCCTATGCCCTCAGCCACACCAGAAATAAACTTCCCAGACCCTCCTCCACAAGTTCCTTAAACTCCAAAATAAAACATTACCGACATACCAAGTGCCCCCTCCCACGTTCCTCCCTTGTTCCCTTCCCCTCTTTCTTCCGCCCTCCTCGCACCCCCTCCCCTGACCTCATTTACTCTTTCACTCTTTCATCTCATAATCACGAAAATTTCTGTAAAAGTCTGAGGAATCTACAGACCGCTAAAAAAAACGGCCGGGTAGCTGAAACAATAATGTAATTTAACAGAAAGATACGGTAATAAAAAATAAAACGCATAGTTGCTCTACAAGAGTATTGAGCACTTTCTTCAGTTATTAATAATTACCATTTCCACTAAATATATATATATATATATATATATATATATGTGTGTGTGTGTGTGTGTGTGTGTGTGTCTGTGTGTTTCTGTGTCTGATCATTATTTCATGGATACTGCTAAATTTATTAAAAGATTTAAAGAAAACTAATCCGTTCATTATAAAATCCGTGATCATAGATACTGAACACTTGATTAAAAGTTGTAAATTCCCTGATATTTGGATGAATTTTTTTGGAGGAGTCAAAATTTTAATAAATTTTTAGCATAGCCATTCATTTTGCACGTACCCATCGCTATTGTTATTCAAGTGGATTTGTTTTATTTCTCAGTATGCGATAACCATCAACACATTGGATCCGTAGTTTTGGTGTTGCTTAGTATAGTTTGACTAATGTTTAGGATTTTGTAAAGAGGAAGCACAAAACCATTTATTAAAATTATTTAAATATAAAAAAAAAACACAAAGATAACTTGGCATTTCATAGTAAGGGCGCTACAGATTGGTGAGCAATTAAATTCATATCGTAGGAGGAATTAATGCATGGGATGATCTCTCATAAGACACAGACAAACTATACCTAAATTCCAGAAGCAAGACTTGCATTTAACTTGCCGTAATTATGATAATGCTAAACATGGTTGTTATGAGTACATAAACACGGCAGGTATGACAGCACAAACCAGAAACAGGTACTACACTTTCACTTTAATTTACTGTCAAAACTTTTTTTACACACGAGTTATTGACAGTGATAAAGGATAAAACATATAAAAAACTTACAAATTAACAGGAATATCACGTTGATTTTAATTTATTGGCAAAACAATTTTTTCTACATACAAGTTTATTGAACAAAAGAAGTAGAAACTTAAACAAATAGTTTTTTTATGACTTTACGATTCTTCGAAGATTTAACACATTTAACGTTCAATATGAAAACTACTTAATGGATTCGGAATTATCACGTGAAAAATGCCCGAGAACGACACACTGACATAAGTTATTTCAATAGAGGAGTACATGCATGGGAGAATACAACTCATGACAAGTAAATACTGCGTTTCTCTCGCCAGACTAATGATAACCCGAATCATGACACACATCAGAACTCAAAACACAAACAGATACTTCAAGTTAGTCCTTGTTCTCTGGGTTCTGATTGTACGTCTAACAGGAAATTAGCAGTATTAAGTTTGAAATCAGAAGATCATCGTAAGTTTAACCGAATCAAGTTAGATAAGTTACAAGTTTCATAATGTATTTTCGTTATTTAACTGACTTCCAGCTCTTTGTGTGCTCAACACAACATGCAAATGTCTGCGCCAACTTTCACTTGTGAGAAGGCATCCGTCACCTGGTTCACGAGTCCAACCAAGGATCAAACCCCGTTGATATTTGTTGAAGTAGGGAGTTCAGGATGGCTTTTGTCGTTATTTTTTGTGCGTTTAACCCTGTTCACTGTAACTAAAACTCCTGCACACTTCAATATAATGACACTTTTGGATTAAACACAATCCTTTTTGGCATGATGATTTATATAGTCAATACTGTGCCAGAACGAAGATTCTAATGGGTTATCCCATAGAATGCTGTATATCGGGTTTTACGAGTCATATCTATGGTAATGTCATCAAACCGACGTGTGCAACCATCTCCTGATTCAGGGAATCCTTGAAGGACTCGACAGTACCTTCATCGGCCCCATTCGGTAAGTAACGTATTAGCGTCCTATGTGGCTCGAGATAAACGGTGGTACTAATTCTACACATCTAGTAACGTTTTTTTTTCTGATGTGTGCAGACCTGATTGAATGGAGAGTTGTGATGCATTTCCCTCATAGTGGCATAAAAAACCTCTGCATTGCGGACCCATCCTTGTTTTTACATTATTAAACACCAAGTAGTACTGCTACCGGTTCTATTATAGTTTTCTCAGTATATGTCTGGATCTTGCATGAGTTTCAGACATCATAGTAATCTCCACTGTAACTGAGGGGTAACTCTAAGGCACACACTTTAAATTGCTCCCCATCCCACTAAAGGTGAGGTACGTTTGTATAAGCAGAAAATTTTCCGAGTCAGCTGTAATGAATATAAATGTCTTCCTACTTTTCCATACTTGTCGTTTCCGTTCAAATTTATGGCATACCTTTTTGACATACATCACCCCATCCTCCGCAAAAATGGCACATTACTCCACCTGCTGGGCAATTATTTAACTCATCAATCCTCTCAAATGTGACGCCTACCTACAACCGTTGCAACGTTTGGTATATCGTGGGGGTTAAAGAAGCCTTTTCCTCGTAGTTATTGTGTTCTTATTTCGACCTCTGTACGCCAGATAGCACAAGAGGGTGGACGGCATTGTTAAAGAGAGTTGACTTTTCTGTCGCCTCTAGACAGACCAACCGTGAGATCATCTGCTCTAATGTAGTAAACAAAGCAACTTTCGATATTTTGAAGCCCAGCTATCATCTGCCCGGCAACCATATCGTCTAAATAGTTCCCTTACAGCCAGCAAGTCTTTTCGTCTGGACATTTAATTCAAAATTCATAAAATTTGATTTGATCACAGTCACGGTAAGGCATGAGTTCTTTACTTACCCTTGTTCTGTTTCATGGAGTGGAATTTCTGTCGATGCAATCCTCGTAGTTGTATCTTACAAAGAAAGTAATCCTCTGAGGCAGAGTTGAACCTTTCTGAACCTCAAGTTCAAAAAGTAACCTGTTTTTTCCAGTGTATTTCATTCTAGATTATGGCTGGGTCTTCCAATTTGCATACCACCTTTTATCGAACCTATCGTCCATAAATTAAGGCAACTATGAAACATCTCTTCCCTGCGGAGTTCTCTTTTTGTTCCATGGAATTTTGGGGGTGAAAATTTCCCCTATGCAAAATGTTGTTTTCACTTTAAAGTTCGTAGCGGCATATAATGGTGGTGTAAATGTCTGCTATCTCGCTGACACTTTATACTTTAACGAAGATCACCACTAGTTATCTTCTGTTCAAGGGAGAAAATCTAGGTAGCCTCATGTTGTCAGGAAGAAACACATCATGACTATACAGAGTTGTTTATTTGAAATATTCAGTGTCGCATTTTTTTTAAATTGGCTAATTGTCATCTTTTCCCCAGTGAGTCGTCATGTGTCACTAATGATGGTTTTTGAGAACAAGAATATTTACACACTTTACAAGAATCTGACTTTCCCTTTTTTTAATTTAACTTCAGTAAGTTTTAAGATATCAAGGGGCTCCCTCCTGGAGCTAACACTTGATTCTGTTATGATTCAAATTTATATCCGAGGGCTCTTTTAAGAAAAGATGCTGTTCCCTTTATGGCTGCTATTTGTATCTCGTTACAGCTTGGTCCTCCAGGAATTGCTTCTAAGTATTCCTGAAGGTTCTTTTTTATCAAGCCAGTTGCTCCTATCACAACCGGTATACTGTTTGTTTCTTTCAGAGACCATGTTATTTTAGATCATTTTTTAGGTCCTGATATTTTGTTATCTTTTCCCATTCAGCTCTATTAAGGCCAAAATCATTTGGGATTGTGACATCAACAATGAGCGCAGTTCGTTCGGGCTTGTTCAATATCTGGTTTGATAGCTTTGTCTTTTATGTATCTGCCTGCCTGTATGTCTTTGTCATAGAACATGCTCACTTTTCCGTTTGATGTTATCGGTGGTGATTCATGTTCCCAGATGTTCGTTGCTCTATCAAGTTGCATCTCTCCACAGATCTTCCAATGGAGGTACTTACATACTTTGTTGTGACGGGCAGTGTAAAGGCCATCTGCCAATAAGATTGGGCATGCAGACATTAGATGGCTTGGGCTCTCAATTGCTGAGTGGCAAAACCGGCATTGGCCATTTGCTTGTAGGCCAGCCATTTTTTTAATCCATTTGTGAGTAAGCCTTGGTCTTGACTGGCTACAATGAGTCTTTCCTCATCAAATGGAAGTCTCCCGCTCTTGAGCCATTGGAGTGAAGCATCCTTGTCTATATATTCCTGTTTAAGCTCTTCCAGAAACTTTCCTGCTCTTTTATGTTGTTCCCATCCTTGCTTTCTTGTGTCTATTTCGATTTCGGTGTATTTCTTTCTCTTTTTTCTTGCAATCTGTATTGCTGGATTATCATATACCTCGGCAGTATTTTCCTGTATGACACCCCCAAAGTTTTCGGCAAGCTTTGTGACTGAGGTTTGTTGAGGTAGACGTTCATGGTGGTCCCTCACTATTTCTATTGTCATATCTGTTGAGCTTTTAATATACTGCCCCAGGCTTACTATGGTGGCTCGATATGCATGGTTTATTTCAGTGAGACCGAGGCCACCCTCTCTTCATGGAAGGTATATCCTGTCCATACATTGATTTCGGTATATTATTTTATGCAATTTTAGGAGTTTCCTGGTCTTTGTATCTAGCCTATTGATACTGTATTGGGGCCAGTCAATAATACCAAACCCATATGTGATGACAGGGATTGCAAGTTGATTTATGGCAGTTATTTTGTTTTTCGGGCTTAATTCGGATTTGAGGATCTTTTTAAGGCGTGATGTGTATTCTTGTTCCACCTTATGTCTCATTTTTTCATGCTCCACAGTTACATTTTCCTCTATACCGAGGTACTTATATGTGGCATCCTCTCCTAGGTCTTCAATCAAGCCATCATTGAACCGTATATTTTCGGATGTCGTCTTTTTTTTCCCCAGTATGAGTTCTCATATGTGTAACTAAGTTTGATTTTTGAGAACAAGAATATCCACATACTTCACAAGAATGTGGCTTTTCCCCAGTGTGAGTTCTCATATGTGTAACTAAGTGTGATTTCCGATAAAAAGAATATCCACATACTTCACAAGAATGTGGTTTTTCCCCAGTGTGTGCTCTCATATGCATCACTAAATTTGATTTCTCAGAACAAGAATGTCCACACACTCCACAAGAATGTGGCTTTTCCCCAGTGTGAGTTCTCATATGCCTCACTAATGTTGACATTTTAGAACAAGAATATCCACATACTTCACAAGAATGTGTCTTTTCTCCAGTGTGAGTTCTCATATGTATCACTAAAGTTGATTTATCAGCACAAGAATATTCACATACTTCACAAGAATATGGCTTTTCCCCAGTGTGAGTTCTCATGTGTCTCACTAGTTTTGCCTTTTGAGAAAAAGAATATCCACATACTTCACAAGAATATGGCTTTTCGCCAGTGTGAGTTCTCATATGTTTAACTAAGTCTGATTTTCCAGAAAAAGAATATCTACATACTTCACAAGAATATGGCTTTTCCCCAGTGTGAGTTCTCATATGTCTCACTAATGATGACTTGTCAGAACAAGAATATCCACACACTTCACAAGAATGTGGCTTTTCGCCAGTGTGAGTTCTCATATGTATAACTATGTTTGATTTTCGAGAACAAGAATATCCACACACTTCACAAGAATAAGGCTTTTCCCCAGTGTGCGTTCTCATATGTATCACTAATTTTGACATTTTAGAACAAGAATATCCACATACTTCACAAGAATGTGTCTTTTCTCCAGTGTGAGTTCTCATATGTATCATTAAATTTGATTTCTCAGAACAAGAATGTCCACACACTCCACAAGAATGTGGCTTTTCACCGGTGTGTGTTCTGATATGTGTCACTAACGATGATTTCACAGAAAAAGAATATCCACATACTTTACAAGAATATGGCTTTTCTCCAGTGTGCGTTCTTTTATGTGTCACTAATTTTGATTCATCAGAACAAGAATATCCACATACATCACAAAATTGTGACTTTTCCCCAGTGTGAGTTCTCATATGTATCACTAATTTTGACTTCTGAGAATAAGAATAACCACATACTTCACAAGAATATGGCTTTTCCGTATCTTGTATATTCATATTTAAATTAAATTACTCCAGCAACAATATTATCACAACCAAGTCATAAACAAAGTTTTACTCTTGAGTTGTTGATGCAGGTTAGATTTTATACTAAAGAAATGTTAATTGTGTATCTCTTTTAATTTGTTTGATAACAGATATTTTTTAGTGTAAAAGTTAAAATACTCTTTTCTAAATTAGCAGATTTTTCTGAAATGTTTAATTCGATATCTTCTGATTTATAAAAAGATTGAACAAAAATTTCACAAATTTAAATATGTGTGATGTTCTTATCACAATTTTCTAAACAATCCAGATAAAATAACTCTTCACACACATATGTGTATATTGATATTTAAATTAAATTTCTCCTGGAGAAAGACTTTCACTTCCAAGTTATAAGCAATATGACATTTTATCCTGAGTTTTTCAGTTTCTCTGGAGTTGTTGATTCAAATCAGATTTTAAGCTAAAGAAATTACAATTGTGTATCACTTTTCATTTATTTGATAAGAGATATTTCCTTGTGTAAAAGTATAAATATTCTCTTTTGTAAATAAGCAGATATTTCTGAAATGGTAAATTCGATATCTTATGATTTATAAAAACATTAAACAAAAATTTCACAAATTTAAATATGATGTTCTTATCACTATTTTCTAAACAATCCAGATACAATAACTCTTTAAACATTATGTCTAATAAAGTTGTGTGCAGGCGTTTTTGTTGTCTGCCACGTAAGGAAATGATTGTTTATAAAATACTGTTTAAGGTAAATGATGGTCCCTTAATATTCATGGAAAACATTCAAGCAGGAACATCTGTAAATAAAACATAAATTAAAGTTGATATTTTAATATTGTTTATTTTAATCGTGCCAACATAACTTTATAAAACATTTAAAAATCACAGAAAAAACACTTAATTCACATTGATATTGTTTAAATGTTAAATACTATTTATAGTATTTTGTAATAGATAAATTAATTCTGAAATTAATAAAGTAAAATTAGTTGGTTGTTTTATGGCATAGCAACCCTTTTCAAGTTCTTTAATGCTGACTCCAGTTATTTTGAAGAAAAATGTTTTTATAGAATATTTGTTCCAAATCGGTTTCTATTTTACCCACAGTTGCGACCCTGACAGGTACTACCACTCTAGGTCAAAGTGGACCTGGGAGCAATTGCAATTAAAGGGTGGCTGCAAAATCCCAAAGCCTGCAGTATATAATCTAGTTACTTAGCAATGGATACTAATATGGCCTTTTAAAGAAGCTTTCATTTTAAGTCACATGTGTGAAAATATCGCCGTTTATTTATAATGTTCTTGATATCTGTATTAAAGTATGTATTGTTCGAACATTACACATGTGTTAATACAACAGAATTGGGTTCTCATTTTTTTACTTCTCATGACACAGTTTTTTCATTCAGTGAATTATTTCTTTTGAAGGCATTGTTATCGCAATTATATTTTTAATTAACGTCTATAATAATATATACCAACAAAAAATTATTTTTTTAAATTAAAGCCTGATAATACATATTTGTATACCAAAAATGTTATTTTTTTAAATTAACGTCTGATAATACATATTTGCATAAAAAATATCTTTTAAATTAACGTATGATAATACATATTCGTATACCAAAAAATTTTTAGGATTTTAAATTTAGATATAATAGATATTTGTATACCAAAATATTTTATTTTTTAATTACCGTCTTATAATACATATTTGTATACCAAAAAATGTTTTAATAAAAGTCCGATAATACATATTTGTATACCAAAAATGTTTTAATAAAAGTCTGATAATACATATTTGTATACCAAAAAATGTTTTTAATTAAAGTCTGATAATACATATTTGTATACCAAAAAATGTTTTAATCAAAGTCTGATAATACATATTTGTATACAAAAAAATGTTTTAATTAAAGTCTCATAATACATATTTGTATACCAAAAATGTTTTTTAATTACAGTCTTATAATACATATTTGTATACCAAAAAATGTTTTAATAAAAGTCTGATAATACATATTTGTATACCAAAAAATGTTTTTAATTAAAGTCTTATAATACATATTTGTATACCAAAAATGTTTTTAATTAAAGTCTGATAATACATATTTGTATACCAAAAAATGTTTGTAATTAAAGTCTGATAATACATATTTGTATACGAAAAAAATTTTTAATTAAAGTCTGATAATACATATTTGTATACCAAAAAATGTTTTAATTAAAGTCTGATAATACATATTTGTATACCAAAATATGTTTTTAATTAAAGTCTGATAATACATATTTGTATACAAAAAATTTTTAATTAAAGTCTGACAATACATATTTGTATACCAAAAATGTTTTTATTAAAGTCTGATAATACATATTTGTATACCAAAAATTGTTTTTAATTAAAGTCTGATAATACATATTTGTATACCAAAAATTATTTTAATTAAAGTCTGATAATACATATTTGTATACCAAAAAAATTTTTTAATTAAAGTCTGATAATACATATTTGTATACCAAAAGATGTTTTAATTAAAGGCTGATAATACATATTTGTATACCAAAAAATGTTTTTAATTAAAGTCTGATAATACATATTTGTATACCAAAAAAATGTTTTTAATTAAAGTCTTATAATACATATTTGTATACCAAAAAATGTTTTTAATTAAAGTCTTATAATACATATTTGTATACAAAAAAATGTTGGTAATTAAAGTCTGATAATACATATTTGTATACCAAAAAAATGTTTTTAATTAAAGTCTGATAATACATATGTGTATACCAAAAAATGTTTTTAATTAAAGTCTGATAATACATATTTGTATACCAAGAAATATTTTAATTAAAGTCTGATAATACATATTTGTATACCAAAAAAGGTTTTTAATTAAAGTCTTATAATACATATTTGTATACCAAAAAATGTTTTAATTAAAGTCTTATAATACATATTTGTATACCAAAAAATGTTTTAATTAAAGTCTGATAATAAATATTTGTATACCAAAAAATGTTTTAATTAAAGTCTGATAATAAATATTTGTATACCAAAAAATGTTTTTAATTAAAGTCTGATAATACATATTTGTATACCAAAAATGTTTTTAATTAAAGTCTGATAATACATATTTGTATACCAAAAATGTTTTTAATTAAAGTCTGATAATACATATTTGTATACCAAAAATGTTTTTAATAAAAGTCTGATAATACATATTTGTATACGAAAAAATTTTTTAATTAAAGTCTGATAATACATATTTGTATACCAAAAAATGTTTTAATTAAAGTCCGATAATACATATTTGTATACCAAAAAATGTTTTAATTGAAGTCTGATAATACATATTTGTATACCAAAAAAAGCTCTCAACAACTGTGAATTGGGTATCTTACTCAACATTACAGAATTGATATTCTAATTTTTTATTCTTATCATTTTAAAATAAACAATAATATAGTAGGAATTTCAGGAACAATAACCATAGTTGCTACTGCAAATAATAAAAATATAATAATTTATTATATGAAAATGGATGTTCACATTCTGTATGTCAATGAGTGTACCACTAATTTATTATATGAAGGGCAAAATGGGTTCACGTTTCTGTAAGCCCATAAGAATACTACTGTTCATAATAAACTTATATATAAATTGCTACTAATAGAAAAATATAATAATTTAATGACACAGGAAAAGTTAATTTAAATACTAAATATACTTGTAAAATTAATATATAATTTAGTTAACAAGGGACACTAATATGATCTTTTAAGGTAGCTTAAAATATATTTATTTATTATATGAAAGGCTAAATGGGTGCAAACGTTTCTCTATGTCCATAAGCATACCATTGTTAAAAATAAACTAATATACAAAGCTACTAATAGAAATAGTTACTTAACAATGGATACTAATATGGTCTTTTAAGGTAGATTTCATTTCAAGTCACAGGTGTGAAAATATAGTGTCATTTATTTATAATGTTCTTGATATCTGTATTAAAATATATTGTCGTTTTTTATAATGTTCTTGATATCTGTATGAAACTTTGTTCCTTCTTCTGCATATCAGTATGTCTTCAATGTTTTATCTATAACAAGTTTTTGTTTTACTGGTTTTATACAGTTGAAAGTTTTACTGTTTTTACTAGGTTTCGGATTTTTACGCTTTTTAAAACATTTTAATTCACTGTAAAATTGCGTTTTAAACCAAGAAAATAAGTGAACATATTCTTCTTTGATGAACTTATGTAAAGTCTGATGATTTTTTTGTGTTATGCCATTCAATGAAACACATGTAAGACGCAGTAATTTAAACAATACACATGTGAATTAAATCTTTAATAAAGTTACATATGCTCTAAAAGTGTAAATCATTTTCATTGAGCTTAATAAACTGCTGTAATTCATAGATTCCCTTAATTATAAACGTATATCTGTTTTAAGGAAAACACGCATGCATGTATGAAAATTTTAATGTAATATTTACCATTGTTATAATGAGCTAAATATGTCTAGGTTCATCAGAAAACGTTTGCTTCTGCCTTCCTAAAGAATATGCATCTACTGTATATAGGGATACTTGATAGAGGAATATGTAAATTGATCCAAACTATTAACACTTTCTTAACAGGGACTTATTTAATGCCAAAACACGTAATTAATTCGGTTGGAAAACCTACTGTAAAATCTATACATTTAATGTTTATTAGTTATTTCTTTGTTTCTGCATATATTTCTCAAATTAAAAGCATATCATCAAATTATAAATTGTTTTAGGATTACCATATTATATTGCAAATATGTATTGTGTATTGTTGCAAATATGTATTGTGCATTGTTGCAAATATGTAATGTGTATTTTTGCAAATATGTATTGTGCATTGTTGCAAATATGTAATGTGTATTTTTGCAAATATGTATTGTGCATTGTTGCAAATATGTATTGTGTATTGTTGCAAATATGTATTGTGTATTGTTGCAAATATGTATTGTGTATTGTTGCAAATATGTATTGTGTATTGTTGCAAATATGTATTGTGTAGTGTTGCAAATATGTATTGTGTAGTGTTGCAAATATGTATTGTGTATTGTTCCAAATATGTATTGTGCATTGTTGCAAATATGTATTGTGCATTGTTGCAAATATGTATTGTGTATTGTTGCAAATATGTATTGTGTATTGTTCCAAATATGTATTGTGTATTGTTGCAAATATATATTGTGTATTGTTGCAAATAAGAATTGTTTATTGTTGCAAATATCTATTGTGTATTGTTGCAAATATTTAATGTGTATTGTTGCAAATATTTATTGTGTATTGTTGCAAATATGTGTTGTGTATTGTTGCAAATATATATTGTGTATTGTTGCAAATATCTATTGTGTATTGTTGCAAATATGTGTTGTGTATTGTTGCAAATATGTGTTGTGTATTGTTGCAAATATGTATTGTGTATTGTTGTAAATATGCATTTTGTATTGTTGCAAATATGCATTGGGTATTGTTGCAAATATGCATTGTGTATTGTTGCAAATATGTATTGTGTATTGTTGCAAATATGTATATTCATAGCAAATTGTATCCTCTAAACGTATCTACTCACGGCCATCAAAATCCAACCATTCTCCACTGTTTATGCTCGTAAGACTTCTACCGTTTGAGGCAACAAAGAGTTAAAATAATTGGGGTTGAATAGTTTTATCTTAAAATATTTATTCATTCTTAATTCATCACAACGTTAAAATTATTTGTAATCTCATAGACGTTTAACTTATGAGTGAGTTTAATGTTTTATATTTAAATACTAGTAAGACAAAATATTTGAATTATTATTAACATATAACAAACACTTAACCTAATTATATTATTTTGATTTTTAACTAAACATTTTATAACAATACAACTACCACATATAGATTGATATTTTTTTTGCTTGGGCCGATTACATTTTCTATTTCCTCTCGTGTATTTCTCAATGTGTCAATCCTATTATTCCAAACCAATGAAGAAAAATATTTGTTCATCTCTAATTCAGCTTAACATATTTTTTTAAAACTTAATCACATGTAAGATCAGCACATTTAATAATAAATCTATAAAAATAGTTTTATATTTAGAAAGTTAATTGTTTTTTTTTCTATTTTTAAGGAATATAGTTTTTAGATATGTTATAGTGAATTGTTGCAGGCAATAAAAACAGACGGCATAGAGCTCAAAATGTCTAAATAGAAAGGTACTGGAATATGATGATGTATTATAACGAGGAACCTGATGAAGTGAAACACTAGATCAACAAGTCAAATAAGTTAATCTTTGTTTCTGTAGCTTGCCGATATTTTATGTGCATTAATTGTCGGCCGTGGTTTGTAGTGAATTTGTCCTTACAACCAGTTTGTTAACGATTGTAAAGTGTTTCTCCTTTTACCATTGAATGTTTTGAGGGTTGTTACACCTAATGTTTTATCTGCTGCAATAAATTTTGAATGTCGTTTATATAGTGTTGAGATGATATTAAGCAGAGGATAAGTAAGTGCCATGTTAAAAGTATGCTAATTCAATGAACCCTGAGTATCCATATTGTCATTATTAAATATCATCTTTACTGCTCGTATAGCAAACCTTACCCGGCCATAAAATTAAGGTTATGAAAAAGAGAACTGCCTGCGTTTAAGTTATAAGCTGATATTTTGTTACATATTACGGGGCATATGTTGATTGCAATAAAATTAGCTATTGTGCAGATTGGCGAGGCTTTGTTTTTTTTTTACCACTATCTATTTTGCATGTAGTTTATGATGTTCAGGCCAGATGGTATGACGTCATAAAATTGGTTATGAGTTTTTAAGAGCTCTTTTACAGAATAATAAAAAAATGTGTAAATTAAAAAGAAGTTATAAATTGATATAATGTTACACATAAAATACCAGACGTCGTTAACAATAAAGTTAACTAATGTGCAGATTGACAAAGTTTACTTCTCATTTTCAGTTGCCAATATCCATTTTGGATATTGTTTATGATTTTCACACCAGATGGTATGACGTCATAAAATTGGTAATGGTGTAAGAGTTGTTTAGGAAATAGACCAATAGTATTTTTTTATTATTGTTACATTTTCACCCCAAACAAGGTACATTGCCACTTTGGTGTAGGGGGCTACTATCAAGGGCAACAACTACTGGGGTACTATGTAGGAATTTGGCAGCATGATGTCGGTTCACCTTATACTTGAACTTCTGCTCGTCTGTACAGTTAGGGAAGAAGTTCTGGGGAAGAAACTACTGGAGTAGAAAGATCTTTTATCTCTATGGATCTCTACTGTGTGGGGGTTGGATTTAGCAGCCTGTCGGGTTTGTTGAGGGTGTCTACGTCGTGGGGGCACAAGTTTCTGCAGTTCGTCAGAGCATTCACCATTAAAACACAGGCAGAGAGATGCAACATTTCATCGATGGGACAGAGGCTTAACCTTAGATACCAGTTCAGGGCCTATCAGATTGGCGACTTTCTTTTGAACCTTGTCTAGGAGCGAGAGACTAGTAGCAGATGCACCAGCCCAAATTTTAAAGCAATACTCCCTACATGGGCGAATGGTGGCCTTATAGAGGTACAGGATACTTTCGGGTCTTAGTAGTTTTCCAGCACGGTAGAGAGAACCTACCTTCTTCACAGCGGCCCTGGCAATGCTTTCAATGTAATTGTTTCAACTCATGTTTCCTGTGACCGTTAGGCCAAGGAGTTTGTACTCTCAGATAAAGAGTCATTGGCCATTGCTATTGGAGGCAGAGAAGGTTTCTTGTAATTATTGAAGGAAACCAGTTTTGTCTTGGCAGCATTGAATGTGACCATCCATTTTTGTCCCCATTCCACTACGGATTGGAGGTCATCCTCTAATGTTTTGTGGTCGTTTGTTTTCCTGTCGTGCCTGTTATAGAGCTTAGTGTCATCAACATATATACCCATCTCAGAGACAATTTTGTCGTGGAGGTCATTTATGAATATTATGAAAAATAGAGGTCCAAGGATACCCCCTTGAGGCATTCCCGCATTTATATCATATTGTTTATATGTATGACCGTTGAGGACAGCCTGGGGTTTTCTATTACCTAAGAAGGATTTAATTATGTTAAGTATTCTACCAGTGATACCGTATGATCTAATTTTCTTGAGAAGCCCTTCATGCCATACCCTGTCAAAAGCCTTAGATATATCAAGAGCTACCACTCTGCCCTTCTCCGCTTTGTCCAATGAATGTTATATACGTTCAGAGATTACAGTTAGGATGTCTGCTGTGGAACGGGCTTGTCTAAATCCATATTGTTGGTCAGTCATAAGTTTAGCATCTGTAAGGTGATTGACTAGAGCATGCTTAATCATGGTCTCAAATATTTTGGCGAAAAGTTAGAGGAGGCTAATGGTGCGATAATTTGATGGGTCAGTTCTTTCGCCAGAATTCTTGAATACTGGTACCACAGAAGACGTTTTCCAACAGCCCAGAAAGCAAGATTCATTAAGGCATTTGTTGTAGAGTTTGGAGGGAACTGGAGCTACTTTGGCTGAGCTCTTTTTTAATAGCACAGCTGGGATGAATTCGGGTCCACATGCTTTTGAAGTGTCAAGGTTTTTTATGAGAGAATGCACCTGAGCAGGGGTGATTTTTAGAACGTCTAACGTGGCATCTGTCCGCAAAGGAAAGTCAGGTAGGGGGTGGTTGGAAGGGTCCAGTATGGAGTTTGAGTCAAACCGACTGGCAAGCATGTAAGCCTTCTCGGTTGCTGAGCAAACAACCTTGTGATTGTTGGATACATATCAATACTAATTCATCTTCACATAATAATCAGACAATAAATATATTGTGCAATTGTACTTCATAGTTAGATGAGAATTGGATTAGATAGGCTTACCTTACATTTCTGAGCTGGCACTATCCTTTTTGTGTGTGGTTTATAAAGTGCAGACTTAAGAGGTATAAAGTTATTTAATTAGAACTAAAGCACAAATTGTTCACAGGAGAGACATTATAGAATTTTATGATCTCCACAGTTAATGTTCTTACAAAGTGCTGAAACATGTTGGATTTAAATTTGCGACCCCATTTTTTAATAGTTTGTAACAGTTGCTATTTTTTTAAAGTTGTTTTTACACAATAATTAATATATTTTTTCAAGTTCAAGAAAAGTTTTTAATTATATTTTAGAGTCTGAAAATATTACATTTGAAATTTTATATACCTACATTTGATTTATGTTTTTTTTTTACAAAGGAATCGCCATTTATCAAGGACAAGATGCCAGTTGAGGATAAGAGTTAATAAGCATACAGTTGTCAATTGAACATCGCCGTTGTAATTGTAAGTGGAAATTCGGTAAATTGGATTACATTAAGAACATGTTTAGGTTGGACTTCAAAATGAGCATGAAAATGGAAGAGTCTCACTGGTGTGCATTCTAAGAAAGAAACATTGTTCATGGAAGCTATGTTTTTGTTTAGGCACAGATAAAGAGTGGGGGGAAATTATTGATAGTTTTTTATATACCTACGTTTGACTCATGTTTTTTTACACATGAATCACCATTTATCAAGGACAAGACGCCAGTCGAGGATAAGTGTTAATAAGCATACAGGTGTGCATTCTAAGAAAGAAACTTTGTTCATGGAACCTATGCTCATGTTTACAAAGGAGTCACCATTGTTAAGGCCTAAATGTCACTCGAGGATAAGGGTTGATAAGCATACAGTGGTCAATGGGACATTGTTGTAATTGTTAATGGAAAGTCGGTAAATTGGATTACTTAAGGGAAACGGCTCATTAAGAACGTGTTTACATTGGACTTGAAAATGACCATATTATAGTCAGCTGGAAAGCAGGCAAATGGAAGAGTCTCACTGGTGTGCATTTTAAGAAAGAAACATTGTTCATGGAATCTATGTTTTTGTTTAGGAACAGATAAAGAGTGGGGGAAATTATTGATAGTTTTATAGCCAGACGAGTGTTTCTTGTGAAAGTTTAGCGAGGGAGACTATAGACTGGAGGTCAGACGAGCACTTGCCATGAAAATAATGATAAAGCAGAGACAGGCTGTGAAAAAGAGATTACAGGAAAGAGAAAATCATCTAAGCTTCAGCCACTGTCCCATCGACAAAATATTGCATCCATCCGCTTGTTTTACAAGTATTTTAATGGTGGATGATCTGATGAACTACAAGCTCTTGCACCCCCTTAATGAAAATCCCCCGACAAACCTGACAAGCAGCAAAGTCCCACCCCTACACAGTAGAGATCCATAGATGTATGAAAACCTTCCACTCTAATAGTTTCTTCCCCAGAACTGCTAGACTTAAAAATTCTCTTCTGGCTTTCTGCTTCCCCAACTGTACTAACATGCAGATATTCAAGTGTAATGTAAACAAACATTTTGCTGCTAAACTCCCTACATAGTACCCCTGTAACTTAGGTGCATGATAGAAGCCCCCTACATTAAAGTAGCAATGCGCCTTGTTTGGTGTAATAAAAAAACTGGTAAAACCAAACAGGAAAACCATGTGAAAAAGTAATAATAATAATATAATAAGATTAATAATAATAATAATAATAATAATAATAATAATAGATAACTGTGGAGAGAAAACTACTTCTAAAAGTTTTTTTTTAAAAAAAGTAAAAAAAAAATGGAATGCTGAAAAACTATGCTGGTTTCGATTGTAAATATGTACCAATTATTGTGTTCTATATTAAGTCTCTGTTAATTGGTGATGGGCAATAAAGGAGGGCTCATTTTATGTAAACTTAATTAAATAAAATTATCCTTATTCTAAAACCTAAAATATTGAATAAAATATCAAAATTCAAACAATTCTCTAGCGAAATATTAGGTAAATGTGGACAGCAAAGTATTTGAAAAATATTTAAAAAAAAACATTTTGTGCTCAGTTGTCTTACAATTCGACAAAGTTTGGATCAACTTATTTTGTTTATGGTAAACATTATTTTCTCAGAAATCATAAAAGTAAATAAACACATTTTTGGTGGAATCCAAGTTTAGCGTAACAAATTCCAGAGAATTAAACTTAATAAAATAATAATTTTATGTAAACGTAATAAAATAATAATTTTATGTAGACGTAATAAAAGAATCATTTTATGTAAACGTAATAAAAGAATCATTTTATGTAAACGTAATAAAAGAATAATTTTATGTAAACAAAATAAAAGAATCATTTTATGTAAGCGAAATAAAAGAATCATTTTATGTAAACGTAATAAAAGAATTATTATTATTTTAAAAGGTATTGAATGGGATTTTTAAGCGTAAAAAAAATAACTTACCTTACATATTGTAAACTTATTTTAATATTTAAATTTTACTTAAATAAACACATTTCGGTCAATGTCAAGTTTCTTTCCAACTCCTTAAAAAAACTTCAATTTAGCTATTTAATTTTCAGTGTGATATTCGTTTTCAGCACCCTCAAAAACCGGCGCTGTTTTTTTACTAAGAGATTCGTTCACTTTGTTTCATTTTCAAATTTATTTTATATGACGAAATTATTAGGTGCCCAGAAGGCGGGTGTTTTTTTACGTGAAATTTATATAAGGCAATGATCTCTCACTTTAAAAAAAAAAAGTAACTTTTTCATATCAAGAAAACTACTTATCTAACCCAAATTTACATGTGATATTCGTTTTCAGCATCATTGAAAACCTGGAAAAGTCATCATTTTTAAGTTTTTGAGGAGTTGGAAAGAAACTTGATATTGACCCAGTGACCCACATGGTCACATTTCATATTTTATTCGCGAAACCAATATTTTTATTGGATTGCAATAAAAAAAAAATAAACTTATTTTAATATTTAAGATTATTTTAAAGTTGTTGAATAATATTATTGTAAAGTGAAAAAATAAACTTACCTTCCATTCCAGGAATTTAATATGAAAAAGAAATCTTTTTTTTTTTTTTTTTTGTGTCCAACGGCAACGCAGAAAATTTGTTTGTTTGTTAGGATTTCTTATTATAATCTTTAGTAAATTGATACAAATTTTGTTTTGTGTGTCCAATTCATTAAGCAATTAAATATATGAAAATATAAAATAATCAAAATTAAAAGAGAAAAACACAATTTAAACGTGAAATTATTATGAGAAGAAAAAAATCAAACGCTTCAGAACAAAGAACTTATGTTCATCGTAAAACGGTGTAATCATTATTTTGTTCCTCGTGTAAAAGATTGAACATTTCATTATTATTTGGATTAGTCGAACTACTGTTTACATCCAAGATGAGAACAGTAATCCAAATATAAAAAAAAAATGCAAAACTGAATATTTCACATAAACAATTCAAAAAGGAAGGAATTGAACAAATAGCGAAGTCAATCAAATAACAAAAACTAGATTTGAACTAACAAGAAACAAAACAATAATCACATGATTACATTATGAAAATTGCGACTTATTTTTATCAGATTCGATTCCGTTAACTTTACGATGACCTTAACTTATAAGTCCAGACTTAAACCTAATGTTTCCATTCAATCAGCATCAAACGACTAACGATAAAAGTGTAGTACCTGTTTCTAGTTTGTTTGCACATTTCAGCCATGTGTCGCGTTATCGTCATTCTGGCTTTACTTGTCATGTTTTACGCCTCCCATATATTACCCCCTCCTTTGATAGAGAAATAACGCAATGTTGTAAAATATCCTGACTCGCAGATGTGAATATGAGAAAAAATACAACAGAACACAAATCAATATTTAACAACATTCAGATCGCCGTGTAATTTGATTGTACTCTACTGGTTTTTGTGTCCTTTTACTTGTAAACATTACATTCTTAAAATTTGGGGTGGAATTAATTATTGTATGGATGTATGTATTGATATATATATATATATATATATATATATATATATATATATATATATATATATATATATATATAAATAAATGTTTAGAGGTACAGATTTTATATACAGTTTTAAATATAATGGGCGGAAGTCTCTCGAGAGCTCTTTCAGCTATCATCTCATCTGGAGAAAATCGATAGCGTAAAAATAATAATACTATGTCGAAAGTAAAGAGTTCTGATGGGGAACTATTGAATGTGCCAAAAATACGGGGACACTAAAATAAAGTTTATTAACGTTTAAAAAACGATTCAAATATTGGCCCAACGAGGGGGGAGGAATGGGAGAAAAGATTCAAAGTTCCCAAAAGAGAAACAATGCGTTAGATGTTTCTTTCTGCCGGCACAAAGAAGCTTTCTGCACGGCAATAGAGACAGACTCCAAAATCTTTAAATGGTTTCTGGAGTCCGCTCTATGTAGCACCTCGAACCATTCCAATGCCTAGCGGTTTCAGGAAAGAAACTATTAGAATAGAAAGATGTCTGGCATCTTTGCACCTCAACAGTGAAGGAAGGGGTGAGATTTTATTGCTAAGCAGGTTTTTCAAGGATATGTACGTCGAGGGACACAATTTAATCCTAGTTTCATCACAATATGCCGTGTATATATATATATATATATATATATATATATATATATATATATATATATATATATATATATATATTCCAGGTTTAAACTATTAAAGTTAAGGTTGTGCTTATATGTTTAAAATTAAACGAGTGTAATTAATAAATACTACAGTCCTCAATGTACCTGAAAACCTCCCAAAGTCGACAAATTAACGGTGAATGCCGACGGGTCGGTAAACTAAAAAAAAAAAATACTGAAAAATAAATAAATACAAACACAATTCATTATTTAACATGTTTAAAAGAGTGTTTTCTTTGCTTCGTTTATAATATTAAATTCCCGTAAATCGGTACTTCATTTCGAAAGCATCGACTTTTTTTTTTCGCCTAAATTTCGCAAATATAGACTTTTTAAAAAGATGTTTGGCTTTCAAAAAATACCAATAAAGGCTAAATTTGGTCAAGAAAGCCGATGCTTCCAAAATAGGCATCGATTTGTTAGAACGTTGAATTAGAAACAAGAGCACCTCTGAAAAAATGTTAATTATTGGTTTTTCTTTAATTTATTTGGTATAATCTGGTACATTAGTGACCATTCGATAATAATCTGTTGCAAAAATTAATAAGCAGACGAAAATAAAAATTTACAGAGGGCATACATACCACTTCCATATATTGCAAATGAAATAAAAAGCTATTCCGTTGGAATTTCTGCAGTTTACGAACGGTGTTGTTTTAAGATAAGAGTTTCAGTTTAAATGCAAATTTATAGTATTTATTGTTAGATGAAAGTACAAGTGTTGTTTGTGAGTGTTTTTGAAAACGTTAACAAACTTTTCTGTTGGAACTTCTGCAGTTTACGAACCGTGTTTTTTTTTTTATTTAGGGGTTTCAGGTTAAATTCAAATTTATAGTATTTATTTTTAGTTTAAGTTCGAAATAGTTAAATGAAGCCCCCTTCCTCTTCTGATTGGATTTCTAAATAAAACGTTATTATTTCAATTTACAATTTAACAAATTATTTTGTAGTGTATTTCTTAACTTATATAACAGTAAAATGATTTTTGAATGTTTTCATAAATGCATTTTTCATTAATGCCGTATTTCAGATAATATATTCCTGAATTAATTATTTTCATACGACGGCGCCATTTATTTTTGTAAAATATATATATATATATATATATATATATATATATATATATATATATATATATATATACTTATTTCTTCAGTATTGTAGAATACGGGGCGTACTATATTTTAGTGAGGATTTTAAAATTAAATCCAATTTTTACTATATTATTTTTTTGTTAGAAAACAGTATATAAAAACGTCCATTCTTTTTTTTATTTTTTCTATTTTAGCTAATGTAAAAAATAAGAATATATTTTAATTAATGTTGGAAATATGTTTATAGTAATTATTATCTTTCAGATTAGCAAAACAATAGTTTCAGTAATTTTACGAAAAACTTTAAAATCTTAAAAAAAATAAATTATAAATTTTCTTTCAGTGGGACAAACATTACTAATATACCATTAAGTAGGAAATGCTTTGAAGAATCGATACAAAAAAAATATAAAAAATCGATAAATAACTGCGCATTTTGCTAAAAATACGATAATTTCTTTCGACAATTCCTTGTTACTTAATATCACTTCACCTGTGGTCGACTATAGATGCTAAAAATAGTTGTTCTATATTAACAAACAGTTGTTACCTTTCCCCTTTTGCAAAATTACGAACATGCCTGCACGATCCAAATAGGAAGAGGGGCCGAAATTTACTGTGTTTTTTTCATTTCCGAGAGACAATGAATTACATTGCGGATGATTGCGATAAAAAAAAATGCACATCATCTCAATACAGCAAAGTGAAGTTATGAAATGTTTGAGAATAAAAAAAAAAAGTGGTATTTCAATTTTTTTTCTTTCTGATTAGTACATTTATATCATTTTTTTTACATAGGCATCACCACTTATCAAGGCCAAGGAACCACTCGAGGATATCAATTGGACAATATTGTCAGTAATGAAACTTTAGTGAATTTGCTAACTTAAGGGCAACGGCTTATCAAGAGCTTGTTTACATTAGACTTGAAGACAACCATATTGTTGGTACGTCTTTAGGTTCTTCCAAGTCCCAAAACTACCGACCAGCTTTAATAATTACTAAACGTACAACAAGCATAAACGACAAGAATTTATTAACAAACATGAAAACATGACAACACTATTAATATTATTATTATTTATTTTTATCTTATTTATTTATTTATAGCGACAGTTAGCTAGATGACACCGTATAGTAGTAATAGTAGGGACAGAGCAAGAAGAAGACGAAGTGTGACGTAGTGTTCACATCAGCCAATCACGAGACTGGCGCCGCGTGCAAATTGAAGAAGATGCGGTCGGCCATATTTGTTGTGCGAGAAAAATGTGAATATCCCGATGAAAGGGTAACGATACTTGTATAAAATAAATCTCGGCACAAAAACGTAACTAGTCATTATTTTTTTTATTTTTTTATTTTTAACTTATGTACGTAAATGTTTTGTTTATTTATTTTTAACTACTCTGACGCCGGGATTCATGTTATTGATTATTTTTATTCCAAAATAAATTTTAATTTTACGCATTTTACTTTTGTTATTAAAACAGAAAAAAACGTTGCTTTGCGTATTCTATGTTGCTAGTTGGGGTCACCACTGTTGGTACGGGTTTAGGTTCTTCCAAGTCCCAAAACTACCGACCAGCTTTAATAATTACTAAACGTACAACAAGCATAAACGACAAGAATTTATTAACAAACATGAAAACATGACAACACTGCAATTCAGAACATAAAGGTAAAAAGATTACTCACTTCAATAGTGGGGTTTACGGGAGGAGTGAGGACTGTATTCTAGAGTTGTACTCTGTCTGTCCAACATTGTCTTTTAGGAGAAGAACTTTTTGCGTCCGTGCCTCATGTGTACGGACTCTCCTCTTCTTTTTTCAAGGGACCTCACTCCTTACCCTACACCGGTAATCCGGTGCTCTTATTTATTCCCCTACAATATTGTAGTCAGCTGGAAAGCAGGAAAACAGAGACAGTTCCACAGGTGTGCAGTTCTAAGAAAGAAGCTTTGTTCATGGAATCTACGTTTAGGTTTAGGCACGGATAAAAGGTGGGGAGGATTATTGATAGTGTTTTCAACTAAACGAGTGTTTCTTGTGAAAGTTTGGCGAGGGGGGACCATAGATTGAAGCTCAGTCGAGCACTTGCCATGAAAATAACGATAAAGCAAAGACAAACTTTCAGAACGTATTTTTAAAAATATGGATATAAAAATATATTTTGCATGTTATTTATGTTATGTGCTGAAATAATAAATTATTACTTAGAAATATATTATTTTACATGGAGAGTGTGTTGTAAATATTCTGTACTTTCACCTAACAATTTAATAAAAGCAATATCGTAAAACTTGAATTTCTTGATTAAATAATTCTAAAAATGCTGATATGGAGTTCATCGAATTCTCTTATAAATAATTCTTGTCGCAAAGAGAATGACAATACAAGTAAAAATAAATATCAGAAAATGAAAAATTCAAACTTTTGATTAAATTCTACAATAAATTTTTGTAATATTTTAATATTGAATGTTTGAAATATTTCTGCATTAGTATTTTTGCTTATACATTTATTTGTTTGAATTTAATTTTTATCAAATTATTGTTCGATTTTCAGTTAAACAAATTCATTGGTCGTTTTCAGCTTTGATTTCAAAATATTGTTCTGCTTTGATTTCAAAATATTGTTGTTCATTTTTATAAAATGTATTTATTTTTAGTTTTATTTTTTTAAAAAACGTTTAATTTTTATAATCGTTTTTTGCCTTAATTCATATTTAAGGTTTTTGCAACATTTCAAACATACCTAATTAACATGCATATATTTTTTGTATTTCTATTGAATTGACTTCAGTTTCACATTTGATTGTCTTCTGTTTCAAACCTAATTTAACATGCATATTTTTTATTTATTTCTATTGAATCGACTTCAGTTTCACTACAAGTCAAATGGTGTTCCTTTTTTTTATGTATTTTATAAGTAAATAAGGAACATATTCTAATCTTTAAAATCTTTAATACAACGAAATGTTCAATTTCTTTTAACGTATTAAACAGACAACTTTCAATGCTTTTCTTTTCATTAATATTGTATGAGTTTCACTATTAATCATCGTGTTCTTTTTTATCTATTTTTAAAATCCAAGTTTGAAGTTTTCTGTAAAAAATTCTACTAATCATCGACAGTTTACTTTGTAACACATCTTGCTTGCAAGGACCTCGGCGATAACGTCATTTTTCAGCTGATAGGCCATCTCTCACCTGCCTGAATAATTTTTATTATAGGATGAACATGTTTTAAAGCGTCTATTTAATTAAAAACACAATTAGTGACGAGTTGGTAAGTTAGAACGACAAGATGGCCGAAATTCAAACATTCAACTGGGAAGTCTTCATGAAAACAAAGCACATAGAAACGTATACTTGTCGGCCATTTTGTTTTCTTTTTAACTCTGCAATTCGACATTATTGTTTTTTTTTCAACAAATGAAACTTTCAAATATGTCTATTTGTTAAATATTTGACTTTTTAAAAATCTTAGTACTAGTGCACTTATTGGTCTGTGCTGAAATAATAACGTTATTATTTAAAAAGCCATTCTTAACGTAGGGAGTGTGTTTTGTACCTATTCTGTACTTTAACTTTACAATAGAATATAAAAAAACATATAAAACTTGAATTAAACTTGGAAATACGATTTTAATAAAATAGCTCGGATTAATAAGTGCACTAGTACAAAATCTTTTATGTTTGTTGTCTTCTCAGCTAAATACCTCTATTTTTTTATAAACTGTTATAATTGTTTTTTTAAGAATAATAAGGTACTTGTACAGTTTAGTAAAGATAATAAAAAATGAAAATATCGAAAAAAGGTTATATTGTACGTATCCGTTTTGGACTGAATATCTCCGAAAAAATTTTTATTTAATTTGATCGAGTAGGTTTTTTTTTAGCGGAAACCCACATTCTTATGAGAGCGTGTTGAAGTCAGCCAAAACTACTTGATGAAATTAAGTAAAATTTTTTTCGGAGAATTTCGTTCCATATCGGAGACGTGCAATATAACCTTTCTTCGATATTTTCTTTTTTATTGATTAAACTGTAGAAGTACCAATAATAATAATTAGAAACACTTAGTCCGAATCTTTTTTACAGCTTATATTGCCTTTTACTTTAAATAGGATGTTCCGGTTAAATTCAATTCTTATGGTTTTTATTATTTAGTAAATTTTAGATGAAACTACAGATTATTATTTTATGTTCCCGCTAACCATGTTAAGCATGGGTTTCTCTATAATACGTTACTATTTCAACACTGTCCGTGTTTTGTATACGCAGCAAAAAGTTAAATTGTAATTTAATTTGAAAGAAAAGGGTTTGTTAAATTAATGTTTGTTCAATTCCGGGTCCATTTATAAAAAAAACAAACTTATTTTTATTTAAAAAAAAAATATAAGGAAAAGAAAAAGAAATATTTTTTTTAAATAGTAAATTGCTTTCTATAAATTCCTGTACAAAATTTTGGAGGAACCGATTTAAAATATTGAACGTTGAAATGACTTCACAGTCGACAGTCATTTAAAGTGGAAAACTATACATTCACTATTTCAATATCTTTACCGTTTACACTTCTTTAATGAAAATTTCTGCTGTTACTGCACTTACTGATCCGAACTATTTTTTAAATCGTTTTTCCGAGTTTAATTAAAGTTGTTTTTTTTTCATTCAATTGTAAGGTTAAGGTGAAAATATTTTTAAATCGTATTTCCAAGTTTAATTAAAGTTTTATATTTTATTTTATTCAATTGTAAGGTTAAGTTATAGAATATGTAAAAAAAACACCCTCCTCTCCTCGTGTAAGGTATGTCTTTTTAAATAATAACGTCATTATTTCAGCACGGATCAATAAGTGCACTAGTACCAAATTTCTTTAAGCAAAACTGATCCGGTAAAGAGGAAATCAAGATGTTCATACGAATAAAACTTTTAAGAAAAACACTGACGTAAAATGCATTGCATTGTTAAAAGTAATAAAATATTGAAAAACAATCTTACCTTTCGTTGTAAGATATTGGATACGAAAAAAAAGGCAATAAAGATTTGGATGTTTCTTTTTTTGTTTTTGTTCAAAATTGAAAATTTGGTCGGTTTGTAGGGATTTCTCTAGTAAACTGATACAATTTCAATTTCGTATGTCCAATTCATTTGGAAATCCAAGAATAAATGAATATTCAAAAAGGTAAAAAGTTAAAAATTCAAAAACACGATTGAAACGTGGATTTAAAAAATGGATGAACAAAAAATGAAAGTTTAAAATGAAAATATATGAACATTAAAAAAGATTTTAAAAAGATAAAACGTTATAATGAAACGTTTTCAGTTTTTAAATGTCAGTTAATTACGTGTTAGAAAACGTTTTCTTATCAAGTTTAGAACGTATTGTTTTTCATAAGACTAAAATAATTAAAAATGAGAAGAAAAAAATAAAACTAAGATATCTTTGTTCTGCGTTACTTATATGCTAACGGTCAACAGCAGTTTGAATAAATGTTTAAATGAATATATATATTTAAATATATATTATGTAAATATATATGTATTTCAATTAAAGTAGTATATATATATATATATATATATTTATATATATGTATTTATATATATATGTATTTATATATATATATTAACATATATATATATATGTTAATATATATATATATATATGTTAATATATATATATCTATATATGTTGATATATATATATATATTTATATATATATACTTTCATCCATAAACATATATTTATATGTATATTTCTAATAAGAATCTGTTTTTTTTCTGACTTTTCACTCCAAACAAAGCACAGTGCCACTTTGATATAGGGGGCAAATATATCGGACATAATTTATAAAAAAACACTATGTAGGGAGCTGAGCAGCAGGATATATGTTTATATTACACTTGTACTTCTGCATGTCAGTACAGTCAGGGAAACAGAAACCGAAAGAGAATTTCAAGGTCTAACACTCCTAGGGAAGAAACAATTAAAACAGAAGGATTTTTACATCTAGGGAGTTCTAATGTGTAGAGGTAGAATTTTGCTGTTTGTAGGGTTTGTCTGTGGTGTTTACGTCGAAGGGGTACAAGACTTGTAGTTTGTCGGAGCACCTTCCATTAAAGTACTTGTAAAACAGGCAGGGGATGCAACATTTCGTCAGTGGGACAGCAATTAAAACAGGGCCCGCACTACCCATTAGGTGTTTAAGCGGGTTCTATTAAGTTGGCGACTCTCTTTTGAGCCTGTCTGAGGGCGGGACAAGTAGCAGATGCACCAGCCGAAATTTGGCAACAATACTATATACATGGATTAATGGTGGACTTGTAAATGAACAGGATACTCTCAGGCGTAACTTCATAACACGATGGAGTAAGCCCATCTTCTTTGCAGCAGGCTTGGCAATGCACTCAATGTACGTGCTCCCACTCATGTTCCTCCTGAACGTTAAGCCGAGGCGTTTGAAATAAGTACGTTCAGGTAATGTATCATTAGCCATGGCTAATAGTGGTTGAAAAGGTTTCTTGTAGTTATTAAAGGCAAGGAGTTTAGTCTTGGCAGCATTGAATGTGACAATCCATTTTGTCCCGTTTCACCGCAGATTAGACGTCTTCCTCTAGGATTTCCACCATTACCCTGGATACGTGTACATTTGTTTTCCCCTCGTGTCTGTTATAGAGCGTGGTGTCGTCAGCGAATATACCCATCTCAGAGACAATTTAATCGGGTGTCATTTATGAATATTAGGAATAATCAAGATTCGTGGACCTACCCATGAGGTACACCCGCATTTATATTATATTATTTGTATGTAGGACCATCGAGGGCAATTTGGATTCTTCTTTTCATTAAGAAGAATTTAATTATGTTAAATATTCGTCCAGTAATACATTGAGATCTGATTTTCATGAGAATACTATTATTCAATATCTTCAGTTCGATTGGTTTCAATAAATTGGCTGTAACACTTTGACAGTTATGGACGTCAAAATCCAAATCTACTTTCTATAACAAAAACTTAAACAAAAGTCTTTTTGTCTTTTGTTTTTGACAAAAAACCAACAAACCGAATTTAAAAATTTTACTAATGCAAAAAGTAACGCTTATTTCTATTAATCGCTTTTAACTCATTTTCATATAAAATTCACATAATTACATTACAAGTCATAAACCTATTCATTATCTTCATACACACATTAAAAAAAAATTAAAAAACGTATTGCTTTATTAAATTAGCGATGACAACTTAAAAAAAATATCGGTGTTTTCATCGCAATAAACTTTCCTTTTATATTCCCTGTGTTTATTGTCAAGAGAAATTTCCATGAACATGTAAGAGTTCTCGTTTGTGAAACACGTTACCATGGGGCTGCTTCCTTGTAGACTAAAACATAGTCTTCTTCAAATCAAATGTCAACAAGTACTCTAACCTATTTAAGACGGTGGTCATAGTGTTCGCTAATAGTCTGAAAGTCTGGAATTCACTCCTCGATCGAATGTACACTAAAGACAGAGTAAGTTGAGAAATCATGGGAAAAAAGAGTAACGCACATCCACTATGCCTTGATGTAGTTGCCAGTAAAAGGGGAAAAACTACAGCTAAACGATTTCAAGTCACTCGCTATTAACAAACCGACCTTCTTTATGTAATGATTGATGGATATCCTTGGACAATCATCCGCTGCCTTTTCTAAGAGTAACGCAACATTCCTAGACTCAATCCTACATTCTCGTAAACCTTGTCTCTATGTGATTCACATGGACATATTTAATTTCTGGCATGTTCTTCAGATAATTTACAAAGCTATCTGCTGTATTTTACGAGAGGGTCTAATGTTCAGATACATTGAGTTCATTGCCAAGACTGCTGCAAAAAAGATAGGCTTCCTGCATCGTACTATGAAGTTACTTACGTCTGAGAGTATTCTGTTCATTCACAAGGCCACCATTCGCCCATGAATGTAGTATTCTTGTTATATTTGGGCAGGTGCAGCTGCCTGTTTCACAAGTAATTTGATGGAAGGGGCTTCGACGAACTACAAGCCCTTGTACCCCTTCGACGTAAACACATCAAACAAACCCTACAAACAGCAAAATTCCACCCCTACACATTAGACATCCCTAGATGTAAAAATCCTTCTATTTTAATTCTTTCTTCCCTATGAGTCGTGCTAGACTTTGGAATTCCCTTCCGGGTTTCTGTTTCCCTGACTGTACTGACATGCAGAAGTTTAAGTGTAATATAAACATACATCTTGCTCCTCAGCTCCCTACATATTACCCCTACATTTATATATATATGGGAGTATCACGTTGACACACCGGTTCTCGTCAGATCACCGAAGTTAAGCAACGTTGAGCCTGGCTAATACCAGATGGGTGACCATTTGGGAATTCTAGGCGCTGTATGTGCTCTCCGCTTATCTCGGCATTGTTTACAGTCGTCCTGTACCTCAACTTGCCACTGGTATGCAACAATGTTGACTTAAGAGAGGCGTGGTTGGAGATTGCGCAACTCTTGCCACACAAATTTCACGCGCAGGCACCCTTACACGACTGAAGAAAGCCTGTTTATATATATATATATATATATATATATATATATATATATATATATATATATATATATATATATTTATATATATGTGTGTGTGTACATTATAATATATTTGAATATATGATAAATATATATTTTAATATATATATGTATATATATATATATATACATATATATATATATATACTTAAACATAATATAATAACATATATAATAAATATATATTTAAGCATATATATATTTAAAGATATTTATATATATATTTAAAGATATTTATATATATTTAAAGATATTTAAATATATATATATATATATATATATATATATATATATATATATATATATATATATATATATATATAGTGCTTTAATTGAAATACAGAAATATTTATATAATATATATTTGCATAGTATATATTCATTTACATATTTATATAAACTGTTATTGGCCGTTAACATATAAGTAACGCAGAACAAAGACATCTTAGTTTTATTCTCTTTTTTAATTATTTTAGTCTTATGAATGGACAATACGTTAATAGGAAAACGTTTTCTAACACGTAATTTACGGACATTTAAAAATTGAAAACGTTTCATTATAACGTTTTATCTTTTTATTTTTTTTAATCTTTTTTAATCTTCATATATTTTCGTTTTAAACTTTCAATTTTTGTTCATCCATTTTTTTAAATCCCCGTTTCAATCGTGTTTTTAAGTTTTTAACTTTTTCAATATTCATTTATTCTTGGATTTCTTAATAGATTGGACATTTGAAATTGTATTAATTTTGTAAAGAAATCCCTACAAATTGACCAAATTTTCAATTTTTGACATAAACAAAAAAGAAATCATCCGAATTTTTTATTGCCGTTTTCGTATTCAATTGTTTACAACGAAAGGTAAGATTGTTTTTCAATATTTTATTACTTTTTACAATGCAATGCATTTTATGTCAGTGTTTTTTCCTATAAACATCTCGATTTCCACTTTACTGGATCAGTTTGGTTAAAAAAATTTAAACGATAAAGAAATGGTAAAATGTATAGTTTTCCACTTTTAATGACTGTCGACTGTGAAGTCATTTTAACGTTCAATATTTTAAATCGGTTCCTCCAAAATTGTGTACAGGAATTTATAGAAAGAAATTTACTATCTAAAAAATATATTTTTATTTTTAATTTTCTTTGCAAACTACAAATTTGGTACTAATGCAGGGAGTGATCCGTGCTGAAATAATACCGTTAATATTTAAAAAGCCATTCTTAACATGTGGAGGGTGTTTTGTACCTATTCTGTACTTTAACCTTAAAATTGAATAAAAAAAAACATATAATAAAACTTTAATTAAACGTGGAAATACGATTTAAAAAATAGTGAGGATCACTCTCTGCATTGCCACCAAAAATTCATTTGTTTATAAATGGATCCAGAATTGAATAAACATTAATTTAATAAACCTTTTCCTCCTTTCGGATTAAATTATAATTTAACTTTTTGCAGCTTATACAAAATACGGACCGTGCTGAAATAGTAACGCTCTTATTTAGAAACCCATGCTTCACGTGTTGATCGAGTACATAAAATTATATTCTGTAGTTTCATATAAAATTTAATAAACAACAAAAACCATAAGAACTGAATTCAACCTGAACATCCTATAATAAGTAAAAGGCAATGTAATCTGTAAAAAAGATTCGGAATAAATGTTTCTAATTATTATTAAAAAATATGAAAGTTTCTAAAAATATATATTAGTTGAGAAGACAAACAAATAAAAAATGATTTTAAAAAATCAAGTAGACTTTTTTTTATTTTAAAGTTTTATTTGTTTCGAAAATAAAGTAATGTCGAA
This sequence comes from Euprymna scolopes, assembly GCF_053919585.1. NCBI lineage: Eukaryota > Metazoa > Mollusca > Cephalopoda > Sepiida > Sepiolidae > Euprymna > Euprymna scolopes. Next base: position 192,799,417 of record NC_136527.1, read on the forward strand.
TCCTATAATAAGTAAAAGGCAATGTAATCTGTAATAAAAAAAAAATTCGGAATAATTGTTTCTAATTATTATTATTAAAATATATAAAATAAAAAGTTAAAAAGAAAACATGGCCGACAGGTATCTGCAGTTTTTGTTTTCATGATTGAAGTGATTATCGAGACTTCCCAGTTGAATGTTTGAATGTCGGCTATCTTGTCGTTCTAACTTACCAACTCGGCATTACTTGTTTTTGATTAAATAGACGCTTTAAAACATGTTCAAACACACACACACACACACACACACACACACACACAACAAAAAAAACTATCCAGGTAGGTAAAACGCACGACCATCGTAAGAGATGGCCTTTCAGCTGAAAAACGACGTCATCGTCGAGGTTCTAGCAAGCAAGGTAGTTGACACTTAAACTGCCAATAATGAGCAGGAATTTTTACAGAAAACTTCAAAGTTGGATTTAATAAAAGTAAAGAACACGATGAGTTATATTGACAATCCTCCAATATTAACCAAAACGGGGGGGGGGGCGTTTCCTTAAGCGTTAAAAAGCAATTGACCATTTCGTTGGATTATGGTTTTTAAAGATTAGAATACGTTCTTTATTTACTTATAAATTACATTCAAAAAGAAAAGGAAGGAACATTTTTTTACTAATATTGTCGGTCTCTTTGTGACAAAAATTGTTTACAAGGGAATTCGATGAACTGAACTCCATAGCGTTTTTAGAATTATTTAATCAAGAAATTCAAGTTTTACGGTATCGCTTTTATTAAATTGTTAGGTGAAAGTACAGAATACTAACAACAACACACTCTCCATGTTAAATGATAAGTTTCTAAGCAATAATTTATTATTTCCGCACATAAATAACATGCAAGATAATTTTTTTTATATCCATATTTTTTTTTAAATAAGTTCTGAAAAAAAAAAACGTACTAATAAGAAAGAGATAAACATTTGAAATAACGCGTTTTTTTTTTGTCTCAATCATTTCATGACCTCACTTTGCTTTATTTTCTTTTTAAGAATTTAATGTCGTCGTCGTATGAAAAACAATGAATTCAGGAATATCTTATGTAAAATACGGCATTACTGAAAAATGCTATTTATGTAAACATTTAAAAATGATTTTACTGTTATATAACTTGAGAAAAATACTACGAAACAAACCAAACCAGAAGAGGTAGGGGACTCCATTTAACTATTTTTAACTTAAACTAACAATAAATACAATAAATTTGAATTTAACCTGAAACGCCTATTTAAAAAAAAAAAAAAAACACGGTTCGTAAACTGCAGAAGTTCCAACAGAAAAGTTTAATTTTTTTATTTTTTGCTAACAATATACTATAAAAATTGAATTTAACTTTACAATCCAGCACTTAAGTCCCGGCAAAGTTCAACAACTCTAGAAGGGTCACATCAGTATTTTACACCGTCAAATCATGAATTATTAGTTTTAAAAAAATAAAAAAAATATGTAACTAATATAAAAAATATAATTAATATAATTTATGTAATATAAAATATATAATTAATATAATTTCGACGAATTATTAAAGCATAAGACAACAACACTTTAAGAAATGTTTAATTCTCAAACTTGTTTTATTTTGTATAAATTTATATTTTGTTACGTGGTTCATTACTTCACATTTTATTTTGTTCGTTTTTCTGTTAAGACAATAATACACTTTCTAAACATGGTTTCATTTTATGTGAAATAAATAGTTATAAATACGGTGATTCTTTTCTGGGATGCCAGCTCGCCAAAAAGTACGCCACGGGCCAAATTTAATTCCGTCATGAAAACATTAAAAAAAAAAAACCCTTATTTTTACACTTTCATCTCGCGAATAAACATGAAATTATATATTGAAAATCGCGTTTATTATTTTTAATATCCAACAACGGAGTTGAAGTCAATAATTCCAATTATAAAACAAAACTAATTTTTTTGATTAGTCTCTGTTTGGCGTACTCATGAATTATCTTTTTTAAAGAATAAAATTGAAGTTTATTTTTGCAAGAATGTTCAGACATTTACCTAGCAAATAAGCATAAAATATATAGGAAACACCGCGGTTATTATTTTAAACAAACCTCCAAATTTATACATCGGGTCTGAAGTTGAATTCTTTTTTCTTAAACGTAATTGACATTGTTTGATAAAATTGTTTGGCGTACTCGTGATTTATTTTTCTAAAGCATAAAAGTGAATAAAGTTTATTTTTACCAGAATGTTTAGACATTTACGTAGCAAATAAGTATAAAAATATATTGGAAAAACGGCGTTTATTATTTTTAAAAAATCAAAATTATACACCGCGTATGAAGTCAGTTTCGTTTCAGAAAAAAAAAAAAAAATTCATGCCCGATGTATAATTTGGATTAAAAAAAATAAATAAACGCGGTTTTTCCTATATATTTTATGCTTATTTGCTAGGTAAATGTCTGAGCATTTTTGTAAAAATATACTTTATTCAATTTTTATTCTTTAGAAAAAATAATTCATGAGTACGCCAAACACAATGTTATCAAAGCAAGTCAACGAAACGAAGCAAACCCGCCGCAAATTTACCGTCTGCATAGTATGAACCCCTAGACCTTGGGACTATTTCGTGTCATTTCACCACCTCCGGTAGTGTTTTTCTTACATGATACGTTCGCGTGCGAACGGTCGTAGTGGGGTGTCGTATCACATCGCGTAGGAATCTTTCAAATAAGAAAGTTAAAAAAAAATGTGTGTTTTTTTTTAAATTTATCAAAAAATAAAGTTTTCACCGTCGGCTTGCAAAAATAAAAACGTTGTCAGCGACCTTGAATACCCCTAAAAACAAATTAGAGTGGTCGGTGTTCTGTTTTTAAACTTCGGACTTTATAGGTAAATTTCTGAACACTTCTTTTTTTGTTTAAAATTTCAATATATTATTTATTGATTTTTAATCTTCAATTTGTGATCTATAAAACTTTGGTGTGTAAATTAATTTACTTTTTAATAGACATTTACAAATGGGGGCGTGAATTAAAAAAAGACGTTTGTCTAAAATATTATATTGTTTATTGGAAACAGCAAAAAATTTCACATTGACCCTGAAAATATCGTAAAAATTTAATCAATAGAAAAATTTTGATAGATTTTTAAAGTTTAAAAATTGAAAAATACTGAACTCGTAAAATTCAATTAATTTCATTACTGTTTTTTTTTTTTTTAAATAAAAATATTTCTATTACTGTTTATACAAGTTTAATAGTTTATTTTGGAAGTATAATCCATAAAGAAAATAAATAACCCACTTTAAAAAGATAAATTACGATTTTTTTAAATATTTTATTCGCAATTTCGTATTAGGGGTGTCAAATTCCCCAAAATTCTGATACACCTGGTTTCTTCCAATTTGTTCGATATAATTTTCTTAACAAAATAACACATGATTTGACGGTGACGATGTGACCGTTCTAGAGTTGTCGAACTTTCGACTTTGCTTAACTGCAAGACTGTCTTATTTTCTTATATAATTTTATATTTTGTTACGTGGTTCATTACTTCAGATTTTATTTATTTATTTATTCTGCTAATGCAATAATACATTTTCTAAAACTTGTTTCATTTTTCTCTTAAATACATAATTATAAATATATAAAAATGTATATTTTGTTCGTTTACTTTATTTTAATATTTTATTTCAAGTTTTACGCTTTACACACGACAGTTTCAGTTTTTTTTAAATTATATTTTGCTCAGTTAAGACAATACACTTTCTAAAACTGTTTCATTTTTCTCTTAAATAAATAATTATAAATATATATATAAAAATGTATATTTTGTTCGTTTACTTTATTTTAATATTTTATTTCAAGTTTTACGCTTTACACACGACAAATTTTCAGGGTTTTTTTTTGTAATATATTTTCTTCTGTTAAGACAACAATACACTTTCTAAAATTGTTTCTTTTTTCTCTTTAATAAATTGTTATAAATATATAAAAATGTGTATTTTGTCCGTTTATTTTATTTAACAAAGTGACGGTGTAAAATACTGATATGACCCTTCTAGAGTTGTCGAACTTACTTTCGACTTTGCAAAGGTTAAAACGGAACGAAATTTTAATTTTCATTCCGTATTTAAAACAACCCAAAAATTTCGACAGACTGCCTCATTTTGGAAGCATCATAAATTCAAGTTTGACACTAATGGTGGCCATGAAGTGGGTGGTCATTATACGTTAAATTATTATAAAAAAGTGATCCCCCACTTACTTTAACCTAACATTTCTTCATATCATGGAAACTACTCGTTTGCTGGAATTTTAAACGTTATTTTCGTTTTCAACATCCTCAAAAACTTATAAATGTCTTGAGTGTCCAGGTTTTATTTTCTATAGCGTGAAAAGTCGATTGTCTGCCCCTTGCTGATTCCAAACATTCCCAATAGGTGTCACTAGCAGTGTATAATTCAAAAACAAAATGGCGTGAAGTTTTTCTTCGATAAAATGTCTCATAATATTTGATTTTCTTAAATAAATAAAAAAAAAACTACTTGATTGATTTACGTGATTTTTGGAATATGAAATCTTCATGTAGTGACAAGTACGTACATTATAAAGATTTTTTTTTCATATTTTTATATTAAAAAAGATTACTTGTGGACCATTTATAGACTTGGCCCAAATATATATATATTTTTTTAATCCCGAAAGACAATGTAAAAACATTAATTATTAATGAAAACAAATTTCGAAGATAATTAGCAAAAATGAAGTTGTACTAAGATTTTCAAAACTTTCAGAAAATAACTCCCTTGTTACGATTCGAACTCTTCGTTTTTTTTATTTAGCAAATCTCAATTCTCGTTAATTGTATTTGAAACGTATTTTCATTTATATTTAATTACATCGTTTTTCGTAATTTTTGGATATGTCCATAAGTGTTACATGGTAATTAAGTGTATACCATTGGTTTTCCTTGAAAGTTTATACAATGCAGAGTACACATTTTTGGGTGCACAAACTTAAAAAAAAAAAATTGCCAGCCATTGTTTATGACAAATTTCAATTTAGCATTCATATCTCTGGCATAAAAATATTTTTGTCTAGAATTCCCCTACATTAAAAACAAACACCAATTCGTGTTTAGATTAGTGATCTTTTAAACAAACGCATTAAAGAAGAAAACAGAATTACGTACTTACCTGTCGTGTCAAAAATATTATAAATAAAAAAAATTACGAAAAAATATCCAGTAAAATGATACTAGTAGAATAGAATGTAAAATTTGTCGAAAATTTTCGGGTTGTTTTAAAAATGGAATGAAAATTAAAATTTCGTTCCGTTTTCATCTTTTTTTTTTCAAATTGCTCTAGTCTCACATTTTACTGGTCGAAAAACAAAATACACTTTCACAATAAGGAAGTTTAGATTTCTTAAAACATGCCTTCTACCTCTCATTCATGCAGAAACAGCTCCAATAGTTTCTTCCCCCATGACTGCAAGATTTCGGAACTCCCTTCCGGGATTCTGATTTCCCAACTGTACTGATATACAGAAGTTCAAGTGTAATGAGAACAATAATCTTGCTATTCATCTCTTTTCTTGATGCCCCTGCAACTTATGTCCCCGATAATAGCTCCCTACTTCAATGTGGCACTGTGCTTTGTTTGGGGGTGGAAACTGATTTTAAAACAAAATAAGATATTCATCGCAGTTATGAATGTATTAATATAAAAGGTATTCATCGTCGTTATGATTGTATCAATATAAAAGATACTTATCATAGGTATGATTGTATCAATATAAGATATTATTATCATAGTTATGATTGTATCAATATAAAATATATTCATCATAGTTATGAATGTATCAATGTAAAAGATATTCATCATAGTTATGATTGTATCAATATAAAAGATATCCATCGTAGTTATGATTGTATCAATATAAAAGATATTAACCATAGTTATGATTGTATCAATATAAAATATATTCATCGTAGTTATGATTGTATCAATATAAAAGATATTACCCATAGTTATGATTGTATCAATATAAAAGATATTCATCGTAGTTATGATTGTATCAATATAAAAGATATTAACCATAGTTATGATTGTATCAATATAAAAGATATTAACCATAGTTATGATTGTATCAATATAAAAGATATTAACCATAGTTATGATTGTATCAATATAAAAGATATTAACCATAGTTATGATTGTATCAATATAAAAGATATTAACCATAGTTATGATTGTATCAATATAAAAGATATTAACCATAGTTATGATTGTATCAATATAAAAGATATTAACCATAGTTATGATTGTATTAATATAAAAGATATTCATCATAGTTATGATTGTATCAATATAAAAGATATTAACCATAGTTATGATTGTATCAATATAAAATATATTCATCATAGTTATGATTGTATCAATATAAAAGATATTCATCATAGTTATGATTGTATCAATATAAAAGATATTCATCATAGTTATAATTGTATCAATATAAAAGATATTCATCATAATTATGATTGTATCAATATAAAAGATATCAATCGTAGTTATGATTGTATTAATATAAAAGATATCCATCGTAGTTATGATTGTATCAATATAAAAGATATCCATCGTAGTTATGATTTTATCAATATAAAAGATATCCATCGTAGTTATGATTTTATCAATATAAAAGATATTAACCATAGTTATGATTGTATCAATATAAAAGATATTAACCATAGTTATGATTGTATTAATATAAAAGCGAAATCTCCAAATAATTTTTCTAAAACAGTCAAACAAATTCCATAAGGATAAAAATTACAAATATTTTTATACAAATCACTTAAAATGATATTGGCAATACACAATAAAATTTTATTTATTTTTTCTTTGCAGATGTGCCTGCTTGAAGCCTGTGTTTAATCTGAACGGGTCTTTATTTTCTTTAATATTTTTACAGAGAAAATCATATTCGTCTTTGAAGATATAAACTGACATCTTTTGCAAAACAATCTAATATTTGTCATAATTTTTATTCTTGTTTCTCAAAATAATAATTACTGAAAAATTCAAGTATACGGTATGTGATAAACAACGCTGAGGATTGGTGTGAAATGTCTTGTTCTGATAAACCAAATCTAGAGATGCATATGAGTACTCACACAGGAGAAAACTCATTTTCTCGGGAACAATGGGAATATTCCCGTCTTGAGAAACAAAATCTAGCGATGTATATGAGTACTCACACTGGAGAAAACCCATATTCTTGGGAACAATGGGAAAATTCCTTTTCTGAGAAACCAAATCTAGCGATGAATATGAGTACTAACACTGGAGAAATACCATATTCTCGTGAACAATGTCAATCTTCAAGTTCAGAGAAACCAAATCCAACGATGCATATGAGTACTCACACTGGAGAAAACCCATATTCTTGGGAACAATTGGAAAATGTTTTTTCTGAGAAACCAAATCTAGTGATGAATATGAGTACTAACGCTTTTGAAATGCCATATTCTCGTGAACAATGTCAATCTTCAAGTTCAGAGAAACCAAATCCAACGATACATATGAGTACTCACACTGGAGAAAACCCATATTCTTGGGAACAATTGGAAAATGTTTTTTCTGAGAAACCAAATCTAGCGATGAATATGAGTACTAACGCTTTTGAAATGCCATATTCTCGTGAACAATGTCAATCTTCAAGTTCTGAGAAACCAAATCCAGCGATGCATGTGAGTACTCACACTGGAGAAAACCATTATTCTTGGGAACAATTGGAAAATGCCTTTTCTGAGAAACCAAATCTAGCGATGCATATGAGTACTAACGCTTTTGAAATGCCATATTCTCGTGAACAATGCCAATCTTCAAGTTCAGAGAAACGAAATCCAGCGATGCATGTGAGTACTCACACTGGAGAAAACCCATATTCTTGGGAACAATTGGAAAATGCCTTTTCTGAGAAACCAAATCTAGCGATGCATATGAGTACTAACGCTTTTGAAATGCCATATTCTCGTGAACAATGTCAATCTTCAAGTTCAGAGAAACCAAATCCAACGATGCATATGAGTACTCACACTGGAGAAAACCCATATTCTTGGGAACAATTGGAAAATGTTTTTTCTGAGAAACCAAATCTAGTGATGAATATGAGTACTAACGCTTTTGAAATGCCATATTCTCGTGAACAATGTCAATCTTCAAGTTCAGAGAAACCAAATCCAACGATGCATATGAGTACTCACACTGGAGAAAACCCATATTCTTGGGAACAATTGGAAAATGTTTTTTCTGAGAAACCAAATCTAGTGATGAATATGAGTACTAACGCTTTTGAAATGCCATATTCTCGTGAACAATGTCAATCTTCAAGTTCTGAGAAACCAAATCCAGCGATGCATGTGAGTACTCACACTGGAGAAAACCCATATTCTTGGGAACAATTGGAAAATGCCTTTTCTGAGAAACCAAATCTAGCGATGAATATGAGTACTAACGCTTTTGAAATGCCATATTCTCGTGAACAATGCCAATCTTCAAGTTCAGAGAAACCAAATCCAGCGATGCATGTGAGTACTCACACTGGAGAAAACCCATATTCTTGGGAACAATTGGAAAATGCCTTTTCTGAGAAACCAAATCTAGCGATGCATATGAGTACTAACGCTTTTGAAATGCCATATTCTCGTGAACAATGCCAATCTTCAAGTTCTGATAAACCAAATCCAGAGATGCATATGAGTACTCACACTGGAGAAAACCCATATTCTTGGGAACAATTGGAAAATGCCTTTTCTGAGAAACCAAATCTAGCGATGCATATGAGTACTAACGCTTTTGAAATGCCATATTCTCGTGAACAATGCCAATCTTCAAGTTCTGATAAACCAAATCCAGCGATGCATATGAGTACTCACACTGGAGAAAACCCATATTCTTGGGAACAATTGGAAAATGCCTTTTCTGAGAAACCAAATCTAGCGATGCATATGAGTACTAACGCTTTTGAAATGCCATATTCTCGTGAACAATGCCAATCTTCAAGTTCAGAGAAACCAAATCCAGCGATGAATATGAGTACTAACACTGGAGAAAACCTATATTCTCGTGAACAATATCAATCTTCAAGTTCAGAGAAACCAGATCTAGCGATGCATATGAGTACTCCCATTGGAGAAAACTCATATTCTTCGGAACAAGGGGAATATTCCCGTCCTGAGAAACAAAATCTAGCAATGCATATGAGTACTAACACTGTTGAAATGCCATATTCTCGTGAACAATGTCAATATTCATCTTCAAATAAATCAGATCTAACGAAACATATACGAACTTACTCTGGGAAAAAGCCATGTTCTTGTGGAGAATGTCAATATTCATGTTTATATAAATCAAAACTAACAAGACATATGAGAACTCACTCGAGAGAAAAGCCATATTCTTGTGAACTATGTCCAAATTCATGTTCTACTAAATCAAGTCTAGAGAGACACATAAGAACTCACTTTGGAGTAAAACCATATTCTTGCGAACTATGTGATTATTCATGTGCACGGAAACCACAACTAACGGACCACATTAGATTTCACGTTAGGGGAAACCCATATTCTTGTGAAAAATGTGTATTTTCATGTTTTCGTAAAACAGATCTAACGAAACATATGAAATACCATAAAACGTGAAAACCATATTCATGTGAACAATATTTATATTAAAGTTCTCGTAAACAAAATCTTTCAACACATTTCAGAACTCACACTTGATAATGAGTTTATTATTGTTCTTATACACCATCTTTATTGAAACATAAAAATGTTTACTGGAAATAACTGAATTGCTTACTTTACTTCGGATGTCTTCAAGCTCTTATAGTTTTTTTTGGGGTGGGGAGGGGAACTTGCAATAAGGATACTACTCATTATAAAGTTTGCTATTAATCAAAAAGTCGTAAACCATAAGATAATCATATATAAAAATAATATGAAAAAATACAAGCAAATGCCGGCACCCAAGATAAAGGACAGAAATGAGACGATTTCATATATAAAGTTTTGATAAAATCTATGCAGATCCGTGTGTTTCCATCATTTGTAGCAACAAAGAATAGAGAATTAAGAACTCATAAAACCCATGGATTTTTGATCAAAAGAAAATGTTTTGCTATCACTAATCCAACTTTGTAGCAAATAAATTTAAATCCGGGATGAGAAAATTAAAGAAAGCGACGTCATTAAAAAGAAAAATAATTCACTGGTTCGACCTTAAACTGTCAGCGATGAAAGTCTTTGTTTTTAATGAAAACATAAATATCAGCTCTCATAAGTAAAAAAAGAGAATCACAATAGGCTTCATTCAACAATGAATCAGAAACACATCTTAAACTACACTACAATTCATTTGTTGATCTATTCAAACAATTTTGACCATGACATCTCATCATTACGTCTCTTCTCATCAACAGTTAATAATGTAAAACTCCCAAACCGTCGCTCGCTGGTTCATCCTCGCTACTTCCAATGGCAAAGCTATTGCAAACAACTGAAGAGTAACCTTAGAAATTGCGAAACCCGATTGTCAATGGCCTGAGTATACGAATGTAGAAAAGTGCTCGGTTGTCAAACTACAAGAATTACAAGGACAGAAATAAAGAGTTACTGTGCTATTCAAAGTTGTAACATCCAACCCACTCGATCTGGAGCTTAACCAGATAAATTAAGCTGCAGGACTCTAAATTATGAGTCTCACAATTAAAAAAAAACAAAGGCCGTCCTGAGCAAAAACAAAACCCCACATATTCATAACGAAAGGTCCAGAATCGGCTGAATTTTTACAGGAAAGAAATTGTTGCAACTAAAACAATTTATCGCCTCTTACAGCGTTGAGGTGGCTACAGAAGAGAACCTACATTATCTCATTATCTTGTATATAAATAATATAAGAGACGCAATTTTCTCTATCTTGATGAAACTACATTAGATTGACAACAGATAGCACATAAAAACTTACCACGTTTACATCATTAGCCATTACGTTATCCAACTATAGACCGCAATTACATACACATTAGTTCGTTATAATGAAAAATTACATTAAGTCCTAGGTGTGCCATGACCATCATCATCCTAACCTAAAGAGAAAGTAGCTAAAATTTCAGCCTCACTTTACCGACAACTCTTACGATACCATTTATATTTTTACATACTTTTCACGACTACACATTTCTTACACATACGCATATTCTTACCCATTAAATCCGACAAAATAATGATTTCTCCCTGTTAAATATCCGGCTGATTGGATTAGAACTATTCATTCTACAATACCAACATTCGGTTATTCCACCAAATAAACGAACACTTATCAACTATTAAACACGTCGCCATTTTTCGGTACGTGCACAATAATCTTACGTTTTATTTATTATTCATGGATTTGTTCCGCTTTTACACTCTGATCTTCTATTATTTACTTGTGAAAATGTTACAGTCCCAAAACATAAATGCTGACCAGCTACGCGATACAAGTCCTGTTTATAGACACTCGGAGTGAGGGACAGTTACAGATAGAGAGATAGATAGAGTGGGAATGAGAGAGACGGTGTGAAATAAGCCGTTTTTATTTTTAACGGAGATGACATGTTTACGCTTGTAAATCAAAAATAATTGTGTGATAAAGCTCTGCCTGTCGTACCGGTGCATTGTACTTTATAAGGATTGAAATTGAATAATGTTTATTTTTACAAGAATGTTTACACATTTAACTTGCGTTAAAATTCCAAATTATCCAACGAGAATGGAGTTGGCATTTTTCTTTTTCCAAAAACGAAACTGACTTTGCAGTGATAAAATTGTTTGGCATACCGTTGATTTTTTTCCTCCCCTAAATAATAAAAGTTATTAAAGTTTATTATTAAAAGACTGTTTATACATTTGTAAAGCAAATAAAAATATATTGAAAAATAAACGTTGAGTATTTTTTTACAAAATCACATGCAACGGGGATAGTTTATTTGGTAAAATCCATTGAAAGCGGTCGGTGGTTCTATGAGAAAATAAAGTTGTGTACGCATTATAAATGTTTCTTTTCTGTGTATTATGTTATACATTAGTACATTAGGGGTCATTTCGAGTTAAAAGTTTATTTACTGCACTCATCTGGACTAGAGAAAATCATGATTTAAATGTGTATGTCTCGTCTAAATAACTGACGATGAATATCTAATATGGCCGACAAGACGGGTGATTACAAAGTCAGATCGAGCGTACCGCGTACCGGAAAACGAAATGAGACTAACGAAAGGATACCTCATTTGATCTCATTTCGTTTTCCGGTACGCTCGATCTGACTTTTTGATCACCCCTCTTGTCGGCCATATCAGAGAATTAGCGTTAGTTATTTAGACGAGACACACATTTAAATCATGATTTTCTCTAGTCCAGATGAGTGCAGTAAATAAACTTTTAACTCGAAATGACTACTAATGTATAACATAAGACACAGAAAAGAAACATTTATAATGCGTACACGGCTTTATTTTCTCATAGAACCACCGACCGCTTTCAATGGATTTTACCGTTTATTTTTACAAGAATGTTTATACATTTGTCTATCGATAAAACATAAAAAATATACAGGAAAAACACGTTTGCTGTTGTGACAAATTCATGTGACAATTAACTTCATTCCATTTATTTCTTTTTGTTTGTGTATGCAAAGTTATTTGTGGATTTTTCTTACGACCTTCCCAACCTAAGTATAAATACATCCAACCACTCCATGCTTAGAACGGCTTATGAAATAAACAGCCAGACCTCCTTGTGTTAAGAACGGCTTCTGAGGTTGGGAGGTGTTTATTCCGACAGCCATTCTTAACATAGGGAGGTTTGGGGTTTTAGTAATACGTGGGCTTAATGATACTCTGTCGTTTCTTTTATTTTTCCTATTAAAATCATTCTTTTACTTTTTATTTAATTCTTTTTAACGTCTGTTCGTTCGCATTTATTTTTTGATCTATCGATATAATTTAATATAATTCGCCGGTTTTTGTCGTTCGCTGGACATTGCCTAAAGAGAATCCCGGAAAAAAAGATCCTACTTAAATCTGCAGAAGTACCGAAGTTTGAAAATGAGTAAATGTTCTTTTTTAATGTTAAATGCGTTGAATAATACAAAGTACAATTTTGGTACTTATGTATTTTTGGTGTTGAAATAATATTGGTTTTTATTTACAAAGCCATTTTAACCTTTGGAAGGGGAGAGTGTTTTGTCAGTATTACAATTTTTATTTTTATATATTATTTCAATTTGAATTCATTATTGAGATGTAGCAAGTTTTAACGCACAAGCAGAAATGCTTCACATATAAAAACATCAGGCGGTTCTTTGATATGACAAAATGAATGTTTCTGTTTAGAGCACAAATGAACCAAGATACTTCAGAAGGTGTTTTGTCAATTTTTTTTATATATATTATTTTAATTTGAATTCATTATTGAGATGTGGCAAGTTTAATTTACGCACAAGCAGAAAGGCTCGACATATAAAAACACCAGGCGGTTCTTTGATATGACAAAAAATGACAAAATGAATGTTTCTGTTTAGAGCACAAATGAACCAAGATAGTTGTCTTTTGTATATTAAACTTAAATTCAAGCAATTATCACCACTCAAGCAGAAAGGTCCGGCGCATAAAACCAACAGTGGTTCTTTGACATGACTGTGGCGCGTTTGAAATGAATGATTCTATTTAGATCACAAGTGAAGCATGATACTTTATTTTGCATTTAAAATTTTCAGCCACGTTTTGGCCAAGTGGCACAGTTGATAGAGAATACGGTTCCAGATGAGCATTGTCTGAAGATAGCGGTTTCAATCCTACCCAAATCCGGCCAGAGGTTTACTTGGCCAAAACGTGGTGAGACGACAACTACAGATGGCAGGGATTGCTGAGAATGCAGTTAAGAGATTCGACGTTTCTATTCGTCGCGGTTACCACCTGACGAAGGCCAGAGGAATAGTTGGCCGAAACGTCGTTAAACAACAACCAATAAAGATGAGAATAAGTCCGCAATAAATATTCTTTTGTTTTGCTTGTGTATGCAAAGTTATTCCTATTTTTTTTACGACCTGCTCATCCGTAGTATAAACACATCCAACCTCCCCATGTTAAGAACGGCTTTCGAAATGAACACAGTCCAACCTCTCTGTGTTAGGAGCGGCTTCTGTGGTTGGTGGTGTTTATTCCGAAAGCCGTTCTTAATATGGGAGGTTGAGGTTGTTTATAATACGTTGACACAATGATACTCTGCCCTTTAATTATTATAGTAAAAAAAAAAAATAATTATATATATATATATATATATATATATATATATATATATATTATTAAAATAATTCCTTTACATTTTTCTTACTATTTTTATCGCCTGTTGGCTCGTACTCGTTTCTCTTTGCGCAGTCTGTATAATCTGCCGGTTTCCATCGTTCCCCGGACGTTGCCTACCGAGAGTCACGGAAGAAAACTACTTAAAACTGAAGAAGATCCGAAGTTTTACAATGAATACATGTTCTTTTTTTAATATTAAAAACGTTGAACGATGCAGAATAAAATTTTGGGTACATATGTATTTTGGTACCGTGCTGAAATAATATTGTTTTTTTTTATTTCCAATGCGATTTAAACCTTTGGAAGGGGGTGGGTCAGTATTAAAAAAAAATAGGGTGAAACTTGAATTTTACCTGAAAACAATATTCACAAATAACCCGGTACCAAAATGCATAACCAATGTAGAAGATGCGTGATTTTTTTTTTAGATTTCTTAAAAATGTGTATGTCTATGGCTTCAAAAACATCAATACACAGGAACGATTTTTGTCTTGCATTTACATTATTTTTGTATGTTGTTAAAATTATTAGCAGTTCTCTTGCGCATAGGGACCAGATCAACGGAAAGTATCATCACGGTTATTCCATAAAGTATTTAAGTCGGCAATTATAGCCGGTGTTACGATGTTGATGGAACGTTTTTCTAGTCCATCTACACAATCCAAATATTTAAAAGATGTCTCAAAATCAGTTATCACAACCAAGATCGATAGGGACTGCCAAAATTCACTACAGAATTACCCTGTATGTAACACGATGTAACTTTATTATACATTAATATTATCAGTATAACTTTTGTACCATTTAAAAGAAGGACAAAATAAACCAGTAATAATTTAAAAAAAAATTATCATCCAACGAAAATTACGAGACCAAAATCGTGTTTACATAATTGACGCTTTAAAATAACATTCCCATGTAGTAGACATCCCGAACGTGAAAACATACCCGTATTTAATAAATCTAGCAAAAATCAACTAATGGTCAGATTTTCGTGAAATTTTCGATACTTATCCATTTTAGAAAGAAATTACATATAACATGCAGGTAATATTCATTTATAGCGTATGGTGATTATATGAGAAAATAAAGCTGTGCACGCATTATAAATGTTTCTTTTCTGTGTCTTATGTTATACATTAGTACATTAGGGGTCAGTTCGAGTTAAAAGTTTATTTACTGCTCCAATCTGAACTAGAGAAAATCATGATTTAAATGTGTATGTCTCGTCTAAATAACTAACGATGAATATCTAATATGGCCAACCAGACGAGTGATCAAAAGGTCAGATCGAACATACATGAAAACGAAATGAAATTGACAACTAGCATTTTGTTTTCGTTATGTTTTATTTTCTTAGTGGATATTTTTTGGCCGTGTTTGTTTTTTTGTTTTTTTAGGGGAGGGGAGGTTTTTTTAAAGGAGTACCTTTTATTTTCTTGAATAAAAAAACTTACTAAACGAGAACACGACTGTTTTTGCTTTGATAATTATTTTTTATTCAAACGTAAAAAAAAAATCAATTTCAATCTGGCTTGAACTTTAGTTTTCTTGTTTTCTTTTACAAATGTGAAATGCAAAACAGCTAAAACAACCTGGAATTTTATCTTGCCCTATCATATGTATTTCCACATATAGAAAACCTGTATTGAGCAATCATGTTCAATCACTATAAAAAGAGTTATTTTGGGATTGGAGGATTTCGTAATGTGACATATCATGAGTGTTTTAGTCATGTTTAACTACAGTCCAATACATCTGGTCCAGAAATGAAATTTTTCCTTCTAATTCTTCAAGGCTTTCAAACTTAATATTCTTTTTATACGCCACATCGTCGGCAATGCTTTCAGCCAAAGCATGTTTTACGGCCTCGTTTTCTAGTCGCATTCTTTTGGCATTGGGAGACTCTCTGTTAGATACTGACGGTTGGGTTACACATACTTGTGGAATTGCATCTTTCCGCAAGGGTGGATTAATTTAGCAGTAAGAGTCACTCCAGTTTTGGGGTCGTAACATGCGGTTTCATGCATTATATCACATTGAAGGAAATGCAGTTCACATACCTAAAAATAATAAATAAGTGATAAGTTATACAGTAAATGAGTATAGCATTAAATTAGGTAAAATAATAAATTTAAAACACTGATGGGAATGTAAAAAATGTTTAGTCATAGAACTTAACATTTCAAGATTAACAATTAATAACCTCTATTTTAAAAAATTCTTAGACAGTTATACTATTTTTTGTACTTATGCACAGAAGGTACCGTTCTGAAATAACGTTATTATTTAGAAATATATTCTTAACATGAAGAAGTAGAATGTGTTTTGTAACTATTTTATACTTTCACCTAACAATGCAATAAACGAAGGTACCATAAAATGTGGGCTTAAAAATACCATTTAAAGAATAGCATGGTGTCTTCTCTGAATAACCAGTTTAATATAGATGTATAAATATTATATATATATATATATATATATATATATAATTAAAAGAAATATATATATAAAGAGTTGTACCTGTTTTCAACATTTCAAATTTCTTATGTTCATCATTCTACACGCTTATATAATCTTGCAATGTTATTAATGTAACGAAATTTAAAAAAAATATTCATCAAGAATTTGGGGTTTGTATTACTGTACACATAGATTCGAAAAAGTTGTCAAAAAACAAATATATAACTAATAAATGTTATCAAAGGGCAGATAAGTTACTTTTCTACCTAACTGGATATATTTTTCGTGTTTTTATTCAATGTAACATGTTTATGCAGCTCGAAAACCGTACAGTGTTTACCGATGTATTGGAACATTCAAGATGACGTCTTATTCTCTCTTTAACACGGTAAGTGTGGGAAAAGATGTTATAAATAAAAAAAACGGATAAAATACTGTTAAAACTCGCTCAATATATGTTACCGTGACATAGGTTGACATATATTCGGCGAGTTTTTAATAGTATTTTGTATAGTTTTTAGTACAGTAATACAAACCCAGAATTTGTTAGTGGTTAATTTTTAACTTGTTGAACTTTGTTTTAACTTTAATAGTAACAACAAACGCAATCGGAGAGAAACGACTGTTAAATTTTAAATGTACTTCTACAGAATTTGAACCGATTTTTTTTATCTTCAAAAGATTTACAGCAATAAAGTTTGATTTTGTTACAATTGTATAGAACACTTGTTTGAAAGAATTTTATACGCTAAAAACGTATACAATCATTCCTAAATTTTAAAGAGTATGGTGAAAAATATATCAAAGGAATAATTCAATACGGTCGAGTTTTAAAATATTTTCTTACTACATTTCATTGTTTTGGTTTATATATAATTTGGTTTATATATAATTATATTTATTAATTAAATTTGTTTATATAAGAATTGTTTTTATTAATTTTTGTAATTTATACGGAAAAATTATAGAATTGTACAGTACGAAAATTATAGAATTCGATTAAGCAAATGTTATAAAAACATATTAAAAATGCACTAATTCCACGTGCACCAAGTTTATTAATTTTTGTTTATATGTAATTATTTCTATTAATTTTACTCATTGATATAAAAAACTATAGAAATAATTAATAGAAATAATTATATATAAAACATAATTTATAGAAATAATTATATATAAAACATTAATTATTAGAAATAATTATATATTAAAAAATTCTCAATTTTTTTTCATAGAATTACTTTTTTTTTAATTAAACAAATGAAAAAAAAACGAAAGATATTTTTTTTTTTTTTTTTTTTTTTTATAAAATGAAAAAGTAAACAACACTTACCCGGCTTGATTTTGTAGGCTCGAAATGTTCTCGCTTGATAGCATTTGTCCATTTATCACGTAAATCCTTATCGTCAGGGAATTTAAATACACTCACTTTGGGTCCATCTGCGTGGTGAAAAGCAAACAAATTGGCACGTGTTTATTAGAGCGAGGAATAAAACAAAATGGCCGTTCGATACGACCCAGTTCCCAAACGTGACTTCAACGTGAACTTCAACGTAAACTTTCCATGTGACGTCACATTTCATATTTGACCGGCCTTAATGTTAATAATATATCTCGGCGGCCTCGGTTCAGTCCAGGTAGGGTCTCTCTTCTTGTATATCCGATGACCTCTATTTTCAATTAAAGGGACATAACTCCCAGAATAGTTACCTTCCCCTGAAACAATATATGTAAGGTAAATAAAAAAACCGTTTGATCAAGTTACACGGCGAGCAGTAAATTGTAAAGTATTGATTTGCGTCCTTTTCTATTCTCTACCATATTCACACCCGGAACCGGTGCATGATTTTACAACATTAAACTACTTCCCTATCAAAGATACGTAATGCATGGGAGGAGGGCACAACCCATGACAAATAAAGCCTCTCTTGAACTAGCTACAATGATGATAACGCAAAACATGAATGGAATGAACAAAAAATTAAAACAGGTGCTACACTTTCATCGGCAGACTAATAAGTTTTAGGTTTAAGTCTGGGATAATGAGTGAAGTGAAGGTCATCGTAAGTTTAACCGAATCGAGTTTGATAGCAATAAGTTGCAAGTCCCATTACGTAATCATGACGTCATAGTTTAATTTCTTGGACCAAATCTATTTTTGTCATTTGACTGACTTCACTGTTTGTGCAATTCCTTCCTCTTATTGGATTTGTTTATGTGAAACATTTAGTTTTACAATTTTTAATATGAACATTATTTGGATTATTATTCGGAATACTGTTCTCATTTTTGGCGTTAACAGTAATTCGTCGAATTACTGTTAACGTCCAAAATTACTAATTCGACTAATCCAAATAATAATGAAATATTTTATCTAAAAAAATAAACCTGATTTTTAAAGCTTCATATTTTTTTTTAAATGAATTGAATACGAAGTATAAATTTACAATAGAAATACCTCAAAAGGTTTAAGAATGACAAATGTAATCTAAGCTTTATAGGAAAACAATTCGGACATTTTTACACGAGGAACGAAATACTGATCTCACCGTGTTATTACGATGACCTGAAGTTCTTTGTTCTTTAGCAGTTGATATTCTCTTTAAATAATTTCACGTTTAAATCGTGTTTTCCTCTTTTAATTTTGATTCTTTTATATATTCATATATTTTATTTCTTAATGAATTGGACACACAAAACAAAAATTGTATCAATTTACTAAAGAAATCATAACAAACAAAGTTTCTGTTTTGAAGACAATAGAAAAAAAAACGACAATTTTCTCGTATTTAATTCCCTGAATGAAAGGTAAGTTTTTTTGTTTTTTTTAATATCATTTAACAACTTACAAATACTTTTAAATATTAAAATAATTTATTTTTTATTGCAATCCAATATTAAAGGTAAGTTATTTTTACGACTTTAAAACATCCGTTTGAATAACTTTTAGAAATAATCTGAAACAGAAAAGCAGTTTATATTTTGCACCTCAGAATTTTTTTTTTAATGAATACGAAATATAAATTTACGATAGAAATACCCCAAAAGGTATTAAGAATTCACAAATATAATCTAAACGTTATAGGAAAACAATTCGGACATTTTTACACGAAATCTTAAAAATTAAAAATGGTTTATTTCTTTTGCAATCCAATAAAAATATTGATTCCGCCATGCTTTATAACAAACTTGAATGAAAATATATGAATCTCCGGTACTTGTACAGTTTAATCAGACATTAAAAAATTAAAATATTGAAAAGATGGTTATATTGTACGTATCCGTTTTGGACTGAAGATCTCCGAAAAAAAAAAATCACTTAATTTGATCGAGTAGTTTTATTTTTATTTTTTTTTACAGCGGAAAAACACGTTTTTATGAGAGCGCGTTGAAGTCAGCCATTGTGAAATTTATTGAACACGCCACGGGGAGATAACTCTAGTTAAAGCACTGACATCCCCCACCCCATTTTTACTACTAGTTTTTCTTCCTAAACATCGAACCGTTTAGTCGGTATCATAACAAATTGGTTTTTCCCCTGTAAAAAATAAAATAAAATAAAAACACTGCTTGATGAAATTAAGTTCATTTTTTATTTATTTATTTTTTTTTTTTAATTTATTTATTTTTTTTTTCTTTAGAACTTCGTTCCATAACGGATCCATACAATTTAAACATTTTTCGATATTTTCATTTTTTTTTTTGTCTTGGTTAAACTGTACAAGTACCGAATCTTCGATTAAAAAATTAAAAAAATCTTCCGGTAAATATAAAGAATTACTCCACCCTCGAAAATTCATTTAAAATTACCACTCATATAGGTTTTCGGGGTCACTGAAAACGAAATTAATGTTTAAAATGATGGCAAACGAGTAGATTCCAAGATATAAAGAAATGTTAGTCTTAAAAATGTAGGGGATCACTTTTCTATATTAATCTAACGTAAAATGAGCACCCACTTTGTGGCCACGAGTTTTTTTTCGGGGGGGGGGGCTTTCTTTCCACCCTCGGAAAATCCTTTAAAATTACCACTAACTTTTAAAATTCCAGGAAACAAGTAATTTCTAAGATATAAAGAAATGCACTCACTTCATGGTCACCTTTTTATTTTTTTTATGGAGGGGGGGAGACTGCCGGTTTGTTTTTAGTTCTTTTTTGGAGGGGGGTATTCAATTATAGAACTTGTATAATTTTTTAACAAGTGCTTATGCAGTTTAATTAACTGGTTTGAGCAGCAGAATTGTTTAATATTTTACAAAAATTCTGTTTACATTTAGTGGGAGGCGGTGGAGAGCCAGGGATGTTGTGGCGGCCATGCCCCCTCCCTTCACCACCTCCCACCAAATGTAAACAGAATTTTTTTTAAATATTAAACAGTTCTTCTGCTCGGTTAATGTCGGTGTGTTACTTATGTTAAAACGGTTAATTAAACTGCATAAGCACCTATTAAAAAACTATACAAGTTCTATAATTGAATATCCTCCTCCAATTGCGTCTGAAAAGCCATTAAAAAAATATCCTGAAAAATAAAAAAAAAAACAAATTATAAATATTTAAGACTTTGTTATATAAATTTAACATAAATAAAGCACCTACTTCATGCCCAAATTTCAGTAAAAGAGACAAAGTGTTATGGCAGGAAAAGGGAGAGGGAATTCCTTGTATCGATTTTTACTTTGATTTTACGAAGGTAGGATTAAAACCCACATGTTTTAACTATTCTCTACTTCCACCTAACAATTTATTTGTCAGAAAAAGTGATGCACGACATTTATTTGCGACTGTCTGGAAGAGCTTAAGCAAAGAAAATGTTTGTTGGAATGTTGATTCTTTTTATGCTTGAGGTAGCCATTACGTCCGACTCATTTGATTGGATAATTTTGGTATAAAAAGTCACATTATCAGACTTGCTTCCCTAGCCAACTCAGATATCCCTGCTTGTCTCGCTTCCCTAGCCCACTCAGACATCCATGCTAGTTTCGCTGAATAACCCACTCAGATATCTCTACAGCCCAGCTTACTAACCCACTCAGATATCTCCGCTAGTCTGACTTCTTATCCTACTCAGTTGAAAAATACCACATAATTCTAATTAAAAAATGGAATCTTATCAGCATTAAGATGACATTGTGAGTTCCATCATTTTCATTCCTGTTTTCTAGAACTTAACTGGCGCCATCTTGACTGCTGGCCTTATAGTCTCTCATTCCAGTGTGTAGTCTCATTGATATGCAAATCACATTAAACCGCATTCCCCCTGATCCTTTAAGTTTACCTCACAAACCTACAACCAGGCTAGTTTCGCTTCCTAGCCAATAAAATATCCCTGCTAGTCCCACTTCCTCGCCCACTCAGATATTCCCGTTAATCTTGCTTCATAGCCAACTCAGATATCGCTGCTAGTCTCACTTCCTAGCTCACTATCATATCCCTGCTAGTCTCACTTCCTAGTTCACTCAGATACCCCAGATAGTCTCACTTCCTAGCCAACTCAGAAATCCCTGCTAGCCTCGCTTCCTAACTCATTCAGGTATCCCTGCTAGTAACGCTTCTCAGCCCATTCAGATATCCCTGCTTTTTCTGAATCCAAGTCCACACAAATATCCCTGCTATTCGTGCTTCCCAACCTACGGTACTTGGCTAGACACATATAGATACGTGACGACTCCTCCTTAATATGAGAAACCTGAATCACATTTCCAAAATTCTTCATTTTAAAATGACAAATTTTTAATTACTTCATTTCAGAGCTAAAACTTTTTTCAGCAGATACAATCAAATTTCTTTTTAAATTTCTTATTTAAAAACGACGAGTTTTTCCATACAAGTCAAATGAATTGCATAGAAAGTTCTTTTAACAGCAACGACTTTTTTGATCAAATACAACCAAATTTAAAATATGACCGAATTTAAGCATCACACACTCGAATTGCCATTGTAAGTTCTATAGAATGTTTACTTTTCAAATTTTGACTTGCATGTGCAAATAACAAATTCTCTATAGTCCGACAAATAATCACAAGTCCGAGCTTTGAATGCATTTTTCACTTCTTAAGGGCATCAATTTTTCCAAAGTCCAGCTTTTGAATATTCATATAAAATCCACAGCATGACTAATTTTCACTTTGACTTTTAAATGTGCATTTTTTTTATTATTACATTTTCACCCCAAACAAGGCACATTGTCACTTTGGTGTAGGGGGCTACTATCAGGGGAAACAACTACTGGGGTATGTAGGGATTTGGGCAGCAAGATGTTGGTTCACGTTGCACTTGAACATCTGCATTTCAGTACAGTTGGGGAAGCAGTGACCTGGAATGGAATTCCAAAGTCTCGCGGTTCTGGGGAAGAAACTACCGGAGTAGAAAGATCTTTTACATCTAGGGATCTCTACAGTGTGGGGGTGGGATTTTGCAGCTTGTCGGGTCTGTCGAGGGTGTTCACGTCGTGAGGGCACAACTGCTTGCAGTTCATCAGAGCATTCAACATTAAAATACTTGTAGAACAGGCAGAGGGATGCAATGTTTCGTCGATGGGACAGAGGCTGAAGCTTAGATGCCAGTTTAGGGCCTATCAGATTTTCGACTCTCTATTGAACCCTGTCAAGGAGCGAGAGACTAGTAGCCGATGCACCAGCCCAAATATGACAGCAATACTCCATACATGGGCGAATGGTTGCCTTATAGAGGTACAGGATACTTTCGGGTGTTAGTAGTTTTCTAGCACGGTAGAGAGAGAGCCAACCTTCCTTGCAGCGGCCCTGGCAATACCCTCGATGTAATTGTTCCAACTCATGTTTCCTGTGATTTAACATTGAACCAAATAATCTACTTGTCTGAAAAAGTGATGGACGACATTTATCTGTAAAGAAAATGTTTATGGCAATGTTGATCTTTTTATGCTTGAGGTAGCCATTACGTTCGACTCATTCGATTGGATAACTTGGGTATAAAAAGTCACATGATCGGACTGAAGGTGTGGATAATCATTCCGAAGTTGTGATTAGTGGAAATTAAATGTTTTCTAACATAACCAGACCAATGAGGTTATACGTTTTGTGTTACCTACGGCACAAGTCGCAACAATCCCTTGTGGCAGACCTAAAATAACTGATGCTCTATAGTGGACAAAATACGACATAATTCTAAAAACTGGAATCTTATCTGCATTGTAAGTTCTATAGAATATTTAATTTTCAAATTTTGACTTGCATGTGCAAATAAAAAATATCTCTATAGTTCGACAAATAATCACAAGTCCGAGATTTGAATGCATGTTTCACTTCTCAATAGCATCAATTTTTTTCCAAAGTCCAACTTTTGAATGCGTATATAAGATCCACAGCATAACATATTTTCACTTTGACTTTTAAATTTGTATCTAACATTCAACCAAATATTTTTTTAAATACGTTTGTTATATTATGACAATAAAAAAATCCAACGAAAGTGGTCTCAAGGAGACGTAAAGATGGGCCAGTCATTAGGGTCTTTGTATCAAGAAAATGATACCTGATATGTTGAATGTGTTCTGTTGCTCCTTTTTCTCCCAGGGAACGTCTTGACCTCTTCACCCTTGGTGACGTTCTGACTGGAATTTTTTTTTTCATTTTCCGGACTGCTTCATTGTTTCAATAAAGGCATTTATGAAGGAATTCATGGCAGACACAAGAAAAGCGACACAATTGTAATATATATAAAGCATAACTATTTTATTTTACAAAATATATTTTACAAAAACTTTTACAATTAAAAACTGGACAATAGGCTTTTCAAAGCTTACTAACCTTACTAGTATTAAGGGAGGCGGTGTTCCCCCCATTTATGGAGAGGCAGAATATGCGTCTTCACTTCATGGTGGTCGTGCAGGAAAGAGACAGAAAGATAGCAAGGGAATTATGGGAAGGGATTTCTTTGTATCTATATACATATCAATATCTCTCTCTCTATATATAAATATATATCAATATATATCTTAATATATATATATGTATATCAACATATATATATATATATATATATGTATATCGATATATATATATCAATATATATCAATATATATATGTATATCAACATATATATTTATATGTATATCGATATATATATATATCAATATATATCAATATATACATATATATGTATATCAACATATATATATGTATATCAATATCTCTCTCTCTCCCTATATATATATATATGTGTGTGTGTGTGTGTGTTTCCTGTTTTCACTATGATGAATATCATAAAATTCTAGGTGTAACTGTTTCTAAAGTATATGTTAAAAACACCTGTATCGACTCTTTCTGTGTCAAATTATAAAACATGCGATTATTTTCTTCTGTGTATCATATTAAGGTTTGAGTAAACAAGATTTGATAAAAAAACAATATATAAACGATGATACTAAAATATTTAAATTAATTTATATCTTTTATTTACAGATGTTCCTGTTTGATGATTGTTATAGAAAATTATTGATATGAACGACAACACAAATATGTATGCGAATATGTATATATATCATTATATATTATTACATTTTCATTGATCAGTATCTTTTACTATAGAAAATTATTGATATAAAAGACAACACATATATGTATGCGAATACTACTATTAAAAATAATTATTGGAAATAGTGTAGAAAATCACACACACCTTGAAGATAATATTCACATATGCGGTATATGTGATTAATGTTCAAATGAATGAAAAGATATAAACAAGATAATCACAAATCACAGAAAAGTATGCGGTTTTTAAAAGACATGATTGTACAATATTCGATTCCATTAAATAGCTTTTCCATAGGTAAAAAAAATATTTTATACTTGTGAAGGAGAATATTTTCGAAATAATGCTAAAGTGAAATTCTGTAATATTCATAACAGAATACATAATATTAAACCGGGATAAAGTTTAGTAAAACATGCAAGTACACACTTGTGAAGTGTGTGGATATTCTTTTTCTGGAAAATATTCTTTAATGAGACATATGAGAATTCACACTGGGGAGAAACCACACTCTTGTGAACTGTGTGGCTATGCTTGTTCTTTAAAATCATATTTAGTGGCTCTGGAAAATATTCTTTAATAAGACGTATAAGAACTGACAGTGGGGAGAAACAATATTCTTGTGACGTGTGGAGATATTGTTTCTCGAAAATCGTCCTTAAAGATACATATCAGAACTCACACTGGAAAAAAGCCACATTCTTGTGAGGTGTGGGTATTCTTGTTCTCAAAAATATTCTTTAGTGAAAAATATGAGAACTCCCACTGGCAAAAAACCACATCCTTGTGAAGTGTGTGGATATTCGGTAAAATCTTCTTTAGTGAGACATATAAGAACTCACACTGGGGAAAAACCACATTTTTGTGAAGTGTGTGGATATTCTTGTTCTGTAAAATATTCTTTAGTGAGACATATGAGAACTCACACTGGAGAAAACAAAAGAGAAAACCCACATTTTTGTGAAGTGTGTGGATATTCTTGCTCTAAAAAATCAGAATTAGTGAGACATATGAGAACTCACACTGGGGAAAAGCCACATTCTTGTGAAGTGTGTGGATATTCTTGTTCTCAAAAATCAGTATTAGTGACACATATGAGAACTCACACTGGGGAAAAGCCACATTCTTGTGAAGTGTGTGGATATTCTTGTTCTAAAAAATCAGTATTAGTGACACATATGAGAACTCACACTGGGGAAAAGCCACATTCTTGTGAAGTGTGTGGATATTCTTGTTCTCAAAAATCAGTATTAGTGACACATATGAGAACTCACAATGGGGAAAAGCCACATTCTTGTGAAGTGTGTGGATATTCTTGTTCTAGAAAATCAGATTTAGTGATACATATGAGAACTCACACTGGCGAAAAACCACATTCTTGTGAAGTGTGTGGGTATTCTTGTTCTCAAAAATATTCTTTAGTGAGACATATGAGAACTCACACTGGCGAAAAACCACATTCTTGTGAAGTGTGTGGATATTCTTGTTCTGTAAAATCAGCATTAGTGACACATATGAGAACTCACACTGGTGAAAAGCCACATTCTTGTGAAGTGTGTGGATATTCTTGTTCTGTAAAATCAGCATTAGTGAGACATATGAAAACTCACACTGGAAAGAAACCACGTTCTTGTGATGTGTGTGGATATTCTTGTTCGGTAAAATATTCTTTAGTGACACATATGAGAACTCACACTGGCGAAAAACCACATTCTTGTGAAGTGTGTGGTTATTCTTGTTCGGTAAAATCTTCTTTAGTGAGACATATGAAAACTCACACTGGCGAAAAACCACATTCTTGTGAAGTGTGTGGATATTCTTGTTCTAGAAAATCACATTTAGTTTCACATATGAGAACTCACACTGGGGAAAAGCCACATTCTTGTGAAGTGTGTGGCTATGCTTGTTCTAGAAAATATTGTTTAGTGGCACATATGAGAACTCACACTGGGGAAAAACCACATTCTTGTGAAGTGTGTGGCTATGCTTGTTGTAGACAATCAGATTTAGTGACACATATGAGAACTCACACTGGCGAAAAACCACATTCTTGTGAAGTGTGTGGGTATGCTTGTTCTAGAAAATCACAATTAGTGACACACATGAGAACTCACACTGGAGAAAAACCATATTCTTGTGAAGTGTGTGGATATTCTTGTTCGGTAAAATCTTATTTAGTGAAACATATGAGAACTCACACTGGCGAAAAAACACATTTTTGTTAAGTGTGTGGATATTCTTGTTCTATAAAATCATCATTAGTGACATATATGAGAACTCACACTGGGGAAAACCCACATTCTTGTGAAGTGTGTGGATATTCCTG
This sequence comes from Euprymna scolopes, assembly GCF_053919585.1. NCBI lineage: Eukaryota > Metazoa > Mollusca > Cephalopoda > Sepiida > Sepiolidae > Euprymna > Euprymna scolopes. The sequence continues at coordinate 192,827,126 of NC_136527.1, forward strand.
TTCTGTAAAATAAGCATACCCGGTGAACCA